>NC_057404.1:25033723-25648942 GCF_019320065.1 Cervus canadensis | reverse complement strand
TCCTTGGAAGGAAAGTTATGACCAACCTAGACAGAATATTAAAAAGCAGAGACATTACTTTTCTAACAAAGGTCTGTCTAGTCAAGGTTATGGTTTTTCCAGTAGTCATGTATGGATGTGAGAGTTGGACTATAAAGAAAGCTGAGCACCAAAGAACTGATGCTTTTGAACTGTGGTGTTGGAGAAGACTCTTGAGAGTCCCTTGGACTGCAAGGAGATCTAATCAGTCCATCCTAAAGGAGAACAGTCCTGGGTGTTCATTGGAAGGACTGATGCTGAAGCTGAAACTCCAGTACTTTGGCCACCTCATGCGAAGAGTTGACTCATTGGAAAAGACCCTGATGCTGGGAGGGATTGGGGGCAGGAGGAGAAGGGGACGACAGAGGATGAGATGGCTGGATGGCATCACCGACTCAATGGACATGAGTTTGAGTAAACTCCGAGAGTTGGTGATGGACAGGGAGGCCTGGTGTGCTGTGATTCATGGGGTCACAAAGAGTTGGACATGACTGAGTGACTGAACTGAATGAACTGAACTGAACTGAGAGCTTTAATTTTTTAATACTTCTGTTTTTTAAAGAAATCAAATAACTTTGTAATATACAGTACCTATATCTGTTTTTCGCTTGCTTGCTCAGTTGCTTCAGTTATGTCCAACTTTTTGCGACCCTATGGACTATAGTCTGCCAGACTCTTCTGTCCTCTGTCCACGGGATTCTCCAGCAAGAATACTGAAGTGAGTTGCCACGCCCTCCTCCAGGGGATCTTGCCAACCCAGGGATCAAACCTAAGACTCCTGCATTGCAGGCGTATTCTTTACCACTGAGCCACCAGGGAAGCCCCTATAGCTGTTTATCTACACATAAAATCACATTATGAATTATTTGCCATCTAAAAAGTTTGTTTCTACAAACTATCAACATGTTAGTGAATATTACTGCCCTTCTTTGCCACACACCCTGTGGATGTAAGAAGTAGATTGAGAACTACCTGGTAAAGACTAGATTCAGATTATGCTAAATGTTTCCTCCAGCCTAACAGAAAAAAATCCTTCACAATCTGACCTTATTTGGTTATGTCTCTTTCTTATCCTTGCCCAGAATTGAAATATCTACTCCAGACTCAAGTTTCCAGAACTCTGTCCATTCTCCCCTCCATGCCTTTGTTCACACTACAGTAGCTACTAAAATGCCCATGCTCCTTTCCCTGTGCCATCTCTTGTTCATCCTTTCAAACTCAATTCAGTGTCTCTTCTTCTGGAAGCCTTTCCTAATCTGTGAAATCTCCGACTGGTGTTACATTTACTCACTGCTCATTAACCATCTCTTCCTGAGTCTGTTCCCTCTGCTAGCTATATTATCCATATTCTTATCTCCCTTATATTCCAGAATAATGTCTGGAATGCAATGGATGCCCAGTAAATGTTTGTTGAAGTCAACTCAGTTAAGCATGGTAAAGCACACCTGAAAATTTCCAAGGACAATGTTGAGAAGAGAAAAGTAAAGTGTTGAAAGATGTATGCTAGAATTAGGGAAAGGAGGTGTGGGTAGAGACCCTGCAAATCAATTAGGAAGCCACTAGGATTGCCTGTTGTTCAGGAGTGGTTGATACATGTTCGCACTATGGTGGAAATAGTGGAAATGAAGTGGAAGAAACAACTTTAAAAGGCAAGCCTTGTAAATGAGAATGAGGGAAAACGAGGGTCGATGTTACTTCTGAAGTTTCCAGACAAAATGATGAGAGTGGAGGAGTCCTTAGTTTGATTCTGATGGGAGCAATAATGAGCAGAAATCATGTCAAAAGGAGAGGATGAAAGCTGAGCTCAGAGGTCAGCTGCAAATTGCTTTAAATACTGGTGGGAAAATATGAAGACCACTTGCAAACCAACAGCCTTCCATCATCAAGGAGAGTCAAGCTGAAGATGAACCTTGTAGTGACAGCAGGAGAAAAAGCAGGTATTCTCTTGAATGAAGCCCCATTAGACACTGTTACACAACTGTTAACACAACTATTAACTATTAACACAACTATTAACTATTAACACAACTATTAACAATGAAGCTAAGACAGGTTGGTGGGGATGGGGCCTACAGAGGTTTCCAACTACATTCACACTCCCAAAGCCTAGCTAGGCAAACAAGCATCATTTCTAAGAACAGTGTTCCTAGTATCACCCCCTTTTATGCCATTGTGCTTAGTCACTCAGCTGTGTCCAACTCTGTGATTCCATGGACTGTAGCCCACTAGGCTCCTCTGTCCATGGAATTTCCAAGGCAAGAATACTGGATTGGGTTGCCATTTCCTTTTCCAAGGGATCTTCCCGACCCAGGTTTCAAAACTAGATCTTCTGGAAAGGCAGATTCTTTATCAGACGTCTGAGCCACCAGGGAAGCCCTTAATGCCCTGCGTCTATAAAATATAAGTGTTCATTTCTCTTTAATGCCAAGTTTTTAAATGACTAACTTACTTGTGTACTTATTATGTAATTCCAGGCATAGAAACAGAACACAGGTAAAAACAATGAGTTAACACGAAGCTCCCCCAAGTAGCCTTACTATTTATATTGAACCAATTCGACCCAGAAAATAATTTCTTTCAAGGCCAGTAACTTTCTTAACTGGAAACTAAATTGGTGGATGCAAAGAAACAGCTGGCTGCCATGGGCTAGTTCCAAATGACAGCTCCTGCCTATTATGCATTAGGGTGTTAGCCTCTGCTAACGATCTCCTGAGGGCCTCTCTGTCTTACCAGCTTCCTGATCATGTCTTCTTCCCTCCTGGACTTATGAACAGCAATCTCAGCTGGGGTTTTTCTTCGGTAAGCCTATGCCAGAGCTGGCCTTGAGCTGAGACTAGACAGTCTCTAAACATGTGGACTGTTAGAAAAACAGCAATAAGTACTCTTCGGAGAGACTTAAATTTGTTTGCTCATTCATTCATCACTTGTTCATTTACACATTCATTCATCCTCCAACTCAGGCATTCTCTTTTCTAGTCAACATCTCTTGAGTATATTTGTCTCAGCCATGGTATTCACAACGCTTGTCAGACTTGAAGGATAATCGTGGGAGAGGATATATATAGGATATATATATATATATATATCTTTGCGACCCCATGGACTGTAACCTGCCAGGCTCCTCTGTCCATGGAATTCTCCAGATAAGAATACTGGAGTGGGTAGCTGTTCCCTTCTCCAGGGGATCTTCCCAAACCAGGAATTGAACCCAGGTCTGCCACATTGCAGGCAGATTCTTTACCATCTGGGCTACCAGGGAAGCAATATACACACACACACACACACACATACATATAACAAGAATACAGGAAACAAAGTGGTAGTCAAGGTATGTTCTGTCACCAACAACCTTAATCAATATCATTTAAAATGCATTTTAAAAATTCAGATTCTTCAGCTCAACCCCTGATTCAGAATCCCTAGAAAACTGAGAAATTTACACTTACAGCCAAATGTTCTCACTGCTCACTAAAATGTGTGAACCACTGCAACAGAGAAAGAAGGAGTGTTTATTTTGAATATTCCCTTGGAAGACTCTAGTGTAATTAAAGATTAAGAACTAGTTTTGAAGTAAAAACTGAGCTCACCAATAATATGTAATGTTTAATCTTTAAAAATGTTTTGTTTAAGCGTCTAAGCCTGAGAAGAATCTTGAAGATCATGTGGCTTCTTAGAAGTATAGAGCAGGAATGGATTCTCTTATTTTACATATGAGGTGAAGTAATTTGTTTAATGTTGTAGAACTCTGACTTCTCATAATTGTACTTCCAAACAAGAATGAGATCATGCCTGGGAAACTGTATGATCATCTTATCTGCAGAAGAACTACCAAACACAAAATTAATATTTGTTGTTATAGCCTTTGTATTTGGTCACTAATTTAGGAAAAAACTCTACCCATAAGTAACATGAATTCATATATCAAAATATTTTTAAATCTGTGTCTAAGCTTCCAAGGATATAAGTTTTATTTGGAAAAGTTTAGGTAACAGTGGTATTGTACTTTTCTTAGGCATTGCAAGTGATAAGTGGGTGTCACTTTGGTGTTACTGCTCAACAAGGTGAACTCAGCTTAAATTTGGTGATTTATTAACAACAACCCCCCTAAAAAAAACAACATTAAATGAGGACTACTCCAGATCCTGGTGGTATTGTGTGATTGACTCATGGCTTCGGGCTTCTGGAAGGAGATAGATGAACAGCTAAATAAAATACAATTGGTAAATAAGGTGATGGAAGGGTGCAATGGAAATCATCTTGAAGAATCTGATGGTTCAGCTAAGTTTTGAAGAACAACTAGATATTAACCGGGAAAATCAAGTGTATTTGTGGGGCGGGGTGTGTGTGTGTGGGGGGGGGTGTGTCTGATGTGGAGGAAGGAATGAGAATGAGAAATGGAATATTTCTTCTAGATTCCATCTCTGTTTTTCACCTGTCCATAAGGCAGCTCACCTACTCTTCCATTAATCTGGTCCAACTTATGAGTTTGGCAACACAAAAACAACCACAAAACACCGGGTCACCTGGTCTCCAAATACCCTTCTTTGGAAATTTGTCTCAATGGTGAGATCTTTTGTCCTCGGTTCTGGATAATCCTCTAAACCTTGCCTAGATTCCCAGCACTTGTGTGTGCTGCCTAGGTGACTAATTTTCTCATATTTGGATCCTATCTGGCTTTTTGCCTATTTTTTTTTCTGTTGTTGTTTGTTTTATTCTTGGGTCCTGCCTGCAGTCATGTCTGATTTTTGCCTTCTAAATTCTGTCTCACTTTGGTGTTTATAATCCCAACTCCTATTCTGTTGTGGAATACTAAGTGACACCATTCAAATTCTAGCTGTTTTTGAGCTAGTAATGAAAGTTACATATACTTTCCCCCTCAGGCATGTTGTTGGATGAGTTCACTCATATTTGTTCTACTTCAAGCCAGTCTGTACCAGGCTTCATCTGATTACTTCATTCTGCAAGTGAGCCAAATACATAATTGAGTAGGTGTAACCACTGAGTTGCTAAGACTCCAGGGATTGTCATGTCTTTGGGAAAATGAGAGAAATGCACTATTGAAATATAACGCACAGTATTAATGACACATACAATGGTCCTCCAAATCTGCTTTTTCCTTTCTGAAACATAATCGAATGCATCCAAATGGCAGCTTCAGCTTTTTTTGGATGAGACTTGCTATAAAGACATTAAGATTAAACATTAAACATTAAGATACTTTGATTTCTAATTGAAATTGTCAAATTGTTGAACTATCAAAGAAAGCTTTCCTAACTGCTCTTTTGACCTAACTCAGCCATCCAGCTGCGGCCCAAAAGTGAGAATTCTACCGAGCCAAGATGAATATTTATCATTTTAAAAGTTGAGGGCCCACCCTCCCTGGGTCCACCCTCCCTCTTCTTCTGATAAACAAATCCTCCCCACTCCTACTCTCTTACTCTGGAGTTGAAGGAATCTACCCCATTCTCATTTTAAGTGTCTGGCTCATGGAATATATATATTCCTATTTGGGCTAATGAGAGTGAGATCTAGGACTTCTATTTGAAGTTTTAAGAAAGAATCACTTTGTTACAGACTTGGGTTTGGAAATCAGTATGTGGCTGGAAGCCATTCTACCTGAAAATGCATGAAGCTACCAAATTGTGAACGGAGAAGAGAGCTGAGAGATAGGGAGTCCTGATGCCGTCTGACCTGTGGTCTGCCTGTCTTTGAAGTCAAAGCTCTCCTAGATTCTTCAGGCACGTGAAACACTGGCTTTGCTTTATGCTTCCGTTTTTTGTTTGTTTTTGGAGTTGGTTTGGTTTAGACCTTTTAAAGAAAATTAATCTAAAATATCTAGCTCAATGTCTATACTTGGGAAACCCATTCAATCCTATCTTTAACATAGTAATATTTCTTGGTTCTTAATCACCAACTCATTTTCTTATTGTGATGTATTTTTATGTCCTGTTAGCTCATCTTATATAATTTGTTTTATAGGATAGCCACATTTGCATAAGTCTCTTTAGTAACTTCTGACAAAGTGGTACGTAAGGACTAGGCATATCCATTCACCTTCATGCACAGCCACACACTCATTGTTTGAATAAAATAGGTACTTTGCAAGGGTTTCTTCAACTACAATGAATTAATTTATTGGGCCTCAACACTCAAAGTTGATTTTCAGTTCTGACTTGATGAGAATCTTAACTGCTGCTTAACTTTGTCATTTGTTGTTAGTTTTATTTCCAAAAGGACTGTGATTTGAGGTTTTTCCTCTAAGCTTCTGTGATGGAGATGAATTTATCAAAGGAAGGTTGGGGGTGTTATACTGTCATTTTGAGGAACATTAAAACCAAGTCATCAGAATCAAGAACTACTGAGAATCAAGATCGATTTTCGAAAAAAGGAAAATAAAAGCAGAACTCAATTTGTCTTAAACATTAAGGTTCTTAGGAGCTCATTCGGATTGATAACTAGTGAATAATATAGATCTCATTTATGGAGAACTGTCTCTGAGTCAGTCATCTATAGGTATTATTTATAACTCCAATGTAACACTGGAGGGTAGTTATTATTTAATCTTATTTTGTGTATGTCAATTAACTTTGCTGTGTAACAAACAACCCCCCAAATTAATGACTTAAAACAATAAGAATCTCTTATGCCTCAGAATTCTGTGCATTCAAAAATTAGATCTTCTATTATGGGTTAACTCAGCTAATCTCTGCAGTCAGCTGATACCTGGCACTAGATTGTCTTTAATGGCTTCACTCACATGTTCTGTCATTGGTAGGCTTTTGGTCAGCGACCTTCAGCTTTCCTCCATGTGATTGCTCTGAAAGTCTAATTTGGGCTCTTTCATGTTGTGGAGTGAAATTTTCAAAAAAAAAAAAAAGAAAAACAGAGGAAAAGTCTTAGTGAGGAAATACTTTTCAAATCTCTGCTTGTGTTAAAATTTCTAATGTCCTGTTGGCCAAAGCAAGTCACATAGCCATGCCCAGGTCCAAGAGAAATAGAGCTATATTATGACAGGAGGAATAGCAAAGTTACATTTCAGAGACATGTGCTTTTGAGAGGAGTTATTGTGGTTATTTTGGGGGAAAAAAGTAAACTGAATGAAATATCTATCACAGGAAAGAAAAGTAACTTATTTAAAGGTACAGAGCTCAGACCAAGGCAAGAAAGTTTGACTTAAAAAACATGGTATTCAGCCTTGCCTGGTGGCACAATGGATAAGAATCTGCCTGCCAGTTCATGGTACATGAGTTCGATCCCTGGTCTGGGAAGATCCCACATGCAGTGGAGCAACTAAGCCCATGGGCCATAGCTATTGAACCCGAGCTCTGAAGCCCAAATACTGGGCCCACATGTTGCAACTACTGAAGCCCGTGTTCCTAGAACCCATAGTCTGCAACAAGAGAAGCCACTGCAATTAGAAGACTGTGCCCTGCAATCCCACTCGCCACAACTAGAGAAAGCCCGCAAAGCAATGAAGACCCAGAGCAGCCAAAAATAAATAAATAAATAAAATAGTATCCTATAATCCAAGAGACTAACAAGCTAAAATAGCTAAGGCAGAAGTGTAACGCATCCCGCAGAGAAGATCCTTACATACAGCGTGCTTCCTAGCCGCTATCTTTCTTCCACTGCACCTATGTTTATGCTTTCTCTGAGCAAATGAGAATCTCTATATCCAGATCACTTGGTTCACACAGTCTTTGTTCAAAACCTTATCTGCAGTGTTATTCAAAGCAAAAATTCCATAAAGAAGACCCAAGCTCAAGTACTTGAAAGAGTCAGGCAGGTAATATAAAGTGTGAGCCTGACTCACACTTTACAAGGATGTGGAGTCTGGAGTAAGATGAATTATATGACTCATCTAAAAGTATCCAAGTTAAGGGAAAATATAATACTATGCTGCCCCCATGAAAAAATCTGCCTCTGAGTCAGACATAGCCAAGGGCTACCTATTTGGTTTGTGACCTCTTTGCTGCTGTTCAGTCATGTCTGACTCTTTGCGACCCCATAGGCTGTAGCCCACCAGGCTCCTCTGCTCATGGGGATTCTTCAGGCAAGACTATCAGAGTGGGTTGCCATGCCCTCCTCTAGGTTGTGACCTCTGCCATATATTCATAAATCCCTGCCTATCTTTAGCTGGAATTAGCAACATTCCAGAAGTAATAATTCCACCGGAGTGCTGCCCTTGTACTGCTGAGATGGTGATGTGTAAGAATCTCTCCACATTGTTTTCAAAAGAAACCCCAGCGGGTTTCTGATAAGGATGAGGTCACCAGCATATCTACCTCTTCCCAGGGTCGTGGAGTTTGGTGCCTCCTGAGGAGGGACTGTCTGCCCAGGAGGCCTGAGGGATGTTCGGTCTGCCTGAGACTTCACTCCTAGCCCTGGAAGTGAGGGGTTGGATGTCCTGAATCCTGCCAGGTGGAGGGAAAGCCCACAACAGAAAGAACTGAAAGTTCAGTTTCTCAACAGTCAAAGGGCAATGGAACACTGAGTATTTTTTTCTGTGAAACTGTGAGAAAACCAGGCATTTAATACCACCGTTTTAACTTCAAACCAATCAAACATTGGCAATTTGGAATTGTTTTATTTTGAGGTTTTAGCTTATCTCTCTGGGATAAAAGCCTTTCCAAACTGGCTTTAACTAAAAATGTCATCAATCCCAGCTGCTCACTGGTGAGCAGAAACCGTGGTAACAGAAGGCCCCTTTTGATAGCCTTCTTCCATAATATCATCCAAATTTGCATGGCAAAGATGTGGGAGCTATTTATATGTTGATTATTACAGTGCTGCAGTTTATATTTTTCCCAGCACAGTTGAAAATTATATTTAGAAAGGCTGACATCATCTTTAAATATATATTATAGCTCTCATTTGGTAGAGATGGGCTGTCGAAATACATGCCACCTACTCAACTTCTCAGAAAAACGGCATAGATGTTTCACACATGGTTATATATAAACGTGTACACTGGCAAAGAGCTGCACTGGGACCTATAGGAGTGGAAGGGAGTTTTGTGGGCTCTGGTTTTTGCCTTCTCAGTTTGTTTTCTATTTAAAAAGAAAGACTGGCAATGTGATTTCCTTGTGAGAACATGGAATTTGTAGCCAAAAAGTTCTAAATTCTGAATTCTAGCTCTGCTACAGAGTGGCCCTCTGATCTTAGAAAACTGGGGCATCAGTTTGTATTCTTACCTTTGAACTCAAACTGAAATATCAGCTATTCCTGAAGCCCGCTGACCTTCAGATGGGAACCACACCACCCACTCTCTGGTTTTCAAACCTTCAAACTCCAACTGGAACTTAACCACTGACTCTCAGGTCCCCAGCTTTCTGATTCACCCTGCAGATCTTGGGATGTGTTCTCCTCCATAATCATGTGACCAAATTTCTTACAATAAATCTCTTTCTACATCTACACATCCTACTGATTCTGTTCCCCATACATTCCTGTGTATGCATTCTTACTCATACACAGATTAACTGATTATGTGTTAAATTACAGACAATAACTTATTGAGCCAGAAGATATTGTTCTCTTAGCTCCATTTTACTTACCCCAGTCAACAGATGAAGAAACAGACCTCCAGAAGCAAAGTCATGTATGTTAAGATCAGAGACATTTATGGTGGAAACAAGATCTGAAATTTAGAAACATAATGCTATTTTTTAACCCTTTTAACTCCTCTTTTTTATTCTCTAGAGGTTACATGTTAGATAAAAGTTAGCTGATGATCCAGTCCTGAGAAGCTTTGGGAAATCTGATGGTCACAGTGAAAGATAATCAAGAATATGACAGTACACCAGAGTATGCCAGGGACAGGGCGTAGGGGAAGCCATGGAACCTGTCGATGTAATTCTGTGGAGTGTAGTTGGGACTGGGAAGTGCTTTATTTTCCCTGGTCTATAATCTAACCTCCACCCATCATCTAAATTGGACCTGGAATCTGACTGCTGATACCAATCAGATTTGTGTTTGCAGTTCTGTGGCATATCTGAGTGACCCTGGCCCTAAAGGGATATCCATGACTGGAATGGCATCTAAAATGTTTGAAATTTATAAGAAGACAAAATTAGGACTGCATTTCCCTTACTAGCTTTTAAGTGTCAAGGTCCAAAATTTCACCAAAGGAGCTTCATGGCTTAGAGTGATTAAAATTTCACTTTGTTAATACAATCGGCCAATTTTCACACTTGAAATAAGAAGAGTCAGATTTTCAAGGTCAGTGTACCTTTTTGAAGGATTGTATGACCACCATCTTTAATAACTTGAGGCCTCTAAGTGATACTTAGATATTGTATTTTGCCGAATTTAAGTATTATGAAAAATTCTTAGAAAATCATTTCTCCAAGCATGGAAATGAAAATACAGCTGCAAGTGCTAAGAGTAGTGAGATGACATTTTATTCTTTATAAGTTAGTTGGCAAAAATTCAACTTTTACAAGCACATATGCCTGTCTCAAGCTTTTAAGGAGTCAGTTTTATGTTTCAGACTATTCTTTCTTCTTGCCTATTAAGCAAGCCTCAGTTTGAGCCAAGATCAGTTTTTATATGAAGCTCAAAGGTAAGTCATTTTATATAATATTTGCATAGGCATAATTGTTTCCACACACTCTCTCCCAAACCACCCCTCCCCCATAGCCTAGCACTGTAAAACTAATCGCTTTGAAATCTCACTCTAACCATGTCACACCCTTGTTCAAGAAAAAAAGTTCTGATTCATTAAACCAAAATGTTTCATTTTGGTACTCTTAGTTCTCAGTAACCTGACCCTACTCTCCCTGTTAGTTATAATGAGAATGATACACTTTTTAAAAAGGAGTATTTTCTGTTTATCTTTCATTTTGACTGCCAAAAACCAACACTTCAACAAACAACCCTATCTTGCTCTCTCTAGCTCAGAAACAATTGAGAATTCAGATGTGGGAGCCATCAAGATTCTCGTAAAATATCAACATTATTACTAAAAAATAGACACGGAGAAAAACATGGCTTGTAATTGCTGCTGTGTATTCAAACTTCTTCTCTCTCCCTTATTTTAACTTAATCACTTCAACTGTAGATACTTTCTTGGAGGGGCAGACCCAACCCTGGGTAGCTCATCACCAGGTGAGCTAACAAAAAACGACCAGAATTTTCCATCTCAAAAGAAAGCTGACCCAAGTGTGAGGAAGGAGCTAAGTCAGTCTTACCTGCTTGCTTCTCTCACACTCACAAATGCAAGAAATACACATGTGGTAGGTGTGGATTGAAAGATAACAGGAGTGTTTCTAATTATATCTCTGTATTAGCTTTTTATTGCTGAATAATAACTTTTAAAAATGCTGTAAACTTAGAGGTTTAAAACAACACCTGTTTATTAACTATAAATTATGTGAGTCAGTCCTGCTCAGGGTCATCAGGTTGAAATCAAGTGTTGGAAAAATCGAATTATTATCTGGAGGCTCTGGGGGGAAAAATAGACTTCCAAGTTCATTCTTGTTGTCAGAAGGATTCATTTCCTTGTGGTTGTAGGACTGAGGTCCTGGCTTCTTGAAAGCTGTCAGCCAGGGACTATACTCAGTTCCCAGAGGTCACCTTCATTACTTGCCACATGTTCCCTTCATTTCATATCAGCAAGGAAAGGATATAAGAAATATATCTTATGCTTTGGATCTTTTACTTATCTGTCGCTAATCTTTAGATTTTAAATAAACTTTTCATTTAAGAACAGTTTTAGATATATAGAGTCGTGCAGGTAACACAAAGAATTCCAATATACTCCACACTCAGGATTCCTAATTAATATCTTTCAGTAATATAGTATATTTGTCATAATTAATAAACTTGACATGCTGTTATTAACTAAAAGTGAAAGTGAAAATGTTAGTCGCTCAGCCGTGTCCAATTCTTTGCAATCCCAGGGACTGTAGCCCATCAGGATCCTCTGTCCGTGCAACAACACTGGGTTGGGTTGCCTTTCCCTTCTCCAGGGGATCTTCCCCACCCAGGGATCGAACCCTGGTCTCCCTCATTTCAGGCAGATGCTTTACCCTCTGAGCCATCATAAACTCTATACTTAGTCAGATTTCTTCTGTTTTTCTCAAATGTCCTTTTTCTGCTCTGGAATCCCATCAAGTATCCCACATTACATTCAATCTTCTAAGTTTCCTCCTGGCTGTAAAAACTTCTCAGTTTTCTATGTTCATAATGACTTTGGCAATTTTGAGGATTACTAGTCAGGTATTTTATATAATGTCCCTCCATAAGGATTGAACTAATGTTTTTCTCGTGATTAGACTGGAGTAGTGAGTCTAGGGGTGGAAGATGACAAAAGTAAGTTACTATTCTCACCGCATTATCAAGGGCAAAAGCTATAAATATGATTTGCCTATATTGATGTTAACTTCTGTTGCTTTGTTTGAGGTTGCTATTGTCAGTAAATTTACCTTGTACTATCCTCTCATTCCATACTATAGTGTTTGGAAGTGCCTTATTCTCCCTTTTCTTCATAGCATGGATCATTCTCTGACATTAAATGATTATTTGTTCAAAATCTGTCTTTCCCATTAGAATAGAAGCTATTTTCCAACCTATATGAAATGTACCTTTCATGGAGCACACGCTAAAAAAATATTTCTTGAATGAATTAGTAAAAACTTTTAGTTTGTAACAATGGTCACCAAAGTATTGCTAATTTGATCCACACATTTTACACCAGATTATAAACAATGTGAGCTGCTATTAATGTTTAATCTTGTCTCTGTTGTAAACTTGCCACTGGAAACAACATAATAGAATAGAAATGACAGACTTTGGGACCATACAGCCTTTAAAATTCAAACTGCTATGCACTACTTCTGTGATCTAAGAAGTTAATTTCTCTGAATTTCAATTATAATACCAGAGAACAGTGTATGATTTTCATCAGGTAGATTTGGGTTAGATCTTAGACCCACTACTTACTAGTATGATTTTAGACTATTTTCTAAATAGTTTCAGTGACCTCAGAAACTTCTGGAGTTTCAGTGACCTCATCTGTAAAATGGGAATAATAATAAATTTTCCCACAAAGAGTAGTCATGAGGTTAAATGAGCAAATACATAGAAAACACCTAGCTTGGTGATGGGCAATCTATTTGCACTCAGTTGGTTTTATTAATGCCAATACCTTTATGAATATCAATAGAATAAAATTATTACATCATCAATATCAATACAAATTTTATGGTACATACTATGTTATTAAATGATATACACTATCTTTCTATATTTTTTATCCAGACTAAGCATAGAGCTAGATATAACAATAATAATAATAGTAATAATTACCTCCTATGGGAAAATTTTATTACAGGTGTTAAACAACTTATCATAGCAGATGATCAGGAAGCAGGTGTTGACATTCCACACATAGCTGACTATTCTGGCTAACATTAAAGAAAAATACATAAATTACTATCCATGAGTAACTATGAGGAGTCGCTGTTCAATGGATATAAAGTTCAGTTATACAAGACGAGACAGTTCTAGCTATCTTCTGCACAACATTATGCTTATAGTTAATACTGTTCAGTCCACTTAAAAATTTGTTAGGGTAGGTCTCACATTATGGATTTTTTACTGCAATAAAAAAATGCATATACAGAATATTTTCTTTATTTTTATAAGATTTTGCTCATAGCACCTCACAAAAGATGTCTTCCTGTTGAAAGATAGTTTAAACAACAAATTAAAAGAGGCATTTTTATTATTAAGCAATATGAAATGCTTATAAAATTATGACCAAAACAAAATATTTTCTCTTTCCTAAACATCTAATTATATAGAGTCTATGAAATTCTCTATTACAATCTAAAATACTAATTATGTAAAAGTCTAATCTGAAAAAGAAAAAATGCAAAAATTCTAAATATATCATTACAGAGCTATGAATTTAGAAACACATACATTTTAACACAGTGCAAAATAAAATTAAATGGCACTGTAAATAAAGCAAACTAAAAATTGAAATAGAAACCTGGTGACATTACCACTCAGAGGAAAGAATTATTTGAATTGATTTTAAAATATACAAATTTTACTATTCATCCATAGTGGATATAGTCTAAGAATAAAAATACAGCCAAGTAGTCTTAAATGACATTCTCTAGTCATTCTATCACTGTCCTATTGAGATCATATATGCATGTATGTGAGTATGTTCACAACAAAAATGTAAATAAATAATTATGCTGATAGGATGGTTAATATTCTCTCATAAAAAAATAAATAGAGAAATGTCTGTTTAGTTCTTTGGCCCATTTTTTGATTGGGTCATTTATTTTTCTGGAATTGAGCTGCAGGAGTTGCTTGTATATTTTTGAGATTAATCCTTTGTCTGTTTCTTCATTTGCTATTATTTTCTCCCAATCTGAGGGCTGTCTTTTCACCTTACTTATAGTTTCCTTTGTTGTGCAAAAGCTTTTAAGTTTCATTAGGTCCCATTTGTTTAGTTTTGCTTTTATTTCCAATATTCTGGGAGGTGAGTCATAGAGGATCTTGCTGTGGTTTATGTCGGAGAGTGTTTTGCCTATGTTCTCCTCTAGGAGTTTTATAGTTTCTGGTCTTACATTTAGATCTTTAATCCATTTTGAGTTTATTTTTGTGTATGGTGTTAGAAAGTGTTCTAGTTTCATTCTTTTACAAGTGGTTGACCAGCTTCCCCAGCACCACTTGTTAAAGAGGTTGTCTTTTTTCCATTGTATATCCTTGCCTCCTTTGAAGACATACAGATGGCTAACAAACACATGAAGAGATGCTCAACATCACTCATTATCAGAGAAGTGCAAATCAAAACCACAATGAGGTACCATTACACGCCAGTCAGGATGGCTGCTATCCAAAAGTCTACAAGCAATAAATGCTGGAGAGGGTGTGGAGAAAAGGGAACCCTCTTACACTGTTGGTGGGAATGCAAACTAGTACAGCCACTATGGAAAACAGTGTGGAGATTTCTTAAAAAACTGGAAATAGAACTGCCATATGACCCAGCAATCCCACTTCTGGGCATACACACTGAGGAAACCAGATCTGAAAGAGACACGTGCACCCCAATGTTCATCGCAGCACTGTTTATAATAGCCAGGACATGGAAGCAACCTAGATGCCCATCAGCAGATGAATGGATAAGGAAGCTGTGGTACATATACACCATGGAATATTACTCAGCCATTAAAAAGAATTCATTTGAACCAGTTCTAATGAGATGGATGAAACTGGAGCCCATTATACAGAGTAAAGTAAGCCAGAAAGATAAAGAACATTACAGCATACTAACACATATATATGGAATTTAGAAAGATGGTAACGATAACCCTATATGCAAAACAGAAAAAGAGACACAGAAATACAGAACAGACTTTTGAACTCTGTGGGAGAATGGTGAGGGTGGGATGTTTCAAAAGAACAGCATGTATATTATCTATGGTGAAACAGGTCACCAGCCCAGGTGGGATGCATGAGACAAGTGCTCGGGCCTGGTGCACTGGGAAGACCCAGAGGAATCGGGTGGAGAGGGAGGTGGGAGGGGGGATCGGGATGGGGAATACGTGTAAATCTATTGCTGATTCATGTCAATGTATGACAAAACCCACTGGAAAAAAAGAAAAAGTTCTTTATTTTGTGAAAAAAAATAAAATAAAATAAATAGAATCAAATACTCTAAATAAAATCATGTTATGGTAAACCCGAATTTGAAAATATCCAGTGGACTCAGAATTATTTATTTACATATTTAATTTTTAAGTAACTTATTTTTTTAAGTAGGTACTTCCTGACTGTGCCTATTAGAAAAGCCTTAAAGCTCTGATAACCCAGTAGCAATAAGGATACCTAGCACCCAAACTGTGTTCCCTCTAAAAATACTAAAAAGAACCAATGCTCCTTGGGGAATAATACATTCAAATCTCAAGCAGAAAATATCCAACATGAATCTGAGATTTCACGCTGTACAAAATGCAGTGAAGTTCTTAAAAACTAATCGGTCAGTTCAAAGAGCCCAGGAGCAAGCAGGAAGAGTCTCTTGTTGGTCATAATTGAGAAATTTAAGCATACAGTAGCAATAGTAATAATATAGACTAATTAATACAATAATTAAAACACATTGAATATATTGAAACCCATGGTGTTACTCGGAAAAGAAAGCCAGGAGGGAAAGAAGGGAGGGAAGGAAACCCATTTAACTTTTAAAATGACATAATGTCTATGATATTCTTTAAAATACATAGATACATAAGATTATAAAAAAGACAAAAAGGATAAAGTAAACAAATATGATAAAATCTTGGTAATTGCTAAATCTGGGTAATATGTGGCAATACTTTGAACTAGTTTAACTCTCAGGTATGTTTGACAAATTTCCTTAAAATTAAAAAGAAAGAAATAAAACCCCTTCCTCTCGGGAGACTGAACCTATCACTAGAGGGACATTCACTGTTCTTAGGGACCACATATCTGATTAGAGGATCCAGATTCAGTCCTAGATCTGAATCAAGACCAGGCTCCCCATATTCCTCACCAGGCATCTTATTTTCCCATCTTTTCTTTAGTCCAGGAAACCATATACTTACATAGTCGTTCATTCTACTAATGACTTCATACTGATCTCACATCTTGACTATCTGAGTTGTCATGAAGGCATGACATTGCTCAAAACAGTCCTGATTTCTGCTCCATGTACTCATTCCAGGGCTAAATCATGGACTATGATAATCAAGGAAGAATTTACTGAAGACCTAGAAGGGTAGAATAGTTTCTGCCTCTAGAGAGTCAGATATTGTCATTCCAGATAGAAGAGAGAAAAACAATCACCCAAATGCATCCATGTGTCCAAATACAACTTAGAGATAACCAAGAGGCTTATTTGTTTATCAATTATAATAAATATGTTACAAGCTAATATTAATTGAATTCAGTTTACACTAGGCACAAGGGTGAGGCCCTTACATTCATTATCTCATTTATTTATTGCAATAACTCTTCAAGGTGGTCATTATCAATGTTTTTATTTTACGATGCTTAATTAGCTTGAAAAAGCACAATAAGTACCAAGTGAAGGAGTCAGGATTTGACTCCAGAGGCCACATTCTGGTAAGAAATAGAGAAAATAAAATTTAAAGGTCTCTTTTATGTATAGAAAGCTTTTTTTTTTTTTTTCTTAAAGAATAAGGACCTTTTTTTCTTTCATTTATTTGACCATTATTGATTCATCATGTGCTATGTGTCAGTTCCAAAGCCAAGATTAGAAGGAAAGTGGTAAATATGATCTAGCCTCAGCTTTCGCAGAGGTCAAAATCTAGATGGTGAGACTGATACACCGATAGACAATCAGAATGCTATACTCCAGGTGTTAAAATTGAGGCATAGAAAGTGGTTGTTTTGATTGCTTTTGCAGTTTGCCTGCAAGTCAGACTTCGGTATAAGGACTAAAATGGAAGTATTTATGAAAGGTGTAACTGAAGCAAACATTAAATGGTAGTGTGACGTAGAGTTGGAGAAGATAGTTTTAAGGAGACGGCATAGGGTAAGAAAACTCAGTAGGACCTCAGCAAGACAGATAGTGGCAGAAATGAGTAAGAAAGAAGGGTCTTTAGAAGTCAGAGCTCAGAAGGTGAGGAAAAGCAGGGAGCTGTCGCTCTCAAGGTGACCGGGGAGCTGATATTGATGGTTTCACCCAGGACATCCTATCCCTGTTTTATAAGTCACAGGAAATA
Source organism: Cervus canadensis (assembly GCF_019320065.1). NCBI lineage: Eukaryota > Metazoa > Chordata > Mammalia > Artiodactyla > Cervidae > Cervus > Cervus canadensis. Next base: position 25,631,192 of record NC_057404.1, on the reverse strand, counting down.
CTCAGCCAGACAAATTAGAAGAAGGTGGTCATTTGCACAAAACCTTGCTACAATCTTTTGGACCAGTGTCCAATATTGAGCATGAACTTTGGGATAAACTATTAAAAGACAACATTTTCTTGAAACAATGTTTTTTTTTTTCCAATTAAGGGTTAGCATCCATATACATGGTCTCTATTTTTGTCTTGGAATTTGAAAGGAATACAAATCACCACATGGCTTCATAAGTAGTAGTCCCTTCAGGATGCCACCTGAGTCCTTGGCAAGCACCGTGACTGCTTCTGATGCCAACCCTGGATGCAGTAGATAGAGAGACTAATAGGAATTGCTGTTTCCAACCCTCTTGAAAGTTTCCAAGCTGTCTTTGGCATCTGTTCCATGCACGTTCCTTTGGCAGCTAGGGAGTAAGGGATTTTGAAGATACTATTAACATTTTTTTGTCAATTAGGAAATGTGTGATCAAATAATTGCTCTAAATTCTTCAAGATGTCCTAACTCAAAGAGCTGGAACAAAGCAATGGAAGTCTAGCTATATTCACCATAGGAGTACGGCTTATTTATAGAATGGTGTTAAACCAAAAATCTAAATTTTGAAAGTTCTAAGGTGTTTGTTTGACCACATGACTCAGAAAAATCTGCTTATTTGTAGATATTTTATCCACACAGGCTCCTGGCAAAATAAACCATTCTATTTTCTCCATATGTACTCTGGGATGCCCTACTTCAGGGCTTATAATGATGTTCTTTCTTCCACAGAGAAGCCTGTTTATTTCTTCTCAACATTTCTAAATGTTGCTTGCTTCATCCACACCTAGATTAATTCTTAACTTTTCCATATAGCAGTTAGGTGACCTTGGCCAAATCTCTCAACCTCTTTACAACCCTAGCTTCCCCATCTGAAAAATGTACCTGACATAGAATCACATAAGGATTAAATGAAGCATTTACTAATAATAAATGCTCAATAACTATCACCTATTATGTTAAGTTACTGTGATATTAATAGTGTGTTCTATTTTCATTACTGTCATAGAGTCCTTTCTTATTCTCTATGGATCAATCACCCTTTGCCTACTCTAAGTTTACATTGCAATGTACCTGCACCCTTGTCTTGGAATGTATCATTTCTTACTTTAGGTATCAATTAATATATACATGTTTTATCTCTCCTGTAACTTGTGGAGATCAATATCCATGTTTGATTCACCTGCATGTCTACATTTTCTAGAATGGTGATATGCTTAGGGGAATGACTGACAGCCCTTAAAAATACTTATTCATAGATATTTGATCTCCACATTTTGAAAACAATTACCAAATAATATGTCCAGGTAAGTTAGGGTATCTCAGTGGGACCACCAGCTATTCTTGTACAGATGGTCCTGAAATCTCCTGTCTGACTTCCTTGACCCCAAGCCTGGTCCCTCCAGCCACACTCTCTGGACAGAGTGATTTTCCAAAGGCACAAATCATGAAGTTACTCACTTTATTTCTTTCAATGGCATTCCACGATCACTGCAAACGTCAGTATTGATATAAGAGAAATTTCATTATCTTCTGACTTCTACTCTCTCTTTTCTAGCCCCATCCCTCACCATTCTCTTTATTTCTTACAATACGAGGAATACATACTGAACTACTTAAAACAAGACATTTTCCAGACTCTTTCTACCCTCTTGCTCTGTGTACTTTTCTTTTAGTCTGTAATAAACTACTTACCACTTTCCACTGTGATCTAGCTAACTGTGACTTATCCTTTAGAATTCGGTATAAATGGAACCACATCATCTCACTGAGAAGGCCTTTCCAATCCTTCTCTATTTTGGCTATTTCTCTGTCTTATATGCTGTCTTGCCTCCCTGTGTGTATCACTATCATAACTTTTAAAGCACTGTATTAAATTTTATCTTACATATGGGTTTTACATCTCAGATTCTGAAGTCCTTGATCTAAAATTCCCTCAGTCATCTTATTCACCTTCCAGAGGTTTCCTTCTGAGAGGTATAAGACTTCCAATAACCTAGAATGTACCTCACTATTTTCTACCCTCACATCCACCCACTTTCCCCCCATATTCAGTTAAAACCACTGCATAAATTTTCCTTCAGATATCAAGCTATTTAATGTGCTTTCATGTCCTTACTCATCCTATAAAACCCATTCCACCTTTATTCTCTTGACCAAAATTTATCCTGTATTGGTCATGTACACCATGGTTTCTCAACCTTGAAATTATTACATTTTAGACCAGCTAGTTGTTCACTGTGAGGTCTGCCCCATATGCTTTCCTTTCTTTGCACTGCTCATCTGCAGTACCCCTGCCCAACTGTGGCAAAGAGAAATGCCTCCAAACATTGCAAAATATCACCAGTGGGGCAAAGTGACTCTTGATTCAGACTGTAATCTAGACCATAATATGTTAGAACTTTGAGTTTGTCTACCTGCTCACAGTGATTCATGGATTTAGTCTGGTACAAGGAAGACTATCTTTTATAGGTAATGTTATTACTGGTAAAAATATATATGAATAGAACCTAGGAAGGAAATCCTATTTCCCTTTAGTGTCTTTTTCTCTTATTTAAAAAAGGATTTTCTAGGTTAAAAAATTCAAATCAAGGTTTTTTCTTTTGTTGAAAAATACAGAACGTGAGAACTCAAGAGTATTGTAATATTGTCATTACAAGTAATAGGCAGTGAGCACCAAGGATAGATAATGGAAGATCAACCTAAAATAAAAATTGCTGAAGAGTTAATATTGTAATTTTCAATTAATTTAATGCTATTTTGCATTCATATCAATAGTCTCAATCACATCAAAATTTATTAATTTTTTTCAACTTTAAACCACACTATGAATGATACCTATTTATTTCATGACCTGGCTAGGAGAACAAGGGATAGTCAGTTTTTCAATTTGACCCAATATCAGTGACTTTTATACAATTCAAGAAGCATTAGGGACCCTCTTCCGTGTGCCTAACTCTTTAAGAAAATTTTAGGACTTTGCCCTATGCTCAAGGTGTTTAAATTCTAATGGTTGTTCAATATTAAAAGAAAGACTGGGGAAGGGGGGCGATCCATGCAGTTCTAGAGGCTTCACAGGCTTCACAGGAAAAGTAAGGCAGATAGTTGATTTAGAACAATGAGTAGTAATCTTCAGGTAGATGAGGCTATTGGAATGTAACAGAGGATAACAACAGAATGCAAATAAATGCATGGCTTCTTTACTAAAAGAGAAAAAAAAGAAAGGTCTTGCTATAAGAAATTCAGCAAAATAGAGAATTTAAATTCTGTTACAAGCGTCTTCTTTCTTTGAAGACTGGTTACAAACATTCTGTAAAGGAGAAGGGGTCCATTGACCATGATTTAGGTAACTCTCTTGCAGCACAAATAGCAATATGAGTCATAATATCATTTGAGTAAGCTTATTCTATCAGAATTTTTGAGGCTCTAAACCAGAGCATAACCTTATGTATGATGAAGGTAGGAAAGGAATTAGGGGAAAATATTTCTTCCCTATAGTGAATTGGGTCTGTATCTTAGTATTTCCTTTCAAGCCAATATTTGAGTGAGATTTACATGAAAACTCTCTGTATTATCTTCACAACTTTTCTGTGAATTTAAAACTACCCTACAGTAAAATACATATTTAAAAAGAGGTTTTAAAAAGTCATGAAAAAAAGAATGACCCAACTACGGAGGTCAGCAGAAGGGTATAGTTAGACAGGGCAGGGTGCTGAAACACTGGATGGCAATTGAGTTCCTTGTGTTTTTGCAATTATAGATCCCTATCCTTAGCCCTTCCATGATCCCTTTCTTACCACATGTGCCCTTGCTCTCACTTCCTCCTATTACTAATTAGGCTGTTTTATGTGAATTTCAGCATGCAATATTTCATATTTAATAACCCTGCATCAGAAGAAATGGGAAGTCAGAGAGGCTGGAATTTATTGCCAGGTGCTCTGGACAGCATCTGGGGCATTTATAGAGAACCCACAAAATTCCTCAATACCCTGAGGAATTTAAAACCCACACTTTCAGGAATCCAATAAGTTTCAGCTGAGAATCCTATAAATACCACAGGACAAGGGCTATACCCTGATCAAGCTCATTCACTGGATATTCAGGCGACAGGAAGTTGACATTCAGGGGTACTCATAATTGGCCTTTGCATTTAGCACCTTGTTAACATAAATTGAGGAAGTTCACACCTCTAATCTCTTGTTACTAATGTCAGCCTGCTAGTATCTGAACTCAATAAGGTGGGGTTAGCTTGCTGAAAAAGCTTATTTTGCTCAACAGGAGGAAAAGAATCTAAATGTTCAACTGAAAAGACATGGAATCTGACATGAGATGTATCTTAAGTTTGGGGAGGCAGCCTCCAAAGAGGAAGGTTAAAGTCAGAAAATCACTAAGGTCGTCACTCAGTTTTTATGATTTGTCTTTTTAAAACATGACTTCACATTCTTTCTTCTTGTATTTCATAATAGAGCCAAGCTGACTAATATGGTGCACACACATATATATATACCCAAGCCACCCCTCTTCTCTTTTTTGCTCACAATGTACCCATGACCTCAAGAAGCACTTTTTGTATTGTCGAAAGTCTAAATCCCACCTTAAAACTCCTATTCAAATTCATTTAACATTATCCAAGGGATTTAAACTTATATTTCCTTGTAATCTTCCTTACTCCTTCAAAAATTATTGGTCATTTCCATCTGCATTTATTATTTTCTAAAAAATGACATTCAAGTTGTGTCACTTATTTTTCCTTAGCCAAATGGCATGCTTCTTGCAGACAGCTAGGTCAAATTCCTTTATTCTAGCCATGCTGAAGATAGTGCTGGTATTAGTGATGGCACTCCCAGAGAAGAAAGTCACCTTTTGTAAAGCTTCCTGTTTGGGGCATTAGGATGGCAATTACAAGTGATGTCTGTTTAAGCCAGAAATAAGCCTCTCTAAAAACACCTCTATTTGGGCCTTTATAAAGGCAGTATATGAGCCATCTAAAAAGGGAGGAAAAGAGCTTCAGCATTAAGGCAGAATAGGATTCCCTCCCCCAGACAAGAACTCAATAAAATGAATAAAAAAATAGAGTAGAAAGGAAGAAAATCTTACAAAAAGCAACCAAACATGGAAAAGGAAACCATCTAACACCAGAAATTAGAGGTCATGAAATGAAATAGAAATCTATACAGTAGCTTAAAGTGTCTGTGTATCTCAACACAACTAACTGTTAATCTTAGATGCCTTACTAACAAGCTCACAGATCCTAAGAATGTTCAGTATCACCTCAATGTTTTACATGTAGCAAACTAATTGGGGGCCCATGAATTTTTTCTGTTATTACAGGGGAGATATGAACGTGGTCCCTAGAAAAACTGTGTAAAGAAGGAAAGTCAAGAATCCAGAGCTACTTTGAATTAGGGGAATAATCCAAAGCGCAGTGGCAACTATGCCATGAGAATGCATTTGATTTCTGTCTCTTTAAGAATTGTCCACAGTTTGCTGTGATCCACACAAAGGCTTTAGCATAGTCCATGAAGCAGAAGTAGATGTTTTTTCTGAAATTCCCTTGTTTTCTCCAGGATCCAATGAATGTTGGCAATTTGATCTCTGGTTCTTCTGCCTTTTCTAAACCCAGTTTGTACATCTGGAAGCTCTCGGTTCATGTATTGCTGTCAAGGATTTTGAGCCTAATCTTGCTAGCATGTGAAATGAGCACATTTGTATAGTAGTTTGAATGTTCTTTGGCATTGCCCTTGTTTGGAGTTGGAATGAAAACAACTTTTCCAGTCTGGTGACCACTGTTGAGTCTTCCAAATTTGCTGACATATCGAGTGCAACACTTTAACAGCATCATCTTTTAGGATTTTTAATCCTAAATTTAAAATCCCAGCTCAGCTGGATTTCTGTCACATCCACTAGCTTTGTTCATGGTAATGCTTTCTGAAGCTCGCTTAATTTCACACCCCAGGTTATCTGGCTCTAGATTAGTGACCATACTATCATGGTTATCCAGGTCATTAAGAATTTTTTTTTTTTTTTTGTAGAATTCAATCCAGTATTCTTGCCAACTCTTCTTAATCTCTTCTGCTTCAGTTAGGTAATTACCATTTTTGTCCTTTATTGTGTCTATCCTTGCATGAACTATTCCCTTGATATCTTCATTTTTCTTGAAGATATTTCTAGTCTTACCCATTCTATTATTTTTCCCTATCTTTGCATTGTTCATTTAAGAGAGTCTTCTTATCCCTTCTTGCTATGCTCTGGAACTCTGCATTCAGTTGGGTATGTCTTTCCCTTTCTCCCTTGCTTTTCACTTCTCTTCTTTCATCAGCTATTTGTAAAGTTTCCCCAGACAGCCACTTTGTCTTCTTGCATTTCTTTTTCTTTGGGATAGTTGTGGTGCAACCTGTATAGTGTTATGAACCTCTGTCCATAGCTCTTCAGGCACTCTCTCTACTAGATCTAATCCCTTGAATCTATTCATCACCTCCACCGTATAATCATAAGAGATTTGATTTAGGTCATACTTGAATTGTCTAATGGTTTTCCCTACTTTCTTCAATTTAAGCTTGCATTTTACAGTAAGAAGCTCCTGGTCTGAGCCACAGTCACCACCAGGTCTTATTTTTTGCTGACTGTATAGAATTTCTCCATCTTAGGTTGCAAAGAAAATAATCAATCTGATTTTGATATTGACCATCTGGTGATGTCCCTGAGTAGAGTCGTCTTGGGTTGTTGGAAAAGGGTGTGTGCTATGACTAACTTACTCTCTTTATAAAACTGTTAACTTTGCCCTGCTTCATTTTGTACTCCAAGGCCAAACTTGCCTGTTACTCTAGGTACCTCTTGACTTTCTACTACTTTTGCATTCCAGTCTCTTGTGACAAAAGGACTTTTTTTTTTTTTTTGGTGTTAGATCTAGAGGGTCTTGTAGATCTTCATAGAACCAGTCAACTTCAGCTTTTATAGTATCAGTGGTTGGGGCATAGACTTGGATTACTATGATGTTGAATAGTTTACCCTGAAAACAAACTGAAATCATCCTTTCATTTCATCTCAGATTCTTTTGTTGACTATGAGGGCTACTTTATTTCTTCTAATTGATTCTTACCCACAGTGATGGATATAGAAGTCATCTGAATTAAATTTGCCCATTGCCATCCGTTTTAGCTCACTGATTCCTAAGATGTTGAAGTTCAATCTTGCCATCTTCTGCTTGATCATGTCCAATTTACCTTTATTCATGGACCTAACATTTAGGTTTCTATGCAATATTTTACAGCATTGGACTTTACTTTCACCACCAGACTCATCCACACCTGAGCATCATTTCTGCTTTGGCCAAGCCACTTCATTCTTTCTGGAGCTATTAGTAACTGCCCTCTGCTCATCCCTAGAAGCATATTGGACACCGTCTGTCCTGGGAGGCTCATCATCCGGTGTCAGACCACTTGATGGACCGCAGCCTTGTTGTAGCTGAGGAACTTGCATGTCTCAATGAATCTATGAGCCATTCTGTGCAGGACCACCCATGATGGATGGGTCATAGTGAAGAATTCTGACAAAACTGGTCCACTGGAGTGGGAATAAATGAAAGACCACTCCAGTATCCTTGCCTCAAGAACCCCAGGAACAGTATGAAAAGGGAAAAAGATATGACATAGATGAATACTCATTTCAAAGTTCAGCCAGGCTATATACACAAGTCAGTTAAGAAACAATCATACAAAAAAAAAAAAGAAACAATCATACGTGAAGTATAACAAAAAATGTAGAAGACTACCTAGGTTGTATATTGTTTACTTAATTAGGTTTTCTGGCATTCCTGCCAAATCTGGTTCTCATGAAAGATCATTTATTTCATCATTTGGTGGCACTGGAATCTATTCAGGCAACTGTGTTATGGATTTATATTCCACTAAACTGTCACACTGTTTTAAGAGACCTGATCTTACACGGGGGTCTGTTGAAAATGAAGATTGAGTGTGTCGATATTCTAGATAGAGATACCACTGTACCAAGAATATTATGAATTTTCTTACTATGTTTTCTCTAAAATTAACCCTTGACCTAAGGCATGCAGAGGAACATTATCACCTTAAGTTTATTTAGATCCATGGATTCAATAGGGTGACAGCAACTTATTTCAAAGGTAAAAATATCATCTGCAAAGATAAACTCTATTCCCTTGCCAAACAAAATTCCATTAACTAACTTAAATTGGACTTAATAACAATCACACAAACCAATTAGTTTCAATTTTTAACCCCGTTAGGAGTATTATTCATCATGGTATTGCCAGATAGAGTTGTGCTTCTTCTGACTTTCAACGGATTAAATAAATATAACCTGGGGTGCTAATTATACAATGATGATGCAGACACTTCAAGATGACTTTCCTTAATATAGATAGAATCTTTGGAAAATAGATTTTTTTTTTCATAAAATGTCCTTAGTCCATACTGCATTTTCTCATTTTATAATTTAAAGGGAGTTTGAGTGTCTAACATATAATTGAATCTACAGTGACCTGTGGGCTTTTGTGATAATTATTTCTTTCCATGCAAATCCAGATAACCTTTATTTTTCCATTTTCTGCAAAATCCATGGCTTACCAAGTGCTCTTATCTTGTGTAGTTTTATCCTTCATAGTTCACAAAGGGAAAATTGGTGTCCCCATAACATGTGATCTGATTCCGGATCTCTGTATGTATTAGTGCTCCAGGGCTTGGTGCTAAACTCTTTTAACCTGTCTATAGTATTTCCCAGTGTGATCTTATGTTCACAGTACCATCTGTGCTTATCAATAACTATAGCCAGAACCTCCTTAATATACTCTAAGCTTGTATATCCTACAACTGACTAGCATCTCCGGTCTGATATGGTTAAATGAACCTATCTGCCAACCAACACAATAGAGCCAGATAGCCTAAGTGATTAACCCAGATATGAAGGACTCTGGCATCTAAAAAATACTCAATGTATGTGAATCATTATTATTACTGAGGAGTTGTGGAATACAATGCAAACTTTCTGTTCTTCTTCCCTAAGAACCTGGGGAAATTATACAACTAGATATAAAAAAGAAGAGCTCCCTATCACTATCTTTTTATTTTGTAGCATTCTTGAGGTTTCTTTCAAGTGGCTCCCTGCTTTTGCTTTCACATCATTTAGTCTGCAAGCCATTTGCTTGTACAAGACCTGTATTACTATTCTCAGATTTCTTATTCACTCTCTGCTATTACCTGGGATCCAGAGTCAACATTGAAAACCAGTGCATTCCAAAAGATCATTCATGTACATTATGTCTGTGGCTACTTCCATGCTACAATAGCAGAGTTGAGTAGTTGCAAAAGAGATCATGTGACCAAAAAAAATGAATATATTTGCTATTTTATCCTTATTTAAAAAGGTTCCAGAATCATCCCTGCTCTAGAAATTTCTCTAAAACCTGCATCATAGCAATTATTATCATATGCCCAAATAAGTACCGATTTAGTATCAGTGAAACAAGTTACATACAAGAATGATAATTATTTGAATTTTTTTATTTTAAACTTATGTTGGTGCTATAGTTGCATAAAATCTATGCATATGAAGAGTTCATGTATTTTTGCTTACAAATTCAAATATTATATTATAAATAATTTAGGGACATATAAGGAGTCTAGGAGCACTCTCAAATTTGAGAAACTCTTCACTAATTACCTAAAAATTCTGGCTGTCATGATTCTGAGCTGGCACTGGGCTTTGCAAGTCTTCTCGGAGCTTCATATCTACTTTCGCTTTAAAATAGCAGCCTTTCCAGCTATTTGTCATGAAGGGCATGCTTTTATTTTTCCCTAATCCATCACAAACTGAATCTCTTTAGAATAAAGTAATAATTTCAAAAAATGTTCATACACTTGGTTGGGATGATGATGTCAAATTTGCTACAAAAGTTTATAAATGTGTGCTTTCAATTTCTGTACTCATCAAAGAAATCACTGTACTCATCAGTGAAAACGGTAGTCAGGTGAACATCAGTTAAAAAAACACAGGGGCATTGCACTACAGCAATGTGGGGTATGAAAGTCCTGAAATGAGATGAGAAGGAGGGAGTGTCCCTGAATTTAAGAATCATCTGGACTCCTAGAGTGAATTCAGAAAGGAATAAATTCCTCCCTATTCTTTGGGACAAATACTCAAGACCCTTAAATTTATGTTGCAAAGAATCTAGGTTTGGGGACTAAAAGTAGTGCGTCTTCAGCAAAATATTTTTCAAAGTATACTAGCTTACAACTAGATTCATGTATTCATTCATTAATTTAAATAATAATTTTTGAACAAACAAGATGTTCTAGACACTATTCTAGTTACTGAGGATACAGGCTTCAGCAAGAGAAAAATCTCCACACTCATATAGTTTATATCCTAGTAAAAGAAACTGGAAAATAAACAAGCAAATAAACAAGAAACAATATAGAACACTGATTAGTGTTATGCAGGGAATTAAAATGGGGTGATTCTATAGACATAACAGAGTGAAATTTTTTGTTTGGGTAGCCAAGAAAACACTAAAACATGAATGATAAAGAAGAACCAACCATAATTAAGGAAAAGCACTACAGGATTAAAAAAAAAATAAGGAAGTGGAATGTTCTCAATGTAGCAATAATCTTGAGGGAGTTAGAAGACCAGAAAGAAGGTCTTTGTGGCTAAACTGTTGTATGTATGCAATAAGAAAAGTAGTAAAATAAATTCACAGAGGTAATTGGAGGACAAATAACATAGGGTTCTATATGCAAGTTAAAGGAAATCGGAATTTAATCAAAGATTAATGGAAAGAATCATCATTTTGCCAGCAAAGGTCTATATAGTCAAAGCTATGGTTTTTCCAGTAGTCATGTACAGATATGAGAGTTGGACCATAAAGATGGCTGAGCACTGAAGAATTTATCCTTTCGAACTGTGTTACTGGAGAAGACTCTTGAGAATCCCTTGGACTGCAAGGAGATCAAACCAGTTAATTCTAAAGGAAATCAGTCCTGAATATTCATTGGAAGGACTGATGCTGAAGTTGAAACTCCAATACTTTGGCCACTGATGCAAAGAGCCAACTCATTGAAAAAGACCCTGATGGTGAGAAGGTGACAACAGAGGCTGAGATTGTTAGATAGCATCACTGACTCAATGGCCATGAATTTGAGCAAACTCTGGAGATAGATAGATGGGGAAACAATAGAAATAGTGACAAATTTTATTTTCTTGGGCTCAAAAATCACTGAAGGTGGTGACTGCAGACATGAAATTAAGAGATGCTTGCTCCTTGGAAGAAAAGCTTTGACAAACCTAGACATCATATTAAAAAACAGAGATATTGCTTTGGTGACAAAGGTCCATCTAGTCAAAGCTATGGTTTTACAAGTAGTCATATATGGATGTGACAGTTGAACCATAAAGAAAGCTGAGTGCTAAAGAATTGATGCTTTTGAACTGTGGTGCTGGAGAAGATGCTTGAGTCCCTTGGATAGCTAAGAGATCAAACCAGTCAATCCTAAAGGAAATCAGTCCTGAATATTCATTGGAAGGACTGATGCTGAAGCTGAAGCTCCAATACTTTGGTTACCTAATCTGAAGAACTAATTCATTGGAAAAGACCCTGATGCTGAGAAAGATAAAAGGCAGGAGGAGAAGGGAATGACAGAGGATGAGATAGTTAGATGGGAATCACAGACTCGATGGACATGAGTTTGAGCAAGCTCTGGGAATTGGTGGTGGACAGGGAAGCCTGGCATGCTGCAGTTCATGGGATTGCAAAGACTTAGCAAATGACATAGCACATGAACAATGGCAACAACAAGGGAAAGACTCTAGAGGGTTTGAATGGTCTGACATGTTTTAATGTCACCATAGTATTTTTATAGAGAAAGAATGACAGTACATACCAAAGAGGCTTTGTATTTGAGTGGTGATGCTGGCAATGGAACAAAATGATGATATTTGAGACATGGTTTAGAGGTAGATCTATATATTGAATTTGTGGCAAAGAAGATGAAAATAGTTGAATAGAATATTTCTAAACCTCTACTGCATGCTAAGTCATTTCAGTTGTGTCTGACTCTTTCTACCCTACAGACTATAGCCTGCTAGGGTCCTCTGTCTATGGAATTATTTGGGCAAGAATACTGGAGTGAATTGACATGCTCTCCTCCAGGGGATCTTCCCAACCCAAGGATCGAACCTGAGTCTCTTATGTCTCTTGCATTGGCAAGCAGGTTCCCAGATGGCTCTGGTGGTAAAGAATCCACCTGCCAATGCAAGAGATATAAGAGACTCGGGTTCAATCCCTGGGTCAGGAAGATCCCCTGGAGGAGGACATGGCAACGCTCTCCACCATTCTTTCCTGAAAAATTCCATAGACAGGGGAGCCAGGCAAATAGGCCACCAAAACAACTAAATTCTCAATAGCTATGTGAAGCAGTAACTCACTAACACTGCCACTTTAGGAAGATAAAAATATTGCCACAACAGAGACAGACTATACCATTTAAAAACACATTGTCCAAAGATATTACTTCTCAAGCACCTTGACATTTGCCACTTGGATCAATCTTTCAAGCTCTTCATTTCTGATTTGTGTCCTTATGGCATGACTGCTGAAAGCTTGTTTATGTCCTTTCATTTCACCGCTATAATAATAAGCTTATTAAAAACTATAGCAGATCCCTCTATTACCCATGTTATATCTCTATGACTTGCCACTAATTTCAACTGTAGCCAAGTGAAGTGAAGTGAAGAGAAGTTGTTCAGTCGTATCTGACTCTTTGCGACCCCTTGGACTGTAGCCCACCAGGCTCTTCGGTCCATGGGATTTTCCAGGCATGAATACTGGAGTGGGTTGCCATTTCCTCCTCCAGGGGATCTTCCCGACCCAGGGATTGAACCTGGGTCTCCCGCATTGTAGGCAGATGCTTTACCGTCCAAGCTACCAGGGACTGTAGCAAGAGCTGACCATTATTTCCTAGGAGCTCAGGCTCATGGGACCCTGATAGCATTTAGCTTCAGCCATAAACTCTTAAATAGTTTTGTTTTCTGTCTTGAAAGTTCTATTTAAGAGGAGTCTGCTCTATCTGCTTAGCTCTCTGAGCCCACAAATACAGTACAGCCTGATTTTATGAAGGGTTACTCTTCGAGGGTAGCACTCAATGTAAAATGGAAACTTTCAACCAATAGAGAAGACTGGTTGAACGCTCTAGTTTTCTGCCCTTTGAGTCACTCAAACTGGGAAGCATTCTGTTTCCTCCCTAGGCAGGCCCAGGCAAGTCAAGCCCTGATGCCTCTGGTGGTAAATGTTATAACATCCTTGCATTGAATTTTATTTCTTCCCTCTCATCTTCATAGTTTCCCTGGTTCCTCCATTTCTTTCCCTGGGTCTATCTACCATATGAGCTACTTGAATGCAAGCCTTACTTTAATCTCTACATTTAAGACAATCCTAAAATAAGACAAATAATTACCTGTGATAAATAGCCTGTAAAATATTTTATCTATATTTTCTCTAATTCTCACCACAATCTAAAAGTTATGTCTTATTTTCTCCATTAATATTAAGAAAGTTAGATTTTGAGCAATTAAGCAAGTTGTCCAAAGACCCATAGTGAGTGGACAATGAGGCCAATATTCTGAATATTAATACATATTTCTGACTGCAATAGAGTATATTTTCACTCTACACTCTCTATTTCATTTAATTTTGGCTTGGTACTTTGGAAAAAGTTTTCCTACTCTGATCTTGCTCTGGGCTTTATCTCTGATGTTCATTCTTGATTTATTCTTTCCTGGGATGTCTCTAACCCCTGATTAGGATGGTTCATATCCCCAGAGAAGCCCCACCACTCCTACACAACATGACTTAGATTCCAGGGCAACCAGTACTCACAGATTTAAAAGATGTTGCCTTTATAGGTGATAGTCTTGAATAAAGATTGATGATGCCTGATTTGTATTTTTGGCTCTGGTGAGCATCAGATTATTTCCTACAAAGATAACAAGCAAGTTCTTTGGCTCTGTTTAGATTTTTTCCTGAATTTCAATTTTTATGAATATTTTAGTTTGTTACACTGCCTTAATAATGTTTCTGTGTTTAATTTTTAGACGCCCTTAGTGAATGGAAAATTATAATAAATTCCCAGTTACAGTGTTTTTCCTCTGAATATAATAAGATTAGGCACCGTGGAATTTGAATTCTTTAAGAATTGTCTACTGGTTAACATAAATTATGTACATTTTTCTATCTTTTGAGGCTATGAAATATTTTGTTGATTTCCATGAACTGAATAAGTTTTTCCTGTCAAATTAGTAGCTAAGAACAATTGCAATTTATTGATCTAGAAAAATTATGACCAACCTAGATAGCATATTAAAATGCATAGATATTACTTTGCCAACAAAGGTCTGTCTAGTCAAAGCTATGGCTTTTCCAATAGTCATGTATGGATGTGAGAGTTGGGCTGTAAAAAAGCCGAGCACCGAAGAATTGATGCTTTTGAACTGTGGTGTTGGAGAGGACTCCTGAGAGTCCCTTGGACTGCAAGGAGATCCAACCAGTCCATCCTAAAGGAAATCAGTCCTGAATATTCATTGGAAGGACTGATGCTGAAGCTGAAACTCCAATACCTTGGCCACCTGATGCGAAGAACAGACTCATTTGAAAAGACCCTGATGCTGGGAAAGATTAAATGTGGAAGCACAAGGGGATGACAGAAGGTGAGATGGTTGTATGGCATCACTGACTCAATGGACATGAGTTTGAGTAAACTCCAGGGCTTGGTGATGGACAGGGAGGTCTAGCGTGCTGCAGTCCATGGGGTCACAAAGAGTCGGACACGACTGAGCAACTGAACTGAACTAAAGTGAACTCTGTATTAACCACTTTTCGTGCAAGTCAGAGGAACTGTTGACTAACTGAACCAATACCCAATACTTATTCCAAAACTTAATTTCTTACCTCTGCTATAGAGACTGGAAAAATAGCCACATACCTATCCTCCTTTGCAAGATAGTCATGTGACATAGTTCTGACTAATGATACCTATGTTAGATAACTATTGGTGAGGAACTTTTAGAAAGGTTTTACTATTTCTGATGAAAGAGATAGATACGGATTGAATGACCAACTATCACTTTTTTTTCTTATTTTGAATATGTAGTTGATGCCTAGAGCTGTGGCAACTATCTTGTGCCCATGAGGTAAAGAGAAAAAGGATCACATTATTTTCATCAGCAGAATAGTTAGAAAAGCTTCTTATACATTTAAGACTGTGGGAAGCACTGTAGAGAGCATAAATATATGTTAGCATGACTTCTGCATTAAAAACTCTTATATTTATAGAGAAATAGAAAAGAAAATAGAAAGAAGGGTATGGTCAACATTTTACAATAATAGGTAGCCATGATAGCTTCCAAAGGCAACTGTATGCCCAAAAGAACAGATTCAGAGGTCTTATCAGTGTAAAGCATAGAGAACTGGTATCATGATGGTCTTGTAACAGTATTCACTGGCAGGTAAGCTGATCTAGGGAACCATCTTTCCCATCATTAGCCTCTCCTCCTCAGGAAGAGATCTTTAGACTATATCCCACCACCTAAGAAACAGCCCAGACAGACAGGCTGTGCATTCCAGATCAATATCAGAGACAGTGCCTGAATTTAAGACATGAAAAACATTATTATCCCTTCCAATTGCTAAAAGCTTAGAGAGGAACAATATTTTCATCCAAATTGTCTGGCTTACATTGTACATATTAGAGCCAGACATGGAGTAAACCAGATGCAATTTGAGACTTTTGGAATTTATTTCTCAGCCAAGCAAGGAGCTGAATTAATAGACTTTTACTTTTACTTTTCTGGAAATGAGAAAGCTGAAGATTTTCCAGCATACTCCTACCAGATGGCACGCTCTGTTGCCTACAATTTTCCTCCTGCTATGGATCATCTCCAACTCAGCCTCTTCAAAGGTGAAAAGGAACAATACATATCTACCTATTTGTACTGTAACCAAAACAGTATAGAGAAAGATCAATCTGCCTCCTGCCTGTGGCTCAACTTGACCTAACTGTACGACTCTTTCAGATTTTGGTAAGAAAGGACATGGCTTCCTGAAACTTAAAGGCATATCAACCAATTCTGGGATGACAAATAAGTGAGCTGATGTTTAATGGTTAATGATCTAAGTATAATAGAAAGTGAAAGTGAAGTCGCTCAGTCTTGTCTGACTCTTTGCGACCTCCTGGACTGCAGCCCACCAGGCCCCTCCGTCCACGGGATTCTCCAAGCAGGAGCACTGGAGTGGGTTGCTATTTCCTTCTCCAGTATAATAGAATGTACTGATATTTATGAGGCCTATGAGTGATAATAGAAAATGAGAATTTAATATGATCAAACAAACTGAGCAAATTCAACATTTTTAAAGCTAGTGTTTAAGTTAAAAGCATAAATTTTCTATCCATATTTTATATGGAATATCTTAGAAATTTTTGCTGTGTCACAAAAAGAGATTAGAGACTAGTCATCTTTAGAGTTATAAATAATAGTATAATCAGAAAAGTTAGTTATTAGAAGTTGTATTTAGGTTAGTCTGAATCAAAATCCCACATTGTACAGTTTAAATGAGTGGTCCAGAGAAGTAAGAAATTTAACAGTAAATTAGAAAAGAGAATGCTTATACTGCGAATTGAACACAAATAGCATAAATTCAATGTTCATAAAATGGTCATTACAAGTAGCATATTCTGATGATAGCTATAAAAATATCAGTAAATTCTACGGGGATAGTTTTCAAACTGGCTGGTAATTTTTCAGGATTGAACAGCTCTGGTAATCCCAGCTTTGACTCACATTTGACATCTACTCGCTGGGAAAGCCAATGACCATTTATTTATCAAAATAAAAACTGACATAGTGAAGTAGAACCAATCCCTTTACAATTTCTACCTGTTCTCACATCAATTTAAACAGCTAGAAACCATCTAAAATGTACTTCACTTTGCCAAGAAGTGTTCACAGACATCAGCCATCAAGGAGAAGGCACTGGATGCCATAATTCTTCAAACTTATTAATTAGAATTTGGTTCAGCATTTATGTCATGTCCAAATACATCAACTCTTTGAGTTCCATTATGCCTCTCTCCATTTCAGGCCTGTTGTGTAACTTTCTCAATTTTCAAAGTCCATGAAGAGCATTTCTTGTTGGTCCTTGGGCTGTCTTCCTGCCCCTGGCTATGATAGAGCAGGAAGAGTGTGTTCAGATTCCTCTACAGACTTAGTGAAGGACATATCCTTAAAAGTGAGGTAGGTGGGAGGGGGGATCAGGATGGGGAATACATGTAAATCCATTGCTGATTCATGTCAATGTATGGCAAAAACCTCTACAATACTGTAAAGTAATTAGCCTCCAACTAATAAAAATAAATGAAAAAAAATAGTATCCTCCCCCATTAATACATAAGATTGGAGGCAATGATTCCATAAAAAACTATCCAGAAATAAATCAGATAGGGAGTTGTAGTCTAGGAAGTCACAAAAAGAAACCCCAAATCCACATTTATTCACCTCATAGCAAAATTATATCTCAAACCCATGTGTTCTTACCATTGTGCTTTGGCTACTTGAATCCCTGCATATTTCTTATATTCTCCAAACATTGAGTATTTTCAACTAAGAATTATATTGTTTGGGCTCATTATCCTCATATAAGTATCTTTATCTCTCCCACTCCCTCTCTCTTTTAACCTTTCATATAAACTCAAAAACTCATTTCTGGTTCTGGTTTGGTATGTTAGGAATATCACATTTATCAGGTGAGTGGTCTGTTTGGTCTCTCATTGTTATGTAAATATTGCCTTGAATGTAGTTTTTCATATTTTCTCCTGTCTTTTCAAACTGCCTTATCACATCTGCCAGTTGTTTGGGGAATTCATTCTTGAACCATGTCCTATTATCAATATTGAATTGTACACATTAAACCTTTTTTGGGAAAGTGATTCAAAGCTTACTTTTTTATTAGAGTCATGATTCACTTCCAATAATTTCTCAATATGGACATTAAAGTTAATTTCTATATATTTTGTGCTGCATGAGTAGTTATAATTTGTAGCAATATTTATGGGGCAGAAGGAAGTGTTAGGTGTTAAATTGCATAGGAAATTGAAACAAAATGATTTATAGCTTGAGGGTAATGCATTGGTGTCATCAACCATAACTCTCTTACTTATAAATAAAAAGTCAAAGTCATTCCATCCTATGCTAGTTCTTAAACCATTTCACTTTTTGATATCTTTAAATAAATTACACAAATGCCAAGTGTAGAAATTTTTAAAATGTTCTTTTCTTTTCAGCCACAAAACTTTTTCTTACTCATTTACTGAAGACAAAAGATAGCATTGTACTCTTCAGTCAAAGTTGAGGCATCCAGCCACTCCCTTTTCCCAAAACTCAGCTCCTACTCCCACATTCCCACATTCAGTGTATCTTGTATCCATGTCAGTGTTCTTCATGTGACTCTTCATTGACTGCTTACTTCTCTGACCACCAAAGCTGTAAAAAAGATGAGTAAAGCTGCAACAAAAGAAAAAAATTTTAAAAGAAAAATATGAGATATTAGATTTTCAGTAGATACCCTTCTGTTTAAAAAGTATGATAAAGGCCACCTTGTGAAGTTCTCTGAATAATCACTCTCCTCTAGAATTGTGTAATGGTTTTTCCTCCCTTTGGCTTTCTCAATCAACAGACGGAAAATCTCTCACTCTCCTACATGCTTGGCTATTAAACTATCAATACACTGCCAAAAATATCTTGTCAAACAAATAACAAGATATACCACAGAAAGAAAATTCTAGAATGATGAAATAAAACCTAATTGTGCACATAGTTATGATATTAGAATGGTAATATTAAAAGTTTTTTGTTTTGTTTGTTTTTGTTTGTTTTTCTGTGTGTGTTTGTGAAATACTTCATGCCTATCAAGATAAGTAGTTTACTAGTTATTTAAATATTTTTCCCTGAATCTGAGTCACACTTTACAAAGTTCCAGGAACTTTCATTCATTTCCCTGTATGTAAAATTTGCAAACATATGTCCTGCTGATCATTAAGATAAGTTGCTTAGATTTGATTTCTTTTAACCTCTGGTTGAGATAGAAGAGGAAGAAGAGGAAGGCATGGGGCAGGGGATGAGGAAGAAGAAGAAAAAGAGAAAGAAGAGGAGGAGAAGGAGGAGTAGGGAATAGAAGAAACTTTGACCTACACACAAAAATGGTTTTATTTTATAGTAATCAGAGATATTCACAGATGTCCAAAGGAAAGTGAAAGTATCATTTAAATACATCTAGTTTATAAAGTACTCCATTTATTTTTTAAATCTCAGTTTAATTTTGGTATAATTAGCATATACATTTTAGGATACCCTGTTTTTATTTTCATTTTCTTTAGATATATACCAGGAAGTGAGATTACTGGATTATATGCTAGTTCTACTTTTAATTTTTTGAGGAACCTCTATAATGTTTCCAATAGTAGCTCGACCAATTTACATTCCCATCAACAACGCACAAGGGTTTCTTTTTTTCACATCCTCAACAACACTTGGTTTTTCGTGTGTTTTTGATGATAGCCACTCTTACAGGTATTAGGTAATATTTCATTGTGATTTTGACTTGTATTTCCTTGATGATCAGTACTTTTGAACACCTTGTCATGAACCTGTTTGCCATTTGCATGTTTTCCTTGAATAAATGTCTATTCATTTCATCTGCTCATTTTTTTAATAGCATTGTTTTGCTTCTTAACTACTGAGTTCTATGAGTCCATTATATATACATACATTTGGGGGCATTGATCCCGTATTACATATACAATTTGAAAATATCTTCTTTCATTTCGTAGGTTACATTTTCATTTTGCTGATTGTTCCCTTTGTTCTGTAGAAGCACTTTAACTTGCTGTAGTTCTGCTTTCTAATTTTGGCTTTTGTTGCTTTATTTTGATATCATAACCAAAATTACCAAGACAAATGTTAAAGGGCTTCTTCTCTATGTTTTATTGTAATAATTTTATGGTTTCAAGTCTTATGTTTATACCTATGATCCATTTCAACTAAATCTTTGTGACTTGTATAAGTGGGGATCTATTAGTAATTTCATTCTCCTGCATGTGTGTATGCATTTTTCCTAGCAACATTTTTAAAGAAACTATTCTTTCCTTATTGAGTATTCTTGGCTTCCTTGTTAAATATTAATCAACTGCATATGTGAAGATTTATTTCTTGATTCTGTTCTGTTGGTATTTATGATTATTTATAGCTTTTTATGCCAATATCATATTGCTTTGATTACTGTAGCATTATAATATAGTTTGAAATCAGCAATCATGATGCTTCTACTTTTGTTCCTCTTTCTCAAGATTGCTTTTGATATTTGGCATCTTTTGTAGTTCCACACAAATTTTAAGATTATTCTATTTCTGTGAAAAGTGCCATTAGAATTTTGATAGAAATTGCATATAATCCATAGATTGGTTTAGGTAGCGTGGACATTATAACAATATTAATTCTTCCAATCCACTAACATGATATATCTGTCCATTTATTCATGGCTCCTTCAATCTCTGGGTTGGGAAGATCCCCTGGAGAAGGGAAAGGCTACCCAGTCCAATATTCTAGCCTGGAGAATTCCATGGACAGTCCATGGGGTTGCAAAGAGTCAGATACAACTCAGCAACTTTCACTTCAATTTTAATAAGTGTTTTATAGTTTTCACATATAGACCTTTGACATCTTTGTTAAAATTTATTCCTATGTATTTTATTCATTTTAATTTAATTATAAATAGGATTGTTTTCTTGATTTCTCTTTCTGTTAATTCACTATTAGTGTATAAAACACAATTGATTTTCATATATTCATTTTACATCTTGCAGTTCTACTGAATTTTTTTCTTATTTAAAATAGTTGTTTGGTGGAGTCTTTAGGGTTTCTATATACCTCATGTCATCTACAAATAGAGATATGTTTTACTTCTTCCTTTCGATCTTGGTTAACTTCTATTTCTTTTTCTTGACTAATAATACCTCTACAACTTCCTGTGCTATGTTGAGTAAAGGCAGTAGGAGTGAGTGTTCTCATCTTGCTCTTTGTCTTAGAGGAAAAATTTTCAGCTTTTCACCATTGAAGACGATGTTAGCTGTGGGCTTGTAATGTGTGTGCACGTGAAGTTGTTTCAGTCATGTCCAACTGTTTCTGACCCTATGAACTGTAGCCCACCAAGCTCTTCGGTCTATGGGATTCTCCAAGTAAGAATACTGGAGAGGGTCGCCATGCCCTCCTGCAGGGGATCTTCCCAGCCGAGGGATCGAACCTGCATCTCCTGTGATTCCTGCATTTCAGGCAGAATCTTTTTTTTTTTTTTTTTTTTCATTTATTTTTATTAGTTGGAGGCTAATTACTTTACAATATTGTAGTGGGTTTTGTCATACATTGGCATGAATCAGCCATGGATTTACATGTATTCCCCATCGCGATCCCCCCTCCCACCTCCCTCTCTACCCGATCCCTCTGGGTCTTCCCAGTGCACAATCTTAACCACTGAGCCACCGGGGAAGGCCAGTGGGCTTGTAATATGTGGCCTTTATTATGCTGCAGCATTCTTCCTCTATACCCAGTTTATTGAGAATATTTATGATACAAAAAGTCA
Source organism: Cervus canadensis (assembly GCF_019320065.1). Lineage (NCBI taxonomy): Eukaryota > Metazoa > Chordata > Mammalia > Artiodactyla > Cervidae > Cervus > Cervus canadensis. The sequence continues at coordinate 25,609,453 of NC_057404.1, read as the reverse complement.
AAGTCAGTCACACAGTTGTGTCCGACTCTTTGTGATCCCATGGAATATATCCTGCCTGGCTCCTCCATCCAAGGAATTCTGCAAGCAAGATTACTGGAACGGGTTGCCATTTCCTTCTCTAGGGGGGTCTTTTCAACCCAGGGATTGAACTCAGGTCTCCTGCACTGCAGGCAGATTCTTTATCAACTGAGCCACCATGATACATGGGTGTTAAATTTTGTCAAATGCTTTTTCTGCGTCTATTGAAATAATCATATGGTTTTTATCCTTTTTGTTCATTAAAGTAGTACATTTCATTGATTAATTTGCAGATATTGAATCACCTTACTTCCTTACCTCCCTGGAATAAATTTCACTGGATCATCATAATGAATGACCCTTGCAGTGTATTTTTGGATTTATTTTACTAATATTTTGTTGAGGGTTTTTCCATCCATGTACATCAGGGATTTTAGCCTGTAATAATCTCTTGTGTGTTCTTGTTTGGTTTTAGTATCAGGATAATTTTGGCCTCATAAAATACTTTTAAAAGGATCCCTTCCTCTTCTATTTTTAGAAGTGTTTCAGGAGGATTGGCATTAATTCTTCTCTAAATATATAGTAGAATTCACCATGAAGCTATATAATTCTCTGTTTTTCTTCACTGGGAGATTTTTGATTACTGATTCAATCTTTCTACTAGTAAATGATCTGATCAGTTTTTCTGTTTCTTTATGATTCAGCCTGGGTGGTTTGCATATTTCTAAGAATTTATCTATTCTTATAGGTCGTCCAATTTGTTGATGTATAATTGTTTCTAGCAGTCTCTTAAGAATTCATATTTGTTTGTTATAAATTGTAATGTCTCTGCTTTCATTTCTGATCTTCTTTGTTTGAATACTCTTTTTTTCGCTTGGTAAGTCTAGCTGAAGTTTGCTCTATTTTGTTTATATTTACAAAATACCAGCTTTTAACTTTATTGATTTTTGTATGGTCTTTTTAGTCCCTATATCAGCTCTGATCTTTGTTATTTCCTTCATTCTACTACTTGGGAACCTAGAGTGGGCCATCAGGACTCTGGGAAGACAGTGCCTGCTGGCCTTGCCAGAGGGTCTTAAGGGAAGATAACCATTAAGCCCTAATAGTGGGATATATTAGAAGCCTAACCCTCAGGCAATAGTTTTTAAAGAATGCAAATAGATCTTCTTCAGGGAAACACTGGAAAGACACAGCAAATCTTCTGATCCCACTAAGGATTATTCCTTTGTTTAGTCTTGTAGGTCTTGTGGAAGCAAGCCCCGTTAATTTTTAGAACTAGGTGGTTTTAAGGCCCACCTATGAGATGGAAGTCTTAAAAAATCAGGGAATTAGATGCTTGGTCTAAACCCTTGGCTCCTCAGACAGAATTTGAGGATTGTGTCCCTTACCTATACCACGTGACTATGCTAGGCTGTGATTTACTGTGAGAATGTTTCTCAACATTTTCTACCCATTTCACTGTAGATATTTTCTAGTTCACATGATGTGTAATTCAGTTTCTGGATTTCTCTTGAAAGAAATTATTCCATGTATAACTGTAGATTCAGTGTGCCTATGATAGGAAGTAAGTGTAGGAGCATCTTACATTGACATCTTTGCTTGACTATTTTGTTTTTTTAATTCAAGATACAGTTCTAGCAAGTGTCTAGCTCCTACTTAACTGATATTAGGTAAACAGCTGAGTATCTTATTGAATCAAATTACTATCTAACTCAACTCTAAAATCTAGTATGTCAAGTGGATTATCTTTTTGTGTTATTTTCAAAATTGTGAGATATTTGTACAAAAACCACCCAAAACACATGTATACCTACACATATAGTACATATGTAAACATAAAGTTTTTAAAAAGTAGGTTAAATTGAGCAGATGAATAACACCATTAAGTTTTTAGAAAAACCTGAATTTCCCCAGTACCATAACCCAGTCACAGAAACCTACATACAAACCTTCAAGTTGCTAACTTTCAAAGAAGCGAACAGGCAGGGACTACTTCATTGAACCCCTTGCTGTGCAACGCGAGGGGCTTCCTAATGAAGACCTGATGCATTTAAAGTCCCGTGAAAAGATGAAGACAGACAGGATGAAGTCACTGAAGAACCAAAGAGATTCATGATGCAGGAAATGGCAAGACGTTTTTTCTGTATTTGAGAAGGCACTGTTAGTGTTTGAGGCATGGTACCTGAACATATGGAGAAAGAAATGGCAACCCACTCCAGTGTTCTTGCCTGGAGAATCCCAGGGACGGGGGAGCCTATGCCGTCTATGGGGTCTCACAGAGTCGGACAAGACTGAAGCGACTTAGCAGCAGCAGCAGCAGCACCTGAGTGGTACATGAGGATTGCATCAGCCATTCAGAATGCGGTACAGTTGTACCCTGTCATCCATGATGAGAAAAAAAAAGCTACTACCTAAACATCACTGCATCATTTTTTCAAGAGAATATTTAGAATTGAATCCCCCAAGAAACCTGTGCCATCAGAATCAGGCGTGAGTGAAATTGCAGCTTGCCCTCCATCTTCTATTGCTGATAATCTTTCATCTCTACCCTCTTCCACCTCTTCTCCCTCAAGTCAGTAACTTTTCTTGCCTATTCATTAGATGGCAGACCCTGTATGCCAGCTGGTGTACCATACTGTACTTTTTGAGGTACTGTACTATAAGATTTAAAATATTTTCTTGCTTTCTGTATTTGTTTTTTACATACTATTTGTATGAAAAGTATTATAAACTTATTACAGTACAGTACTATATATTTGATTATGTTAACTGGGTACCTCGGCTAACTTTGGACTTAAGAAGAAATTGGACTTAAGGTTGTGCTCTTGAAATGGAATTCATTTGCATGTAGAGGACTTGCTGTATTTCCCCTTCCCTCTCCTACAAGCAGATACTATGCTGAAATTTGTTTTAAAATCTCCTGGATTTCTTATTTTTCTTTGCAATTTTCTCTTTCATATATCCATCATAAGCAGATAGTTTAGTTTTTTTGCAGTTAGAATTTATATAAATAAAATCACATTGTGTATTCTTTTGTGACATGATTGTTTCACTTAGCATGTTACTAAATACATTCATGTAGATGTATGTGTTTGCAGTTCATTAATGTTTACTATCATATAGAATTCCTTATTCAATGTGAATTATTTGACATTTTTACTTTTGGTGACCATTTGGGCAGTTTCAAGTTTGAAAATATTACTAACAATGCTCCTATGATCAGTTTTATAGATGTAGCCTGATGTAAATATGCACACATTTTTTCTCTAAGAGTGGAAATATTGGGTCTTAGAGAATGCCAAAATATATTCAAACTATAAAATATTTCAATTTATAGTTTCAAAATTAGGGTATACTTTCATAAGCACTTGTTACTCTTACTTCCTGAATATATTTTCCCATATTTTTTAGTTTTTGCTAGTCCAATTTTTTTTTAGCCAGTCATTAGTTTTAATTGCACACACTGATTATTAATGGGGCTGTGTATTCCTTCTGTAATAATCACAATCACTGTCATATCATAGATGTCATCACAGATGACACTGACTATATAAACTTTTATACCTGTGAAGTACTTCTTTAAAATTGTCTGCTCATTTCCTCTTGAATTGTTTGCCTTTGTGCATTTACATAATTGTTCTTTGTATCATGACTATTAATTCTACTCTACAAAATATTTTGCCAGAAAATAGAAAAACTTAATATCTTAATGTCTTTGAAAACTTTATAACAGATTCCTGAGATTTCTCTACATCCTAAAATAGAAAATAGAAAAACTTAATATCTTAATGTCTTTGAAAACTTTATAACAGATTCCTGAGATTTCTCCTCATCCTAAAAGTTGAAGTTCACCTGACACTGTAGCAATCTGGTTTTTTCAGACTGAAATCATTTTTATAATGTTCTTGTAAAAATACGCTTTTTTCAGAATAAATGCTCTTTTACCACTTTTCTAGAGAGCACATAGCTTGTCCTCATCTGTAGAAAATCAAACAGTCTATCAAGATATACTTTAACTGAAGCAGTCTCCAGACTCTATTCTGAGTCTCATCTAGAGATGAATTACTCCTTATTTTCTTTTCCCCCCATTTTTTGGTTTGTTTGTTCATGGGCAGTAAAGGAAACACTAACATTTTATATCTACCTATTGCAAAAGGGGAGATCCCTTCCAGAGCCTGAGAATTGGCTCTTGTCTAAAACATGGAAATGAATTATCTCAGGAGACACATGTGCTGACAAAGCAAGAGACTATTGGAAAAGGCGCCCTGGCATTGCCCTGCCAAGATGGATTCCAGCATGAAGGATTCTGGGAAGTTGGTAGGACATATTAACTGTCATCTCCTCTCTCCTTTTGACCTTTCCCGAATTATTCTGGTTGGTGGTAAGTTGTTAGTTATGCATTCTTTACCAGGACTTCCTGTTATAAGATAACTCATGCAGGTGGTTATTATCATGCCTGGACAGGGTGGGCAGTTTCAGTCAATGGTTCCTCTAACACTAGATGTGAGACCTGGTGATTTTATTTAGTTTTTCTTTATCTTCAAAAACTGATGTGGCAAAACATATAGTAAAGTACATTTTATAGATGATGAGATTGAAACTTGGAACTAATAGGTAACCTGCCCAAGGAGAAACAGACTATAATTACAGTAAAGGCAAGGCTCATATTCCTTTCGGTCTAATGCCAATACTTTTGTCTTTTCTACTGTTCCCTCCTACTGAGAGGTATCTTACTATGCCTTTCAATCTATTTATGATATTTACACATTGAGAGTCATAGAAACGGCATTGCAATCAGAACGCTTGGTGGAGTCCATTGAATGGTATCTCCACATCTCAACCCAGAGAACTTATGAATGGGACCATATTTGAAAAAAAAAGAGTCTTTGTAGATGTAATTAAATTAAGTACCTTAAGATAAGATTGTCCTGTATTATTCTGGTTGGGCCCTAAATTCAATGACAAATATCCTTAAAGGAGAGAGAAGAAAAGATACAGGAGAGGAGATGGTCTTGTGAAGACATGAGGCAGAGACTGAAGTTACACAGACACCAGAGACAGACTGAAGCGACAACAGCCACCAGAAGCTAGAAGAGGCAAAATAGTGTTCTCCCTTAGAGGTTACAAGTTTCTTTTGACAACTTGATTTCAGACTTCTGCCTTCCAGAACTGTGAGAGAGTAAGTTTTTGTTATTTCAAGTCCCCTCGTTTGCAGTATTTTGTTACAGCAGCCATAGGAAATGAACATACCTGGATTTGCAATCTAGTTTACCAACTTTTTTTGCTATGTAACCTGGAGCACAATACTAAAGCTCTCCAAGTATCAGTTTCCACATATAAAACAAGGATGAAAAGAGAAATCTGGTTGTTTTTATAATTAAATGATTCAATAAATGTAGAGTGCTTAAACATTCCAAGGTGCAAAGTAAGCCCTCAATAAATCTTATCCATTTTTATTATTGATTTATTATCCTGCCAACTAACTCAAACATTTCAAGAACAGGAACTAAAGTATATATATTTATATTCTGTCAGAAGTGCCCAGCATGGTTCTCATTCCAAATATTTACCAACTTGAATTAGGGAACTGCTAGGAACCACCAAGGCTTCCTCGGTGACTCAGTGGTAAAGAATCTGCCTGGGATGCCAGAGAGGCAGGAGACATGGGTTTGATCCCTGATCGAGAAGATCCCCTGGAGGAGGGCATGGCAATCCACTCCAGTATTCTTGCCTGGAGAATCCACAGAGGACCCTGGCAGGAGGTCGCAAAGGGTCGGACATGATTGAAGTGACTTAGCACGCATGCAGGAACCACCAGCCAATCAAACTCTTCCATAGCAAGTCTAAGGATGGAGGTTATTAAGAAAACAACCAGTCATTACTTAAACTTTTAAGGAAACATCTTCCTGATAATTCAATAACGCAGTGCTTAGAAAATATAGGCTATTATATATAAAGGAGACTATAATTTCAACAAATGGAAGATCTTGTATAAAGAAATATGTTTTTGGAAAATAAATGAAAATGAAATATGGTTGGCTCCCTCTGATTGCTTTAATTGTCCCAAGATTATCACTCGTTGACAAATCCAATTCAATATTTTTCTTCAACATTACTTCTTAACTACTCACAAAATAAATTGTGCATGGCTGTCCCTCTCTCTATGGTGAACTTGAGACAGAGACTTTTTCTCACAAACCAGTCAGAAGCAACCCTGGCCTGGGGGCTGATTATCATACACAAGTTACATCATCTGTTCATCTTGGCTGTCCCTCAGACAGTCTAGATGTTTTGGAGATGTCTCTTTGGCTAGAATTTATTGTTTCACCCACTAAGGTATTTTATTACCAGCAAGTCTGCCACAGTATATATGGACTCCACCCGCCCCCCAAAAAAGCTTGTATGCAAAGCCTTCTTGGCTGGTAAACAAGAAGCAGGGGAAAGAATTGTATCTGGCAGGATTCTACTGGCCTGGACAAGGAGAAGCTGCCTAACTTAATTAAATAGCTCTCCTTCTGGTAAGTTTAAAAAAAAACAACAAACAGATTATATAAATAACTGTTTCAAAAATACATCCATGCCCTGCTCTTATATTTGGATCACTAGAACATATATAGTGTGAATCAGGAAAGTTAAGGACACTTACCTGATATAAGAGTAAATGAGCATGTCTGGAGACAAAATTTCCGGTGTTCAAAGCTTGACACTATCATTAGTTGTGAGAATATGGGTAAGTCACTTGACTTCTCTGTTATTTTTTCTCTCTGTTTATAAAACGGATTAATAAGAAGACACAAGACACAGGTTTGCATTAAAGATTCAATGAATTATGAAATGCATGCTGCATAAATAGGCAGTCAATAAATGTCAGCATTTATTTCATAAATATTAATTCTGAAGGAAAGCTTAGAAGAAGTGAAGTTTAGTCTTACTGACTCTGGAACAAGTGAGGTTGTCCTTTTCAGGAATGACTAACTGTACTTTCAGTGTGATTCACTTTAATATAGGTAGAGCCAGAGCTCATAAATGGTATCTCCAAGAAGGCAAAAAAACAGCATCCCTTTCCTCAACAAAATATGGAATCAGTTGTGATATAAAACTAAGGAGTCCGCCTCATGAAAGCAAGGGTGGTAGATGCATTCCAGTCTCCCCATTCCTTAGGTATCATTTTGGAATAACACTCAGAAGAGAAAGACTGAATCTGCAGAGCAGACTCAAAGGACATGATCCTGGTTCATTCTGGCTGTTCTAACAAAAGTGAAAGAAAGTGAATTTATCTCAGTCATGTCTGACTCTTTGCGACCCAATGGACAAATAGCCTACCAGGCCTACTCTGTTCTTGAAATTCTCCAGGCAAGAATGGTGGAGTGGATTGCCATTGCCTTCTCCAGGGAATGAATATTTTTCTTCAATGTTTCTTCCTTCTCCTTTCTTCCTGACCCAGAGATCTGCAGGCAGATCCGTTACCAACAGAGCCACAAGGGAAGCTCTAACAAAAATATCATCAACTGATTGCTTAGACAACAAACTTCTATTTCTCACAGTATTGGAGGCTAATTCTAAGATCAAATTGCTGGCAGATTCAGTGTCTGTTGAGGACCTTCTTCCTGGTGCATAAATTACCATCTTCTTGCTGTGTTCTCACATGGTGAAAGGGGCAAGAGGGTTCTCTGGAGTTTCTTCATACAGGCATTAATCCTTCTCATGAGGATTCCACCCTTCTGAACCAGTTATCCTCCCCAATGTCCTGCCTACAAATACCATCATACTGAGGACTAGGTTTCAAAATATGAATTTTGAGAGAACACAAACATTCCATCAACAGTGAAAGTGAAAGTCACTCAGTTGTGCCCAAGTCTTTGCGACCCCATGGACTGTAACCTGCCAGGCTCCTCTGTCCATGAAATTCTCCAGGCAAGAATACTGGAGTGGGTTGCCATTTCCTTCTCCAGGGGATCTTCCTGATGCAGGGATCGGACCTGGGTCTCCAGCATTGCAGGAATTTAATTAACTTAAAGAACATGGTGAAAAAAGAGCATTATAAGCAAGGAATATCGGAAAAAGGCTTCCAGGAGTCAGACTGGGATGGTCATACAAGACCATTCACTGTGACTTTCTCACAACAGTTCCAAAAAGTCTCTTCTGTTTTGTAGACATCGAACTAATGACTGAGGATGGAGAGGGAATTTTTGTAATTAAAAAATTATTAAAATAAATGGCTTATCTAACTAATGGGTTAAAAGATATTGAGTGAGTGAGTGAAGTGAGTGAAAGTCACTCAGTCGTGTCTGACTCTTTGGGACCTCACAGTCGGTCCATGGAATTCTCCAAACAAGAATACTGGAATGGATTGCCATTCCCTTCTAAAGGGGACTTTCCAGACCCAGGGATCAAACCCAGGTCTCCTGCATTGCAGGCAGATTCTTTACTGTCTGAGCTACTGGGGAAGTCCCCAAAAGATATTTGAAATACACTAAATCATGAACTTCTGTCTGTAAGTCTTTGACCACTGACGGAAAGCAGAGACTCTAGAGTCAGACTTGTGGGTGTGGATTCTGGCTTTGCTCATTATGAACTGTGTGACCTACATCAAACTATATAGTGAACTTACTTAAACTCTCTGGACCTCTGTTTTCACGTATATAAAATTCAGGTAATAACATCCACCTTAAAAGATGATGAGAAGTTTAAATAAGTAAATAGACACATTACTTATGAGAGTGCCTGGTCCCTAGTAAGTGCTCAAAGTTTATTCATAGTAACATTATTATTCTTAAAATTGTCTTTTTTTTCTTTTAGCTATACAGTGAATTTCACATAGATATTCAAAAAATGTTTGATGAAGATATGAACCAAAGACTTCACAAAATACTCAAGCATTATATTTCAAGGGCTTATTTTTGTGTAAATATAATGGAAGAAATACATAGCTAGGCAAATCTTTACAAATGTACACAACCAGTGACTCAAATTTCATTTAGGTAGAAGGGGAAATTGCTAAATAAAAATTAAAACAAAACTCTGCAAGGAATCATTTAAAACTTAAGAATTGATTTAATAAAAAAAAAACATATTGAGAAGCATTTAACAGAGTTTATAGTCAGAGTATTAAAAAAATGGTGCAGTCATGGTAGCCATCTCAGTTTCAGGAAGGGCTATCTTTTTATGGAAGCCTGGATTTCATTTCGAGAAACAATTCCAATGCAACCATCATTTTTAGACTGTAAAAGTGACATTTAAGTGTAAGGCAGAGGGAGGAAAACACGGACTGCATGCCAACCTTGTACTGGGAACTACATTAAGCCCTTTAGATATTCAATCTTATTTAATCCTCACCACCACCCTATGAGGCAGGTGTAATTACCCTTTTATCTCTTTTCTTCCTATTTTTTTTTCTTTACAGATGAGGAAATAGACGCTCAAATGATTATGTAAATTTTCAAGATGAGACAACTAGTTAGTCAAGGAGCTGGAAATGGCACTCACATTTATTTAACTACAAATATCTCGCTGTTAGCAATATTGAAAGGAAGATATGAGGAGAGATAGAAAGGGAAGAATTTTACTGCAACACAAAATGAATTTTCTGCTTCAGTAAAATTGTGCTTACACATGCAATGATATCTTACTAAATGTGGAATTGTCATATTTAGGAGAATAAAGGAATATATATGAGAATTCATGGGCATCTGTATGTACTCTATTATGATTTTTAATGTTTCTCTATAAGAAATTTCATCAGCTGGAATTTAAAATATGAAGGCAGTTTAGAATTCCTATAAAGATTAAGGCACAATAATTTGAATTCCTCTCATTACTATGTCCTCCTTTGGACCTATCCTGCTATTACTTAAAATGAATTCAGCATCTAGACTGCTACCTGGCAAAACATAGAGCTCGTGGTTCTCTGAAGTTTGCAAAGCAGGTGAGCTCATGTTGCCAAAAATGCTTTTAAAAGAAAGAGTAAAAATAAAATGTGGCTGAATAGATTACATCAAATACATAATTTCTAGATGCAGTTATGTAAGTTGTATAAATATTTTAATAGTGTGCCCTCATATTGTAAGGAGTGTGGAAGGAAAGTAGACACATTCTGCAGGGCAAACTTAGCCTCACATACAGCTCCCTAATCTCAACTCAAATGAGCCATGTATCAAGTTCTCATTGACCAGATTTTAAACCTTCATCTTACTCCTTTTATAAGCATTTGCTTTCTGATAAAAGCTATGCTGTTGTTAAGTCACTAAGTTGTGTCCGACTATTTGCAACCCCATTGGTTGTAGAATGCCAGGCCTCCCTGTCCCTCACCATCTTCCAGAGTTCACCCAAGTTCATGCCCGTTGAATTGGAGATGCTAGTTTCAAACTAGTTTCCTTTCAGAAAACTTGGTAGAAAAATTGTATGAGGAGACTCCGAGGTGACCATGGTGATCCCCACCTTCTAATTGTCATACTCCTGCATAATCCCCTTCCTTTGAGTAGACACATGGCCTATAATGTGTTTTTAACCAACAGACTCTGGCAACAGTGAGGAGATGTATGTGATTATGTGTAGGTGATTACATCCTGTAAGTTATAAACCCATCCTTCTGATACTCTCTCTTTTAATAGCTTTAAGGAGTAAGTCACCGTTTGGGGAAGTCTCACAAGGCTAGAAACTGATGGAGGCTTCTGGCCCTCAGTCCAACAACCTGCCAGAAACTGAATATTGCCAACAACCGTGTGAACTTGAGGAAGCAAATCATGCCCCAGTCAAGCTCAGATGGCACTGCAGTCCTAGCTACCACAGTCCAGTTTGTGAGAACCTGAAACACAAGACCCTTCTAAGGCAAGCTAGGATTCCTAACCCACAGAAACTGCAAGATGATAAATATATGTTGTTTGAAACCACTAAGATTTCAGTACTATAGTTATGCAACAATAAACACCAAACAGAAAATGCATATGTATATGCTTCTATTTAAGATTTTTGCTCAACAGCTACTTATTAAGTATCTACTGCATGCCAAGATTCAACTTAGGGTAAGCATATGGGTACTGGTCTCCAGGATGTTTATTCTTTTGAAAGTGACCAGATGCGTAAGGAGCAACATACAATATATATGTCACAAGATTATAATGGGAAGCAAATGAGGCAATGTGTATGAAAACAGGTATCTATTATATGTGAGGCCCTTAAGTATCCCTGACATATAATAGATATTAATGTATTTTTTTAAGATTTTTTTTATGTAAATCAATTTTGTTACAATATTGCTTCTGTTTTATCTTTTGGCTTTTTGGTCAGGAGGCATGAGGGATCTTAGCTCCCTGATGAGGGGCTGAATCTGCAGCCCCTGCATTGGAAGGTGAAGTGTTAACCACTAGACCTCCAGGGAAGCCCCACTATTAATGTACTTAAAGAACAATCTGGGGGCTTAACGTTAAATACTGTGGCTGCAATGTCTCTAGGCAAAGAGCTCAGAGGGGAGACTATCAACATTTTGTCAGATGTAAAAGGTCTGAGTGGATTTTTCCAGGGGAAAAAAATAATAGCTGTGTGATATTAGATGCATCTGGTAAATCTAGAATTATAGAGGTTTTACATTTTAATAATCACCCCAAGTGGCTCAGTGGTGAAGAATCTGCTTGCTCATGCAGGAGACACGGGTTCAATGGGTTGGGAAGATCCCCTGGAAGAGGAAATGGCAACACCACCCATCGCCCCAGTGTTCTTGCCTGGAAAATTCCATGGACAGAGGAGGCAAATGAGCCACAGTTTATAGAGTTGCAAAGAGTTGAACATGACTGAGCACACACAGGTATTCACAAGGAAGAGATTAAGTAACAATAATTGTAGAAATACAGATTTTATATGATGAAGGAGAAAAGCTAAGTAATTGTTTTTTCAGTTGCCCAAAGGACTAGATTTTAAGCCAAAAGTAACTCTACTAATTAAGACAAACCTTGTACTCGAGTTATTGCAATTGAAAGTTATTTATTGTCTTCAAAAATTTGCCAGAAAAAGCATTTAACCATGCTAGAAAATATTTAGTTAAGAACAATGTCATCTGACCTAAAACAATGGACTTATGAATTATGTTTGAAATTTCAGTTCTGACATTCATTAGTAGCTGTTACCAGATACATTTGTGCTTAGGAAATCTATTGCCAATTCATTAGTTATTGTTAGCTATTCCCAGTTGTGCTTGGGAGATCTATTCCTAATACATAGTTATTACTGGTTGTGCCTAATTATGCTCGGGAAGTATATTGCCAATTTATTGGTTATCATGAATTATGTTTTAAATTTCAGCTGTATCATTCTGCTGTAGCTGCTACCAGATACAATTATTTTTGGGAAATCTGTTGCCAAGTAAATCTTAACTCATAGTACTACATTTTAATGACTTTCACTTTGCTTATCGGGAATAGTCAATTTAGCCAGTTAACAAATGCTTATAAGTAACAAAATATTATATAAAATAGAGCATGATTTATAGCCATGAATTTGCTATTTAAAGCAGCCATGCAAATTATCATAAAGACATAAGCTTCAATGAAATTATACCTGTCCAAGAGAAATCAGGAAGGATTAAAACATAATATTCAAAAGTTAAAACAAACAAAAATCTTATTACTAGAATAATCATGTAATTTATCATGCAAACTGGGATATTAATGGAGATGAACAAGTCAGCATCCAGATAAAATCCTGAATGAATTAATAGAAATCATTACAGTCTCAAGCCTTCTTCGATGTAGTTAACTTTCTTACTGTTCAGGGTTAATGATTATTGTTATTAATTCCATTGTTAGCCTGAAATTTTTTGTTTATATTAAGTTGCCTCATAGACATACCAGTGGTTGTTTTGAAGGGCAGTGAGTAACTTTCATAATGGCTCAGTCATTAAAGAATCAGCCTACAATGCAGGAGATATAAGAGACGCAGGTTCGATCCTGGATGGGGAAGATACCCTGGAGGAGGAAATGCAATCTACTCCAGGATTCTTGCCTGGAAAGTCCAATGGACAGAGGAGCCTGGTGGGCTACAATCCAAAGAATTGGATTTGACAGAGCATGAGTACAAGACAACAGACAAGGCTTGGAAATGTAAGGGTTAGAGTTTTTTTAGATTATTAATATTAATGATAATAACACTACGTATTTCAGAGATTCACAGGGAATTAGTTTTAAAGACTACTCCCCATGAATTTATTACATATGATAATAGCCCTATGATCTAAATGATTATTCATTCATTCAGTGAATACACATTGAGTATCTTCTGTGTGACAGGCCCTGTTGTAGTTGGCTGGGCATACATTGAATAATGATAGATGAGGCACCTACACTCTGAAGTTGATATTCTAATGAAAAATTAGAAAACTATTTCACTAGAGCAAAGCTAGACAATTAACATCAATTTTGAAACACCCACCCAAGACTTATTATTGCCCTATGCTTTCCAACTGAGCTAAACAACAGTTCATTTTGCCAGTTAGTATTGTCACTTTAGAGATGAACCAATTCTCAAATTCATAATGAAGTAGAGCTGTGACTTGAGTCAGTAACACAATGAAGAAATGAGAATGTGTTAAATTGAGACCAAGCTGAAAGGTGTTTTAGATATTGTGACAGCTGATTACCAAAATCTATATTTTTATTTTTGTCCACAGACACAGAGAAACTATGAATCCAGTCTCTATTTCAATTAGATTTGATCAAGTGAAATGATACTGAAACAGATGAAAGTAGTAGTGATGGATGGTACTTTCAGAGCTGGGCCATAAAAATGCCCATTGTGGGGAACCTTTGCTGTTGCTGCTAAGTCACTTCAGTCATGTCCGACTCTGTGCGACCCCATAGACAGTAGCCCACTAGGCTCCTCTGTCCCTGGGATTCTCCAGGCAAGAAGACTGGAGTGGGTTGCCATTTCCTTCTCCAATGCATGAAAGTGAAAAGAGAAAGTGAAGTCGCTCAGTCATGGCCAACTTTTCGAGAGCCCATGCACCGTAGCCTACCAGACTCCTCCGTCCATGGGATTCTCCAGGCAAGAGTACTGGAGTGGGTTGCCCTTGCCTTCTCTGGAACTTCTGCAGTTCCTTTCTATTTTGGGTAGATCTGGAATAATATCCATCAGGCTGGGTCACTTTGGAAGGGACATCACACCTCCTTGTTCCCTTGTTCTGTACTGTCATGAGACTGAGAAACACATTTCTATTTTGTTATATTTTGTAGTCTCTTTGATATAGCAATTCACCTACCTTAGGTAAAACAGAAATCTTGTGCAAATGCCCTGCAATGTTATAGCCATTTCTTTCTACTCTGCCTACCTATTAATCATAGCATGTTTTTCTTCTGAATCTCAATACAGCCAAAATCCTTCAAAATCCAGTGCAACAGGCAGCCAAGGCCAATTGAATAGAATCAAGATACAAAGTGAACCTGGTGGTCATTATTTTAACTCCCACTAATTTATATGTGATGGACTGGAATCCTGGAGAGGTTATGAAATTTGAACAACATCATCTGGGTCATTGTGTTAAACATGGCTACCAGGGGCATTTGTCTACCACAGCAGGCTAAAAATAACATATCAGGGATAAATGACATTTATTATCTAAATTTTTTGAACTAACATTTAATTGTTTTTTCTTTTCTTTAGCTTTTCAAAACATTAATTAATTTATTTATTTTAATTGGGGGCTAATAACTTTACAATATTGCAGTGGTTATGGTAATACACTGACATGAATCACATGGGTGTACATGTGTCACCCGTGCTAAACCACCCTCCCAACTCTCTCCCCATTCCATCCCTCAGGGTTGTCCCAGTGCACCAGCTTTGAGTGCCCTGTTTCATGCATCAAACTCGGCCTGGATCTATTTCACATATAGTAATGTATATGTTTCAATGCTATTCTCTCAAATTACCCCTCCCTTGCCTTCTCCCACAGAGTCCAAAAACCTGTTCTTTATATCTGTGTCTCTTTTGCTGTCTGGCATATAGGGTCATCATTACCCTCTTTCTAAATTCCATATATATGAATTAATATACTGTATTAGTGTCTTTCTTTCTGACTTATTTCACTCTGTATAATAGGCTCCCATTTCATCCACCTCATTAGAACTGATTCAAATAAGTTCTTTTTAATCAGTTCAGTTCAGTCACTCAGTCCTGTCTGACTCTTTGCAACCCCATGGACTGCAGCACTCCAGGCCTCCCTGTCCATCACCAACACCCAGAGTTTACTCAAACTTATGTCCACTGAGACAGTGATGCCATCCTCGGTCATCCCCTTCTCCTCCTGCCTTCAATCTTTCCCAGCATCAAGGTCTTTACAAATGAGTCAGTTCTTCGCATCAGGTGGCCAAAGTATTGGAGTTTCAGCTTCAACATCAGTCCTTCCAATGAACACCCAGGACTGATTTCATTTAGGATGGACTGGTTGGATCTCCTTGCAGTCCAAGGGATTCTCAAGAGTCTCCTCCAACACCACAGTTCAAAAGCATCAATTCTTTGAAGCTCAGCTTTCTTTATAGTCCAACTCTCACATCCATACATGACTACTAGAAAAACCATAGCTTTGACTAGACGGACCTTTGTTGGCAAAGTAATGTCTCTGCTTTTGAATATGCTATCTAGGTTGATCATAACTTTTCTTTCAAGGAGTAAGCATCTTTTAATTTCATGGCTGTAGTCACCATCTGCAGAGATTTTGGAGCCCACAAAAATAAAGTCTGTCACTGTTTCCCCTGTTTCCCCATCTATTTGCCATGAATGATGGGACCAGATGCCATGATCTTTCTCAAGATTGCTTTGGCTATTTGAGATTTTTTGTATTTCCACACAAATTGTAAAATTATTTGTTCTAGTTCTGTGAAAATACCATTGGTAACTTGATAAGGATTGCATTGAATCTATAGATTACTTTGCATCAAATACTCATTTTCACTAAATTGATTCTTCTGATCCATGAACATGGTATAATTCCCGATCTATTTGTTTCATCTTTGATTTCTTTCATCAGTGTTTTATAGTTTTCTATTTATAGTTCTTTTGTTTCTTTAGGTAGATTTATTCCTAAGTATTTTATTCTTTTTGTTGCAATGGTGAATGGAATTGTTTCCTTAATTTCTCTTTCTGTTTTCTCATTGTTAGTGTATAGGAATGCAAGGGATTTCTGTGTACTAATCTTATATCCTGCAACATTACTATATTCACTGATTAGCTCTAGTAAATTTCTGGTGGTGTCTTTATGGTTTTCTATGTAGAGGATCATGTCATCTTTAAACAGTGAGAGTTTTACTTCTTATTTTCCAATCTGGATTCCTTTTATTTCTTTTTCTGCTCTGATTGTTGTGGCTAAAACTTCCAAAACTATGTTGAATAGTAGTGGTGAGAGTGGGCACCCTTGTCTTGTTCCTGACTTTAAGGGAAATGCTATTAATTTTTCACCATTGAGGATTATGTTTGCTGTGGGTTTATCATATATGGCTTTTATTACGTTGAGGTATGTTCCTTCTATGCCTGCTTTCTGGAGTGTTTTTATCATAAACGGATGTTGAATTTTGTCAAAGGCTTTCTCTGCATCTATTGAGATAACCACATGGTTTTTATCTTTCAATTTGTTAATGTGGTATATCACATTGATTGATTTGTGAATCTTGAAGAATCCTTGCATCCCTGGGATAAAGTCCACTTGGTCATGTTGTATGACCTTTTTAATAGGTTGTTGGATTCTGTTTACTAGAATTTTGTGAAGGATTTTTGCATCTATATTCATCAGTGATATTGGGCTGTAGTTCTCTTTTTTTGTGGCATCTTTGTTTGGTTTTGGTATTAGGGTGATGGTGGCCTCATAGAATGAATTTGGCAGTTTACCTTCCTCTGCAATTTTCTGGAAAAGTTTGAGTAGGATAGGTGTTAGCTTTTCTCTAAATTTTTAGTAAAATTGACCTGTGAAGCCATCTGGTCCTGGGCTTTTGTTTGTTGGAAGATCTTTGATTACAGTTTCAATTTCCATGCTTGTGATGGGTCTGTTAAGATTTTCTATTTTTTCCTGGTTCAGTTTTGGAAGGTTATGCTTTTCTAAGAATTTGTTCATTTCTTCCAGGCTGTCCATTTTATTGTCCTATAGTTGCTGATACTATGATCCTTTGTATTTCACTTTCATCAAGAGGCTTTTTAGTTCTTCTTCACTTTCAGCCATAAGGGTGGTATCATCTGCATATCTGAGGCTATTGATATTTCTCCCAGCAATCTTGATCCTTTGTATTTCTGTGTTGTCTGCTGTGATTTCTCCATTTTCATTTCTAATTTTGTTGATTTGATTTTTCTCCCATTTTTCTTGATGAGTCTGGCTAATGGCTTGTCTGTTTTATTTATCTTCTCAAAGAACTAGTTTTTAGCTTTGTTGATTTTTGCTATAGTCTCCCTTGTTTCTTTTTCACTTATTTCTGCCCTAATTTTTTTGATTTCTTTCCTTCTACTAACCCTGGGGTTCTTCATTTCTTCTTTTTCTAGTTGCTTTAGGAGTAAAGCGAGGATATTTATTTGATTTTTCTCTTGTTCCTTGAGGTAAGCTTGCATTGCTATGAACCTTCCCCTTAGCAACAGTTAGAACTGAACATGGAACAACAAACTGGTTCCAAATAGGGAAAGGAGTACTTCAAGGCTGTATACAGTCACCCTGCTTATTTAACTTATATGCAGAGTACATCATGAGAAAGGCTGGGCTGGAGGAAGCACAAGCTGGAATCAAGATTGCCGGGAGAAATATCAATAACCTCACATATGCAGATGATACCACCCTTATGGCAGAAAGTGAAGAAGAACTAAAAAGCCTCTTGATGAAAGTGAAAGAGGAGAGTGAAAAAGTTGGCTTAAAGCTCAATATACAGAAAACTAAGATCATGACATCTAGTCCCATCACTTCATGGGAAATAGATGGGGAAACAGTGGACACAGTGTCAGACTTTATTTTTTTGGGCTCCAAAATCACTGCAGATGGTGATTGCAGCCATGAAATTAAAAGACGCTTACTCCTTGGAAGAAAAGTTATGACCAACCTAGATAGCATATTAAAAAACAGAGACTTTACTTTGCCAACAAAGGTCCGTCTAGTCAAGGCTATGCTTTTTCCAGTAGTCATGTATGGATGTGAGAGTTGCACTATAAAGAAAGCTGAGCGCTGAAGAATTGATGCTTTTGAAGTGTGGTGTTTGAGAAGACTCTTCGGAGTCCCTTGGACTGCAAGGAGATCTAACCAGTCCATCCTAAAGGAGATCAGTCCTGGGTGTTCATTGGAAGGACTGATGTTGAAGCTGAAACTCCAATACTTTGGCCACCTGATGCGAAGAGCTGACTCATTTGAAAAGACCCTGATGCTGGGAAAGATTGAGGGCAGTAACAGAAGGGGACTATAGAGGATAAGACGGTTAGATGGCATCACCGTCTCGATGGACGTGGGTTTAGGTGGACTCCAGCAATTAGTGATGGACAGGGAGGCCTGGCGTGCTGTGGTTCATGGGGTCATAAAGAGTCGGACACAACTGAGCGACTGAACTGAACTGAACTGAACTTGCCCTTAGAACTGCTTTTACTGAATCCCATAGGTTTTGGGTTCTCGTGTTTTCATATTCATTTGTTACTATGCATATTTTGATGTCTTTTTTGATTTCTTCTGTGATTTGTTGGTTATTCAGAAGTGTGGTGTTTAGCCTCCATATGTTTGTATTTTTAATAGTTTTTATCCTGCAGGTGACATTTAATCTTACCTCATTGTGATCAGAAAAGATGCTTGAAATGACTTCAGCTTTTCTTTTTTTTTTTTTAATTTACCTAGACTAGATTTATGGCCCAGGATGTGGTCTATCCTGGAGAATGTTCCGTGTGTACTTGAGAAAAAGGTGAAATTCATTGCTTTGTGGTGAAATGTCCTACAGATATCAATTAGGTCTAACTGGTCCATTGTATCATTTAAAGTTTGTGTTTCCTTGCTAATTTTCTGTTTGGTTGATCTCTCCATAGATGTGAGTGGGGTATTAAAGTCTCACACTATTATTGTGTTACTGTTAATTTCCCCTTTCACACTTGTTAGCATTTGCCTTGCATAATGCGGTGCTCCTATGTTAGGTGCATATATATTTATAATTGTTATATCTTCTTTTTGGATTGATCCTTTGATCATTATGTAGTGTCCTTCTTTGTCTCTATTTATGGTCTTTATTTCAAAAACTATATGTATATGTATATGATATGTATATTGCTATTCTTGCTTTCTTTTGGTTTCCATTTGCATGAAATATCTTTTTCCAGCGTTTCATTTTCAGTCTGTATGTTTGAGGTGGGTCTCTTGTAGACAGCATATATAGGGGTCTTGTTTTTGTATCCATTCAACTAGTCTTTGTCTTTTAGTTGGGGCATTCAATCCATTTACATTTAAGGTAATTATTGATAAGTAAGATCCCATTGCCATTTACTTTCTTGTTTCTCTTTCGAGTTTATAAATGTTTTCTGTGTTTCCTGTCTAGAGATCCTTTCGCATTTGTGAAAGAGCTGGTTTGGAGGTGCTGAATTCTGTCAGCTTTTGCTTGTCTGTAAAGCTTTTGATTTCTCCTTCATATTTGAATGAGATCCTTGTTGGGTATAGTAATCTGGGTTGTAGGTTTTTCTCTTTCATCACTTTAAGTATGTCCTGCATTTCCCTTCTGACCTGAAGAGTTTCTATTGAAAGATCAGCGGTTATCCTTATGGGAATCCCCTTCTGTGTTATTTGTTGCTTTTTCCTGCTTCTTTTAATATTTGCTGTTTGTATTTGATCTTCATTAATCTTACTAATATGTGTCTTGGGGTGTTTTGCCTTGGGTTTATCCTGTTTGGGACTCTCTGGGTTTCTTGGACTTGGGTGGCCTTTTCCTCCCCCATTTTAGGGAAGTTTTCAACTATTATCTCCTCAAGTATTTTCTCATGCCCTTTCTTTCTGTCTTCTTCTTCTGGGACTCCTATGATTCAAATGTTGGGGCATTTAATATTGTCCCAGATGTCTTTGAGGTTGCCCTCATTTCTTTTAATTCTTTTTTTCTTTTTTCCTCTCTGCTTCATTTATTTCTACCACTCTATCTTCTACTTCACTTATCCCATTTTCTGCCTCAGTTATACTACTGTTGGTTCCCTCCAGAGTGTTTTTGATCTCAGTTATTGCATTATTCATTATTGATTGACTCTTTTTATTTCTTCTAGGTCCTTGTTAAACATTTCTTGCATCTTCTCAATCCTTGTTTCTAGTCTATTTATCTGTAACTCCATTTTTTTCTAGATTTTGGATCATCTTTACTATCACTATTCTGAATTCTTTTTCAGGTAGACTCCCTATACCCTCCTCTTTTGTTTGGTTTGGTGGGTATTTATCATGTTCCTTTATCTGCTGAATATTTCTCTGTCTTTTCATTTTGTTTAGACTGCTGTGTTTGGGACAGCCTTTCTGTAGGCTGGAAGTTTGTGGTTCCTCTTTATTGTGGAGGTTGCTCCCTGTGGGTGGGGTCGGACTAGTGTCTTGTCAAGGTTTCCTGGTTAGGGAATCTTGCTTCTGTGTTCTGGTGGGTGGAGCTAGATCTCTTCTCTCTGGAGTGCAATGAAGTGTCCAGTAGTGAATTTTGGGTTGTCTATGGGTTTGGCAAATGAGCTCTTGTCAGCTAACGTTCCCTGGAATCAGGAGTTTTCTGGTGTTCTCAAGTTTTGGATTTAAGCTTCCTGCCTCTGGCTTTCAGTCTTATTCTTACAGTATCCTCAAGACTTCTCCATATATACAGCAAAAATGATGAAACTTAAAGGTTAATGGTGAAAAGATTCTCCACAGTGATGGACACCCAGAGAAGTTCACAGAGTTAGATGAAGAACAGAAGAGGGAGGAGGGAGAGAGAGGGGAAGTCAAAAGACCAGGAGGAGAAGAGGGGGAGTCAAAAAAAGAGAGATCAATCTAGCCAGTAATCAGTTCCCTAAGTATTCTTCACAGCCTAGAACACCTAGAGAGATTCACAGAGTTAAGTAGAGAAGAGAAGGAGGAGGGAGGAGATAGAGGTGATGGGGGAGAAAAGGGAGAGTCAAAAGGGGAGAGAGAAATCAAGCCAATAATCACACCTCTAAGTGAAAATAAAGATTAGATTCTTAAAGGTACAAAATTGATAACAAATACCAAAAAGCAAAGATTAAAAATCTAGAGTAGAGGTTACACTCTCAAAAATACAATATTAAAAACACAAAACAAAATTAATCACAAAAATTATAAAATATATATATATTATATATGAAATGTGCTTTAAAACTAGGGTCTTTTTATTTGCAAGGTAACCGTAGGTTATAAAAATGAAAATTAAAGGACTAATAAAGAACTTAAAAATAAAAAAATAGAAGAATTTAGAAATGATAATCATAAAACTTCATCTAGGAATTTCTCTGGAGCTGTTGTGGGCAGTGTGGGTTCAGTTCAGTTTCAGATAGTTCCTTGTTCCAGCTTGTACTTCTCAAGGTGTATAGGCCCCTTCCAATGCTTGTCAATGTTAACTACAGGGTTTTAATCTTTTGCACCTGTCACTTTCAGAGTGGTTCCCTCTTCTTTGTTTATTTTGGCTTCCTCTGTTTGCAAGTCTCTTCAGTGTCTATGTTCCACCCTGACATGGGGGTGAAGGTGATGACTTATTTAGGCTCACTTGTTTACTTGTGCTGTGGGGAGGGAGGAACACCATAAACAAATATCACTGGTGTGTGTGGGGAGTGATCTTACTGTATGGACCACACTGGGTTTGCCCCAGCTCACAGCTACATGTGCCTTCCCAATCTACACTGCTCAGGCTCCAGGTTGCTCTGCAGGGTTACTGTCCAAAGCTGGCCCTAAATTTCGTGCACTTCCCATGTCTAAGCTGCTTAGATTCAGGTTCTCAGGTACTCCACAAGGGCACAGATTTGGCTGGGCATACGTTGTGTGCCCTTCCCAGGTCCGAGCAGCTTAGGTGCCCAGATGCTTGGTGAGTGCACCGTCTCAGGTGTGCCATGTGCCTCCTCTGGGGAGCTGATCTCAGGGTGAAATCCTCTGGGCAGATGTCAACTGTTCAGGATCCCAGGAAGTCTTGGATAGCAACTGGGAGCCTACTCACAGTTTGGTGGAGGATGCCGGTCTCTAGGGCCTAGATTGCCCCTTGCCTCCGGCTCTGACTGTTTCACTCCTGCCTAGGAGGAGTGGCTAGCTCTCCTTTGGTGTTCCCTCAATCCTTTGTTCTGTGAGTGGGCCAGGCTCTGTGGTAGGTTAGAGCCTTTCATGGGAAAGTTCTCTCTCTCTATTTTTTTTTTTTTTTCTGTCTATCCCACAGTTTGGGTTGCCATCTCACAATAGCTCCCTCAGATTGTCCTCAGGGCAGTCTGGCCTTGTCCTTACCCTAAGCATCCAACTGTCACCTTCTTGTTCAGCCCCTGCTCACTGGTGGTGGACAAAAGCATCTGGGCTACTTCTCTGCTTGGAGTTGTGGTTAGACGTGTATTCTCTGTTTGTTTGTTTCTCCCAGTTATGTTGACCTCTGAGATTCCAAAATTCCCCACAGACATGCCAGTGAGGGGGTTTCTTGCTGTTTGGAAACTTCTCCCTCATGACTGCTTCCCCAGAGTGTGTCTCCAACCCCAACACTTTTGTCTCTCTTTTTGCCTTTTATATTTTGTCCTACCTCCTTTTGAAGAGAATGGGCTGCCTTTCTGGGTGCCTGGTGTCCTCCACCAGCGTTCAGAAGTTGTTTTGTGGAAGTTGCTCAGCACTCACATGACCTTTTAATGAATTTGTCTGGGAGAAAGTGGTCTCACCGTCCTATTCCTCCACCATTTTGGGACAGCCCTCCGGAATAACATTTAATTTAAAAAATGTTGGAATATTATCCAACCAGTATTCTGCCATCTTATTAAAACCTTTTTTTTTTTTTGAATCAAGGGTAAGAAGTAAGTCATATTTTACTAAAATTAAGGTACTGTTTCAATAGAACTGAAAAGTATTCAAAACAGCTTGAAATAAGAGAAGAGTGATAAAGTATGTTTTGTTATATGAAGTTTTTTCTAAAATTATTTACAGTGATAGAATTTTCAGTTCAATTCAGTTCAGTTACTCAGTTTGCGACCACATGAATCGCAGCACGCCAGGCTTCCCTGTCCATCACCAACTCCCGGAGTGTACTCAAACTCATGCCCATCGAGTCGGTGATGCCATCCAGCCATCTCATCCTCTGCCGTCCCCTTCTCCCCCTGCCCCCAATCCCTCCCAGCATCAGGGTCTTTTCCAATGAGACAACTCTTCACATGAGGTGGCCAAAGTATTGGAGTTTCAGCTTCAGCATCAGTTCTTCCAATGAACACCTAGGACTTATCTCTTTCAGGATGGACTGGTTGGATCTCCTTGCAGTCCGAGGGACTCTCAAGAGTCTTCTCAAACACCACACTTCAAAAGCATCAATTTTTTTGGCGCTCAACTTTCTTCACAGCCCAACTCTCACATCCATACATGACCAGTGGAAAAACCATAGCCTTGACCGGATAGACCTTTGTTGGGAAAGTAATGTCTCTGCTTTTTAATATGCTATCTAGGTTGGCCATAACTTTCCTTCCAAGGAGTAAGCGTCTTTGAATTTCATGGCTGCGGTCACCATCTGCAGTGATTTTGGAGCCCAAAAACATAAAATCTGACACTGTTTCCTCTGTTTCCCCATCTATTTCCCATGAGGTGATGGGACCAGATGCCATGATCTTAGTTTTCTGTATGTTGAGCTTTAAGCCAACTTTTTCACTCTCCTCTTTCACTTTCATCAAGAGGTTTTTAGTTCCTCTTCACTTTCTGCCATAAGGATGGTGTCATCTGCATATGTGAGGTTATTGATATTTCTCCCGGCAATCTTGATTCCAGCTTGTGATTCTTCCAGCCCAGTGTTTCTCATGATGTACTCTGCATATAAGTTAAATAAGCAGGGTGACTGTATACAGGCTTGATGTGCTCCTTTCCCTATTTGGGACCAGTCTGTTGTTCCATGTCCAGTTCTAACTGTTGCTTCCTGACCTGCATACAGATTTCTCAGGAGGCAGGTAAGGTAGCCTGGTATTCCCTTTTCTTTCAGAATTTTCCAGAGTTTGTTGTGGTCCACATAGTCAAAGGCTTTGACATAGTCAATAAAGCAGAAATAGATATTTTTTTCTGGAACTCTCACTTTTTCAATGATTGAACAGATGTTGGCAATTTTATCTCTGGTTCCTCTGCCTTTTCTAAAACCATCTTGAACGTCTGGAAGTTCCCGGTTCACATATTGCTGAAGCCTGACTTGGGGAATTTTGAGCATTACTTTACTAGCATGTGAGATGAGTGCAATTGTGCAGTAGTTTGAGCATTCTTTGGGATTGCTTTTATTAGGGATTAGAATGAAAACTGACCATTTCCAGTCCTGTGGCCACTGCTGAGTTTTCCAAATTTGCTGGCATATTGAGTGCAACACTTTCACAGCATCATCTTTCAGGATTTGAAATGGTTCAACTGGAATTCCATCACATCCACTAGCTTTGTTCGTAGTGATACTTTCTAAGGCCCACTTGACTTCACATTCCAGGATGCCTGGCTCTAGGTGAGTGATCACACCATTGTGATTATCTGGGTCGTGAAGATCTTTTTTGTACAGTTCTTCTGTGTATTCTTGCCACCTCTTCTTAATAACTTCTGCTTCTGTTAGGTCCATACCTTTTCTGTCCTTTATTGAGCCCATTTTTGCATGAAAGTTTCCCTTTGTATCTTTAATTTTCTTGAAGACGTCTCTAGTCTTTCCCATTCTATTGTTTTCCTCTACTTCTTTGCATTGATCCCTGAGGAAGGCTTTCTTATCTCTGCTGGCTATTCTTTGAAACTCTGCATTCAAATGGGAATATCTCTCCTTTTCTCCTTTGCTTTTAGCTTCTCTTCATTTCACAGCTGTTTGTAAGGCCTCCTCAGACAGCCATTTCGCCTTTTTGCATTTCTTTTCCATGGGAGTGGTCTTGATTCCTGTCTCCTGTACAATGTCACGAACCTCCGTCCATAGTTCATCAGGCTCTCTGTCAATCAGAACTAGTCCCTTAAATCTATTTCTCACTTCCACTGTATAGTCATAAGGGATTTGATTTAGGTCATACCTGAATGGTCTAGTGGTTATCCCTACTCTGTTCAGTTTAAGTCTGATTTTGGCAATAAGGAGTTCATAATCTGAGTCACAGTAAGCTCCCTGTCTTGTTTTTGCTGACTGCATAGAGCTTCTCCAGCTTTGGCTGCAAAGAATATAATCAATCTGATTTTGGTGTTGACCATCTGGTGATGTCCAGAGTCTGTAGAGATGTCTACCATCTGTAGAGTCTTCTCTTCTGTTGTTGGAATAGAGTGTTTGCTATGACCAATGCGTTCTCTTGGCAAAGCTCTAGTAGTCTTTGCCCTGTTTCATTCTGTACTCCAAGGCCAAATTTGCCTGTTACTCCAGGTGTTTCTTGACTACCTACTTTTGCATTCCAGTACCCTATAATGAAAAGAACATCTTTTTTGGGTGTTAGTTATAAAAGATCTTGTAGGTCTTCATAGAACCGTTCAACTTCAGCTTCTCCAGCATTACTGGTTGGGGCATAGGCTTGGATTACAGTGATATTGAATGGGTTGCCTTGGAAACGAACAGAGATCATTCTGTCGTTTTTGAGATTGCATCTAAGTACTGCATTTCGAACTCTTTTGTTGACTATGATGGCTACTCCATTTCTTCTAAGCCCACAGTAGTAGATATAATGGTCATCTGAGTTAAATTCACCCATTCTAGTCCGTTTTAGTTTGCTGATTCCTAGAATGTTGACGTTCACTCTTGCCATGTCCTGTTTGACCACTTCCAATTTGCCTTGATTCATGGACCGAACATTCCAGGTTCCTATGCAATATTGCTCTTTACAGCATCGGACCTTGATTCTATCACCAGTCCCATCCACAACTGGGCATTGTTTTTGCTTTGGCTCCATCCTGTCATTCTTTCTGGAGTTATTTCTCCACTGATCTCCATAGCATATTGGGCACCTACCAACCTGGGGAGTTTCTCTTTCAGTATCCTATCATTTTGCCTTCTCATACTGTTCATGGGGTTCTCAAGGCAAGAATCCTGAAGTGGTTTGCCATTCCCTTCTCCAGGGGACCACATTCTGTCAGACCTCTCCACCATGACCTGACCATCTTGGGTGGCCCCACACGGCATGGCTTAGTTTCATTGAGTTAGACACGACTGTGGTCCTGTGATTAGATTGGCTAGTTTTCTGTGATTATGGTTTTAGTGTGTCTGCCCTCTGATGCCCTCTCGCAACACCTACCGTCTTACTTGGGTTTCTCTTACCTTCGACGTGGGGTATCTCTTCACGGCTGCTCCAGCAAAGTGCAGCCACTGCTCCTTACCTTGGACAAGGGGTATCTTCTCACAGCCGCCCCTCCTGACCTTGAACGTGGAGTAGGTCCTCTAACTTTAGTTCCTTATACTATGGAATATAAATAAAATAGTAAATAACAGGCTTAGCATTAACTTGGCATGTAATATGTATTTATTATGTATATAATAACTGGTATAGTTAATAGAATTATTATCATGTTTCCCCCCCCCCCCCAAGGGAATATAGAATAGTGGTTAAGAGAGTAGGCTCTGCTATCATATTACCTGTATTCAAATCTTGACTCTATCACCTGACACTACCACTCTCTGTTATTGACAAACTCTGTGTCATCTGCTAAAATATCAGGAAATTGAAAACAATACCACATGGATGTATTAAGAGATTTAAGCAAAAATGTTAGGTGCTTGTAATAATGTTTGACGTGTAGCCACAACAATTCAGTTTGACTTCCTTGATGGCTCAGTGGGTAAAGAATCCACCTGTGATGCAGGAGACACAGGAGTTTGATCCCTGGGTCAAAAAAAATCCTCTGGAGAAGGAAATGGCAAGTCACTCCAGTGTTCTTGCCTGGGAAATCCCATGGACAGAGGAGGCTGGTGGGCTACAGTCCAGTGTATCATGAAGAGTCAGACAGGATTGAGTGACTAAGCACACACAAACACGCACAATTCAATTTAAAGTTAGCTTTTGTTAATATAAGGAAATGCAAAGGTTTCTTTCTTAAAATTATCTGGAGTAGTGAAAAATCAGCTGTAAATTTTGTCAGATATCTTTCAGCCTGGAAAATAACCAAGAAAATTTTAGTTGCTTTTTATTTTTTATTAAAATATTGGTGACTTACATATTATATTAGTTTCAGGTGTACAACACAGTGGTTCAATACTTTTATAAATTACACATCATATACATTTATTACAGTTTCATTAACTGTATTCCCTGTGCTGTACATCTCTGTACCTATTTAGAAACTAGTGAGAGGTGCTTGTGAGAGACCAAGAGAGACTGGAATAGAGGATATGTAGGTTTTGGATGATAACCTGTATCAAGAGCCCAGTGCAAGCTGAGGGACATGTTGGATTTTGACAGGTCAGCCAGAACATCAGGCACTTTTCATTCTTCTGTCTCTCTGCTGGCACTAGGGGTGTGTAAATTTGTGCATGTGCCTTTAAGCATAGAGTCTCAGTTCCCTACAGCCTTCTGGTTCTCCAGGTTGTGAACTACACTGGTTTCTAAAATTCACTGAGGGATGAGGTTTGTTTTCCAGGCACTGTTACCCAGGGCTGGGGTATCCAATGTGGGCCTCAAAGCCCTCACTCCTCTGGGAGGAGCCCCTGGGTTTTGATATCCTCTTCTAGTTTGGGGTCACCCACCAAGTAATGTGTTACAATACTACATATGTATCTGTTGACCCCAGTAACCATCCAGAACCCACATATCCTCTAGTCCAGTCTCTCTTGGTCTCTTACTAACACCGTTCATTGACGATCTACTCAGATTTTTTCTCACTTTAGATGACTTTCTCTGTTTTCCTGTATACAAAACATGGCTGTCTTGTACTACTTCAGTCCAAGAGTTAAACCAGATTAAGTTTAATGCCTTAGGCTAAATCCCAACCTCTCAAGAATAAAAATGGATTAGTTAACCTTGGGCAGAGGTGATGCACTCTCTATTCCCACCGAAGATAAGATCAAATCATACAAACATGGGTATCAAACTCTACACTTTAAGTTGGGGAGAGGGTAGCAGGGGCAGTTCTAGGATAAATGATATCACATGTGGCTGGAAGTCACCCTGTAAATATTTATACAATATTATTATATATATATTTTTTAAAAGACAAATGAAAATCAGAGATTTTTAATAACTTGCTCAAAATCATGCATTAATTGAAAAACTGGAATCCAAATACTGCCTTTTTTACTGTGACATGCATTTTTTTTCCTCTGTGATTGTCTGCAATTAAGTAAACATTATGGTCTCTGGTCTCCTTTCTGTATTAATCTCTGAGGTATCTTTAAACTTTTGGGTTTATTCTGGCAGATGCCTAATTCTGGTATCTATTAAGGTATAAACTCTGCAAAGTCTATATTTCCATTTTCCTATTCCTTTCAAATTTTTCTCTTCTTCCTTTTGCACCAACAGAGCTAAAAGGGACCACTTTGTAGAATATAAGCCTCAAGAAGAAAGTGATTTTGAAAACACTAGGTAGAAAACCTCTTGCAAACATTTGAAGTATATTTTGATCTTATTGTCTCTTGAACAGAATGCATAATATTTGGGCATTTTCTCTCCATTTATAAGGAGATTAGTATAAATTTTTTAAAATGATATCAATACCCAAAGCCTCTCCCTGACAATTAAGAACAATTAAAAATAACTTTTTCAAGTAGAAAATAATATCTACATGAAGATTTAAAGTACTCACTAATGAGCTTGCATAAAAATTCTACCCTCCTAGCATTAGTTTTGAGCTAGTATTTTCAACTGCACTACTTTAGGATGATTACAATATTACAGTTTTTGTGAAGGAATGGATGACCTCAGATAACATCATTGAGGTCAGTTCAAAAGCTATGATTAAAACGAGAAATTGAAATTCAAATTTATCTTACTTTTCTTATGTCTTTTTATTAGCTGACTGTGTGCAGTTGGAAAGGAAGATATTAATCAAAAAAAAATTATCAAGACAGAAAAAAACTTCATCATTTTTCAAAGTTGTAGAGGAGAAGAAAAAAAGTTAAATGTTGGCAACCCGGCAGTTTGGAAAGTTGGCTAAGGCTTTGAAATTTGAATGTGAGCTGTAGGAGAGCACTCAAGAAAAAGGGAAATAAGCAGTTTTCATTGTATTTAATTTGGCCTCGTAAATGTAACATGATGGAACTTGTAACCTAGAAATATTTTCTTAGGTACATTCACTAGGGAAGGTAAGCATAATTACAGCTGTTCAGACTTCGAGCAAACTAAATTGGTGTTATGGACAATTAATCTTTTGAAACATTAAGATAGCTCTGTAATTTCTCACTTTTGTAAAAAGAAAGAGGAAGGCAACATAAATCAAACCTTAGTCACTAGGCCAGAAGTTTACTTAATTGATAATGTAAGACAAAATGTCACTAAATTTTTATTACATTGGAGCAACTCATAATTCACAAGTCTGTGTAGTCCTGAGTATGCATAATTATGTCCTAATTCTTACCTACCTAAGAGATTTGTAAATTGGGAATTTGATATTTTCCTCTGGCTCTTTTTATTGTAAGTTGGGTTGATATAACAACAAGCAAATGTTGGGATTTCTAGGAATTAAGTGATATCCTAGCATACTCTCTACAGATGCATGTGTAATGTGCTGTGCTGCTTTGTAATACCCTGGGAACAAAGCAGTTGATGAAAGAAGGAAAGAAAGAGAGAAGAGGAAGGAAAGGAAGAAAGAAAGAAGGAAGGAAGATAAGAGGTAGGGAGGGAGGAAGAAAAGAAAGAAGGAAAAAAGAAAATAATCATGATTTTAGTGGAGTTGATAAATTGGAAATAAGGAGGGTAGCTACCTTGGAGTTTGAAAAATCGATATGCATTTTTAAAAAGTCTTTATTGTGGTATAATAAGAAATACATTTAATCCTGGCACAAAGATCCTCAAGCTTTTGGGATTACCTTAGTGACAGGAGTGTCTTTTGCCATACATTAGGAGCCCTTTTTGAATTTATGCTAAAGAGGAGACCTAGGGTGAGGCTCCTAGATAACCTCTGCATGGGGCTGGTTTCCAGAAAGACCAAGTTACTAGAGAGCTGGAAATTTAAATCCTACCCATTAACCACTGAGAAGGGGGAGAGGGAGTAGCTACAGATTAAACTCTATAAAAACTCTAGATGAGCTTTCAGATTTGTGAGCCAGAATGTATCCATGTGCCAGAGAAACAGACAGGACTCTGTGGGGCTCCTGAGCATGGAAGCATTTCTGCCCTGGTCTTTTGTAAGAAACAGACTCCAGGCTCCATGACCTTCCCTGAGTTCCAAACGTCAGATTTGAACAGTTACTAATCTGGGAAGGGAAGAGAGACAAAGACAATGGAGGGGCAGTCAAGAAACAATGGTGCAGCTTTGGGGGTAGAGACCTAGTTCCACATCAAGGGATACATATAACAATGTCTTTAAGCTCTAATATATCATCATTCTTCTTAAAAAGCAGAGACATTACTTTGCCAACAAAGGTGTGTAGAGTTAAAGCTATGGTTTTTCCAGTAGTCGTGTATGGATGTGAGAGTTGGACCATTAAGAAGGCTTACTCGTTAGTCGTCAGTCGTGTCCAACTTTACAATCCCATGGACTATAGTCCATCAGGTTCCTATGTCCATGGAATTCTCCAAGCAAGAATATTGGAGTGTGTTGCCATCCCCTTCTCCAGGGGAACTTCCCAACCCAGGGATTGAACCTAGGTCTTCTGCACTGCAGGCAGATCTTTTACCATCTAAGTCATGAGGGAAGTTACCAAAGAAGGCTGAGCCCCAAAGAATTGACTCTTTTGAACTGTGGTGTTGATGAAGACTCTTGAGAATCCCTTGGACAGCAAGGACATCAAACCAGTCAATCCTAAAGGAAATCAACCCTGAATATTCATTGAAAGGACTGATGCTGAAGCTGAAGCTCCAATACTTTGGCCATATAATGTGAAGAACTGACTCATTGGGAAAGACCCTGATTCTGGGAAAGACTGAAGTCAGAAAGAAAAGGTGGGGCGACAGAGGACAAGATGATTGGATGGTATCACTGACTCAATGAACCTGTTTGAACCAGGAGATGGTGAAGGACAGGGAAACTGGCATTCTGCAGTCCGTGCGGTCACAAAGAGTGGGACACAACCAAGCGACTGAACAACAATTCATACCAGGTAAAGCTCACTGGAGGCTACATTAATGGAACAAGAGAAGCTCATCAAGAAGATTGTT
The DNA here is from genome assembly GCF_019320065.1 of Cervus canadensis. NCBI lineage: Eukaryota > Metazoa > Chordata > Mammalia > Artiodactyla > Cervidae > Cervus > Cervus canadensis. The sequence continues at coordinate 25,578,058 of NC_057404.1, read as the reverse complement.
GTTGTCAGGTCCAACTCTTTGTGATCCCCCATGGACTGGAAAATCTCATGGACAGAGGAACCGGATGGGCTACAGTCCACGGGATTGCAAGAGTTGGACTCAACTTTAGCAACTAAACCACCACCACCATGGACTGCAGCTTGAAAGAATTCCTTGTCCTTTATTTCCCGAAGTTTGCTCAGCAACCCCACCCTTGAACCTTTGTTATGATACCCCTTATTAAATCCTCCCAAGTTAGGACATACAGTTTTTCAGGGCAGGAACTCACTGTGTATGTACCTCTTTACCTGGCAAAACAACAAAGCTATTCTTTCCCTGGGTACTCAGTTGCTAAGTCATGTCTGACTCTTTGCAATCCCATGAACTGTAGCCCACTAGGCTCCTCTGACCATGGGATTTCCCAGGCAAGAACAGTATTGGGGTTGCCATTTCCTCCTCCAGGGGCTCTTTCTGACCCAGGGATTAAACGTGTGTCTCCTGCATTGCAGGTGGATTCTTTACCGTAGGAGCCACCTGGAAGCCCATTCTTTTCTGCTTCACCCAAAATTCAGAGATTCGCTTTGGCAGTTGGGCACAGGGGTCAAGATTTTGGCATCACCAGGAAGGTGGTACACCTTAAATTCACAGGGACAGAAGATCCTGTGTTTAGGACTTTTCTGGACCTTGATCTATGTATCTCTTTATCTGGCTGTTTGTTTGTATCCTTTAAGGCTCTTTATAATGAACCAGTAATCTAGTAAGTCAACTAACTTCTGGACTTCTATGTGCTGCTTTAGGAAATTAATGGAAACCAAGGAGGAGGTCATGAGAACCTCCAATTTATAGCCAGTGAGTCAGAAGTATAGGTAACTAGCTGAAATTGCAATTGGCATTTGAATCAGAGGCCATCTTGTGGGACTGAGACGACTGAGCCCTTAAACTGTGGGGTCTGGCATTGTTTCCGGGGAGACAGTATCATAATTGGGCTAAACTTGTGGACCTGTGTGATAGCTCAGTTCATAAAGAATCTGCCTGCAATGCAGGAGACCCTGGTTCAATTCCTGGGTCAAGAAGATCCCCTGAGGATGGGATAGGCTAGCCACTCCAGTATTTGAGGGCTTCCCTTGTGGCTTAACTGGTAAAGAATCCACCTGCAATGCAGGAGACCTGGGCTTGACACCTGGGTTGGGAAGATCCCCTGGAGAAGGGAAAGCCTATCCACTCCAGTATTCTGGCCTGGAGAATTCCATGGACTGTATAGTCCATGGGGTTGCAAAGAGTTGGACACAACTGAGTGACTTTCACTTACACTTGTGGAATACTAAATCAGTGGCTGTTTGGAATGGGAGAATTGTTCAGTGATGTGAAAAAATACATGTTGGACTTACCATTAAAGGAATAAATTATATGTTACCTTGAGTGATATCCAGTTGGTTCGGATGTAGAGATTATAATGAAAGTCTTGATATAGAGCTGTACTAAAAAAATTATCAAAGTAAGGTAGGATAGTGACCTATACTATTTCTGACACTTTTATTGAAAGTCAGAGCTGCCTATTAGTGAGTTTCTTCTAAAGGTCAGAAATACACAGAATGGTATATGCAGCTCTCAATTATGTGCCCACACTTAGCAGAGAGAAGCTAATTACCTTGACCATATGCTTCCTCCTTTTTTCACTGGGAGTCTCTCATGTTTTGCCTTTGCCCTCTTCTTGTACACATTTTCTTTTAATTGCCACCTTACTATCAAATGAAAGGAAAATATTGCTGTAGGGTTGGGTGGAAATTATAGGGTTTTCAACATTCCCCAGATGGGCTGGCTCCCTGACTTAGGGGCCTTGCTTTCCAGAATCTAAGTTTGAAGATTGTGGCCCAGTTCTTAACTCAGAGATCTATGAACAACAGCACAGCATGTGGCTTGGAAAATAGGACTTTACACAAAAGCCCTGGAGTAAGAGAAGGACCTCTGGCTTCCTATTAATAGTTCTTCAGCTATGTGGTCATGGCATGTAAACTCACTCAGCTTCAACTCTAAAATAAGTTCTGTGGATTAGTTAACCTCTTCTGTCTGCTTTAGTTGTAACTTATTTCTTTCATCTACAGTGTAGATGATGTTCTAATTCTTTTTTGAGACTTCTTCACCCCGTCCCCACCCACTCCCATAAATGTATTAGGAGGAATCTTCCACTGAAATGTACATTACTATCATTCATGTTCACCTTTGGATCTTCCCCCAGATCACAGACCTGATTCCTATAGACAAGACTCTGCCTTATTCATCTTTAGAACATCAATTCTTTGCATAGTGTCCAGCTCATGGCACTCAGTAATCACTGAGTGATTCAAGTAATTTTTTTTTAAAGAAGTGACTTAATGACATCATTCATTCAAACAACAGTTTCAAACAACAGTGAACCTAACGTATTTGCCTGACCTCCTGAGTCTAGTACTGATATTGGGAAGATCTAGAAAGGAAAAAAAGTATATTTTTCACATTGCACATGTAATGGTATGAACACTAATAACTAAGATGATTGAATGCCAAGTGTAAACCCATAAGTGAAATTATCTTACTGAATAGGTACAACAAACCTCTGAGATAGGTATACTTAATAACATCACTTTAATGACAAGAAAATTAAAACTAAGAGTTATGTAATTTGCTTAAACTTTCACAGCTAGTGAGCAGGGAAGCCTGAATTATGCTTAATCTGACACCAGAACCATTGTTTAACCACTCTGGAATTCTGCCTCCAGGCCCCAAGCTTTATAGGCAACTAGTCGGTGAGTTAGGGTTCCAATTCTAAACCTCCATTTCCAGCATGTTCTGTCAGTCTTCATGAAAGCAGGATCTGCTTATAATAGCTAACCATAATTGGAATTATCTGCTTATAGGCTTTTGAAAGTGGGCAAAACTTAATTCATTAAAAGTTGCCTTTGTAAAATGTGAGTTAATGAACTTTGGATACACCAAATCCAAGACTTCTCTGAGTCAGTTCCAGTCACTAATAACAGCAGAGCATCACTAGTTACAAAAGAGTATGCAGAAATAGGTGGCTGATGTAATCATGATATTTCCATTTTATTGGAAAAAGATACAATCAGGAAATAAGATATGGTGAAATATTTCCAGATGAATGTGTAGGCAAGTCTAAAGAGTGCCTGAGATGAGCTAATTGTTTATCCTTTCCCTTTGTGTGACTATCACCATGAATTTCTTTTCTTATGTCTTACACAGTGGATGCCTTGGGTAATGTCATGACATGAGTTTTGCAAATTTTTTTGCCTGTTTATGTAGTGAGTGATCTCCCCACCCTCATTGCTGGACACATTCTGTTTTGCTTCATCACTTTCCATGAAGATGGTTCCATCACCTAAAGGCAGGGATGTATATCCTTTTATGGTGGCCTTGGCTTCTTAACAACCATTTTGCGCTGGGCTTGAACACAGGGGACCTCAAGCCTTGCTGTGAATGTAACTTTTCGGCTGTGTAATGCTTATGGTGTTAGAAATGATAACATTCACCAAAGATATTTTCATTAAGTGTCTTTTGTTCAACCACTGATAGGAAAATAGTGCGAGAAGTGAAAAATAAAACAAAACTCCTTTCCATTTAGGCTTATTAAATATTCAAGTGATTCCTCAAATATACTCAACCTTGCTGTGGCTTCATTAAAGCACAGCTCCATTGCATTTTACGATGAAACACTGGTACAATATGCTTCCTGCAGTGGCTACCCACAAGCAAATAGATTGCTGCATTCCTCACCAGCCAAAACTCAGAAGTAGCCCAAAGTCAAAAGTATTATAGTAATCAAGGCTGCAGGTTAGCGGCATGGATAATGATGGTAAAATCCACATCAGTGAAAAAAGAGGCCACAACTTCCTCATCAAGGGCAGATGGAAAGAACAAACAGCTATTTCTAGTCAAAGCTTAGTGCCCCTTATTCAGAAGTCACTTCTGAAAACCTGAGTTAGAAAGCCTACATGTCCATCAAGAATCCATGTTCAATAGAGACAGTGTTTGAAATTATTAAAAATTATTATTTTTAAGAATATGTAAAAAAAAAAAAGACAAAAAACCCTATGTCTACCCAAAATCACTGCAGATGGTGACTGCGCCATGAAATTAAAAGACTCTTACTCCTTGGAAGAAAAGTTATGACCAACCTAGACAGCATATTAAAAAGCAGAGACATTACTTTCCCTTCTAGTAGTCATGTATGGATGTGAGAGTTGGACTATAAAGAAAGCTGAATGCCAAAGAATTGATGGTTTTGAACTGTGGTGGTGGAGATGACTCTTGAGAGTCCCTTGGACTGACAGGAGATCCAACCAGTCCATCCTAAAGGAGATCAGTCCTGGGTGTTCCTTGGTGGACTGATGTTGAAGCTGAAACTCCAATACTTTGGCCACCTGATGCAAAGAACTAACTCGTTGGAAAAGACCCTGATTCTGGGAAAGATTGAAGGCAGGAGGAGAAGAGGATGACAGAGGATGAGATGGTTGGATGGCATCACCGACTCAATGGACATGGGTTTGACTAAGCTCCAGGGGTTGGTGATGGACAGGGAGGCCTGGCATGCTGCAGTCCACGGGGTCGCAAAAAGTCAGACACAACTGAGTGACTGAACTCAATTGAACTGATGTCTACCATGAAATGATATATGAAAAGCAAATACTATACAGGAATCAGGGTATATAAGATCTATAACTGCAATCCCTATAAGTACTGTCTAATGTCCTGAGAACAGAGACGAGAATAATAAAGAAAAACTGGAGCTAACAGTAAAACCTAAGACAATGAGCTCCATTGTTTCAGTAATTCCTATGTGCTAGGCATTTCCTGAAGCTTTTCATTTATATTATTTTATATAATTCCAAAACAATTCAGATATATAGATATTTGAACTATTTTATAGATAAGAAAACAAAGCCAATACTAAAAAGTGAGTGATTTACCCAAAGTCAGTGACTACATGAGAATATAAAACTCCAGGTACTTTGCACTATGCTATATTCCTTTCTCATAAATGATCTTTGGCTGAGAGACAAAATTACACACATTTTAATCTCCTCTATTGTTCTAATTTTATTATATTGACTTTAATTTTTTAAATCTGCTTTGAACTATAAGAAAACAGCATATTCATTTCTAGATGCAAGATTTCAGCCTTAGTTTGCAGGGCCTTTTTTTTTTTTTTGAACTGAACTATACATTCTGAGTCATAATAACTTTAGTTGAGATTGTCTCTCTGTCTGTCTAGAACATCACCTGAACCCAAGCCCATGATCAACAATTAGCCCAGAATATTCAGAAAAAAAGGTGTACTATAATTTTTGAGATGGGATTTTGAATCTATGCCAGGACATGATACTTTTTTCCACAAAGTCTTTTATAAAAACTAATGAACCCCTAGAGGGTTCAGGAGTCAACATAATTGTGTGGGCAGGATTTATTTGTACAGTGAATCCAATAAAACAGTTCTAAAAGGTTATTAGTAATAAAGTCACTCAAAATAAACTTAGCTCCTGCATTAACACACAACTTTTCTAGAAGGAACTACCCTTAGTTTTAGATTATAGTCAGTCTTTATTCATTCATATATCCCAGAAATATTTGTTGTGAGATTGTTTATTTCTGCATATTCTTCCAGATCATAGAAAAGGAAGGCTCCAGGGATTGTCATCAATAAATTGTTGAAATCTGAGAGGAAACAGAAATAAATAGGTGATTACAATTACAGATATGTGATTGTCAAAAAATCTGTTGGCAAAATTAAAATGTTAGGTCTATAACTTTATGAAAGACAGTCTTGGGCCTTCCAGACTACTACCTGACAGATAGTTACAACTGTTTTGTTTCTCTTTAATGTCATTTGGTCATCAGTCATGCTACCCTTGAAAATTCAGTAAATTAGTGTTAGTACCGAGTCTGCAAGGAAACAGATCAATACACTCAGCCTGGTACTCTCAGTGCGTTTAATATATGTGAGGGGTTTTTCTTTTTGCAAAATGCCAGTAATTACTTTCGCAGTATTATCAGTCATTTCACTACTTCCTTTATGCAGAATAATTCTAAATAAACTAATGACTAAGCAGAGAAAAATAGTCAGAAGTACAAAAGATCTAAAATAACTAAGAATTTTAGAGAGCTGGAATTCAAAGAAAACATAAGGATTATTTTGTCTAACACATTTATTTATTTGGTTTAAGCATTCCCTCTCAACATCAAAGAAAGGAAAGAAGGCTGTGTGTGTATGTGTGTGCGTGTGTGTGTGTGTGTATGTGTGAATGTAGTCATGGCATGCACTTTGCCAGACATTCTGTGAGTTTAGATGTTGAGGGAAAAGAAGCGGCACTATGGACTTCTGGAGAGAATGCAGATGCATAGATGCAAAGACATCACCTTTATCCCCAAGGAATATAGAGCTGAGTGGAGACATTACAACCAAATAAGTAGTATACCATAAAATAGGATACTGTGATAAGCTAATTAGATTGTTTGATGGCAGTTTGAAAGAGGGGAGAGAAAGTCCATCTGAGGTTATCTGGTAAAACTTTATAAGTTACAGGAAATAAAAATAAAAATCAGCATTTTTAGGGTTTTCTTTGTCCTTGCAAATTATCTTTTTTATTGACAAACATAAAAGCAAATTTGTGTTCTGATACTTATTTCATAGTATTATAAAGACATAAATGTAAAGAAATGATTTGAATAATGTAAACTGTGTATTTTTAGAGTTTCTTTGTGTATTGTCATTTGTTGGAAGCATAATTTCTCATCTTCAACAGTTTTTATTTTTATTCATAATCTTAGTGTGAGATGCAGAATAGAAATGAGTAATAATTGAAAATTCCAGATAGTATAGATAGATGATATAGGTAGGTATCCTGGGGGCTCAGATGGTAAAGACTCTGCCTGCAATGCAGGAGAGGCAGGTTCAATCTCTGGGTCAGGAAGATCCTCTGGAGAAGAAAATGGCTACCCACCCCAGTATTATTGCCTGGGAAATTCCATGGATAGAAGAGTCTGGCAGGCTATAGTCCATGGGGTTGCAAAGAGACAGGCAGAACTGAGCAACTAACACACACACACAAACTGGTGGAGTACAGTTGTATCTAGCATAGACAGAAAGAGATATAGAATAGATACAACAATGGGGAGAGAAGGGGAGAGATAGAGAAGTAGAGATCCCACAAACATCAGTATGTTAAATATGTTCAGGTTATTATTCTCCATGCATTTCATTATATGTGTCAGTTGCTTAATTTGCTTAACTGTTCTATGAAATAAGTACTATTATTGTTACCCTGGACTTATCACTAAAGAAACCAAACAGGTATATTTGGTTTATTTATTTGTTTTTTTTTTTTGTTTTTTTTTTTTTTTGACTGATGAAACAAATAACCACAAACTAAGTAAAATTTATTCTGTCATATTTGTGGAGGTCAGAAGCCTAAAACCAGTATCATTGGGCTGATATAAAAGTATCATCACAGTTGACCTTCCTCCCCGGATTCGAGAGAAGCATTGTTTGTTGACTTTTCCAGCTATGGTGGCTATTCCAGCTTTCTTTGTCTTGTGATTCCCCTCCAATCCCTGCCTCCATTTTCACATCACCTTCTCCTTTGCATGTTTGTCTCTCCTCTCTCTATCTGTATCAAGTTTTCCTCTGCCTCTTTTACATGAAAGGATCTTATGATTACTGCCCAAAGGGAAAATCCAGGATATCCTGTCTTAAGATACTTAATAGCATCTGTAAGATATTTTTTTTCCTTATTGGATAACAACTACAGTTTCCAATAGTTAGGAACTAATATTTTGGGTAACAGCCTACTACAAAAAATTAGATATTTTATTAAAACATCTCACAGCTTGTAATTTGTAGAACCTCTCAGATGCTCAGTGCATAAACTCTGTATATCAATAATTATGTTACTGTCCACCATTCACCACTGACTTCATGTGATCTACTAATTAAAAAAATTTTTTTTACCCATCTTATAGTAATGTGAGGATGGCTTACAAAATAATAATATTCTCATCAAAATAATTCAATGAATTACAGAAGCAAATCTGTCATTGTCACAGCATAGCAATGCCTTTTGTTTTACGCACTTAAAATAGTATTTGGGGATATTTTGTATTGATTTCCACAAGCTCAGTGAAACTACCTCAAAGACTAGATGTTTCCATCAACTCCTTATAGTAGAAGAGTATTACAAAACCTACTGTTGAAGTTATTTAAATTTCTTAGTGACAGTGCTGAAATGAAAATTAGTCAGAATACAAACTTAGTTAATTTTATTCTGTGTAGGCAGTCTGGTATTAATTATAAGGTATGGTATAACTACTACTTTCTAGATGAACTGCATAATCACTTGAATAATAATTTGAATACATTTAAGAGTTAGTTGTGTGCTAAGTTTTTCAAAATGTTAAGGTCCATGAATTTTATGATTATATTTATATACATATATGATTATGTATATATGCACATGATTATATAATATACTTTCATACATAATTATGTATACGTATTATATATGTGTGTGGGCTTCCCAGGCACTAGTGGTTAAAAACCCACCTGTCAATGCAAAAGAGATAAGAGATGCAGATTTGATCCCTGGGTCAGGAAGAGCCCCTGAAGGAGGGCATGGCAACTCACTCCAGGATTATTTCCTGATGAATCCCCATGGATAGAGGAACCTGGCAAGCTATAGTCCATAGGGTCACACAACTGAAGTAACTTAACATGAATGCATTATATGTGTGTGTGTATCTATATCTATCTATCTATATATTGGTTGTTCCTGTTGTTCAGTCATTCAGTCATATACAAGTCTTTATGACCCCATGGACTGCAGCACGCCAGCACGCCAGGCCTCCCTGACCCTTACCATCTTCCAGAGTTTGCCCAAGTTCATGTTCATCGTATCAGTGATGCTGTCCAGCCGTCTCATCTTCTGACACCCTCTTCTCCTTCTGCCCTTAATCTTTCCAGCATCAGGGACTTTACCAATAAGTCTTCTGTTCACATCAGATGACCAAAATACTGGAGCTTCAGCTTCAGCATTAGTCCTTCCAGTGTTGATCCTTCAGCGTTGATCTCCCTTGAGATTGACTAGTTTGATATCCTTGCCGTCCAAGGGACTTTCAGGAGTCTTCTCCAGCAGCACAGTTCAAAGGCATCAATTTTTTGGTGTACATGACCACTGGGAAGACCATAACCTTGACTATAGGGACACTTGTCAGCAAAGTAATGTCTCTGCTTTTCAACCCACTGTGTTTGTCATCACTTTCGTGTTAAGAAGCAATCATCTTCTGATTTCATGGCTGCAGTCACCATCTGCAGTGATTTTGGAGCCCAAGAAGATGAAATCTCTCACTACTTCCCCTTCTATTTGCCATGCAGTAACGTGTGTGTGTGTGTGTGTGTGTGTGTGCAGAAAACCCGCAAGTGTTTTCTATCAAAACGATAAAGGCATAATAGTCTTTTTGTTGAGGGGGTCCTCTAGGATGTGAGAACTACTAGCCTAAAGAAGATGGAAATGTTGATGGAACAAGATGCCCAGACCCATCCTCTGTTCTCACCCATTGCTGTTAGCCCAACTCCTACACTGAACACCTGCATAGAAACCCAAAAATGCAGTTTGAGTGCTATTGATTGGGAGAAATAGAACTACAAGTACACACTCTACATAAAGATGAACGTTTCAGTTTCTCTCTCCCCACAGAACATAGAAATGTTAGACCTCTCCTAACATTTCAGGGACCAAGGGCAAAGGACAAATGAAGGGCCACTATTATATGTCTAAATAGATAAAACTGAAACTAACATTCCATTAATAATTCCATTATCTCCTCCAACCTATACACACATACTTTCAAAATGATCTTGAAGGTCAGACTAAAACTGAGAATTCCAAACTTCTAGGTGTTTCAGCCTCTTGTTTCTAACACCCATTATGTCCTACTTCTCTTTCCATTTCCAAGTTTATCCCATGTAACAATATGCTATGTACACAAGCCAGATGAACACACCAAAACTTCATTGACAACTCACAGCAAAAGAGCGTGCCTGGTGACTCAGATAGTAAAGAATTTGCCTGCAATGCAGAACTGGGTTCGATCCCTGAGTTGGGAAGATCCTCTGGAGAAGAGAAATGGTTACCCACTCCAATATTCTTGCCTGGAGAATTGCATGGACAGAGGAGCCTGGTAGGCTACAGACCAAGAGGTCACAAAGAGTCAGATATGACTGAATGACTAGCACTTTCACTTCACTTTTTCATTTTCACTCTTTTAAGCAGGTCTAAGTGGGGAAGGAGGTTCACAGTCTCACATAGGATGTTCTGATGCTCCTTTAGCTGTCTTTGAGGAGTGCTGTTTTGATTCAGCCACGTCACTCAGTTGCTCCTAGTAATTGAAATTGCACTTTTACCAGCCTTTCACAATTGAAATGGAAATTATGGAGACAAAGTAGAGAGAACCTTTGATTCTCAATAGTTGTTGATGTATTTGTACGTATTAATCAGCTCAAGCTGTGGTAAAAACAGAACAAAACAAAAACACAGACTGTGTGTCTTAAACAATATACAATTCTTTTCTCACAGTTTTTTGGAGGCTGGGAGTCTGAGGTCAAACTGCCAACAGGTTGGTTTCTCCTGAGGCTTCTCTACCTTTACTGTGCCCTCCAAGGTATTTTCTTTGGGCACATGTGCTGCTGGTGTCTTTTCCACTTATAAGGACACCAGTCTTATCAAACTAGGGGCCCATCCTTATAATCTCATTTAACATTTATTATCTTTTAAAAGGTCCTATCTCTAAATGCAGTTACACTGTGGGCTTTACTTACATCATTTAATTACTTCTGAGTATGACTACATAAAGATGATATAGTCTTCCTAACTTATAAAAGAGGAATCTGCATTTAACTAGATTGCCCAGGAATATTTATATTTAAGCCTCTAATGAGGGCTTCCCTGGTGGCTCAGCAGTAAAGAATCAGCCTGCTAATGTAGGAGACGTGGGTTCCTGAGTAAGGAAGATTCCCCTGGAGAAAGAAATGTCAACCCACTTCAGTATTCTTGCCTGGGAAATCCCATGGACAGAAGAGCCTGGGGGCTACAGTCCATGGGGTTGCAAAAAGTCAGACAAGACTTAGCAACTAAACAACAAAGACCGGGCTTTTCCTTTCTGCTCAGAGTTGCCTGAGTCAAAGAAGAAAGAACACACTGGACTGCAGAATTTATTATTTGCACTACAAATTCCTACCAATGCTTTAAATCACTGGTAGCGGAAGCATCTGCAATGACCTGAACACTCCTGGTATTCCTGAACTCACAATTTCAGTACTTTCTAGACTAGAGAGTATTTTGGTAGAAATGTAAGGTAATATTTAGTTTAAACCACATGAGCCCATGGAGTGACATTTATCATACAAGAGTTGGTCTTGTACTTTGGTTCATTTTTCTTTTCACTAATTCCTGCCACAACATACTCCTTGATGAACATGTGAAGTTTTCCTAGAATGCAGTCAGGGAACAAGAGGTCCCAATAAAGGTGATCACAATAATTAACAGAGGAGGAAAGCCCACAGAACAGAAATTAAGCAAGCAAGAGTATTAGTTTGTTCTTTTTTGGCAGTATTCTGAACTTCTAACCATGATAGTCCATCATTGGTGATCAATAAGAGAAATGAGGCAACCTGTCTCCACTCTTAAAGACCATTCTCTTCTTTGGAAATAAGTCACAGAGCCAAGCACTGGCTGCAGGAGAGGTGCTTACTGCACCCTCTTGTTCGCTCAGGGCTCCAGATTCAGTTTCATGGTCACTGTTGGAGTTGCCTCTGGGTCTGGGTTTTGGCGAAGGCTCCCATTTGGATTTACATAGAATATCTTTCTTCCTGGAAGCTGTGTTCCTTTAACTAAACTTCAGTTTTCATTTATGGCCTAGGAAAAAGGAAAGTAAAAATTCCTTTGAGCTATTTTCATATCCTAGAAATATAAAGCATGTCAAATATGCTAAGAAGGTAATGGTCTTTATTTAATAATCTGTAGTTAAAAATTATGAAACTCTAAATAATCACCTAAAATATTGTTTCAAAAATTTAAATATTTTTCTATATATATGACTTCACCTTTAGAGATAGATTAAATAATAAGAATAATACATGTCTGGGGGTGTTTTTTAATGAACATTATTATTATTACTTAGCACCATGACATTAGAAAACTCTTTGCTTCTCTATTGTCTTTAAATTGTTTCTTATTTTTGCTATTTTTATAATGCCTGAGCATCAGAATAATTTTCATAGAAAAGAATACTATATTTGAGTATCCTCTGGCTATTAGGAATAATAGGAAGTTGAATTAATAGTTGGAATTATACAAAATAGATCCAATATCCTTAAAAGTAAGATAAATTATCATAACTTTAAATTTTGTTAAATAGACCTTTATAATTTTATATAGATGGATTGAGTGGCAGAGTATGGAAAATAAAAACATAAATCAGTTCAGTTCAGCTCAGTCACTGAGTCATGTCTGACTCTTTGCGACCCCATGGACTGCAGCACGCGAGGCCTCCCTGTCCATCACCAACCCCTGGAGTTCACCCAAACTCATGTCCACTGAGTTGGTGATACCATCCAACCATCTCATCCTCTGTCGTCCCCTTCTGCTCCTGCCCTCAATCTTTCCCAGCATCAGGGTCTTTTCAAATGAGTCAACTCTTCGCATGAGGTGGCCAAAGTACTGGAGTTTCAGCTTCAGCATCAGTCCTTCCAATGAACACCCAGGACTGATCTCCTTTAGGATGGACTGGTTGGATCTCCTTGCAGACCAAGGGACTGTCAAGAGTCTCTTCCAACACCACAGTTCAAAAGAATCTATCCTTTGGTGCTCACCTTTCTTTATAGTCCAACTTTCACATCCATACATGACTACTAGAAAAACCATAGCTTGACTAGATAGACCTTTGATGGCAAAGTAACGTCTCTGCTTTTTAATATGCTGTCTAGGTTAGTCATAACTTTCCTGTCAAGGAGTAAGCGTCTTTTAATTTTGTGGCTGCAATCACCATCTGCAGTGATTTTGAAGCCCAAGAAAATAAAACTCAGCCGCTGTTTCCACTGTCTCCCATCTATTTGCCATAAAGTGATGGGACCAGATGCCATGTTCTTAGTTTTATTAATGTTGAGTTTTAAGCCAACTTTTTCACTCTCCTCTTTCACTTTTCATCAAGAGGTTTTCTTAAGTTCTTTCTCGCTTTCTGCCATAAGGGTAGTATCATCTGCATATCTGAAGTTATTGATATTTCTCCTGGCAATCTTGATTCCAGCTTGCGCTTCATCCAGCCCAGCATTTCTCATGATGTACTCTGCATATAAATAGCATGGTACATAGTGTAGAAATGATATAGTATAATATAGAAATGATAGTGCTAAAATACCAGTCATGAAAACTTTATAGATGGCAGGCATAACATAATTTGCTGGTCATTTCTAGACATTGATTTGTCAGGCCTAATAAGGTAAGAATATTCAGGTAGGATTGAGTAAGTTTATATCAGGCCTTGGGCTTACTCCAAACTAAGCCTGGACCAAGGCAGACTGTGTTGGCCAATATTCCTTGCCCTGATATTACATCTCCTCTCCATCCCAAAACTTTGAATTCTGCTTTATCTATGGCTCTCTTTGTATTTGTGACAAAGATAACTAGAGCAGTGACTTATGTAGCTTTATGTTTCTGCCTACAAAGATATGGTGGCAATCGGGGCACTGGATAAATTCATAAAAAATGACTTCTGCTCTTAAAATCTATGTACGTCTATGTACGCAAGTGGTGTGGGAGTGAGAAAACCCTGATGGATGGGCACTGATTACATGGGATTTGGGAGTTGATGTCAAAGACAGTGGTTTGATGTGGGAGGCCAGGAAGGACAACACTGAACATGTGAATTGGAGAGGGCTGCTACCAAATCCTGCCATCTCATGTATGTCCCCCTCTATGCACACATACACACATTGATAAAACATAGCACATAAGCTTCACTGGCAGGTAGACCTGGATTCATGACTTAGACACATCACAAAGTTATTTGTACTCTTACAACCTGTGAAAGGAGGTTACAAGCCCTTATTTCTGAGGATTGTCATGAAGATTAAATTGAGAAATAGGTATGCATAATATTTCCAGTGGAATTTCTGTCACAAAACAAGTGCCCAGTGAATGATATCTACAAGCATAATTTTGACAATTGTAGTTTTGTCTAATTAATTAACTTAAACTGACTCTGACACATCATACCATATATTCCCATGGGATTAGTGAATTTCTCTGAGATTTTGCAGCCAAGATTAGTTTCTGAGCTAAGTTTCTACAGGCACTTAGAAATTGTTTGGCTAGATAGGCAGGAAAGAGGGGAAGAGTTTGCAGTGGGGTGACAGATTATATTTTTCCAAATATGGTCACAATATGGTCTATCCTTCTAAAATGTGACCTGCAAGGCCCTGTTAAGAAGGGATGATTCCAGTCATTCATGAAGTCGAAATTTATTCCTATCTGAGCTCATATGTTCCTCCCTTACTTGAATTCTGGAAGTCAGCATAACATTACCTCCCAATTTTTACTCTGAAATCATTACAATTAAGCTTCTTTGACCTACAGCTGAGTGCTACTAATGCAAAGACCTGCAGAGTGCCTTAGCATTCCACGTTAGAGTTTCCAAATCTAGCAATGAAGAGATAGCTTGTATTTTATACTTCCTGCATAGTTGCAAGAAATTATCTTTCTTCATTATTCATCTGCTCATATATTTTTCAAGCTCTATTATTATGTAGATTTCCCTCCCCCCAGCATTTTCACATACTTAATGTAACCTCAACCCTGATATTCTGGAAAATTTGAAACCAAAAAAATAATATTTTGATTTCTTAAGATACTTTGAAGTGCTTTAAATAAGTAAGTTAGCAGAACCAGGATTCATCATTTTCTCAAGAAGTAATTTTGAAATATGCTTTACAAAAATGTGGTGTAAGCAATGTCAAACCACAATACATGTGTTTCATGAAAATGCTGAAACATCTGGTTTTTGATGAATAATAGTTAAAAATTGACTAAAGTATCATAGTTTCTTCAAAGCACTTAAGATTGTCTTCACGAAAATTTACTCATTTGTTTCTCATGACAGGGCTTTTCTCCTCTTCCTTTTTTACACATGAAGTAATAGTGAAGACCAGAAAGTTCAGTGACTAAAGTATCCAGAAGCCAGACCACAAAGCTGGGTTGGGTGATTGCATGGATTAGAACCTCTATATTTTACACTTACATTCCGCACACAGTACACTGGCCCATGATGATACTGACACATTCATTCAGCAGGTATTTATTGGATACATACCATAGACCAGGCTCTGAGAATCCATTGTAATGTGGCAAATTCTTTGTTTCATCGTGGTCTTTTCAATGTACTGAATAAAGTGGCAGTTATAAGTAAGAATTAAAAATGTAACACTTCCTCAAATACTAAACATAGAATTACCATAAGATCCTGCAATTCCACTTCTGAGTATACACACAAAATTGAGTTCGAATTCACAGATACCTGAAAACCAATTTTCATAGCAGCCTTACTTACAAGAGCCAAAAGATAGATGCAAACCAAGTGCCCACTGACAGATCAATGGATAAACCAAATATAGAATAGACATACAATGGAATTTTCTTCAGTTCTAAAAAGGAAGGAGATTCTGACAAATGCCATGACATGGAGGAACTTTGAAGACATTATAATAATTGAAATAAACCAACCACAGAAAGACAAATTTTGAATGATTCTACTTATATGGAGTTCCTACAATAATCAAATTCATAGAGACAGAAAGCAGAATGGTAGTTGCCACATCTGGGGGAGAGAAAAAGAGAATTAGCATTTAAACGGTACAGTGTTTCAGTTTAAGAAGACGAAAAACATTGTAGAAGTTGATTGTCAGTTCAGTGCAGTTCAGTTCAATCACTCAGTCTGAATTCTTTGCAACCACATGGACCAACACGCCAGGCTTCCCGTCCTTGACCAACTCCCAAAGTTTACTCAAACACATGTCCATTGAGTCGGTGATGCCATCTAGCCATCTCATCCTCTGTCATCCCCTTCTCCTCCCATCTTCAATTTTTTCCAGCATCAGGGTCTTTTCAAATGAGTCACTTCTTCACATCAGGTAGCCAAAGTATTGGAGTTTCAGCTTCAGTATTAGTCCTTCCAATGAATACTCAGGACTAATTTCCTTTAGGATGGACTGGCTGAATCTTTTTGCAGTCCAAGGGACTCTCAAGAGTCTTCTCCAACACCACAGTTCAAAAGCATCAATGCTTCATCATTTAGCTTTCTTTATAGTCCAACTCTTACATACAGTATTACAGGAAAAACCATAGCTTTGACTATACGGACCTTTGTTGGCAAAGTAATGTCTCTGCTTTTTAATATGTTGTCTAGGTTGGTCATAACTTTTCTTCCAAAGAGCAAACATCTTTTAATTTCATGGCTGCAGTCACCATATGCAGTGATTTTGGAGCCCCCCAGAATAAAGTTTCTCACTGTTTCCCCATCTATTTTCCGTGAAGTGGTGGGACCAGATGTCATGATCTTAGTTTTCTGAATGTTGAACTTTAAGTCAACTTTTTCACTCTCCTTTTTCACTTTCATTAAGAGGATGTTTAGGTCTTCTTTGCTTTCTGCCCTAAGTGTGGTGTCATCTGCATATCTGACTATTGATATTTCTCCCAGTAGTCTTGATTCCAGCTTGTGCTTCATCCAGTCCAGCATTTCTCATGATGTACTCTGCATATAAGTTAAATAAGCAGGGTGGCAATATACAGTCTTAAGGTTTTCCTTTCCTGATTTGGAACCACTCTGTTGTTCCATGTCCAGTTCTAACTGTTGCTTCCTAAACTGCATACAGATTTCTCAGGAGGCAGGTAAGGTGGTCTGGTATTCTCATCTCCTTAAGAATTTTTCACAGTTTCGTTGTTATCCACACAGTCAAAGGATTTGGCATCATCAATAAAGCAGAAGTAGATGTTTTTCTGGAACTCTCTTGCTTTTTCATTGATCCAACAGATGTTGGCAATTTGATCTCTGGTTTTTCTGCCTTTTCTAAATCCAGCTTAAACATTTGGAAGTTCATGGTTCATGAAGTGTTGAAGCCTGGCTTGGAGAATTTTGAGCATTACTTTGCTAGCATGTGAGATGAGTGCAATTGTGCAGTAGTTTGATTATTTCTTGGCATTGCCTTTCTTTCAGATTGGAATAACAACTGACCTTTCCCAGTCCTTTGACCTCTGCTGAGTTTTCCAAATATGCTGACATATTGAGTGCAGCATTTTTACAGCATCATCTTTTAGAATTTGAAATAGCTCAACTGGAATTTCATCACCACCACTAGCTTTGTTTGTAGTGATGCTTCCTAAGGCCCACTTGACTTCACATTCCCAGATATCTGGTTCTAGGGTATCTGGGTCATGAAGAATTTTTTCGGATAGTCCTTCTGTGTATTCTTGTCACTTTTTCTTAATATCTTCTGGTTCTGTTAGGTCCATATCATTTCTATCCTTTATTGTGCCCATCTTTGCATAAAATGTTCCCTTGGTATCTCTAATTTTCCTCTAGTCTTTCCCATTCTATTGTTTTCCTCTATTTCTTTGCATTAATCACTGAAGGTTTTCTTATCTCTCCTTGCTATTCTTTGGAACTCTACATTCAAATGGGTATGTCTTTTCTCCTTTGCCTTTCATGTCTCTGCTTTTTACAGCTATTTATAAGGCCTCCTCAGACAACCATTTTGCCTTTTTGCATTTATTTTTTGGGGGGGAGAAGGTCTTGATCACTGCCTCCTCTACAATGTCACGAACTGCCATCCATAGGTTTTCAGGAACTCTGTCTATCAGATCTAATCCCTCAAATTTGTTTGTCACTTCCACTGTAGGATTGTAAGGGATTTGATTTAGGTCATACCTGAATTGTCTAGTAGTTGTCTCTTCTTTCTTCAGTTTAAGTCTGAATTTTTTAATAAGGAGTTCATGATCTGAGCCACAGTCAGCTCCTGGCCTTGTTTTTGTTGACTGTATAGAGCTTCTCCATCTTTGGCTGCAAAGAATATAATCAATTTGATTTCGGTGTTGAACATTTGGTGATGTCCTTGTGTACAGTCTTCTCTTGTGTTGTTAGAAGAGGGTGTTTGCTATGACCAGTTCATTTGGCAAAACTCTATGAGCCTTTGCCCTGCTTCATTCTGTACTTCAAGGCCAAATTTGCCTGTTACTCCAGGTGTTTCTTGACTTCCTACTTTTGCATAATGAAAAGGACATCTTTTGGGGGTGTTAGTTCTAGAAGGTCTTGTAGAACTTCGTAGAACCATTCAATTTCAGCTTCAGCATTACTGGTTGTGGCATAGTCTTGGATTACAGTGATATTGAATGGGTTGCCTTGGAAACGAACAGAGATCATTCTGTCATTTTTGAGATTGCACCCAGGTACTGCATTTCAGACTCTTGTTGACTGTGACAGCTACTCCATTTCTTCTAAGGGATTTTTGCCCTCAGCAGTAGATAAAATGGTCATCTGATTTAAATTCACCTATTCCCATCCATTTTAGTTCACTGATTCCTAAAATGGCGATGCTGACTCTTGCCATCTCCTGTTTGACCTCTTCCAATTTTCCTTGATTCATGGGCTTAATATTCCAAGTTCCTGTGCAATATTGCTCTTTATAGCATCAGACTTTACTTTTATCACCAGTTCCATCCACAACTGGGTATTGTTTTTGCTCTGGCTCTGTCTCTTCATTCTTTCTGGAGTTATTTCTCCACTGATCTCCAGTAGCATATTGGGCACTTACTAACCTGGGGACTTCATCTTTCAGTATCCTATCTTTTTCATAGTGTTTCATACTGTTCATCACAGAACTGTTTGAGAGCCTCCTTCAGAGTTACAGGTCAGCAGTGGATTGCTACAGGGACAGAGGCTCTCGGTGCAGGAGATCTGGGTATGGCATAAGCCCTCTTGGAGGATATTGCCCTTAACCCCACCACAGAGCCACCAGAACTGACATAGGACTGGGGAAACAGGCTCTTGGAGCGCACAAACAAAACCTTGTGCACACCAGGACCCAGGAGAAAGGAGCAGTGAGCCCACAAAAGACTGACCCAGACTTGCCTGTGAGTGTCCAGGAGTCTGTGGCAGAGGTGTGGGTCAGTAGTGGTCTGCTGCAGAGTTGGGGGCACTGAATGCAGCAGTTCATGCAGGGGACTTTGTGAAGGAGGTCCCCATTATCTTCATTATCTTCACCATAGTTTGGCCTCAGGTCAAACAACAGGGATTGAACACAGCTCCACCCATCAACAGAAAATTGGATTAAAGATTTACTGAGCATGTCCCCACCCATCAGAACAAGACCCAGTTTCTCCCTCAGTCAGTCTCTCACATCAGGAAGCTTCCATAAGGCTCTTATCTTTCTCCATTAGAGGGCAGACAGAATGAAAGCCACAATCACAGAAAACTAACCAATCTGATTGCATGAACCACAGCCTTGTCTTACTCAATGAAACTATGAGCCATGCCGTGTAGGGCCACCCAAGATGGATGGGTCATGGTGGAGAGTTCTGACAAAATGTGATCCACTGGAGAAGGGAAAGGCAAACCATTTCAGTATTCTTGCCTTGAGAACCCCATGAACAGTGTGAAAAAGAGGCTTATTGTATACCAGTGTAAATGCACTTAATGCCACGGTATTGTACACTTAAAAATGGTCAAAATGGTAAATTTTATGCTATGTATATTTTCCCACAAAAACTATATAATAACAAAGCATACTATGTACTACATTAAACACATTATTGTTGTTGTTGGTTTTATTCACTAAGTCATGGCCAACTCTTTTTGTGACCCCATTGACTGTAGCCCTCCAGGCCCCTCTGTCCATGGGATTTCCCAGGTAAGAATACTGGAATGGGTTGCCATTTCCTTCTCCAAGGGATCTTCCCAAATCACGGATCAAAACTACATCTCCTGCATTGCATGAGATTCTTTACCACTAAGCCACCAGGAATGCCCCAATCATATTCTACACATTGTTATCTCATTTAGTCTCCATAACAACCTTAAAAGGGATACATCACTATTGTCCCCACGTTACACACATGCAACCTAAACCTCAGAAAGATTGAAGATGCTGTAGAACATCCCTTGGCTAAATAGCAACATGGCTAGGATGTGAACATAGTTCTCTTTAACTTCAAAGCCTGGCATGGAGTTAATCACCATACTATTATATATTGATACCATGTTGAAGCTACCATGCCATTGATTTCTGACTTCCAACATTTTGACTGAGAGGCTAACTGAGAAGTATGTGGCTGTTTGTATGTTGTTGTGCTCCTTTAAAAGGCATGCCCTTTTTTCTTGTTTATCTTTTGTTTTTGATTTCCAGCAAGTTTACCATGATGTAACTATGTATAATTTATCTCTGTATTTATGGTTTGTCAAACTTTGTGAATCAGTGGCCTTTGTAAGTTTCGCAAAATTCTTTGCCATCTTTTTTCTTTTCAAAAATTGGCTTCTGCCATAGTCCATTATTCTATCAATACTTATC
Organism: Cervus canadensis; assembly: GCF_019320065.1. Classification (NCBI taxonomy): domain Eukaryota; kingdom Metazoa; phylum Chordata; class Mammalia; order Artiodactyla; family Cervidae; genus Cervus; species Cervus canadensis. Next base: position 25,557,426 of record NC_057404.1, on the reverse strand, counting down.
AATTATATTAACATTAGATATTCTTCACAATGACCCAGAAATATTCTCTACGATATTTGCCTTCCATCCTTCACTATATCTGGGCTTTTAGTTGCAACGGTAGTTGGTTGTTTTAGATTTTGATGTTTTGTTTTGTCTTTTACTATCTTGTCCGTTAATCTTTTAATCTTTCCTTCACCTGAGGAAAATCTATTCAAATGAGATTTTATTTTCTTTTACATATTCAGAGTTTGATTGTGCTTATTTTTTTATAGATTCTAGATTTCTGATTAAACTCTTTAGTTTTTCTTCTATTATCATAAATAGTTATTTTTAACTCTAGGGCTGATATCTGCAGTAAAGCTTCCCTTTCCTTTTATTCTGTTGTTTTTCAAGATTGTTTTAATGTGGTAATGATGTCTTTTACACAGTTATCTAGAACTTTGAAACTTAAGTTCATGTTAATTTTCTAAATAAGTCTAAAAGAAAGTTTTATACTTTCAGATAAACAAATAAACTTTTATAGAGCCCTCCAAGTAATATACAAAGCAATAACTTTAGAAATTTTCATGCCAGACAGTATCTATATTCCAAATACTCTCAAGTGGAAAATAATTTGCATATTTTATTTAGAGAAAGACAGATGTTAAAGTTTAGGTTTCCAAGGATTATTCACTAATGCCCACTTAGTATGAATACTTTATAAAATCTGTTTATTACATTTGAGGACTATATATATTTTTAATGAAATAAAGTCTTGGATACCAATTTCTTTTGTTTATTGATAGTGCATATCCCTCTAGCAATCAGAAAAGAATCATAAAAGTATTTAAATGTACTTATGATAAACCAAGCGTTGTTTTTCCTTCTAGTTGACAATCAAGAAGAAAATATTTTCTTGGACTCTGACAGAAAACTTCAAATATATATATATATATACACAAACAGGGCCATGATGCATATCTTCCTGTTGCTTAAAATGTTAGTTTGAACATGTGTCAGATGTGGAAAACCAACTTAGAGGAAAATTTTTCATTGACTGGGATATTGTTATGAAAAGTCACAATTATGTGGATGCTTATAGACAATGTATTTGAAAATAAACATTCAATTGTTATCATAGGCCTTTCTATGCAATTTCTTTTTTTAACCATATGCAAGCATCATTTTGCCAATTTTTACTAAAGGATTAATACTAATGTGCTTAATTTAGCTGAAAAGTTTGAACTTAATACTCTTTAGTACTGTATATTGCACTGGGTATTGTATTAGGAAAACAGCATAACTTACTGCTCGATGAGTCATGTAGATTGATCAAGAGAGGTGAAAGTAAGCTTGTGGTTGGGAACCAACCAATTTTATCGTGATGAAATGGAGCTTTCTTGAAGTTGAGTTGACAATTGGTGGTGTCAAAATCATAAAAGAAAAACATAATATATCCATTTTACCTTAGCTTATAAAATGTGTATGTCATTATTGGAAATGCATTTTGTTTTTTATACCTGAGTTGTGAAGTAGATAGGACAAATCTGGAGACAAAGAGAAAAGAACTAGTCTGAGATCTTAAATGTGAAATATAAAATTTAGAACAGCGGATTTGTAATTTGAAACAAGCCTTCTATTTGTTTTCCAAGAAGTTTGCAATTTGCATTTGTTAAGCACCTACTAGAGGCAAAACAATGAATTTGGTGGTTGAGAAACAGCCTAGAGAGTCCGAAATTCCAGAAGTTTCCCAAAAATTTACATATAGGTAGATAGATGATAGAAGATAGAGATATATATGGCTTTCTATCTATCCATCTATCATTAAAATTTGATAAGATTTTTCATAGGAAGTTTACAATATTGTACAGAATGCTAACTGGAAAGCCACAAAACTTAACCCAGTGCTTTTCCTAGGATTAGAAGAAAAGAGAGAATGACATCTCAGATGGAAAGTATAGCACACTCAAAAGAAGAGAAAAGAGAGACTGTGGCCTGCCTATGCACCGGGAGTAGAGAAAAATTGACATGACCAGATTATGTGTGTTTTAATAAGAAGTATTTGAGAGGAGGTCAGTATGGCTAAAAATCATGAAAATCCCTTCCATTTCCACATCTACCCAAAGGACATTATAGTGGTTATGCTGATACACTGATCAGATATTCTGTCTTCAGTAGTAAAACCCAGATTTACCCAGCTGCTCAAGCATCACTGACTTACAGCTCTTAGCTGACTTTCTGGGGGAATAGCCTCCATACCCGTAGCCTAACCTCTAGGGAATTATTGTCAGTATGGGAGAATATAGTTCAGGTCCTCTTGCCTCTATTTGAGGTCACTACAAAAGGCCATTTCAGCTACAAAATTCCCTCTAGAATTGGCTGAGGATGTCGCTGTGACTGTTTACAATTTACCGTATTCTCCTGCTCAGTCTTGCTTCCCCATTTCCATAGAGGTGCTGATCCCTAGCACTCTCCAACAAACTCCCAAAGAACAAATCTATCTCAGTTTATTTTCCTAGGCTCCTAACTGCATTTCCCACGGTTGTCTGATGTCTATAGAAAAAATAAATGTGAAAAAACATTTCCCCTATATGAAATACTTCATTCACGCTAACTATAAAATCAAATATTATGTAAAACAGCTATCAGTTTTGAAGAACTATAGAGGCAATAATGACTGGGATATCAAAGAACAACTATAGAGTATTAAGTCCAAACTTTTAAGCTAAATTAAGCACATTAGTATCAGTCCTTTAATAAAAATTGGCAAAATGATGCTTGCATATGGTTAAAAAAAGAAATTGCATAGAAAGGCCTATGATAAAATAATAAGCTCTGACCTAAGCCCCATCACCTTCACAGCCCCTAGACACCTACGTAAACATTCCACTTCTTCAGTTAAGTTCAGTTGCTCAGTCGTGTCCGACTCTTTGTGACCCCACGGACTACAGCATGCCAGGCCTCCCTGTCCATCATCAAATCCTGGGGTTTACTCAAATTCATGTCCGTTGAGTTGGTAATGCCATCCAGCCATCTCATTCTCTGTCATTCCCTTTTCCTCCTGCCTTCAATCTTTCCCAGCATCAGGATCTTTTCTAGTGAGTCAGTTCTTCCCCTCAGGTAACCAAAGTATTGGAACTTCAGATTCAGCATCAGTCCTTCCAATGAATATTCAGGACTAATTTCCTTTAGGATGGACTGGTTGGATCTCCTTGCAGTCCAAGGGACTCTCAAGGGTCTTCTCCAACACCATAGTTCAAAAGCATCAATTCTTCAGCACTCAGCTTTCTTTAGAGTCCAACTCTCACATCTATACATGACTACTGGAAAAACCATAGCCTTGACTAGATGGACCTTGTTGGCAAAGTAATGTCTCTGCTTTTTAATATGCTGTCTAGGTTGGTCATAACTTTCCTTCCAAGGAGCAAGCATCTTTTAATTTCATGGCTGCAGTCACTATCTGCAGTGATTTTGGAGCCCAAAAAAATAAAGTCTCTCACTGCTTCCATTGTTTCCCCATCTATTTGCCATGAAGTGATGGGACCAGATGCCATGATCTTAGTTTTCTGAATGTTGGGTTTTAAGCCAACTTTTTCACTCTCCTTTTTCACTTTCATCAAGAGGCTCTTTAGTCCTTCTTCGCTTTCTGCCTTAAGGTGGTGTCATCTGCATATCTGAGGTTATTGATATTTCTCCTGGCAATCTTGATTCTGGCGTGCTGTAGTTCATGAGATTGCAAAAAGTCAGAAATGACTTAGCAACCGAACAATAATAGTTTTCCTGAAGATTTATTCCTAGTGCTAAATTATTTCTTTACTCTACCTTTTGTTGATTATTAATTTAATATGTTATCTCAACTTTCAGTTACAAAAATTGCAGATTTCACTCACACAATCTTCCATCTACCTTTCCATTCCAAAAATTGGATTGTTTAAAATTAAAATTTTATTTCTTTAGTGAAATTTTTACCTTTAAATTACATCCAATGTTTGTAGTTCTGTGTAATATCGCTTGACTTGATATGATGTTACACAAGGATAACAGCATACTTCTCTTCTCTCATCCTCTTTCTTCTTTCTATGTTTATCTACATTTTAGTGGTAGCTTTATGTCTTAATTAACAAGGTCCAAAAATACTCAGCAGGTTTCCCTGGTCGTTCAGTCAGTAAAGAACCCACTTGCAATGCAGGAGATGCTAGTTTCATCCCTGGTTTTGGTAGTCTCCCTGGAGAAGGGCATGGTGACCCACTCCAGTATTTTGCCTGGGAAATCCCATGGATTGAGGAGCTTGGCAGGCTATAGTCCATAGGGTTGCAAAGAGTAGGGCACACTTGAAGTGACTGAGCACACATGCACAAAAATACTCAGTAACCAAAATTCAACTCTGTATACCATGAAAATCAACAAAGTCTACATTTTTGTAACTTGTTCAACAGTGTGCACTACATAGCAAAGGATAGTATCTCAGTGAACATTTGCTTTGCTACAGTCTCTATCTAATAACCTTAATGCCATTATGAACAATATATCCCAGGTGTCAGGTCAAATAGCTTTTTCTTATCCTTCACTGACTGCTCAAAATAGTGCCCATTTTGGTTTGCATATTATTTTGAAGGTACATGTCTCTACTTCCTTTCACAAAATTTTCCTTTCCTCTCTTGGCCTCTAACTCCAACATGCATACGCCCCATAACCACTACATTGGATCCAAAATTAAGTGAACTTTCCTTTCCAGTTACTTCTCTTGTGTTTCCCTATTCTGTGGTTTCTCCACCATGGCACTAGTCACGCTTTGGACTGTGTAGCTTGCTGTGGGGGCTGACTTGTGCATTGCAGGAGGCTTAGCAGCATCCTTGACCTCTACCCACTAGTTGCTAGGGCGTCCTCCCTTCTCCAGCTGTGACAACTAAAATGTCTGCAGACATTGCCAAGCATCATCTGGGCTTTAAGTTCATCTCCAGTTGAAAACAACTGATCACGACTAATTAGGTATATAACGTAATCAATTTACCATATACATACTTTCAAAACTGACAATCAAAAATGCTTCCCACTAGTAAGTCTCTTGCTCCTTGCCTAGGCCTTTGGGCTGGTTCACAGAAAATGCGATAAAAGCTGTTTGCTTCTACAGGTCTTGTGGGGGTGTATTTCTCTTCGGGGAAGATTGATGGACAGGCTGACATAATTACCAACACTAGCATGGTGATGATTATGTTTTGTCAACTGAGAAAACTAAGTTGATAAGGCTAAATATAATTTTAGAGACTTGCTTCCTCACAAAAAGTCTTGACATTGATGTGATTTTTAGGTGTAGGTACATGATTTCATCTTTTTGAACTTCTCCTTGTAAATAATAATCCTGATTACAGCCATCAATTAAGAATCAACAAGAAGAAAGGTGTTAAATGCAGAACCAAAGCAGAACACAATTTAAAAAAAAAAAATTTCAGCAACCAAAATAACAAATCCAAGATATAATGGTCCTCTCATAGTACAAAAAGTCTCACCTCCCAATCCAACTTCTTCAGGAATTAGAGAAGGAAAATCTGGATTGCATTTTAAAAATAGGAAATCTAACTTAATACCTTTAAATTTAAACCAGTAGACTCAGTGAATACATTTTCCCAACCTTTAATTCTTCAATCAAAAGAAAACAGTATACTGGAAAGCCATAGAAGGCAAGTAACATTTCTTTTAGTCCTGTCTATGTCCAAATACTCAGAGAGAACTTTTAACCTACCTAATCCTTTAATACTTACAGTGTTTATCATCTTCCTTATGCCACTCCCTCAGAGAGGTTAAATTACATATTCAAGGTCTTACATCTAGTAACAAATAGCACTTTGGTTCAAATCCATGTCTTCTGTTATCAGAACCCACTCTGTTATCCTGCGTTCAGAGAGGATGATCACTTTCCTTGGAGACAGATGATCTGTTATACTACACAGCACCTCTGATGTGGAAGAAATAAGCTTTTTCTCTTTGCTTATCTGCTTATCTATTGAGAAGTATACTTTATGCCCTTCTGCTGAGAGGAATGAGAAAAAAAATTCCAACTCTAATAAACTGCTGTGTGTCTGTGTGCTCAGTCCTGTCTGACCCTTTGCAACTCCGTGGGCTGTAGTCCACTGGGCTCCTCTGTCCACAGAATTCTCCAGGCAAGAATACTGGAGTAGTTGCCATTTCCACCTCCAAGGGACCTTCCCTACCCAGGGATCGAACAAACCCAAGTCTCCTGCGTCTCCTGCCTCTGCAGGTGGATTCTTTACCACTGAGCCAACTGGGAAGCTATATGATTATTGAGCTTTAGTTGGTCTACTTAAGAAACTTAGGACAAATTGAATAATAACATCCCACTACTGTGCATGAAGTGTGCAAAAATACTCATGAGCTTATAAAGAATGAGAATTTATACTTTGAATTCTGAAGAATTAATATGGAATTAATTAATTAATTAATTCTTGCCAGACTCCTAGATGGCAGACTTTATGCTAGGGGTTTAGGGTACAAAGTTATAGAAGCCTGGGATCTGTGTTAGTTTCCTAGAGCTGCTGTAACAAAGAACCCAAAATGAGGTGACGTATAACAACAGAATTTTCTGTCACATTTTACAGGCCAGGAGTCAATAATTGAGGTGTCAGCAGACCACACTCAGTTGGAAGGCTATAGGAAAGCATGCTTCCTTGTCTCTTCCAGCTCTGATGGCTCCAGACATTCGTTGGCTTCTGGTTGCATGTTGTTCATCTCTGCCTCCATCTTCACGTGACCATCTCTGTCTGTGTCTTCTCCTTGTCTCTCTGTATAAGGACTTGTATCATTGAATTTAGGGTACACCCAGATAATCCAGGATGCTTTAATTTGAGATCCTTAACTTAATTATACCTGCAAAAATCCTTTTTCCAAATCAGGCCAAACTCATGGGATCTTGGGCTCAGAGTGCAAACATAATTGGGGACACCGTTTAACTCCCTACAGTCTCTTACCTGAAGGAAACCAAATAAGTGGAAAAATAATATAGATGTGACAAAAGTCTATTTGGGGATAATGAGGACACGAAGAAATGAAACACAAACCATCTAGAGGGATTCAAGAAAAGCTTCACAAAGAAGGGATTCTAAGCTTGATCTTGAAACACAAGAAGAATAAAAATATTTTGGATTTCTTAAGCAGAAGTAATAAAACTGTATTCCATCAACTGCAGATGTATTTTGTTTGGCCCACATAATATTTACCTACACAATGTTGAGATTAATTGAATAAGTTGCTAACATTGAAATCCTGGGACATGTCACACAATAATCTGGACATCTTGCTTCTTTGGAAAAATTGTAGTATCTGGCAATTTTGACCTATGTTAGTGCATGACAAATATCATCTGGAGCTGAGTGGAAATACTACTTTGGATGGAATCTGTAGGTTTCAGTTTTAAAATGTGCCTACAACTGCCTCTCATTTACATTATAATCAGGTCAAATGTCAAGTTGTTATTGTACTTGTGCTATTTTCTTGTATGATAGAGTCAAAGAGAAAGACAAATTTAATTTATCTGTGTGTCTATTAAAAGTGGGAAAGTAAATGACAGAGAGGACATTGTGATTCAAAAAAAAAAAAAAAGAAAAATCATACTTATATATTTACAAAAAGAAGATTTTTTTTTTTCCTTTAAAATGAAAAATGCATCTGGGTGAGAATAGCAATTTTTATCATCATTGTTCACTTTATTTATTTATATTCCCTGTGCATTTTGCTTCTGTGGGCATTTGAGCTTTCAACCTTTACCTTTCATATCTTAGATCTGGGAGAATGTGTTGATAAGTAGAGAGGTTTCTAGGATACAGAATGTGAACTACTGTAATCCTCACTGCTTTCATTGTTAAATACAGAACTCATAATTGAGAAGAAACTGGAACCAAAACATGCTCTGGGCATTGGCTCTTCATGTTCTCTCAAAAGCCTGACCAATTACCAAAAAGAAACTCTGTCTTCTTGTGATCTTTTCTGCATATTTCCCTCTTTTATTTGTTGTAAGGACATGTATCACTGGATTTAGGCCACACCCAGATCACTCTGCCTGTAGTCCAAAACTCCAAAATATTCCTGCACAGTGGGATAGCTGATGGCATCACATAATCACACATCGATCTAGGCCACACCTCCTTGGAGGCTGTGAATATTTGGAGGTGTTCTGCATGCATGCTTTCAGGTAAGAAATGTCCAACTACATGTGATAAATAGCTTATTTTGCAATTTTCTATTAGTAGAAATTGGTATTCCACAGTAAGACCTCCAGTTAAAATTTGACATTATAGCAATAACTAGTAGAATTTTTAAATAGGGACATAGATATTTTTTAACTGCACAGGTTAGAGGTTTACCAATTTACAAAGTCCAAAATCATGTCTGGTGACTCATAGTACAAAGTGACTCATACAGTCACCTCGAAAGGATGACTAACACTGAAAGGATATCTGGTAATCCAGTATAAAAGAGCTGTTCTGAAACAGAAAGACAGAACTCTTTCCCTGACTATCAGCAAAGACAATAAGGATTCCCAAACAAAATTTAACTCTTGAGGTTCAAGGCTACAATCTCAATAATTAAAGCAAATTCTGAGTTCTGGATAGATGGATGGATTTTCCATGGATGGGTAATCCATGGATAGCAGCATGGAGTTTGGATTTTTCCAAATACCCACAAAAAACAAAAGAAATAACTTCATAGTTAAATGTTGTATATATACAACATTTATGTAACAAAGTGAAAACATATCCCTCATAGGACTCAAAATATAAGAACTTGGGGGGAAAAAAAATACCAAGAGTTACAAAACTCATGTTATCACTGAAAATCATGGCAGGATATTAGAGAACAATAACTGGATCTAGGAGGATTTTTTTTTTTTTTCATTCAAAGAATGCGTGAGTGCAGAAGGTCTCTGACAGGGATTTTATTGGCTTAAGAACCCCATTCCTTGTAAACTCTAGAAATTGACTAGTTAGGGTACTATTGTAGGTCAGAGTCTCAGTTGAGGAATACTGCTATAAGTGGAAGCAAAATTTGGCAGGATAGGATAAAGCAGCATGAAAAAAAAAAAAAAAGAGGAATAGGCATGAGCCAGATAGAGGTGTAAGAGAACAGAGCCATGGAAAATCAGAAATTAAGGTACCATATTTTTGATTACCTTCCAGAAACAACAGAAAAGAAAAAAATCTAGCTAAACCACATTTCCTCAAAGTTTAGGAAAAGATAAATTCACAAAAAGATGAACAACAGAAATTTATCAATTCAGATTTTATACAAGGTTATAACAAGATTTAAAAAGAATAAGGAACAAAATAATATATCTATATATAAAGGAAAACCAGATAAACAAAAAACAGACCAAAGCTATAACTTATAAGAATCCAAAAGCTGTGACATTAAAAATGATACATGATGTGAAACAACATAAATCATATTTTAAAAAAAAACTCAGAAATAAATTAAAAGTTGTCAAAAAAGAATTAGGACTGAAATAAAAAAGTATTTAAGAAATGAACACAAAACTAGAAGGAAGTTAAGAGCTAATAAACAGAATAAATCATGCCTCCTCAAGAGAAATAAAGGTTTAAAAGGAAGAAAGTTGCATTTAATATTTTAAAGTGAAGAAAGCAACTAAAAAGATTCAGAAAAAGCAGATATTATAAACAAGCAAAGGCTATATAGCTTGCAAACAAAGGAGGCTCCAAAGAATAAAAAGAAAAAGAGAAGAAATGTTGTAAGTTAAAATTCAAGAAAACTTTTCTAAAGTTAAAAAAAGAAAGCTACATATAGAAAGCATATTCTATGCATCAACTCAGAAAAATTAATACTGATATATATCCTAGTCAAATTTCTGGATTTAAAGAAAAATAATCCTCTGGACAAGACAATAATAGCGCATGATACATAAGTGAAAGAAAATTAGATCATCATCGATTTCTTGACAACAACACTTACAGCAAAAGAAAATAGTATAAAATATTTAAGATATTTAATAAAAGGAAACATAAACCAAAGAGTTTATATTTAGCAAAACTGAATAAAGAGCATAAGTAAACTGTGATTAGCATTTACGAATTCAGAGAAAGCCTGAAGCCTTCCTAAAGAATCACCTAGACACTGAACTTCAAGCACTCATAATGAAGAGAGAGATAGCTACATCACAACCAATGGTAGTAATTAAATATATAAGATTTTTATAGAATTCAGAATAAATGAGAATTACAAGGAAAACAGTAGACTGTAATGACTATGTAATCTGATAATGTGAATCTAGATATATTATTAAAAGTAGGATTGGGGGTAGCATATGCAAAAATACTTAACAGCGTTCAGGAATCAAATTTTTTTTTTTCTATACTCTGTACCCTTCAGAATCAGGGTACTCAATGTGGAAGGACAAAAAACAAGATACAATTCATTAAAAATTAAGTAAAACATTGTGTTCCTCAACTGGAATTAGAAATATCAGTGTGAACTCAGAGTTTATATATATTTATCTATTAACAATGAATAATCCAGTAGCAATGAACACCTCTGCACCCAGATTATAGTCTTGAGATAATCTTTCTTATTAAAATAATTTGATGATTCTTGGGAAACTCTGGCTTAATCCAAGTCTTAAGGAAGAAATACACAATGATGTTGTAACATCTTCACACACCAGATGGTGAAGAAGGTATCAAAGACCATAGAGTTCAAGGGTTATATCAATAGATTCAAAGGCAGGCTTGAAGAGGGCACCGTTGGCTACAGACGAGAAAAATTGAGTGTCAATAAGATTATTAACTGCAATGGACTGAACTACATCAAATATATTTAAATCCATGAATCCCTAATGATTTTTAAACCAGTTAGTCATTTTTCTGAAAATGACAGGGAACCAATTATCTCACAAATTGAATAAATAATAAGAACAAATTGGCCATTTACCTTTCCTTCCCCATATGAACGGCAACACTGAGTGAAAAAAATAACAAAACAGTGAATAAAGAAAATAACTCATAAAAAATCATGGCTGTTAAAATGAAAATTGTTTTGGGATTAGAATACCAGCACTTTATAATCCCTAATAGATTGAAGAATCTAGGCATTGAATATCACTGATGGCTAACAAGACAAAACAGGAAAACCAAGGCATTATGATGAAAGAACAGAGGCATTTATAATTTGACCAGAGGAATAGAACTTGACTCTCATGAAGTCTCTAAATCCAGCAGCCAATATGGAGTAAATACAGAGATAGAGGAAAATGTTGAACCACATCATGAATGTATAATTAACAAAATTCAAACTGTGAGAAACTCTATAGGCAAAATGTCCTGGGTATCTGTGGGATAAACTATAAGAAGAAAATGAGATAGAGAAGGGAATAATAGCTTTAAAGAGAAAAGATATTATCAAATTAATATATATATATATACATGTGCTGGTTGCATTCTGCCTGAGGTGAAAGAATAGTCTGGAATATCTTGAAGTCACATGACACCCATACTGTTACTAACTATGGTTTGACTTCTTTCCAAGAAATTCAATAGACACTGTACCATTCTTGAATTAGAAGGTAAATTATTTATTATAGAATTATTTATGAAACATAGTAATGAGAATTTTTAGGAAAAAGAAGACCACATGTTGATTTTAACTTCCTTTGGTCTTCTTTCCCATCCCAGTACTTGCAAATACTCTATTTTCTTTGACTAGAATAATATATGATAGCTTGTTACCCTTTAGAGGTGTGCCTTACACATATATTCCTGAGATATAATGGGCTGACCACCCCTTTACACTTAAATATTACTAGCTGAAAAAAAAAAATTTGTATTCCTCAGAAAAATAAATTCCTGTGTTGTTTACTCTAGACCATGCTATACACAGTTGCTCATATGAGAAGTGGTTGAAAATCAGAGCCTATAAATTCAATACATAGTAATTTGCGGGAATTTCATTTGAAATTAGGACTTCCCTGATGGTCTGTGGTAAGCAATCTGGCTGCCGATGCAGGAGACTTGGGTTTGATCTCTGGGTCAGGAAGATCCCCTGGAGAAGGAAATGGCAACCCACTCCAGTATTCTTGCCTAGAGACTCCTATGGACAGCAGAACCTGGTGGGCCATAGTCCATGGGGTCGCAAAGAGTCGGACATAACTTAGCAACTGAACAACAACATTTGAAACCACCACATATTTTCTTTACCCATGGCATCTGAATATCTGTGAGATATCTCACAAAGGCTTCTCATGACACCTTATTTTAGCACCTCTGGAAAATGTTTTTCTTTGATGTTCTCCCTACCCCATATACACAGACTCTCAGAAGGCAGATTTTTTATATGCTGTGTGACTTACATTTAAAATCATTACATCAATATTCTTCAACTCTGTGATTGTTTAGCCATCTTTTTTCCTATATGGTAACATATGAGCAAAGAACTTTGTATTAGTTGTGTAGATTTACTTGTTTGTATGTTTAATGCTTTGTCTCCCTACACATTAGACATTATGGTTTGTGATGACATTAACAATATATGTGAAGTGAAGTCGCTCAGTCGTGTCTGACTCTTCTTCGCGACCCCATGGACTGTAGCCTACCAGGCTCCTCCATCCAAGGGATTTTCCAGGCAAGAGTACTGGAGTGGACTGCCATTTCCTTCTCCAGGAGATCTTCCCAACCCAGGTACTGAACCCAGGTCTCCCACATTGTAGGCAGACACTTTACCATCTGAGCCACCAGGGAACTTTTTTAATCATCAAACCCAGTGCTTAGCATTATACCCAAGATATAGAAGTTACTTGATATGTATTCAATAAATGCTCAAGAGATAAAACAAATGTAATCTATCCCTTTCTAAATGCACCATGCAAAGTAAATACTTGATTTTAAATCTAATCCAACTAGTACAGTGTATAGACACTGTATGTATTCCCTTGATCTGAATGTTTTATTAATATTAATGTGACCTGTGAATTATATATTTTATTTCTCCGTTCTAAACAATATGTCACAAAGTCAGCTCATGATTAATTTGCATCTAATTGCATTGTATCAGTGAAGATGCTCCAACACTAAGTCAGTCCACTACAGAACACTAAAGACCTAAGCATCCTTTGATAAAATCAACAGCATTCTTCCTCGGTTTTGTCAAATAATCATATATCTTTTTTCTGTACAGTAATATACACACTTATTCCTGTTTTCAAGGATAGTTTGATAAAAGTTTGTTGAATTCTAAGCTGAAGACAGGATGAGACTAAGACTAAAAAAGAAAGTAGAAATGAAAGAGAAAGAGAGAAGCATTGACTAAATATTTCATTATTATTATCAAAATAATTTATACTCTTATTTTTTAAAAATGTGTTTTGACTTCCTGTGTCTGACTCTTTGTGACCCCATAGACTGTAGCCTGCCGGGCTCCTCTGTCCTTGGGATTCTCCAGGCAAGAATACTGGAGTGGGTTGCCAGTCCCGTCTCCAGAGCATCTTCCTAACCTAGGGATCGAACCTGGGTCTCCGGCATTACAGGCAGATTATTTACCACCCGAGCCACTAGGGAGGTGGGGGTTTTTACTACAGGTATTTTGATTACCTGTGATCATCTGTTATTTATGAGTCTTCATAAACCATTCAGTTAGCATTTATTTTTCCCTAAGAGTTTGTAAAAATCATCAATTGTCTCCTTCGTTAATAGTTTGTGAGACATATCTTTTTTTTTCTATTTGAGTCAATATCTGCATAAAACCAGCTTTAACAATTTTGTAAAATAATTCTTTATGGGTTGCAATACCCTTTATAATAAAACGATGAGTCTCTTTTTCTGTCTTGCATATAGGGTTATCGTTACCATCTTTCTAAATTCCATATATATGAGTTAGTATACTATTGGTCTTTATCTTTCTGGCTTACTTCACTCTGTATAATGGGCTCCAGTTTTATTCATCTCATTAGAACTGATTCAAATGTATCCTTTTTAATGGCTGAGTAATATTCCATTGTGTATACGTACCAGAGCTTTCTTACTCATTCGTCTCTGATGGGCATCTAGGTTCCTTCCATGTCCTGGCAATTGAAAACAGTGCTGCGATGAACATGGGGGTGCATGTGTCTCTTTCAGATCTGGTTTCCCCAATGTACGGCAAAAACCACTACAATATTGTAAAGTAATTAACCTCCAACTAATAAAAATAAATGGAAAAAAAATAATGAACCTAGTTTTCAATATATATTTATTAGATGCAGATTTTGTCAAAATATTAGAAAATTAGTCATCATCTAATATCACATTTAATAGCTGCATTTATTCATTCAAAATATTCTTGAAAGTCTATCTATTGCAGGTTTTGATAATGACTATAATTTCATTTTTACCCTTAATTCATTTTACATGCCTCAAACCTTAATTAAAAAAAAAATTGTGATCAAAATAGTCAATCTGTGGAAGGTTGATAAGTGAAACAGAGAATTCCAAAGATGAAAATGTTGATGTTGTCTCTTGAACACTTATGCAAAAGGAACTTACAAACATCAGAAACTTTTTTCATCAATTCTGATAGCTTAGACTTCAAACCTGTACTTCACCAACTGTCACTTACTAGATATGTAAATTTTGGTACATTTCTTAAAGCCTTGCTGGTTCTTCACCCTCGTTTGTATTAATGAGATAATAATAACTTACATAGTACATTTTTGGAAGATTAAAGGAAGGTGGCAGATTTAAAGCACCTTTTACAGAACTTAACATACAAAAGTAGCTCAGTCAATGTTATTTTCTCTTCTAATGTCTTTCATAATGAACAGTTAAGGCTGCCACTGCACATAGTTTTATGTTTGAAAAATGCATCTGCTAATTGTAAATAAGCCAGAATATAAAATTATAACTTATATTCTTCTGTGTGCATATCTATAATCCTCCTTAAATAATTTTGGATCTCCCAGGCTAATTCAATCCAGATTTGACAGAGGCTAAGAAAAATTAGATTAGGTGGAGACTTATAAATTTCCTAACAGTAAGGGGGCTATTTTGAGAGAAAGATTTCTTTCAGCCAAAAAACCAGTTCTGTAAGAACAATAGGATGTATGATAAGACTTGGCCCCAAAGACACCAAGCTTCATTAATTCAGTCTCTTGACCAAAAACTTGTTAAAATATGTTTTACTTCTTTTCCACAAAACTCAGAACAGTCTGCAACCTCAGGAAATGAAAAAGAGACCAAGGTTCAAATGAGAAAAATATAACAAATTATGGGAAGTAAGAAACCTGAGCTAATTGTGATTTATCTATATTTTATAATAGAGGTTTACATTATTGAGATTTTTCTGAGTATCAGGACTTCATAGATAGAGCTGAAAGAAACACTGTCATTAAAAATACAACATATGGTGGACATATTAAAAATTAGGAAAAATAAAGCTTTGCCATTCCTTAAAAAAATATGTGTCATCAACTTTGGTTTTATTTTACAATCCTGGATCATAGAATGAGAAAAAAGATTTATTGAAAGAAACTATACTTAATTTTACTTTATTTGGAAATGATTTTTCCATTTTTTAGGGGGAAAGTCAAGGTAAATGTCACATTATTACAAAATTAAAAGTGCTTTGAGAATTTTCTAAGATACTTCTATAATTCTATACAATCATACTCTGGAGAATACTTAACAAATGATTCTCAGGTGACAATTTAGCCTGACTATGATCAGAATAAGCAAGCTTGATATTCAGCTATATGACCTCTTAGGGTATGACCTAAAGGCTTAAAGTTGTTATTTGCAAAAAGGTGAGAGCAACTGTTATTGTGAAGATTAAACATGATAAAGAATGAAATATACTGAGCACATGCCTACCTAGTACATTCCAAGTGCATGTTTTGCCAATAATAATTATATTTTAGATAGATTATTATGCAATAAATATTATATAAGCAACATATAATATTAAATTTATTTTTATTGTTAATGGTATTTAGAGCCAGATTGCCTACTTCTAAACCATCCTGACTCTGAAACTTAATAGCTGCAGAATCTTAAACAAGTGACAATCATTTTGTCTCAATTTTTTCACCTGTAAAATGGTAATAGTAATAATACCTTCCTCTTAGAGTTGTAAGGGTTAAATGTTAGGATATGACCACTGTTTACATGTAAAGGCTTAGCACTTAGCATTCATCTCAGACATCAGAAGCAAGACAACCACAAACATTTGCAGAATTCACATGCAATTGTGTTTTAAAAGCATAGGGGCCAGAGGAGTGGAGAAATATTTCTCTAGGGCCTAAACAGGGCCCATTTAGGGCTCAGGTTCTCATGAGAGCAAATGTTTAGGTTTTGGGATTGTGCTGTGATAGTGCTGAACATTGGACCCAGAGTCAGAATCATCCTTGATGACTTTAATAAACTTACTTACTTATGTTTTTCTACTTGTGATGTGTGTGTGTGTGTATGTGTGATTCAGTTATGTCTGACTCTTTGCGGCCCTATGGACTGCAGCCCTCCAGGCTCCTGTGTCCATGGGCTTTTCCAGGCAAGAGTGGGTTGACCTTTCCTTCTCCAGGGGATCTTCTCAGTCCAAGGATTGAACTCGGGTTTCCTGCATTGCGGGCAGATTCTTTACCTCTGAGCCACCAGGGAAACATGGGGACCTCTAAAGAAAGGGATTCTGTGAAAAAACACTCTTGCCCAAATCTAATGGTGATAGTGAAAGGGAGTTACCCTGAGTATTCTGAAAAAGTCTTCATCCGTGGCCTAAAAACCTAACCCCAAACAAAACATGGGACGGAGAAGGTAGAGACTAAGCGCTTTACCATTTTTAATCAAGCAAAGTACTTGATTAAAGTACTATCACAGTACTTGGTACAAGATCTCACTTAATGCAAATATTTTAACAAATGAAAGAATCATTAACTGAATGGGTAGGTGAATGTCTTTATGGAAAGCTCCTACCTTCTATAGAAATGTATGAAAAGATAAGACTGAGTGAGCATCCTTATGGGACTTTAGAACTTTATTATAGTCTTCCTTACCTCTTCCTTATTTACCTCTCTAATTGTTATAATCAACTTTATTGATGTTCAAGAGTAAGAATTTTACATATGGTAATGTAAGTTTCCATGTTACTCTTTCCACACAACTCACCCTCTCCTCCCCTCTCCCCATGTCTGTAAGTTTATTCTCTATGTCTGTTTCTCCACTGTTGCCCTATAAATAAATTCTTCAGTACCATTTTTCTAGATTCCGTATATATGTGTTAGAATACAATATTTATCTTTCTCTTTCTGACTTACCTCACTCTGTATAATACGTTCTAGGTTCATCCACCTCATTAGAACTGACTCAAATGTATTTCTTTTTATGACTGAGTAATATTTCATTGTGTATGTGTACCACAACTTCTTTATCCATTCATTTGTTGATGGACAGCTAGGTTGCTTCCATGTTCTAGCTATTGTAAATAGTGCTGCAATGACCAATGGGATGCATCTCAAACAGGGGCTCTGTGTCAACCTAGAGGGGTGGGATGGGCAGGGAGATGGGAGGGAGCTTCAAAAGGGAGGGAATATATGTACACCTATGGCTGATTCATGTTGAGGTTTGACAGAAAACAACAAAATTCTGTAAAGCAATTAAACTTCAATAAAAAATAAATAAATTTTTAAAAAAGAGTTAAGGATTCGTTTTTCCTACCTTCTCTCGTTATGGGCTTCCCTGGTGGCTCAGAGAGTAAAAATCCCGCCTGCAATGCAGGAGATCCCTGGATTGGGAAGATCCCCTGGAGAAGGGAATGGTTACTCACTCCAGTATTCTTCTCTGGGAAATTCCACGGACAGAGGAACCTGGCAGACTACAGTCCATGGGGTCGCAAAGAGTCTGACACAAATGATCGACTAGTATTTTCACTTTCTTTCACTTTCCATGAACATTAAATATACACCTTGCTCTAAGAAAATCTGTGAATTAAATTACAGAAAATTTTTTTGCTTTTCCCCTGTTTTCTCAGGAAACATAAACAAAATTACTAGATGGCTTGCCATTTTAATCTCTTTTAAAATGAAGTCTGGGACATACTACAGAATATTTTTTTCTGAAATAACAGTGACTTTATATGTATATATATGTGAAACACATGTAATCGCCTATGATAAAGAAGCATCAGTGATGATATCATGAAAAACTTTTATAAACATGTTTGTATATTGCTTATATAAACAACGGAGCTTCCCCCAAGAAAAATTAAGTGAAAACAGACTTTTTTTTTCTGCTTTTTAGAA
The DNA here is from genome assembly GCF_019320065.1 of Cervus canadensis. Taxonomy (NCBI): domain Eukaryota; kingdom Metazoa; phylum Chordata; class Mammalia; order Artiodactyla; family Cervidae; genus Cervus; species Cervus canadensis. Next base: position 25,539,188 of record NC_057404.1, on the reverse strand, counting down.
TAGTTTTCCTCTTATAAAATATTCAAAGAGAGTAGCTGTCAAAGGTCTTTTTGCAAGTTCACCTAATGTATTGTTTCCACATGTGTTAAAATTACAGTTCACTGCTGACTTGGAGACAAGAGGGTATCCAGTTGCCAAAGCTTTCATTGAAAGGCAGTTTTATTTAACTGTGGAGATATTTGGGGTGAACATTCATATTCACAGAATTCTAAAAGGTTACTACATTTAAACTGTAGTTTAAATTTAGAGAATCTTTCCACTAATAAAACCTACATGTTTCATGTATGTGCCTTTGATGGCATTTTAGAGCATATTCCTCATCTTCATTTTGTAGTAAAATTTATAGACTTCTACATCTTTTATTGTAGTCACAAGCAAAAAACCAAGACAATATGCTATGTAAACATCCATTAATCCTACTCCATGAAAACAGTTTACTTTTTAACTCATCACCCCTGATATTTTTAACCTGATAATCCAAAGATAATGACAGATTTAAATTTGAAAATATAATCCAAACATATACACACTTGTGAACATGGTACTTGCCATTGTAAAGGGGGGAAAAAATGGTAGTTTGTAATTACCACAGCCAAAAGCTGTTGGGTGTATTCTCAGGTTCTCTTTCTCTCAGTATCTCTTTTTTAACTCAACAAGTAATTGAGATCTAAATATGTGCTGGGTGCTATTTTAAGCTTTAGATGGCAGAGTCAGAAGAGCACAAAAGACAAACAGAGCCCCTGATATGAGAACACTTGTATTTAAAAGGAATAACAAGTGAATCAGTAGGCAGAATAAATTTAAAGAATGATAATAGATGTTGGGGAAGAAAATAAAAGAGTGTAGAGGGGGAGAAATTTACTTTGGAAGATCCAAGTATGACAAGTGAGACAGGCAGGGAGGGCCTCTCTATGAAATGCCAATGAAAGGGATGTGCTACTTCCTGTCCAAAGCTGCTCAAGGTCTTGTCTGTTGAATTTTTCATCTCTCTAACCTGTATCTTTGAGTCCTCCTCCATGTGGAATATCTAGTACTTTTGCTGCTAAGCCTCCTTTATCAGTCCTCCTGGGAACATCAGCGCTTCTACTGAGATTAATTCCTTCACCATTTCTAGTGGTTTCTGTGGGATTCCAAGTCATAGTCCAGCCTCTGGCCCTGAGGTGGTGCATGTTCCCATCCTGATCAATCACATTGCACAATTTTCTGTGCTGTGTGCTGAGTCGTTTCAGCCATGTCCGACTCTTTGTGACCCCATAGGCTGTAGCCCACTAGGCTCCTCTGTCCATGGAATTCTTCAGGCAAGAATACTGGAGTGGGTTGCCATTTCCTTCTCCAGGTATCTTGCTGCACAATTTTCTAATCACAACTAATGGCCCAAAAGTGGACAGGTGAGCCCAGTGTGGTCAAAGATTGTATGTGCCAATCCTGAGGGAGAATTTCCCTGAATTTCATGGAAGTAAAAGAATACCATTTAGATCCCAAGACTCCTTGAGTCAGCCCCACACCTGGATATCACAGTTTAAGTCAGTATTTATTTTTAAATTTTAAGTTATTTGATATGGGTGTATGTCACAAGCAGAAGAACCCTGAATTTATATGCCCATGCTAACGACTCTTTCTTTGCATTATGCAATTATGCTCAAGGCTTTCCTGTTAAACACAACATGAGCTACCTTTTTCAATATCACGTGTCATTCAGGCACTCTTACTCTTTCTGATTCTCTCCTTATTTAGTTCTGTCTTATTCTTAACTCCTTAATAAAATTATATACTCTTCATGTCTATTACAGCCTTACTTCTCATTAACTAGCCATATTTCAGCCTTCCCTCTGTTTCTACCACAGAAATATGAACTTATTTTTTAACAATATCAGTATAAATGACCTTGTTGCAAAATCCAGTTGACTCTGCTCACACATTGCTCTAATTGACCTAAAACATAGAACTTTTTTGCCATTGCTTTGCCAGACTATCACTCTGACTTGGTTTTCCAACTACCTCTCAGATGACTCTCTCTTTGTCGATAATTATCCACCTTTAGTATCTAGTGTCTCACTTAGATGTTGCTGCTCCCTATCTGTGCACTTTTTGCTTTTCATATATATATATATATAAATCTTTTTTAATTTTAATATTAACATTAATTTATTTTGTTGTGCCAGGTCTTAGCTGCAGATGTTCAATCTTCATTGTGGCATGTGGCACCTTTTTTGTTTTCAGTTGTGGCGTATGGAATCTTTAGTTGGGGCTTGCAGGCTCTTTAGCTAGGGCATGTGGGATCTAGTTCCCTGACCAAAGATGGAAACTGGGGCCCCTGCAATGGAGGCGTGAAGTATTAGCTACTGGACCACCAGGGAAGTCCCCCTATCCATGCACTCTTTGGTTCTCTTCCCTTGATGTCCTTTCTCTCTAGACTCTACCAGGCTTTCCCATGGCTTCAATTGGCACATACACCAAGTAATTCCCACATCAATATTTCCAGTCTGAACTTGGCCTCAAAGATCTCGACACACATGAGAAGTAGTCTTTTAGACACTGTTCAAGTAACCCTCAAGTTCAATATTTGCCAAACTTAGCTTATCATATTCTTCATGAAGTTTCCTCTATCCCATGTTCCCTATCTCAGTAAAGAGAGCCCCTGTGTTACAAACCAGATACTGGCATCGATGAGGTGATTAAACTTGGAGAACTGTTCTGAGAATCAAATAACATGTAAAAATTACCTAACACAGCAGCTGGCCCAAAATGCTCAACAAAAGAGCCAACATATAAAATGAGTTCTAAAGGAATGAAAAGAATCATATCCATTTTAATACATGGTGATATACATAACACATACATAACTTGTAAACCAGGTCGATGAGCCCAAGACCATACTAACTCATTTATTTAGTCTCCCATTTAAAAAAAAAAAAAAAAATCTCTATTTCCTCAACATAAAATACTTCCTACTTCTTAACAGGCTGCAGGAGTGCCTGAAATTCTCTACTCTCCTTCAAGTAGTATGTCAAGCATTACCTTCTCCTGGAAGCCCAGTGCATTGATTACTCCCTCCCGAGGGCTTCCCTGGCTTCCCATGTGTTCCTCTGTAAGAACGTTTATCACCTTGTATTGTTATTATTTGTTTATGAGCCTGTCTCCACTGTAGACTTTGAACTTCTTGAGTTTGAGAGCTCTGTCTTAACCACCACTACATCTCAAAGTTTGATTTTATGTGAACTCTCTATGAAACACACACATTTTAAATGGACTATAAAATCCTCTCTTTCCTAATTGCAAACTTGTGAGCTGTGAGGCAGTCCCAGAAAACCAAAGTGACTACAGCACTCAACAACTTGTCTTCATTGTATTTCACAGCTGTGTAGTAAGGCAACATTTCTTTTTCAGCTTACCCTTCCCATTAAAAATAAATACAAGTAACTGTGGTGCATTCTATAATTGGGGTCTTCATACTGAATAGCTGCTAACTTGTACTGGGAATTTGCTGCACCATCAACTTAGATGGAGAAAGTTTGTTGTGAAGGATATATGCTTATCTCATCTGTCTTTGATTTATTCTGTAGCTTGACTCCCAAGTGGACGCTTCTGATTTGAGTTCATTTCATGGCTAATGCTGTAAGATGCTGATTGCTTGAATTAAAGTCTCTTTGTTCCTCAAACCATTCACAGGCAATCACTTGCAAAAACAAAACAAAACAAAACAATGTCAGCTTTCCAAGATTTAATCACTCTGTGCAGTGTTCCTAGGTAGGCTAAATAAGAAATAAGTAAGTGGCAATAGGAAGTGAGCTTCCTAAGCTCACTCAGGAAGTGAGTGGAAACCCCAGTGATCTTCCATAAAGTGTTTTTTCTAGGTTTTGGCTCAGATATTTGAAACTTTTTAATAAAATTATCACAGTATTAAATTCAAGGGATGCATTCTACCTTATATCTCAATGACAACCAATGTTTCCATGAAAATATATGTATTACTTTCCCATAGCTTCCTTAAAAACATATTGTAAACTTAGTGTGTTAAAAACAAGAATTCATTATTTTATAATTCTGAATGTTAGAAGTCAAACAACGGGTCTCACTGGGCTGATATCAAGGTGTCAGAAGGGCTGAAATCCTTACCAGAGACTCTACAGAGAGAAGACATTTTTTTTTTTTTTCTTTTCCAGCCTTTAGAGGTTGTCCACTTTCCTTGGCTCATGGCCCATTCTTTCATCTTCAGAGCAAATAGTATCAGGCTATTTCTCACATCTCCATCTTTCTGGTTCTGTATTGTGCCTCTGTCTTATAAGGACTCTTGTGATTACTTTGGGTCACCTAGTTAATCCAAGATGATCTATATCAACATTAACTGATTAGCAAACTTAATTCCTCTCCAACAGTGTTCCCCTTGGCTTTTTAACCTCATAGGTTCTAGGGATTAGGACCTGGACATCTTTTTTTTTTGGGGGGGGGGGTGGATGGGGGAAGTAATATTCTGCTTACCACAATATGTAAGAAACACTCAACTTTGGTTGAAAGTTGCCAGGTAAAATACAGTTGTACCAAAATTACATTTCAGATAAATAATTTTTTAGATTAAGTTTGTCCTATGCATTATTGTTGTTTTTAGTGACTAAGTCCTGTCTGGCTCTTTTGTGACGCCATGGACTGTAGCCTGCCAGGCTCCTCTGTCCATGGGATTTTCCAGGCAAGGATATTGTAGTGGGTTGCCATTTCATTATCTAGGGGATCTTCCCAACCCAGGGATCGAACCCAAGTCTCTTGAACTGGCAGGCAGATTCTTTACCACTGTACCACCAGGAAAGCCCCTCATGCATTATTAGTATATATTAGTTATTATATGGGACATACATATACTTTAAAAATTCACTAGTTACATGAAATTCAAATTTTGCTGGATGTCTTGTATTTCTGTTTGTTAAATGTGGCAACCCTACCACGAATAGCAGGTATTGCTGTTTTCTGATCCAGACACAAAAGCCTCATAAGACCTAAGCCTGTTACTTCTCTAACTTTGATACTTGTTACAGTGTTGTATTTAAAAGTGAAATTTGTGATTCTAAATTTATATGTATTATTAATTGAAATGTAAAACATATTTTGATAGGATAATATATGTCACTTAAAGTATGATTTTATTAATTCTCTAATTTGACAGAGAAAATGGATATGATGATGTTATCAGAAAGCAGGGTACAAAATTATATACAAATTATAACCACATAAAATTGTGTAGGCCTGTAAAGGTACTGGAAGCAAATATTCCAAAATGTCTAGAGAGGTTTCTCTCTCTTGGTAGGAATAGGAAGTGGGTTAAGTTTTCTTAGTACTTTTTTCCTTTCTTAATTTCTTTCATATACTTCTTTTATTGTATAGATATAGTGTTTTATTGTATAGATATAAAATGTGTGATATGAGCAAATAATGGTAAAGTTTATCCTTTTTCTGAGAGAAATATTATTTTGATGATGGAGGTACTTAAGCTATGTTGGAACAAAATAGGGATAATTAACATATATGAAATTTATTTGCCATTTATGAATAGAAAATATTTCACTTTGCGTAGCATGATCATTTTACAGACTTTTACACTCCATTTTAAAATGTTCTTTAAATTACATTTATTTAAATAAAATTATTGGTTTAATAACACTTGAGAAAACACATCTCACTGGGGGTATTTAAATCTGTGATACAATCATGCAGATAACAGCATCAGGAATCAGTGTCACCCAACTTCAATGCCTTTGCTAATTAGCAACATTTGTGAGAACCTGGTCATTTCCAGCAACTTGCTCCTTTGATTAATGTCTTGAAAGTAAAGCCAGCTGTTAATTATGTTAACAACCAATTCCTTGGGAATCATCATAATCCATTTTAATAGACTGACAATTATTATTAATCAAACCCAGAGACCAGAGGAAGTGTTACAAATTTGAGACTTCAGCTTTACTGATCATCCGAGGATAAGATATGTATGAAAGCAAAGAATGACAAAAGCATTACCCTAGTTTTTTTTTGTTGTTGTTAAGAAAGTAGCTTTTTTTTTTTTTAAATTATGTGTGTAGTCTTTTGATTGTACTATTCAGCTAAGCTTCTTCCTGTAATGCAAAACAGCCTGCTAGAAAATGGAAGAGCAGTTCAGAATTAGCTGTTTGGCATATTGCAGGGAAGAAAAATGATGTTAGAATTCAGCAAGAAGCATAAAAGCAAACAGAACCTGACATTGTGGGCATAAATTCAACAGAAAGGTCATTGAAAGAAGAAAGGAGCTAGAAAAAAGGACCAAAAAGAACTGTGTGTTTTTCTTCTTGCCCTTACCCTCTCTCATTTGCTACTTCTAGTTATTTGTTATTTTAAGTGGGACAAATGACATTTGAACCATTGATATCATAGATAATGTCATATCATGAATTCTTAGTCCTGATGACTTTAAGGATGATAAATACTTAGTACATTTCACGAAAAAGAATGTTAATACATTCTGTTTCCTGCTGACACTTAAGAGATCTATATCAATAGCATTCATTCATTGTTTATCCAGTTATCTATCATCTACTTTATGAAAGGCTCTGTTGTAAGTGCTGCAGCTATGCAGATGGACAAGAACGATAAGGCCTTGTTCTCAAAGAGCGTGCCATGTTGAAAAGGGTGTAGCAAACACATGGTAAGTAAATAAATATGTCATTCAAGTAACTTTAGCAATAAGAATTGTAGAGAACATTTTAAAGGGCAATGTTATAAAGACTCAAGAGGAGACAGGAAGAAAATCTTCATTTAGATGAGATAAACAAGGGAAGATTCTCTGAGAATATGACATTTGCACATAAACCTGGATGACTGGAAGGAATCATCTAGGCGAAGATCTGGGGGCATGACATTCTGGGCAGAAGATTTGAGCCCAAAATCTCTAACGTGGAAAAGGGCTTGAGACCAATAGAGACCTGTGGGCTTGGAGCACATTGAACACGGAAGTGGAGATACATGAAATTAGAATGGTAGGCAGCAAAGCCCAGATCTCAGAGTGTCTCCATGGCCATAGACAGGGAAGACTGTACTGGAAAGCCATTGACTGAGTGTTCAGCAGATTAGTAATATGATCTGAAATTAGCACATTCTTAAAAGCAAAGATTTTCTAGTGGATAATGGCAGAGAGAATGGATGGTATAAACAAAGGAGTTGATTCTCAAATCAAATCATGTGTTTTCCTCATCTTTTTTGACAAAACACATTTAACATTCAATGAAAACAACAACAAAAAAAAGGAGTTTGACTTTGAATTGACAAGCATTAATTTATCTAGCATTCTTTGCTCTCTGATTCTTTCAGAATTTGTCAATTACAAACAGCCTGTCATATATCATAATAATCATCTATCCTATTCAGCTTGTCTCTGAAGCAAAAAGGAAGTCTGCTGGTTGTATAGACAGCATGTTAGGAAGTGGGCAAAGGCCAGGCACCTCCAGACGCTGAGTAGGATCTGTACCCACTACAGGCTGCTTTTCCATCTACCACTGCCTCCTTGATATATTTGGTCTCAACATTACTCTCTGTCTTTGCATCACTTGCTTACCATTCAAAGGCCTTTGATAAACATCTGACTGTCTTTTAGAAAGAGCCCTGTGGGAAAGTTTAGGGAATATTACCAGGGGTTAAAGAAAATGATTAATTCCCAAGAACTTTTTTATCGTGCTACGAAGAGATTGACATCAGAAATCATACAAGACTTGTTCTAGATACTTGAACTAATTTCATGCAGGAAAATAGCTAGAATCCAGACACTGAATCTTTTATATCATGCATTTTCCACTATACCACAGGATCTATCTTGCTTCTTTTTTTTTTTAGAAATCCAGGTTTATTCACCTATTAGTGCATCTTTTAGATACATTGTCCTCCCCTGTTAATGTGAAAAATAAGTCAAATGGCCACCTTAGCCTATGTCTATCAATCAAATTTTAAAATAGGCAAAAATTTCCTTTTGTAGTTTTCAAGATCTCAGGAAAATATCTTATGCAAGGTCCTCTCTGGCCCTTGCTCGTGGGCTAAGTTCTTCAGTTGTGTCCAATTCTGTGTGACCCTATGGACTGCAGCCCACCAGGTTTCTCTGTCCATGGGATTCTCCAGGCAAGAATACTCCAGGAGAATAGGTTGCCATATCCTCCTCTGGGGGATCTTCCTGACCCAGGGATTGAATCCATGTCTCTTAAGTCTACCTGCATTAGCAAGCAGGTTCTTTACCGCTAGTGCCACCTGGGAAGCCCCTCTCACACACACATGCCTACAAATATATATGCTGCATATTATACATAAGTTAAAAATTTTAAGCCTTTTATTGGCTTTGTCATAGGTTGTTATCATACAGGAAAATGGAAAAGAGTTTCAGAGAAATTCTGAAAAAAGGAAAGATGATGACATCAATCAAGAAATGGAGGAATGGTATGCTTGATATATAGTTGTTCTTCCCTAGGTAGAGCAAAGTTAGAATTTGATTGATACTTGAATAATACATGAGTTTGGGGTTGGGCTCTTCTTTGATACTGTGGGTAATGACTGTGGAATAGATGATGGCTAGACTAACTTCTTGTAGAAGAAAGCATAATGACTAGGATACAGGAGTTCAGACTGCTAATTCCAGCCAAGTTCTAAAAGGTTCTGTGAGCTAGAGGAAAATATTGGATCACTCTGAGTCCTCAAGTATTCCTCTGTAAAATGGAGTGTTTGTAGGAAAAGTTGTCTAAAATTCCTCTGTATTCTGTATTTCCTCGATGTTGCACAAGTAAAAAGAGTTCCAATGATGCCAATAAGTAGCTTTGGGATTTTTGTGCGTATATTCTTCCCTCTGTGAGTTCCAGCCTTTTTATCTAATACATAAAAGACTAGAACTTGCAATTTCCCTTAGAGATTAAAAATTCAATATAATGACTATAAGGAAGATAGGCTTTCTGCATTATGTTGTTTTTCTGATGGTAAGATAACGTTGTCTTGGGTCTGTCTTCCCAGATCTCTTCCCCATTAGACATATGTTTATAGGGTGAGCATTATACATTGCTTTATGAGAAAATAACCAAAGACAGGATAATATACAGAGAGTATTAAAGAGATATATGCTTTTTTAAGTTTGAAAAAGACCCAAAATATATTGAACCTCTAATTTTCACATGATGTTTTAACCAATTGATGATTCCTGAATATAGTGCTTGAGTAAGTCTTAATGTATTTCTGATCCTATAACATTATCTAAGGAAAGAAAGGTATATGGATGTTCTCTACTTATAATAATAATACTTGCTTTCATTACAGATTTTGCAACTACAGAAAAATATAAAATATAACTCACCTCTTATTCTATCACCTATAGATAGTCTGTATATTGGAATGCTTCTATATTTTTATAATTATGTATAATTTTGGTTATAATATAAATACTTGTTATCATGTTTGGTTTAAAAAAAATTGTTTTCAGTGTATCAAAATGACTTTTTTTCTTAGCGATCTTTCTTGGCATAAAATATAATTTATATATAATTTTTTCTATTTTACATTCTATGATTCTAAATTATTCAATTTTCTATTTTTCCATATTTCTGATATGTATATTATTTTATAGTTTAACATTGTCATATTGTATTATATTCAGTTCATGCATTAAACCTTACTGAGTGCTTTCTAGGTGCTTTGCAAAGTGTTAGTTTCTGGAAGACCCAATGATCAATAATATATTGTCCCTGTCTTCAAAGAATTTGCATCTTAGCTAGGGAGAAAGTCATTCAAAGAAGATAAAAGATAAATGAATAATAAAGACCTATCTAGGAGAACAGAAAACAGTCAGTAGTTAAACCTACCTAGTCAAGTTAGAAGAGAAAAAAACAAAAAAAAAACAAAGAAGCAAATTTAGAACTACATATGAAATAAGAGGAGCTTCCCTGGTAGCTCAGATGGTAAAGAATCTTCCTGCAATGTAGGAAATCGGGTTCAATCCCTGGGTTGGGAAGATCCTCCAACTTTATCACACCAGATATGTGGGGGAAAAAAAGCATATATATGTAAATAGATAATGAAAAAACCCACAAGATTAGGAAAATGTCTAGAATTTCCCAGATAAGCTCAAGCAAGTATTTAGAGCCAGAGCTTTGTAATGAGTGGATAAAATAAGCTAGGACCAACCAAAAAGTCATATGGGAATGGATTTTGAAAAAAAAAAAAAAGATAATCCTAATGACAAAGATAACATTTATTATATATTAGCTCTAGGCTAAGGATTGTGCTAACTACCAAATACACTGAGATCCCTATTCTTACTAGATTCATCTTAGAGAAGAGAAAACAGTGACGGAATAAGTGACTCAATTTCAGACAGGTGATAGTGAAGCTGCAGAATAAACTCAGCAGTACTTGGCTTCACAACAGCGTTCTCACCAACTTCTTACCCAGAACTCCATAACTTCTTTGCAGGCCACAGCATGTCACTTTGAATGCATCAAAGAATTGTGAGAATGGAAGTGTAAAACCCGTGCTTTACAAAGATCTATCTATTGAGAAGAAAATATTTTGTTTCTTCCTTCGGCAATCTCCCTCGCCTCCTATTTTATGGCATCCTTGAATTACAATCAGGAGAACTCCTTTGATTTACATTTAGCTGATTTTTTTTTTTTCCCAGCACGTCTAGAGAAAGATCCCTCCAATTGTTTAAAGCTTTATTTTTGACCACAGGTCAAGAAAAATGCTTTTCTCAACAAATTCCCTCATTTATCATGTTTTGTCCTGGATCTTCAAACAGATGCCATTATTTCTCCTGTGATATTAACTTATTTATAGTAATGATAATATTTATGTAGTGGCATCACCCATGAACACCATAGAATGGATGCATAATATTGATAGAGTGCTAAATCTCATAATCTCAGTACCAGTCCTTCCCTGATATGTGGTCTTGACTAGTAAATAAAGGAGCCACTGGAAAGTCTACTAGCATTTAAGTGGCATGGCCTCAGTGATAGATTTGCAGGGAAAGGGGGCTCTGTGTGTGTGTTTTGAAATCTTTGACTAATAATCTATTTATGGAGCAGGATATGTAAGTACAGCTTTGTAAAGCTACTTAAAGTTACCCTCAGATCAGAGTCTTTTTACTCTTTTTCTAACTGCTTTATACAACTGGGTTTTTTCGAAAGCACTGGACATATCTGTTTCTCTATTTTGGCTCTATAACTTACTGCAGATATAGAGATGTGAGTAACTTGGAAAACGCCTAAGCGAATGCAATGGGAGTGATTAAAAGTCTGGAAAGTAGTTCATAAAGGAAAACCAGGGAAGTCAAAGACAACTGAAGAGGAAAGGATGCTTAATAAATCTTCATGTTCTGAAAGATATGGTGTACAGATGGAAACAGTGAATATATTTCCTTTTTTCTTATTGACGAGGGAAAAATAGTTATGCTTAAGCTGAAGTATGAAGAAATGTTACCAGAAAAAATATATATTTATATACATCATGTATATCTATATATAATGTGTATTTTGTAAATATAAAATATATAAGAAAAGATATAGAATCATCTCTCTAAAATATTTTTAAACATGATAATTTATTAAATTTAATTAATACAACACAACAAATGAGTCAAGAGCACAAGACTATGGAGATAGACAAGACATTCAGCAGCTTATGGCAAGAAAAAAGGGACAATATTGAATTATTATTCCCTGGTCGAGTTCTAAAATAGAGATAAGTAGAAGGAGGGATGACAGCACTGATATATATTCAATATATAATTAGAAACTGGAGGTTAGAATCAGGAACTAGAGATAAATACGTAGGAATTATTAAGCTATTGGTGACATTTAGCGGAAATGTAAACATATGACATTTCCAGAGATATTGAAGGAATACTGAATTTTTTTTGAGTTTTTGTTTTAAGTTAATATATGATCAGACCTTAGATTTCTGTTCTGTGTTTTTTTCTCAGCAAACTTATATATACAACTGTTGTAGATATTTATTTTCTTTTTAAAATGTGTTTTTTAAATATTTGTGCAGGAATAAGTATTATCGGATAAGGAAAAAAGCATCCTGTTGGTAATCTTAAGTAGGATTTGTACACACATATACCAAAATGCCAAATAGCATACACTGAGATCCTTCTATAATTCAACCTGTGTAACAGATAAAATGGTGATAAAAAATTAAAGGTTCAATATCTTCTAAGCCAAGATCTGATAACCTACCTGGGAGAGGAAAAAAAAATTAAAAGTGCATAATGGTGAAAAATAGTTTTAACACATGCATCAGAATTCACGTAGTAGGAATGGTCTTCTTAATTTATATGGTTTTAAAAAATGGGACATCTTCTTTCCAAATACAAGGGAAAGACTTGGTAACTATTATTTGAGAGCTTCTACAAGAGAACTTGAGTTTTGCCTTTGCTTCTGAGAGGAAAGGCAGGGTCTCGGGGTTGACTGAAAATGGAGGTCCAAGAAAACGATGGAAAAACAGAAATCTTAATTGCCTAATAAGATCTATCTGCTGTCTATTATCTCAACACAGAGAAAGACCTAGAAATGGGATGGTCTCTGTTACTATATGAAGGCTTAAGCCAAATTAAAATTGTTTCTATTGGTACACACCTCCTTTATCTTTCAACTTGACAAAATTAGTATATTCAGTGTGACTTCCAAGTACTGGTAGTACAGACAGGTATGATGTTTACTTTTATGTGTCAATTTGAACCAAAGGATGCTTGAAAATGAAAGTGAAATTTGCTCAGTCATTTGTAACTCTTTGCAACCTCATGGACCATACAATCCATGGAATTCTCCAGGCCAGAAGACTGGAATAAGTGGCCTTTCCCTTCTCCGGGGGATCTTCCCAACCCAAGAATCAGACCCAGGTCTCCCACATTGCAGGCAGATTCTTTACTAGTTGGGCCACCAGGGAAGGCCAAGAATACTGGAGTGGGTAGCCTATCCCGTCTCTAGTGGATCTTCCCGACCCAGGAATGAAACTGGGGTCTTCTGTATTGCAGGCAGAGTCTTTACCAACTGAGCTACCAGAGAAGCCCCCAAAATATTAAGCTTTCAGTGGTGAAAGTGTCAGTCACTCAGTTATGTCTGACTCTTTGTGACCTGATGGACTGTTGCACATTAGAGTCTCTGTCCTTGGAATTTTGGGGGCAAGAATACTGGACTGGATTGCTATTTCCTTCTGAAAGGGATCTTCCTGACCCAGGGATCGAACCCAGGTATCCCACATTGCAGGTAGTTTCTTTGCCATCTGAGTCACCAGGAAAGGATGCTTAGATAGCCAGTAAAACATTATTTCTGGATGTGTCTGTGAGGGTATTTCTGGAAGAGATTAGCATTTAAATTTATAGTATACTGAGTAGAGAAGTCACACCCTCTTCAGTGTCAGAGGGCATCATCCAATCCATTGAGGGCCCAAATATAGCAAAAACATCTGAGGAAGGGCAAATTTTTGTTCAGTTTCCTTGAGCACATCATTTATTTTCTTTGCTCTCAGACATCAGAGCTCCTGGTTCCCAAGACTTTGTCCTCTGTGACTTACAACCTTGACTTCTCTTGTTCTCAGGTCTTTGGACTTGAACTGATTATGCCACAGACTTTCTTATTTCTCCAACTTGCCATAACCACCTGAGCTAATCCTGATAATAAATTCCTTCTTTTTTTTTTTTTTTTTTAATTCCTTCTTATATCTATCTATAGGGAATGCCTGATGGCTCAGCAGTAAAGAATCCACCTGCCAATGCAGGAGAACTGAGTTCGATCCCTGTGGCAGGAAGATCCCATGGCGAAGGAAATGGCTACCCACTCCAGTATTTTTGCTTGGAAAATTCCATGGACAGAGGAGCCTGGCAGGCTACAGTCCATGGGGTCTCAAGAGTCAATCATGACTTAGCAACTAAACCACCACCACCCATCTATCTATATTTGATTAGTTCTATTTCTCTGGAAAATCCTGACAAATATGCCACTGTAAAAGTTTTGGAAACATTTGACATTTTCATCACAGCTAACAAAAGTGGGCCAGAGAGTGCATCTGCATCTAAATAGGTTTACTGAGACATCTAAATAGATTTCAGTAGGATCCAGTGTCTAATAAGACTCATGTGTAATCTATAGAGTAAAATTCAAAATGACTCACTGTAGCAACAAACCATTATCACCTCAATATCAGTGGCAAAAGTCAATCAGAAAATGCTACACTGTGATGACATAAATGTTGGAAGTATTTGACAAGGATTTTAAAGCAATATGTAGACTTAATGTTTGTGTCACCCCCAAATTCGTATGTAGATCCTCAAACCCTAGTGTGATAATATTTGGAGATGGGGCATTTGGGATCTAAATGGATTTAGATGAGATCATGAGGCCAGGGCCCTGGTCTGATGGGATTAATGCCTTGTAAATTGAGGCACTAGAGAATTGCTCTTTCTCTCCCTGCCATATGAGGACACAGCAAGAAGACAAACATCTACAAGCCCAGAAGAGATTTCTCACGTGAACCTGGTCATATTGACAGCCAGTTTTTGACTTCCAGCCTCCAAAACTGAAAAAAGTAAATTTCTCTTTTTAAGGTTACTGTTTGGGGGTTTCCCGGTGGCTCAGTGGTAAAGAATCCACCTGCCAATGCAGAAGACTCTGGAGATGCAGGTTTGATCTCTGGGTTGGGAAGATCCCCTCGAGGAGGAAATGGCCACCCACCCCAATATTCTTGCCTGGGAAATCCTGTGGACAGAGGAGCCTGGTGGGCTACAGTCCATGGGGTTGCAAAGAGTCAGGCTTGACTGAGCACACATGCAGGAGTTACTGTTTGTGATATTTTGTGATTTAAGTACAAGTCAACCAAGACAAATAGCTATCATCAAAATCCAGCAGGCATTTATAAATCCTTTTGAAAAATTTTTAAAAATTAGAAATGCTAAGTAAAGAAACAAAAGATATGGTGTAGAGCCAAATGGAATTTTTGAACTAAAGATATAGTTACACAACCACCAAGATAAAGCATCATCAGGAGGTTCAATTATGGAATGAAGATGACAGAAGAAAATATTAGTAAACTGAAAGAATTATCCAGTTGAATCATCCAATCTGAAAAACAGAGAGAGAGTAGATAGAAAAAAAACAGAACAAAACCCTAGAGACCACAGAGATCTTGGGAACAATAGCAAATCTAACATTCATATGATCAGAGTTCCAGAAAAAAGAAAAGTAAGCCTGAAAATAAATTGTGTGATATTGGCATAAAGATAGATATATAGATTCATAGAAAAATATAATTTCCTTAAATAGAGCACATATGCAAAATCAGTTGATTTTGGTCAAAAGTACAGAGTAATTTAATGACAAGAAAATGTTTCTAATAAGTAGTGCTGGAACTAGAGATCCACATTGAAAAGTCATAACAATCTTACCCTTTATACATACTATATACAAAAATTACTTTGAAATGGAACATGGACGTAAACAAAATTTAAATGAAAGTTCTGAAAGAAAACATCTAAAAAAATCTTTGTGACCATGCTGTAACTTTATTTTTTAAATGTAGAGACCCAAAAAATATGTATATAAAGCAAAAGTGGATAAATTATACTTAATCAATATTTTAAAAATTCTCTATTTGAAAAACAATGTAAAGAAAATGAGCAGACAAACCAATAAGCCTCATAGTGAGAGACAATATTTAGAAAATTTAATTCTAACAGGAGACATTATCCATTTGGGATAAACAATTCATAAGAAAACAATCCAGTTTTCAAATCAGCAAAAATTTGAACAATACTTCAGCAAAGAGGATACACAAAGTGGCTAAGGAACGCATGAAAAAGCACTCAATAATATTAGCTACTGGAGAAATGAAAATTAAAATCACAGGAGATATCAGTATACTCACTAGAATGGTTACAACTGAAATGACTGACAATAGCAGGTTTTAATAAAGATGTGGAGTAACTGGAATTATTACACATTGCAAGGGTAGCAAAATGTGAAAAACATTTTAAAATACCTAAGAACTACTTTAAGTGATTTTTGTAATCTAAAAAAGAAAAAAAAAAAAAAGTTTCTGAATGACAGAAATTCTACTCCTAGATATCTAACAATAGAAATTAAAACATAGCCATGGAAATATTTGTAAAGCAATGTTCAAAGAAGCTTTATATGTAACAACTCCAAACTGGAGACAACTGAATCGTCTATCAATAGGTGAATAAACTGTGCTATCCAATCAAATTACTATTTAAGGAAAAAGGAGAATAACATGTATGAATTTCTAAAACCTTATGATGGATGAATGCTAAAATATGTTAAAAAGTACATTCTGTATTGTTTTATACATATGAAATTCTAGAACAGTCAAAACTAATCTAAGTAGCAGAAAGCATATTTGTGTTGGCTTCACCTGGAATGAGATGGTGGAGATTGATATAAAGGAAGAAAATTTGGGGGGAGGGGTAGTAGAGTGCTGTATATCTTGACTATAGAGAAAGTGAAAGTGTTAGTCCCTCAGTTGTGCCTGACTTTGTGTGGCTCCATGGGCTGTCAGGTTCCTCTGTCCTTGGGATTCTCCAGGCAAGAAAGCTGGAGTGGATGGCAATTCCTTTCTCCAGGGGATCTTCTTGACCCAGGGATCAAACTCATGTCTCTGCATTGCAGGCAGATTCTTTACCATCTGAGCCACCAGGGAAGCCCCACTTGACTATGTGGTGGACGTCATACCTATACATTTTGCAAAATTTCACAATATACACTTGAATGAATGTATTTATTTATTGAACATAAATTGTACCTCAATAAATTACATGTATATGTTTATATACATATACATATACAACTTAACATTAATGTGTGTATATACAAGTATGCATAATTCTTTTTTTTTCCATAGGAAAAAAAAGAGTGAAAACTGTATCAGTGTGCCCCAAAGAACATTGTTAATAGGAACACAATTCTTCTAGCATGTCTAGTACTCTACTGCATTATTCAAATAAGAAAACATGTCCACAGAATGAGATACTTTGAAAATCTTAAGAATAGTACATTACATTATCATCAGTTATGCATTCAGTAACCTTCATAATTTTCTGTCTTAAAAACAACTATTAAATGCAGTGAAGAATATATTGTTTAGAGACACTTATTGTAGCAATTGATGGTGTGAATATTAGTTTTCTAACATAAACAATTTTTCTCCTGATGTGACAATTTTGTAAAGCTGGATTATTATTTTAAGATGCCCTTAAAATTCAAATATATTTTTATGTGTTATAGACACATATGGAAATAATATATTCATTTTCTTCTGCAGCCAGAAAGATGGTTATCAAAGTTAATTTCCTTTGTGAGAAAATTCAGAATGATCTCCTATATTAACTTTCACAAAGTTGCTGTTTCATTATTAACATGGTTGTGATATTATTTAACAGGCACATTTTTACATCTTAATTGGCTATTAAGTATAGGAAAAAAGGAACTGCAAATTTGATGTAAATGATATTTGATAAGTGTGTCCTTTAGTGACAATTAATTATTTCAGTTCTTGATAACATTCCCAGGTCTCCAGAGGGAGATGCGGAAAAGTCAATTTCCTTTTTTTTTTTAACATCTGTGTTTCAGTTAACGCTCCTTTCTAAGTGAAATTCTGTGCTTATTTCATAATCCTTAAAGTTTTCAATTTTTAAAAAAAGTAACTCATTTCAAAGAAAATTTGATATCTTCAGATCATTGAATTTCTTTGTTTCCTTCAGTATAAAGGTAGTAAACACCCTGAGATGAATAAAGAACAAACCCAAAATATATAGACAAAATTAGGCCTCATTTTTAGCTTGTAGCTAGCAATGGTGCATACTCCTCAACTCACATTTTTTACTTCAAATAGATTTATTAACAAAATTTGAAGGGCTTAATAATTTTCAAAGAAAAATATTGCCTCTGGGAGTCAAGGGCCTTTTGTGTTGAGAGCCAAACCTGTCTTCTGTGTTCCAGATACCTCTCAACTTTCTGGTGGGAATTCTGCAACATGCCGTTCTTATTAAGGTTAAGAATTATTGGATCAAATGTGTATGTAAACCCTAATTTAAAAAAAAATAATTAACAATACATACTTGAAAAACATTTCTTTTATTGCCCCAGTACCATTTGTTCCTCATTTGAAGAGTTTTAAATTTCATGGAGCCCTGCTATGGAATACTTTCTATGCTGGCTGGCAATCATGGTCTCATGCCCATTGAGTCTATGCAGTATTCTGTGTTTAGCACATACAAATCAGGATTCCTTGTTTTTCCTTTCACCCACTGACTCAGGAAATACCATAAGAAAGGTTTTAAAAAAAAATGAAGTAATTTCACCCTTCTCCAACCCACATTTTCTCCTCTCCTAACCCTAGCGCCATCACAAATATCACAAATCTGAGTGTATGTTGAATATCTTGGCTCTTTTCTAATTAAAGGTGGCTGTCCAATTCCCCAGGCAGTGCAAAACCCCTTCAGGTCCTAAAAAGAAATGACTTCCAAATTGAAAAGCTAGTAAATAAGTCAGTTTGAGACCCAAAAGCAATTATCATTATAGGGAAGTACCTTTTTAAAAGTCTATCTTGAGTTGGCTAGTTTTGGTCTTCCAGTAATTGGAAAGAAGACAGACAGCAATTTTTTTTTCAAACATTCGTACAAAGACAATTTATCCACATAGTCATGACATTTTAGGTAAACGTATTTATTGTGCTGGAGATGGCTAAACAGCAGTGATATTTGTCACTTGCCAAAAATCTGGGGAGAATGACATGACTTTATTTTAAACTGCATTTATATAATTCTAGTTATACCTACATTACCAGGAATTTTAACTGGTTATATAATACAGTTCAATTCAGGATCCAAGTCTTGATTTGATGCAAAGCACTGGGCTTAACTTCAGAAGAGAGATGATTATCAAGGTGGTTCAGACTTTTGGACTCTGTGGGAGAAGGCAAGGGTGGGATGTGCTGAAAACAAAAGGAATTTAAAATTTGCAAGAGAAGGAGACAAAATCCAAAGGCACAGGAGAAAGTTTGTAAACAAAGAACAAAGGGCTATGGAGATACAAGGAAAGAGAAATTGCGGCATCTGGACTTGAGAACAAGGTGAGGTAATGAGGAACAATTTCATGGAGAAAGTGACATCTGAGATGGTTTTCTCGAGACAACTTTATTTCCACATGCAAAGTTGGGACAAAAGGACATTCTAGAAAATGGAAACAAAATGGTTAAAAGCCCAGAGATGAGAAAGTATGGGATATGATATAAAAGCATAAACCATACGGTTTCAATAGAGGAGAGAAAATGAGTAAGGTAAAAATAGGCAATGTGTCTTCACTACAAACTGTGACAAATATGTGAAATTTCCCATTTTAAAGACATGAGCAACCAATAAATTATTTTTAGCAGGGAGTAATACGATAAGAGCTATTTGGGGAGAAATAAATATATCTACATGGAGAATAGTAGATTGGAGCTGGAGAGACCAAACGTAAGTAAAGCTGTGAATCACTAGAGGTGGCTGAAGCAAGAGAATTAGAGGAAATGATGGCTAGGTTAACTCTGATGCACTTGGAATGAAGAAAAGGGAGTCAATGTTAAAAGCATAAAATAAATGCTTTAAAATGATGGAAGAAAGAGACAGGGAGGGAGTCATTATGACTCAAATTTTAAGACCTAAAAATTTGGCAGGATGCTTGGATAGAAGCAAACATAGGGGAAATTCAGTTGGGGATATATTTTGAAATGAAGTGGCAATGAAGATAAATGAACAAGAAAACCTCTCACTCCCACAGCATCAGTCATCAGTACTCTAAAGACAAAAACATCAAAATTACATTCCTTCATTCAAAAGATACCTTTTCTAAGAGAGAAAGTAATAAAAAATTTTGTATGCATTTTGATGCATACTTAACACAATAATAGCTAATATTTACTTAGGATTTTTTCTATTCCAGGTACCATTCTGAATTACTGAGTAACTAATCTTCACAATTATATTGTCTCCATTTGAGAGACAGAAGATTAAGATGTAGTGGGCTTGGGAACTTTACCCAAGGATGAGAAAACTCCAGGAGATTGTGAAGGACAGAGAAACCTGGTGTGCTAAAGTCCAGGAGTTCATAAAGAGTCAGACAGGACTTAGCAACAACAACACATCTACTATAATGCAAGCTTGACTGAAATCAGCATCTATTTGTTTCTAAAAGAGATGTTTTTCATCTGCATTATACTATTGGAACCCAAAGGATAACTGAGGGTAAGATGATAACAAGCCCATATCTTAGCTGCCTATGCAGCTGAATCTTGAAGGATCAAAGGAGGCATTTGTATTTAAGATAGATGGGGACAAAGTGCCAGGGGTAGAAGGTCTGTCTAGGAAGTGACAATAGCCTGTGCAAAGGTCTGAAGGTGAGAACTTAGGCAAGTTTAGGGGACTGCGATCCTCACAAAGCTTATTATACAGAAGCGTCCCTGAGAAGGTGTGTATCGTTATGCCATTCTGTCATTATTCTTTGAAAAATATGTTAGAGCATTATTAAATTAGATACCAATTAAGCAGAGGCCTCAGTTAGTCAGATTGTGTCTCATAAAATATTATTTCTTAATAAGAAAATAAAAATGGCAAGCATTCAACCTTCTTTCAGGCAGGAGTCTCCTGGGGTAAGGCACAACTGAGCCCTCATCTAAGTTTGACAGGAGCATCACTGAGGTCTAGTGACAAAGGAGAAAAGAAATGCCATTACTTTGATTTACTGTTATTAAAGAAGATCTGTGAAAAAAGCTATTTGAACTGAGATATGGAGACCATGGTCTCTTCCTTTATCAGGCTGTTTTGGGGTGCAGATGGTAATGGTAGATTTATGGTCTGTGATCATTTCTCATTATGAGAGGCCATAGGAGATGCTCATTAAAAATACTGACTCTGGAGTGTGGATCTGGGTGTAGATCCTGGTTTTGACTTTTCTGAACTACGTGACCTTTGGCAAGAGTGATTGTTATCTCTTGCTGTGTAACAAAATATTGCAAATCAGCAGCTTAAAACAATAAACATTGATCCACACTACTTATGAAGGTCAGGAATCCAGAAAGGCTTAGCTAATTGGTTTTGATTGAGGTTCTTTCATAAGACCAGGATCACATGAAGAAGTAGGAAAGTCCAAGCTCTCTGTTGATGGGAGCTTTCACAGGATGGGTCACTTTATATCACTGCTTACAGGCACAGTGACTGGTTGTCCCTGGAGTGAATTTTCAGAAAGACAGAGACAGAGGGAAAACTCAAGATAGAAATAACAATTTTATTATTTAGTCTTGAGAGAGACATTCTTTCACATCTGCTATAAATTGTTTGGGCTTTCCTGGTAGGTCAGCTGGTAAAGAATCCACCTGCAAGGCCGGAGACCCCAATTTGATTCCTAGATCAGGAAGTTCCTCTGGAGAAGGGATAGGCTACCCACTCCAGTATTCTTGGGCTCCAAAATCACTGCAGATGGTGACTGCAGCCATAAAATTAAAAGACATTTGCTCTTTGGAAGAAAAGCTGTGACAAACCTAGACAGCATATTAAAAAACAGAGACATCACTTTGCCAGAAAACATTCGTCTAGTCAAAGTTATGGTTTTTCCAGTAGTCATGTGATGTGAGAGTTGAACCACAAAGAAGGCTGAGCCCTGAAGAATTGATGTTTTTCAACTGTGGTGTCGGAGAAGACTCTTGAGAGTCCCTTGGACTGCAAGGAAATCAAACCAGTCAATTCTAGAGGAAATCAACCCTGAATATCCATTGGAAGAACTGATGCTGAAGCTGAAACTCCAATACTTTGGCCACCTGATGTGAAGAGCCAACTCATTAGAAAAGACCCTGATACTGGAAACATTGAAGGCAGGAGTAGAAGGGGACAACAGAGGATGAGATGGTTGGATGGCATCACTGACTCGATGGACATGAGTTTGAGCATGCTCTGGGAGGTGGTGGAGGACAGGGAAGACTGGCATTCTGCAGTTCATGGGGTTGCAAAGAGTCAGACATGGCTGAGCAACTGAACAACAACAACAACACACTGCTCGTTAGAAATGAATCACTAAGTCCAGCTCAAACTCAAGGGGAGAAAAATTAAGCTTTACCTTTTGAGAGGAGAATAGCAAAGAATCACTAGACACACCTTTAAACCACCACAGAAACTTACCTATCTTCTTTGTTTGTGTTTTCCTGTCTGTAAATCAGAGACACAATAGTACTAGAGTACAGAGTTGATATTAATACTTGGAGTTTTCCAGAGAAATTGAACCAATAGAACATGCAGAGAGAGAGAGGGGGATTTATTATAAGGAATTGGCTCACACAATTATGGATGCCCCAGAGTCCCCAGTTTTGCAGATCAGCAAGCTGGAAACCCAGGAAAGACAATACCTAGTTCCAGACCAAGTCTGAAGGCTTGAGAACCATGAGAGCTGACGGTGTAAGTCCCAGTTTGAAAGTTGGTAGGCTGAAGATCCAGGAAGAACCAGTGCTTCAGTCTGAGTCCAGAGGTTGGAAAAGACTCACACCCTTCTTACATGTAATTTTTGCTGTATTCACATCTTCAACTAATTGAATGAGACCCACCCACATTAGAGAGGGCAACCTGATGTACTCACTCCACCAATCCAAAAGTTAATTTCATCCAGAAACACGCTAACATCCAGAAAAATGTTTGGTTGAAAGTCTGAGCATCTTAGGAATTCCCAGGTGGCACTAGTGGTAAAGAACCCTCCTTCCAATGCAAGAGGCATAAGAGATGCTTGTTCCTTCTCTGGGTCCAGAAGATCCCATGGAGGAGGAAATGACAACCCACTCCAGTGTTCTTGCCTGGAGAATCCCATAGACAGAGTTGCCTGGCAGACTCCTGGTGGACAAAAGTTCATAGGGTCACAGAGAGTCTGACACAACTGAAGCAACTTAGCACACGTGTACTGAGCATCTCAAGGCCCAATCAGGTAAATTTAGTTGTTGTATAATGAGCCGTTGTTATTCTTATTTTCAGATGATACTAGTTTCAAGAAAAAGTGAAATGACTTGTTGGTTAGCAATGATATATAAAGTACTAAATCTTCATTTTCTATCAACCTTCCTTTTTCTATGACTTGAGGAGCAGTAAAAAAACTACAATCCCCTTGCCCTGTGAGCAAAATAGCTTTTGCATTCATTAATGGTGATATAATGTGTTGACTATATTTTTGCTTTTCTGCATTAATCATCACCTTCTCTAGGTGACTTCCTGATAAAATGGAAAGAGATTCATTAAAATGGCCACTAAATAAGCCTGACATCCCTGGAAGGAAAGGTCAGATTCTCCATGGTGCATGTCAGCTTCATTGGGTTGTTTTCTCATTTATAAAAACAATGAGAATTTCAGAGAGGGAAAGCAGATATGATATAGCAATACAAAGAAAGAAGGAGCTGGGCAAAGTAAGCCTTCAACTTGTTTCCCCAAAATTAACTCTCTATCAGAGTGTGGAGAAATAATAAAGTGCCATAAACAGAAGGAACATGTAAAGCTCAGCTCATGTGTTCTAACCACTGCTCAGAGATCTTCCTCTCAAGGCTTGCGTGGGGCCAATTAACTGAACATGAAAAATCTATCCCAGCAGCTTCCCACTGCACAGATGTTTCCGAATGCCTTGGTTCTGTCTCTGAAGAGAATATAATCAAGGGAATGTTCCTTCAAATACATAAAATCTCTTTAAATCCCACAGTGCAGGTCCCTCTTGCTTTTGGCAAGCAGTAAGATGTTTCGACTTTCAAGATAGAATTGCCTCTTCAGGGTCGCCAGGTTCTTGCAGTAAAACAAAGACAGGCTTCCCGTGGAGAGTTTTCAATAAAGTCTTGCTGAACACGAGGAAAATGCTTCAACGTATTAGCCTCCATTGTCTTCTCTGGCTTTTTATTGACAGAAAAGGACAATAAAAATAGAGTAAAAAAGGAAATGGATCTTAGAGCAGAAAATGAATAAAGTTATTTTCCAGGTGTTAAGAACAATGTCATAAAACTCTTAAAAAAATTTTTTTAATGTACCAGGTCATTTGAATAAAGCAAGGCCACATGGGAAACAGAGAGCTAAAATGAGCGCAATTGGTGCATAGTATGTGTTCAGTAAAATGTCTGATGAATGAATCTCTTGGTCAGTGAAAGATGAAGCGATGTGAAGTTACATAAATCAAACTGTTCTTGAATCGCCGTCTCTTCTGAGATTCTCACTCTGCTCCTGCAGAGATCTTTGAAAAACTGTTGGCCTAAATTGTAGCAGCTTTGGGAAGTCACGATGTTTAGATGGGGAAACACAAGAGCTATAATAGGATACTCTACTTTGATGGGTTATATGAGTCATGTGGAGGGCTTATTAAAACACAGGTTGCTGAACCCCATCGCTAAAGTTTCTAAATAATTAGATCTCACTTGCGGCCCCCAAATTTACATCTCTAAGTGCCCAGGTGATCAAGTGGTGCTGATGCTACTTATCCAAGGACCACACTTTTAGAACCACTGTTGTAACAGAAGAAATAATGGTCTGAAATTCAGAAACGTGTTTTGTTGTTTTGTTTTTGGTTTCTTTTATACCAAGATGTATTACTTTGGATACTCCAGACATTGAAAATTATTTGAACATAATAAACTATGTAAATCTACCAAATATGTATGCATAATCTTTTACAGTGAATAGTTTTCATGTATTAATAAATTAATTCTCAAAATAGCTCAATAAGATAGAACGATCAGTAATTATTGTAATACTTTGAATAGATGATAAAAAATGACTCAGAAGACATAAGAGAAAATATCTCGAAAACAGTGTTCACATCACTTTTATATTAGTATCCCTAAAAATTACAAATGTGAATAAAGCATAAGGCATGTTAAAGAAAGGTTTGATTAGTTAATTGGGTTTGCACATAAACTTGTACATGTTTGAACCAGAGATCAGATAGAGTCATATGATTCCAAATTTTCTAATTTGGAATTTCTAATTTTCTATAATACTGTCATAGCAGAATATCTCTTCCCTCATTTCCTTTCCATTTGCATGAAGAGGAATTGATTAGCAGCCACAGAAAAAGCTACTTCCCAAATGGCACTAGTGGTAAAAAAAACCTGCCTGCCAATGCAGGAGATGTAAGAGACACTGGTTGGATCCCTGGGTCGGGAAGATTCCCCTCAAGGAGTTTATGGCAACCTACTCCAGTATTCTTGCCTGAAGAATCCCAAGGACAGAGGAGCCTGGAGGACTACAACCCATAGAGTCATGAAGAGTTGGATATAACTGAAGCAACTTAGCATGCATGCATAGAGAAAGCCACAGAATATAAGAGACTTAAAGGTAGAGACAATGGCATCTTCATCTCCTTTTGCATAGAAAGATGTCTGGCACATAATAGGCACACCACCCATGACTTGGGAATTGAATTATGTCTGTATCTTCTCTGCGAGATACAAAATCATGATGGTATGTATCTGCTATCCCAGAATTGCTGGCAGGCCTTGAGTTGGGAAATAAGGTTCAGGGAAACCACAAGCTGTGGAGGAGAGCCACTTGGGGTTTGGGCCATATGGCTCTGGTTCTCCTTGTGGGAGGGAAGCAGTCTCTTTTATACCAAAAAGCTTAGGAGGGGTGCCTGCCAATTCTGCTAACTGGCAGCTCCAGACTGCAACCCTTGAGCTTGTTCTGCTAAGCTTTCAAGTCCCCAAATGTGTTCAAATCAAGGAAATGCTGCTGAATTGAAATGGATTTCCCCATCCCTGAGAGGGAACAAGGCAAGCCTTAATTTTGACTTCTAAGCAGAGTCCCAGAGGGAGTATGTCTAATTAGACCAAAGATCAAACTCCTTCATGCCCTGCCAGAGAGGCCCACTGAGTTTCTGTGGGCGGTGGCCATAGATTCTGTTTTCTGCTCAAAGTAGCCTGACTTTCCAGAGGGAATAAAATGTGTGTTATCTTATCCAAATAATTTATAGTGTTGGAATATGTTTCCTAGATCAGTAATGGACAAAACTTTGTGTTTCTGAGATTTTCACAGAAGGAAACAGCTCTCATTAATGTCCCTTTCATTATATCTATACATTTCATTTG
Source organism: Cervus canadensis (assembly GCF_019320065.1). NCBI lineage: Eukaryota > Metazoa > Chordata > Mammalia > Artiodactyla > Cervidae > Cervus > Cervus canadensis. The sequence continues at coordinate 25,513,067 of NC_057404.1, read as the reverse complement.
CTTATTTGAGTAATTATATGCTAGATAAAATGCTAGGCCTTCATTACAAATTGTGAGCAACTTTAAAATAAATTCCATAAAACCCAAGCCATTTGTCTTTGTTTACAATATTAGCTGTAATATTAATACAAGCAACAGTCACCACATAACAACTGAAAGCTTGCTGAAAGCATTTTCAAATTAAGAATTAAATTATGCTTTTCTTAAAGAACTCATACCTTAAATAAACATACAATTATTTTTACTAAAAATGAAACATAATAATATAAATATTTTCCTCTTGAAGATCTCAGTGATAAAGCAGAGTATTTATAAATCAAATAAACATATTCAAACACTATTTGTACTATTAAACCCCACACAGTGGAGTTGGCTGGATATCTTTATGTCCCAAACAACTTAAAAAAAAAAAACAAACCCAGTTGCTTCAAGAGAAGGGCCTAAAAGCCTGGGGTTTAGAAAGACAAGCCTCCAGGGGCCAGATGTCTTGAGCCAAGGGTGGAATAAACAAGAGTGAGTACAAGAAGTGAAGGTTAAAGGTGATCTGTAAGGGGCAGCCATAACTGATACAACATAAAAAAAGAGAAAAACAAAAAGTAAGAAATAAAAAAATTTTTAAAGATTGCCAGAGGAGCATCATCAGAAATAAACCAGATGAGAGAAAGGTTGTAAGTTTGGAAAAGGGATGGGATTGGTATCAAGACATTCAAGTGGGATCTACTGGATGGAGTGACAAATTGTAACTGCTCTTTCCTTTTTTTATGGTCTTAACTCTTCTGCTATAAAAAGACAACTGTAGACTGTGTTGTTTCCTGACATCTACATACATAGCTTCCAGCAAATTCTTGTCAGAGGAGACTGATTAATGTAACAAATATTTATTAAGCATTAATATATACCAGAAACTGCACTCCATGCTATTTATACATTGTGTTCACACTGATGAAACTCACAACCCAGTAGGGGAGACAAGCACTTAACACTTGAATCCAAGTAAATGTTTTCTGAATTATTAATTGAATGCCTGCATGTACGTGTGTGTGTCTGTGTGTGCAATCAAAGAAACCACTAATGGGAATAATTTCAAAGAAACATCCTGAAATAATTAATATTACATTAAATATTCAGCAAAAAGGTCAACCACCAACATACTTCTAAATTGATCCAGCATCACAGGTAAGTGTCTAAGAATGACTAAGGCTTTGGAGTCAGGGAGTTTGTGTTTCTGTCTTATTACTGTTCCTGGTTGAATTATCTGAACTACTTGAAGTCTCAGTTTTGTCCCATCTCATGGATTTGTAAAACTTAGATTAAATGGATGGCACCTTGAAAATGTCTATCAAATGCTCACTGTTTGTATAATAGGAAAGTATCATTGTCACCGGAGGAGATAACCGAACACCTTGTTCATCCTCTGAATGGTGGGAATGGAAGGATCTCATCGACCGCTTCCACAGTGGGCAGTAGGGGGCAGTGTTCAGAGGAGGGACCTTATTTCTTCTCCATACTCTGTACACTTATTTCCCAAAGTCCTCTCCTGTGGGACTTCTTTGCCAAGAGTGGAGCATCTTCACTAGTCTACGCCTCCAACACACACGCACACGCACACACACACACACACACACACACACACACACACAATTCTGCAAGAATGGTTGTTTTTTAAGTTTCTACACATCACCACTACAATCTTACCTCTGCAATATCATTGTTGCCTATGAAACTGTGATTTTCTATTTAAGTCCTTCAGGATCGGAGGAACAGTATCTTATTAACAGCAACTCATAGATCTGAAATTCCATCTCAAGAGAAGAACCAAAATCTCCTTAGTGTGTTGGAATATGGGAATAATCTCTTCTGTTGGAGTGAGGATGGCATTCCCTTCAGCAGCCTCACTGAGGATCAATGAATATCGTGGAAAGGCCTACCAGCCTTCCTCAACCAATAAATGCGTTTCTCTGAGCACACTGTCCTCTTTAGAAAAATCAAGTGAACAATACCTGTCTTGCAGGGTTCTTGTAAGTGTTCACAAAATGAGGAGCCAAGGGGGTTCCAGGATCACAAGAGTCGGACATAGCTTAGCATCTCAACCACCACCACTACCACAAAATTAGACAGAGGTAGTGGGCTCAGCGCAGAAAGCAATGGCACCCCACTCCAGTACTCTCGCCTGGAGAATCCCATGGAAGGAGGAGCCTGATAGGCTGCAGTCCATGGGGTCACTGAGAGTCGGACATGACTGAGCAACTTCACTTTCACTTTTCACTTTCCTGCATTGGAGAAGGAAATGGAAACCCACTCCAGTGTTCTTGCCTGGAGAATCCCAGGGACAGCGGAGCCTGGTGGGCTGCCCTCTATGGGGTCGCACAGAGTCGGACATGACTGAAGCGACTTAGCAGTGGCAGCAACAGCAGCAGCTGTGGGCTGAGAGCCTGTATGGAATAGGTGCCCAATGTGTTGATGCTGGAGGGCCCTTTTCAGTCTAGCTCCACACTAAAAGTCAGTTTATCTCTTGCTTATTCCTCTCACACACCATATGCTGTAGTTACACTTTCCAGGATGAGTTTTATGTATCTTCATTTTGCTTAAGGATATTTCTCAACTTTCCACTGTTTTTTAACCTGGTGGGCTCCTATTCATCCTTCATGGACCCCAACAAATATTACTACTCCTCCTTGGCTCTTTTTAGGCATTACCCACCAAATCACAGTGGATTTAATCCTGACCTATGTTTCTTGGGTTTATATAACATTTTCTTTATTCCTCTATTACAAAGCAAATCACAATTTTGGACAAAAAGAGATGGATTCACAGATGACAGAAAAGTAGGTGGAAATACAAACAGACAGACAGACAGATAGGTATCCTGAGTCACCAAGAGGTCTCTAAGATCAAGAACAATTTCATATTCCTTATACATCTTTTTACAAAATTATTAGACTTTGTTTTTTAGAGCAGTTTTATATTTACAGCACAACTGAATGGGAAGCACAGAGTTCACACATACCCTGCCTCCTCCTCCACCTCTCCTGCATCATCCCCCATTAGTGTGGTGTGAAAGTGAAAGTGTGTGATAAAAATATTAGTCACTCAGTCGTGTCCACTCTTTGCAATCCCACTGACTGTAGCCTATCAGGCTCCTCTGTCCTTGGAATTCTCCAGGCAAGAATACTGGAGTGGGTAGCCATTTCCTCCTCCAGGGGATCTTCTCAAACCAGGGATTGAACCCAGGTTTCCCACACTGCAGGCAGATTCTTCACCTTCTGAGCCACCAGGGAAGTCCCATTAGTGTGACACATTAGCTATAGCTAATGAACCCACTTTGACATGTAATTATCAGCCGAAGTCCATAATTTATGCTTTATGCCATACATTTTCTGTGTTTTGATGAATACATAATTCCATATTGCCACTATTACACTATTGTATAGAATAGTTTCATTGTCTAAAATTCCCCTCTTCTCTACCCATGCATCCTTCCTCCCTTGCTCTTGAAACTCGGGCACAAGCACTTGGGTTGTTTCCATGCCTTGGCTATTATAAATAGTGTGGCTGTGAATATTGGGGTCCATATATCTTTTTGAATTAGAGATTTCATATTTTTCCAGTATATCCCCAGGAGTAAGATTCTTGGACCATATGGTAGCTCATTTTTTAGTTTTTCAAGAAATCTCTATATTGTTTTCCGTAGTGACTGCACCAATTTACACTCCTAGCAACAGTGTAAGAGGGTTCCCTTTTCTCTACACCCTTTCCAGCAGGTATTATTTACAGATTTTTGATGATAGCCATTCTGAGAAGTGTGAGGTGATACCTCATTTTGTTTGGGTTTGAATTTCTCTAAGAATTAGTGATATTCAACATCATTTCCTGTGCCTGTTAGCCATCTGTATGTCTTTGGAGAAATGTCTTTTTAGGTCTTCTGCCCATTTTTTGACTGATGTGTTTGGTGTTTTGATATTTAGTTGTATGACCTTTTTGTACTTCTTGAATATTAACCCTTTTTTGTTCACATCATTTTCAGATTTTTTTCCCATTCTATAGGCTGGTTGTCTTTTAATCTTGCTGATAGTTTCCTTTGCTGTTTGCAAAAATTTTTAAGTTTGATCAGGTCTCATTTGTTTATTTTTGCTTTTATTTATTTTGCCTTAGGAGACTGATCTAAGAAAATATTGCTGTGATTTATGTTAGAGAATGTTTTGCCTACGTTCTCTATTAGGAGTTTTATGGTGACGTTTATTATATTTAAGCCTTTAAACCATTTTGAGCTTATTTTTGTATATGGTGTGAGGGAGTATTATAACTTCAGTGATTTTTATATCTAGGTGCCTGGTCTTTTACTCATTTTTAACTGGGGTGTTTGGTTTTTATCTTGTTGAGTGTTAAAGAGTTCTTTGTATATCTCAAATAAAGTCCCTTATCAGATATGTATTTTGCAAAAATTTTCTACTACCTTGTGACTTGTCTTTCATTCTCTTAGCAATGTCCTTTGCTGAACAGAAATTTCTAGTTTTAATAAAGTCAAATGTAATATTCTTTTTCTTTAATGCATCAGGCTTTTGGTGTTGTATCTAATAAAATTAATCACCAAAACCAAGGTTATCGAGATTTTCTGCTATATCATCTCCTAGAAGTTTTACAGTTTTGCACTTAACATTTAGATCTATAATCAATTTGAATTAATTTTTGTGAAAGTTGTAAGGTCTGTGTATAGATTATCTTTTGCATGCGGATATCCAGTTGTTTTAATACTATCTCTTCTCTATTAGATTGCCTTTACATCATTGTTCAAGATCAGTTGACTATGTTTGTGTGAGTCTATTTCTGGACTTTATTCTGTTTCATCAATCTCTGTTTCATTTCTTCTTTCATCAATACCACACTGTCTTGATTAATGCAGCTTTATAGTAAATCTTGAAGTGGGTAGCCTCCGTCCTCTGACTTTGTTTTTCTCTTTTAATATTTTATTGCCAGTTCTGGGCATTTTGTCTTTCCATATAAACTATAGAGTTAGTTTGCTAATATCTACAAAATAACTTGCATGGTTACAGATTGGGATTACATTGACTCTGTAATCTATAACATATAATCAAGCTTATCGTTTTACTAATTGGGTCCAACACAGTACTTGGAACATTTTAGAGGCTTCCTTAATTTTTATCAATGCAAATTAAAGGTGGATAATTTTCTGCATTTCAAAACCATAAGACAGTAGACTTTCAGTGGTAGCTCTTGCAGTATAATCACTCCCTCTTCCTTATATGGTGAAAATATAAGAAAAGGGAAGAAGTGACCAGGAGGATGAATTATGTGATATACTCCACAAGGACAAGAAATACTCTCTCTCTGCTTTGCTGATGGTCATACCCCAAACACCTGGAACGTTTCCTGCTGTATCATAGGAACAGAAATAGATAATTTTGAATGTTGAATGAATATGTTTTTTGGCCAGAGATCAACATGCTGAAGCAATTTCAGTTCTCCAATACACCATGGTTTCTCTGTAGCTAAGTCCTTACCTAAGCTATTTCTTCTGCCCAGAATTCTCTCCTTATTCTCCCCACTTTCCACCTGCCTAATTCTAGTTCATCTTTAAATACCTCCTTACATATTACTTCTTTTTTGTCTATATCTCCCATGTGCTTTGTTTCTTATTTCTCTTTCAAGGATCAGAACACTTTGTCACACATTAGATACTCAACACATAATTCCTGTTTAAAATATTTCATCCTATTCAAGGACCTGCTCCATATCACAAAATAATATTTGTAAATAATTCGTGAATGAGCTCTTCCCACACAGAGGCCAAATCTACACTCTAGTTTAGAGTCTCTAATATTTATCTGGATGTAGCATTGAACTCAAGAGAGTATTTGCATTTTCATCTCCTTGATCTATGGTGTAAACAAAATGAATACTCCAGATTCAAGTTCTCTCTTACTGGAAAAATTGCCTCTGATACAGGGAGGCAACTTGCATCTCATCACCTTAAAGGCAGCTGTTACGCATTTCCCGAGTGTTCCAGTTGCAGCTTCTGGTCTTCTGCTGAAAGATTCACTCCATTATTTATGACTCAAACTATCAAATGTCAATGGGAAGATTCCCTGGAAAGGTGTGTTGCTGTGGTTACCAAGAGTTTCTCTCATCCCAGGAAGAGTCTGCTTTCTGGGGTTCAGAACAGGCTTTAAAATCAGCAGGAACCACACATGCTGAAGTAGAGATGTGTGAAGGGCACAAAGAACTTGCTATTATTTTCAAAGCATCCTGGGAAATGCCAGGAAAGATTCTGGGGTTTTTCTTTCAAAATGATATCTTGGGGACAGTTTGAGGCAAAGCCACAAAAATGAAAAGATTTGATTCTCCTGCCATAGATAGAACAGTAACTTTTTATTCCACTGCTATCTTCCCCCACCTCAAAAAATGCATTTTTTATGAGAAAGTCAAATTGGCCTTGTCTTGCAGGCAAACACTCCTCACAGAACAAATGAGCCTTTTTTTGTTAAATGACAGAAACACTGAAAGATTTATGATTCTGCTGGACAAAATCCTTTTGTTTTAAATAGTTGCCATTTTTCCATGAAGAAATCAGACACCTTGTTGGTGTTTTCTTATAGTAAACATAAGGTCACTGAAAGGAAACAGGCTAGATGAAAGATCACCACAGTATTAAATTACTTCCATCTGCAAACACTGTAAATCCCGTAGACATAAAAAGAGAAGTTATGGTTAGAGCTCTGAAGTGTCATGTTTTGGACTTGAAAAAAGTCCTTCTGCTGAGGACTTTATTCTATTGCCAAGATTAAGAAACATGAAGTCGTGACGCAGTAACTGGACCATGTCAAAAGCATTCTGCAATAGAAATCTCATTCACTAGCTGTTTTTCTCAGTCCTTTTCCACCATTCACTTCTTGTTGTATCTGACTCCCAAGTTTATATTGGAAAAAATTGCTATGAATTAGAGTCAATATCCCATAGTATTAGTTCTCAAAAGATTTTAAAGAGTTTATTCAAAGTACACAATTATTATCTTCAGTTTTTCTTTTTTTAATGATGTTAAATCATTTATGCTTAGGATGGAATTCAAAAGGGTAACTTTTAGAAGCAAGGTCATTTACATTTGTCATCAATTAACATTTCTCACAGTTGTAATTTTACTAAATTGCGTGGTAGTCTTTGAATAGGTCTTAGATTTTTTCATCCAAGGTTATTAGTAGTACTATCAGAGATAGGGCTGTGTTGTGTTCTGTTGACTGCTAAGCATCTGAACTTCATTTCTAGTTCTGAGACATGTATTATTGAATAAATCCAGCCACCAGAGGCTCAATATTTGCTTCTCAATCACCGACTCAAAGGACATGGGTTTGGGTGGACTCCGGGAGTTGGTGATGGACAGGGAGGCCTGCTGTGCTGCAGTTCATGGGGTCGCAAAGACTCAGACACGACTGAGCAACTGAACTGAACTGAACTGAATCTCCTAGAAGACAGGGCATGGGCATGGGATACCCACATCCAAGTTCTGAATCTAGAACAAGTGATGCAAATACCTACCAGTGCCCAGTGGTAGTAAAGATTGTGGTGAGAGAAGCTCTGCATGGTGCGTAGTGGAAGCTCGAGTGGCACCCGAGAAAGCTACCCCTATTAACATGGCCTTTACTGCTAAAAATCTACCAGTTAATAGGCTAATGTCCTCAGATAAAGCCTTGAAAGACTGCCTCAATTTCTAGATCTGTAGAATAGGGATGATAATAGTCATTATCTTATAACACTTCTTCAAGGATTGAATGAAGGCATGCTGGGAGAACAGTATCTGGCACATAGGAAGATATTCACTGACATTAGCTATAGAAGTCATTATTACCTTCCTGTGGATGTGTGCATGAACTGGACCACATTCCTCAGCCTTTTTGTTTATTTCCAATATCTTTCTTCTTAAATTAGCTGCAATAGTTTTATTTTGAATACAACCAAGAATTCTGACTGAAGTCCATCTCTAAGCTGATTTGTGTTTTCAACAACAAAACACCCTCACATTAGACCCTCATTTTAAGTTCAGAACTGGGATATTTGTGAGAAAACTGTCTTGATAGCACTCTATTTGTAGAATGCTGTCACAAAAAAATTCACTATTTAGCTTTGACAATAACCACTCTGGTAATACCACGATACTAATTTTTTCATATGATATAATTAAAGGGTGATTCAGTCTCTTGAAGTAACTTCAAGAAATTTGGAAGTTCTTATATTAAAACTGAATGATTTTTGGAATTCTGCTGAAAACAGAGAGGTTGATTGTCCATTGGAATGTCCTGTGTTTACTCAAATATGCCTTAAGAAAGAAGGAATTGCTTGCTTTCCTTACATATATACACACACACATATATGTATATATATGTATATATGTGTGTGTGTGTATATTCTCTTTATACATTTTTATAATCTCTTTCCATACACACACACACACACACACACATATATATGTAATCTCTTTTCAGAGAATCTGAAAGAAAAGAGAGAGATGAAAGATGAAACTGTACTGACATATATGCATATGTGCATGCTCAGTCACTTAAGTCGTGTCTGACTCTGAGACACCATGGACCATAGCCAACCAGGTTCCTCTGTCCTTGGGACTGTCCAGGCAAGAATACTGGAGTGGGTTGCCATGCCTGACTTTGGTATTGAACCCATGTCTCCTGTGTTGGCAGTTGATTCTTTACCACTGAGACACCAGGGAAACACATGTAATACTTAGGGATATATATATATATATATATATATATATATATATATATATATATATATATATATATATATACATCTCCAGTATCTTTCTTCTTAAATTAACCAGTATAGTTTTCTTTTAAATATAACCAAGAACTTCAACTGAAGTCCATCTCTAAGTTGATTTGTGTTTTCAACAACAAAACACAAACCTACATATATATATATATAGGCTCCTCCTGGAAGAGGAAGTGGCAACCCACTCCAGTATTCTTGTCTGGAAAATCCCATGGACAGAGGGGCCTGGCAGGCTACAGTCCCTGGGGTTGCAAAAGAATCAGACATGACTTAGACACTAAACAACAACAAAAAGGAAAATATGGATCTTCCGGTCCTAAAATCATAGGGCAAAGGTGGAAGCCCTGTTTGGCTTTTGTCCACACAGCCTGAAGACGTTATGGAGAGAGGGTTGGGGTAAAAATACCAGTGCAAACCATATCATGACTATCAAGAAGCTGGCTCTCTGTTTAAGAATTCCAGAAAGTTGTCTGGGAAATGGTAATACTAGAAGCTTCCTTTGATTCTCTCTTTGATAAGATCTCTTCTCAGAGGGTCTGAAGGAAAAGAGGGAGATAAAAGATGATACTGACAAAAGTTCTAGCTGCTTCAAAGAAAATCCATGTGGTTTGCATGCCTTATATAGCTCTTCCTAAAAAAGGAAGACAGCTGTTTGCTGTAGGAAGGCCCAGACTGCTGTGGCCAGTAGCGTCAAGCCACTAATTACAGTTTCAGAAGCATCAGAGAGGCACACTCTCTAAAATCTTTCTCATATCCTTCAATATCCTTAATTTCTCCTAAGTATGGGCTGCTTCTCATGACCTGAGATTAACCTAGAAGAATCAGGTATTTTCCAACCTTGCTATGGAATCATTATTGTCATTTTTACTGATGGAGAGTCAAATGTAGGTCTCTTGGTGAACACTTGTTGAGTTCTCATCCTGCCTAGAGTACTCAGCAGATGTTGCACAGATGGTGATAACTAGTTAACTGAAAAAGAAAAAAAAAAGTTTCCCCATCAACAATGGCACTGTGGCACTGCAGAGGTGTGGAGAGGCTGAAAAGCACCAGAAAGGACTCAGGCCACCTTGCCTCCTACTCTGGCTCAGGTATCAATTGCTTGTGTGGCTTTAAATGGGAACATGCACCTCTGTTGTCATCATCAGTGTCCTTACATAAAACATGAGAGACTTAAGTAACATCATTTCCAAGGTGATCTCCAGATCTGAATTATATAACTTTTAATTTCAGAGAGAACTTTTTCCTTATTAAAATAAGAAGAGCAACAAAAATTCACAAGACTCACTTAGACTACATGTTTCAGAAAATAGAAAACTTCCACTCATACTTGCAATTATTCACTTCATAACATGGATACATGTGTTGACCTATCTTATGACAAATGTTTTATATAAAAAGATGTTGGCAAAATGTTTGTTAATAATATCTAGTTATTAGAGAGATATTGAATCTTCCATAAACATCATACAGTATAATCATAACAAAACAATGACCATAATCAATAGATAAGTCCTTGAATGCATATGTGCTCAGTCATGTCCAACTCTTTGTGACCCCATGAACTGTAACCTGCCAGGCTCCTCTGTCCATGGGACTGTCCAGGCAAGAATATTGAGTGGGTTGTTATGCCCTCCTCCAGGGGATCTTCCCAACCCAGGGATTGAAACTATGTCTCCTGCAGCTTCTGCATTGGCAGGTGGATTCTTTACCACTGGTACCACTTGGGAAGCCCTAGATAGTACTTAACACAACATGTATCATGTACAAAGCACTGGTATAAATGCTTTAGATATATTCACTTATTCAATGTTCAAACAATCCAGGCTATTAGAATTATAATTCTTATTTTAGAAATTAGAACCTGAGGCAAGGTTACACAACTAAAATATGAAGGAGTTTTGAACCACCACAGCCTGGCTCCAAATTCTGTGCTCTTAAGACCTGTACTATAACCTTTTAAAACTGAAGGTATATTTGAAGAGCAGGTTACTCCAACAACTTATTTTGTAAGACTGTGACAAAAACCTCAAATTAAATCAGCTCACATTTTAACTTTATGATTTATTACCTCTGCAACTTAGAAAAACTATCTAATCCTTCTAATTCAATTTCTTCATCTGTAAAATGGGCATAGTATTATACAGCATCATCAAGTGGGTTTGACGATATTAAACATGTAAAATTCTTCATCTCACTTAACAAATTAGTAAACATGTTTATTTAGCAAATGCTTATGGAACACTGTGTGCCAAGCACTGATACAAACAACATACTTGGCACAGACACAATTCACACCATTATGGAACCGACATTTTTGAAGGAGGGTAGAGATTTTTAAAAGCATACAACCAATAATAAGATAATTGCAGGTTGTGACCAGTGAGTAAGTACTTTCTCTATCTATTGTTGTTTAATACACAGGGATTCTGTAAGTCAGGAACTCTAAAAAGGCATAGTGGAAATGGTTGTTTGCTCCATGGGGTGACTTGAATGCCTGAGAGATAGAAGAGCTAAGGCTGAAGAATATGCTTTCAAGACAACTTCTTTACCTACATACCTCCTCTCAGGACTGAGATGGCGAAGGCTCAGACAGGCTCAGCTAGGATGTGAACATGTGGCATTTCCAACATGCTTAAGATTTAAGCAGAGAATTAAGATAAGATAGTATGATATTGAGTGACTGGGGAATTAACTTGTAAAGTGTTCAAGAACAGCCTCTCTGAGGAATTAATTAAATTAAGAGCTGAAGATGGATAAAGATCCAACCAAATGCAGATGAGGGAGGAGAATTCCAGTCGGAGCATGTGTGAAGTCCTGAGGAGAGAACAGGAAGCACAATAGGATATAGAATAAGGTAGGGCCATCAATGTGGACAAGGATCAAGTGAAGCATGGCTTTCTAAGCCAAGTTAAAGAGTTGGGATCTTATTATTGACCAATGAGAAGCCATTAGAAAGTTTTGAGTAGGAAAGTGATAGAATACTAAAATAAAATAAATAAAGTAGAAAGAAATGAAGAAACAATAAAAGGAATAACAATAGAACCCCATTTCAATGTTTCTCTGACTAGATTCACTATAATCCACCACGAGTATCTTCACACTGGCTCCTAATTACCGAATTTCTTTGTCTCCTATTTTGATCGTCTATGAAATAGAACATTTAATTTTTTTCCTCTCTCAATATGTGTAAATTACATTAATAAAATTAGTCTTCTAAACTGAAGACAGGAAATTTGGGGGCTGCTGAAACTCATAAAATATTGATTTCACTCCAAATCTAAACAAAATTTCATGAATGTATTATTCATTTGGCTATCTATTTACTCATTCATCTTCCCATTGATCACCAGATGCCAATAAGTGCCAATAACAGAAAAATGATTGTAACACAGTTTCTGTTTTCATGGTATTCCCATGACACAGACTTTTTTTTCAGTAAAAAGTACAATTAGAATACAAAGGAAGAAAAGCAGTACCCGAGATCCCAATGCAGAAAACACTGAAGACTAGCAAGTTATGTGCCCTGCTAAAATACATTTAAATGAATTAAAGTGGAATTTGTGTCAACTATTTATGTCTTGACCTAAGAAGCTCTTGTCACAGAAAACATTGCATTTGGGTGCTTCTATCAAGAGTCACTTAAACTGAAAATGGAAGTCCTCCTTATGTTCCTTCTGTGCAGAATGTTTGTCCATCATCAGCAGCCCTCAGAAGATGGACTCCTTCCACATCAAAGGAATTCCAAAACTCAACACATTCCTTAGCTTCCAAAGTGGAACCAAAACTTAAACAATTGTTCCAAATAACTGGTATACACACACAGACACACACACACAGACACAGACACACACACACACGAGTTTGCAGAGAAATACCTTAGTAATTATTTCTGTCTTTAGTAAATATTTCTTTCAATGTGTTGCTATCTCTTATCTCATTTGAAAATCTCTACAGGCTTTTCTTGATAAATATATTTGTTCAGATGTAAAAAACAATGATTTTAAAGCTAGAATTGATCAAAAGAAATATATCAAACTTGAGATTCTTAATGTTTAGGCGGGTCTCCATAATCTAATACTAGCTTTTCAAATGGAATGAATGATCTCATTATCATATCTCCCAAAGTCAGGGTGAGGTCAAAGCTCAAAACCAAGATACTTGGAAGTCAATCATTCATTTTTGAGCTTTCTAAATCAGATATTTAAATATTTGAAACTATATTATATCAAAAATATAGCAGCAGAATTTATGCCAGTACCCATTCCTCTATAACTAACCTTTTCAGAACCCACACAGATACCCAAGCTCACATTAAACACTGCTATGAACAGTCATAACAATCATGTTATCCCACTTCCTCTCTCTATTGCTATATTACCTAATGTAATAGATAATATAGACAGTCAAATACCTGGATCCTAATCTTGCCACACACTTGCCATGTGACCTTGGACAGAACTTGTGTGTCTCAGTGTTAGAATGGGAATATAATATCTACTTTATAAAATTATTAGGGGGATTAATTTTGTTAATGCAACACATGTAAAGTATTTATGAATACCTCAAATGTTAATTATTTTTCATCAATACAATATTCTTAAGAACTCGTTTTTTTCTTTTGTTTTGTTTGAACTGTTTATTTCCTTTCCTAGTGTCCCTGTCTACTTTTTATTTCTAAAGCTAAAACTGGAACTTCTCAGCCTCAGGAACATAAGTTTATCTCACCCCATTGTTAAAGGACACTGATAGGTTCACATATATGTTCAAGTATTTTCTGCAAGTGAGAAGAACTGAGGAATAAAATGAGTGGGGAGGCACTCGAACATTAGGTGTTCAGAGTATCTAGAAGACTAGGAACTCTGTAATATTCACCAATGGTCCATTGTCGTAGAGGTATTATGACCAGATATTATAAAGATTTTTAGTCCATCCACAGATTCATCAATCTAACATTAAGGCCACAGAAGTGGAAGAGTGAAAAACATAAAAATAATTATCTTGACTCTAACAGATTTTTAGGTCATCACATGTAGGTGAAGGAAAGGAAAGAGAATGATAAACCAACTACTCAAAATTTATGTCATTAGTTACCCTCTCCTTAGGAAATCCTGGAAGAATGAGAACCAAGAAAAAATAGGCTTGTGGAGATAGGAATAGGGCAAGGAAAACTAAAATATCAGATGAATAAAAAGATTTCATAGACTAATTTTTGGATTAAGTAATAGCAGAAGGACTCTAGACATAGAGGTAGGTAGGTTGTGATCGGAGCAAATCAGGTCTCAAAAATACTAGTGGTGCCCCGATTAGAAAGGTCAGTTTTACAAAAAGCAGGTTTTCTTTGCTAGATCATTATGGTGAAGCCTGACTTAGAACACAGAACCAGAGCCTTTTATTCTGGTGATTGTTACTCCAACTTTGTTCAGGATTCCAGAGAAGTTCATCCTCTCCTGTTTTCAAATTAGATTTCAGCTTCACTCTTACACAGCCTGTGAACTATAAGACAGTGTCATGCAGTGTCTTCCACAGTGATGCTAAGCAAGATATAAACAAGTTAGCTGAGAAGGCAATATTTTTCTGGGGCTAGGACATAATTAGTCACTAATCACAGATTGATACATGTGACACAGATTTAGAGAACAATTCTCCACCAAAGCTTGAACTGGTAAAAACAGATGCAATGACTGGGGCTGCAATTCCACTTATTTGGATGTTCTGAAGTTAGATCCCCAGTAATGAAACTACTCTGTTATCACAATTTACGTGCTTAAATTTGTGATCACCAGTGTATCATCAACCAAAACATTCTACTTCAGCTTCTGTGTCTTCTCAGTCTTCTAAATGAAGAACGGGCCAAGAAGTGGATCACTAGAGTTTGTATTTATTTGATTTATCTATGCATATCTAAGTACCCAACTCAAGGAGAGCAGAGGAAAGGTACCCAATGCAGTTTTGTTGAATGAGCGAATTAATGAGTATACAAATTGTTGAGATGAAAAAATGATTCAGTGACAAGGTGAATGAAAAAAATGATAGGTTTGTCAAAGATTTTTTTGATGAAATAATGAATGAGTCAATTAGTGAATCATGCGTTAATCCCATAACCACTGTTCCTGATAGCAATTATACTATGGAGAATAAACTCTATGTTTTGTAAAGTCATTGAGTACAATCAGCTGACTACTTTTGTTAAGCATGTGTTGGGTTCTGCATATTTTTCTGTCTCATTGAAGAAAGCTCTGTGTAGCTGTAAGCCTTAAATTGATCCTTGAAGAAGGCCATCCAAAAATAGACCAGCATGAGAAGTCCAGCATGCTGTTTCTCTCACTTCCCCAGGCTACTCCCCTATGAAAAATATTTTGATTTAGTTGGTTCATTTCATGTGATGGCAGTATGAATGATCACTTTATTGCGGACATCAGCAAAAGGATAGGAATTTACCATTAAAACAGAGTGAAACTGAAACTATTTTAGCCTCCCTCTGCTTTTGTTGAAGATAAATGATTATGATGTCAGTGCAATTTGAAAGAATATTAAATCAGAGGCTTAAAATACCTAGCAGTTTCAACTCCCTCATATCACAAGGCCTGGATTTTCACAAACTCTAAAAATTAAAATGACTGTCTCATTCTCAAAATCCAAGTGATTTTTCTGTAACTAGTTTCAGAACCCACTGAGTGAAAAAATTCCTCTTCATTTATGATGGTTTTACACTTATAATTGATTACATACATAATTTGGTTTTCTTCCAGATGCTTTCCAAACATAACTCAGATACATAGAAACTACCAAACCTAAAGACTCACCAAAGAAGGGAACAAATACACAAGTATATGACTTCTGCCTTCATGTGGTTTTTAAAGTTTTTCCAATATACTCTTATAGGATCCTACAGTATTTTTTTTTTTTTGAGTCTCTGAGAAAAGTGTTCATGGTAATAGAAACTGGAGAAAAGAAGAATTAAGTCCACATTCCTTAGAAGAGGACAGAAGAGCTGAAATTGGTTGCATGCCTATTTGTGCCATTTACCTATTATACTAAGTACCTGTAATAGGCTGAATGATGCTGCTGCTGCTAAGTCACTTCAGTCATGTCCAACTCTGTGTGACCCCATAGATGGCAGCCCACCAGGCTCTGCTGTCCCTGGGATTCTCCAGGCAAGAACACTGGAGTGGGTTGCCGTTTCCTTCTCCAATGCATGAAAGTGAAAAGTGAAAGTGAAGGTGCTCAGTCATGTGCGACTCCCAGCGACCCTATAACTGCAGCCTACCAGGCTCCTCCGTCCATTGGAATTCTCCAGGCAAGGATACTGAAGTGGGTTGCCATGCCCTCCTCCAGGGGATCTTCCCAACACACTCCTGCCTGTAGTGCAGGAGACTCTGGTTTGATTCCTGGGTTGGGAAGATCCCCTGGAGAAAGGATAGGCTACCCACTCCAGTATTCTTGGGCTTCCCTGGTGGGCTCAGATGGTAAAGAACCTGCCTGCTATGATGGAGACCTGGGTTTGATCCCTGGGTTGGGAAGATCCCCTGGAGGAGGGCATGGCAACCCACTCCAGTATTTTTGCCTGGAGAATCCCCATGGACAGAGGTGCCTGGCAGGCTACATGGTGTCACAAAGAGTCAGATGTGACTAAGCACAGCGCAGCACACTGTGGCTTACTCTGAAATCTTGCTCTAATTTATAAATATCTGTCTTCATCATACTACAAATTTTAGGATTATTTGCTTTGCAAGAAGAGGCAGGGAAGAAAGTGGAAGTCAGGACAAACCTCACTGTGTGAATTGAGGTCAAGAATCAGTTTTCCAGCAGCATCAGAGTCTGGAGGAATGAGGCATTTATTTTTTCCGTTACAATTTCAGCAGGATGTTCCTCCAACATCCAGCCCCTCCTGCAAAAGAAAAAAAAAAAAAACTGTCTTTGAAGGATGTTCCTAGGAATGATTGAAATGGATCCCTGCTCCCTGAGCTACCAGGGAGCTGCTCGTAATATTTCTAAAAGCAGTTTGGCTTTCTTCCAGAAGAGATGCTATCTGATTTACTGCAGTGCCTACTGTGATGCCTGCACGCTCGACTTCCCACCTGAGCAGTAGGAAACATCTGCAGGAGAGTCCCTCCCTTGGCAGTTCATTTCAGTGAGAGAGGAGGCCAGCCCAACAACTGTCTTTCTTATCTGTTACTGATGTGCACAAGAGTGCATGTTTCTTGGTTGTTGTTATCAAAGAGGCTTTCAAGCTTGTAAGTAGTTCCTGTTCTACTCCGTGTTGAGATTCTTCTGCAACTCATTTGGGATCCTCAAAAAATGAAATAATTCCCTTCATGATGCTCAACTAAAGAATGTTAAAGCAGATATACATTTTTTAGTCTAATCTTCCTAATATATTTCTACTGTCTTCATTATTAAAACAAAGTCATAGGGAACAAGACTAAAACACATGGATGTGAAACATTCAGCCACTATCACACTGGTGATGAGATTTAGGTCTTGGCAGAAGTGAGATCAGGGTGCAAAGATGCTATGTGCAACAATAACCCTGTTTCCTTTGTATTTTTTTTCTATCAGATTTCCTACTTCTCTCCCTGCCATCAAATGTTTTCATTCAGAGTGAATAAAGCAGTCATTATAAATTTTTGTTAACTAATACCTCACCTGTCTGATTAGTTCCAAACTCAGTTTATGAGGAATATGGAGGGGGAAAATGGATAAAATGAAATTCTGCAATAACTATCTTTAGCCTATTACTCTTTTTCCATTTGTGAAATTCTAGTTTGCTACTGAACAGAAAAGTAAAAAGGAAAATCTATAAAGCATTTTAGGGAAAGCTGGAGGAAGACTTTATACAAATAATGTGAATTTGGGGAGAAAAACCTGGCAAGAAATATATAGAGGACAGATAGTAAAAGCTTTAAAAAAAAAAAAAAAAAAAAAAAGCCATTGAGAAAGTACCAGAAAATAACATTAATTGTTTTAATTCCTAATATTAAAACATGCAGAGAGAAAACATAATTAGTTATCCATAACACCCCCTATCAACCTACTCCTTCCCAGGTAATACAGATCTGTTTCTTAAGACTTTTACCATTTAAAACTTCTCTCCTATTAGCTTCTAGCTTTTTGTGTGTGTGATTGATTGGCTATATGTCCAGGGATGCATGTAGGAAATGTATATTCCAGGTAATTAACAAGTATAAAACCATCAAACTATCCTATATTGTGTAATAGTATACATTATATCAAAGTTTTTTCATAACTTTATTTAAATAGTAAAATTTATTTTGGGATGATTCAGCTCTAATTTCCTTTACTGAAAACTAATAACTGATAAAATGACTGAGGAATAGAGGGTTTTTGTTTGTTTGTTTTTTAAATTGGAGCCTAATTACTTTACAATATTCTGGTGGTTTTTCCCATACATTCACATGAATCAGCCATGGGTGTACATGTGTTCCCCATCCTGACCCTCCCTCTCACCTCCCTCCCCATCCCATCTCTGAGGGTCATCCCAGTGCACCAGCCCTGAGCACCCTGCATCACATAACAAACCTGGACTGGTGATCTGTTTCACGTATGATAATATACATGTTTCAAGGCTATTCTCTCAAATCATGCCACCCTCGCCTTCTCCCACAGAGTCCAACAGACTGTTCTTTACATCTGTGCCTCCTCTGCTGTCTCACATATAGGGTCATCGTTACCATCTTTCTAAATTCGATATGTATGTGTTAATATACTGTATTGGTATTTTTCTTTCTGACTTACTTGGCTCTGTATAATAGGTTCCAGTTTCATCCACCTCATTAGAACTGATTCAAATGCATTCTTTTTAATAGCTGAGTGATATTCCATTGTGTATATATATCACAGCTTTCTTATCCATTCGTCTGCCAATGGACATCTAGGTTGCTTCCATGTCCTGGCTATTGTAAACAGTGTTGTGATTAATATTAGGGTACACGTGTCTCTTTCAATTCTGGTTTCCTCGGTGTGTATGCCCAGCAGTGGGATTGCTGGGTCGAATGGCAGTTCTATTTCCAGCTTTTTAAGGAGTTGTCACACTGTTCTCCATAGTGGCTCTACTAGTTTTCATTCATTGTAGACTTCTTGATAGCAGCCATTCTGACGGGCATGAGATGGTACCTCAATGTGCTTTTGATTTGCATTTCTCTGATAATGAGTGATGCTGAGCATCTTTTCATGTGTTTGTTAGCCATTTGTATGTCTTCTTTGGAGAAATGTCTGTTTAGTTCTTTGGCCCATTTTTTGACTGGGTCATTTATTTTTCTGGAATTGAACTGCAGGAGTTGCTTGTATATTTTTGAGATTAATTCTTTGTCAGTTTCTTCATTTGCTATTATTTTCTCCCATTCTGAAGGCTGTCTTTTCACCTTGCTTATAGTTTCCTTCATTGTGCAAAAGCTTTTAAGTTTAATTAGGTCCCATTTGTTTATTTTTCTTTTATTTTCTTTACTCTGGGAGGTGGGTCATAGAGGATCCTGCTATGATTTATGTCAGAGTGTTTTGCCTCTGTTTTCCTCTAGGAGTTTTATGGTTTCTGGTCTTACATTTAGATTTTCAATCCATTTTGAGTTTATTTTTGTGTGTGGTGTTAGAAAGTGTTCTAGTTTCATTCTTTTACAAGTGGCTGACCAGCTTTCCCAGCACAACTTGTTAAGGAGATTGTCTTTTCTCCATTGTATATTCTTGCCTCCTTTGTCAAAGATAAAGTGTCTGTAGGTATGCAGATTTATCTCTGGGCTATTTTGTTCCATTGATCTATATTTCTGTCTTTGTGCCAGTACTATACTGTCTTGATGACTGTAGCTTGGTAGTATAGTCTGAGGTCAGGCAGGTTGATTCCTCCAGTTCGTCTTTGTCAAGATTGCTTTGGCTATTCGAGGTTCTTTGTAATCCCATACAAATTGTGAAATTATTTGTTCTAATTCTCTGAAAAATACTGTTGGTAGTTTGATAGGGATTACATTGAATCTATAGATTACTTTGGGTAGTATACTCATTTCCACTATATTGATTCTTCCAATCCATGAACATGGTATATTTCCCCATTTATTTGTTTCATCTTTGATTTCTTTCATCAGTGTCTTATAGTTTTCTATATACAGGTCTTTTGCTTCTTTAGGTAGATTTATTCCTAGTATTTTATTCTTTTCATTCCAATGGTGAGTGGAATTGTTTCTTTAATTTCTCTTTCTGTTTTCTCATTGTTAGTGTATAGGAATGCAAGGGATTTTTATGTGTTGATTTTATATCCTGCAACTTTACTGTATTCACTGATTAGCTCTAGTAATTTTCTGGTAGTGTCTTTATGGTTTTCTATGTTGAGGATCATGTCATCTGCAAACAGTGAGAGTTTTACTTCTTTTCCAATCTGGATTCCTTTTACTTATTTATTTATTTATTTTTTCTGCTCTGATTTTTTCTGCTGTGGCCAAAACTTCCAAAACTATGTTGAATAGTAGTGGTGAGAGTGGGCACCCTTGCCTTGTTCCTGACTTTAGGGAAAATGCTTTCAATTTTTCACCATTGAGGATAATGTTTGCTGTGGGTTTATCATATATGGCTTTTATTATGTTGAGGTACTCTCCTTCTATGTCTGTTTTCTGGAGGGTTTGTTTTTTTTTTTTATCATAAATGAATGTTGAATTTTGTCAAAGGCTTTCTCTGCATCTATTGAGATAATCATATGGTTTTTATTTTTTAATTTGCTAATGGGATGTATCACATTTATTGATTTCTGAATATTGAAGAATCCTTGCATCCTTGGGATAAAGCCCACTTGGTCATGATGTATGATCTTTTTAATATGTTGTTGGATTCTGTTTGCTAAAATTTTCTTAAGGATTTTTGCATCTATGTTCATCAGTGATATTGGCCTGTAGTCTTCTCTTTTTTTGTGGCATCTTTGTTTGGTTTTGGTATTAGGGTGATGGTGGCCTCATAGAATGAGTTTGGAAGTTTACCTTCCTCTGCAATTTTCTGGAAAACTTTGAGTAGGGTAGGTGTTGGTTCTTCTCTAAATTTTTGGTAGAATTCAGCTGTGAAGCCATCTGGTCCTGGGTTTTTGTTTGTTGGAAGATTTCTGATTACGGTTTTGATTTTTGTGCTTGTGATGGGTCTCTTAAGATTTTTTTTTTTATTTCTTCCTGGTTCAGTTTTGGAAAGTTATCCTTTTCTAAGAATTTTTCCATTTCTTCAAAGTTGTCCATTTTATTGGCATATAGTTGCTGATAGTAGTTTCTTATGAGCCTTTGTATTTCTGTGTTTTCTGTTGTGATTTCTCCAATTTCATTTCTAATTTTGTTGATTTGATTCTTCTCCCTTTGTTTCTTGATGAGTCTGGCTAAGGATTTGTCTATTTTACTTATTTTCTCAAAAAATCAGCTTTTAGCTTTGTTGATTTTTGCTATGGTCTCTTTCGTTTATTTTGCATTGATTTCTGTCCTAATTTTTGTGATTTCTTTCCTTCTACTAACCCTGGGGTTCTTCATTTCTTCCTTTTCTAGATGCTTTAGGTGTAGAGTTAGGTTATTTATTTGGGTTCTCTCCTGTTTCTTGAGGTAGGCTTGTATTGCTATGAACCTTCCTCTTAGCACTGCTTTTATTGAATCCCATAGGTTTGGGGTTGTTGTGTTTTCATTTTCATTCATTTCTATGCATATTTTGACTTCTTTTTTATTTCTTCTGTGATTTGTCGGTTATTCAGAAGTATGTGGTTTATCCTCCATGTGTTTGTATTTTTCATAGCATTTTTCCTGTAGTTGACATCTAATCTTATCGCATTGTGATCAGAAAAGATGTTTGAGATAATTTCAATTTTTTTTAATTTACCAAGGCTAGATTTACGGCCCAGGATGTGATCTATCCTGGAAAGGGCTCCATGTGCACTTGAGAAAAAGGTGAAATTCATTGTTTTAGGGTGAAATGTCCTATAGATATCAATTAGGTCTAATTGGTCCACTGTATGATTTAAAAGCTGTGTTTCCTTGCTAATTTTCTATTCAGTTGATCTATCCATAGGTGTGAGTGGGGTATTAATGTCTCCCACTATTATTGTGTTACTGTTAATTTCCCCTTTCATTTTTGTTAGCATTTGCCTTACATATTGCAGTGCTCCTATGTTGGGTGCATGTATATTTATAACTGTTATATCTTCTTCTTGGATTGATCCTTTGATCATTGTGTAGTGTCCTTCTTTGTCTCTTTTCATGGCCTTTATTTCAAAGTCTATTTTATCTGATATGAGTATTGCTACTCCTGCTTTCTTTCGTCTCCATTTGTGTGAAATATCTTTTTCCAGCCCTTCACTTTCAGTCTGCATGTGTCTCTAGGTTTGAGGTGGATCTTTTGTAGACAGCATATATAGGGGTCTCATTGGTCTCGTTTTGTATCCATTCAGCCAGTCTTTGTCTTTTGGTCAGGGCATTCAACCCATTTATATTTAGGGGAATTATTGATAAGTGTGATCCTGTTGCCATTTACTTTGTTGTTTTGGGTTTGAGTTTATAATTTTTTTCTGTGTTTCCTGTCTAGAGAAGATCCTTTAGCATTTGTTGGAGAGCCGGTTTGGTGGTACTGTATTCTTTGAGTTTTTGTTGTCTGCAAAGGTTTTAATTTCTCCTTCATATTTGAATGAGATCCTTGCTGGGTACAGTAATCTGGGTTGTAGGTTTTTCTCTTTCATCACTTTAAGTATGTCCAGCCATTCCCTTCTGGCTTGAAGAGTTTGTATTGAAAGGTCAGATGTTATCCTTATGGGGATCCCCTTGTGGGTTAATTGTTGTTTGTTTTTTTTTTTTCCCCTTGCTTGTTTTAATATTTGTTCTTTGTGTATGATCTTTGTTAATTTGATTAATACGTGTCTTGGGTGTTTTGTCTTGGGTTTATCTTGTTTGGGACTCTCTGTGCTTCTTGGACTTTGGTGGCATTTACTTCCCCATTTTAGGGAAGTTTTCAACTATTATCTCCTCAAGTATTTATTCATGGCCTTTCTTCTTGTCTTCTTTTTCTGGGACTCCTATGATTCGAATGTTGGGGCATTTGACATTGTCCCAGAGGTCTCTGAGAGTGTCCTCATTTCTTTTAATTCTTTTTTCTTTTTTCCTCTCTGCTTCATTTATTTCCACCATTTTATCTTCCACCTCATGTATCCTATCTTCTGCCTCAGTTATTCACTGTTGGTTCCCTCCAGAGTGCTTTTGATCTCAGCTATTGCATTATTCATTATTGATTGGCTCTTTTTTATTTCTTCTAGGTCCTTGTTAAACTTTTCTTACATCTTCTCAATCCTTGTCTCCAGACTATTTATCTGTAACTCCATTTTGTTTTCAAAATTTTGGATCATTTTTATTATCATTATTCTGAATTATTTTTCAGGTAGACTCCCTATCTCCTCTTTTATTTGGTTTGGTGGCATTTATCATGTTCCTTTACCTGCTGAATATTTCTCTGCCTTTTCATCTTGTTTAGGTTTCTGTGTTTGGGGTGACCTTTCTGTAGGCTGGAAGTTTGTGGTTCCTCTTTATTGTGTAGGTTCCTCTCTGTGGTTGGGGTTGGAAGAGTTGCTTGTCAAGGTTTCCTGGTTAGGGTAGCTTGTGTTGATGTTCTGGTGGGTGGAGCTGGATTTCTTCTCTCTAGAGTACAATGCAGTGTCCAGTAGTGAGTTTTGAGATGTCAGTGGGTTTGGTGTGACTTTTGGCCGCCTGTATTTTTGTGCTCAGGGTTATGTTCCTGCCTTGTTGGAGAATTAGCTTGGTATGGCTTGCTCTGAAACTTGTTGGCTCTTGGGTGAAGCTTTGTTTCAGTGTAGATATGGAGGCTTTTGGATGAGCTTTTGTTTGTTAATGGTCCCTGGAGTCAGGAGATTTATGGTGATCTCAAGTTTTGAATTTAGGCCTCCTGCCTCTGGCTTTCAGTCTTATTCTTATAGTAGCCTCAAGACGTCTCCATCCATACAGCACTGATTACAAAACATCTAGGTTAATGGTGAAAAGATTCTCCACAGTAAGGGGCACCCAGAGAAGTTCGCAGAGTTACATGAAGAAGAGAAGAGGGAGGAGGGAGATAGAGGTGACCAGGAGGAGAAGAGGGGGAATCAAAATGGGAGAGAGCATTCTAGCCAGTAATCAATTGCCTATTTGCTCTCCACAGTCTGGAACACTCAGAGAGGTTCAAGGAGTTCCATAGAGAAAAGAAAAGGGAGGAAGGAGATAGAGGTGACCAGGAGGAGAGGACGGAGAGTCAAAAGGAGAGAGACCAATCTAGCCTGTGATCAGTTCCCTAAGTTTTCTCCACAGCCTGGAACACCCAAAGTGTTGGGGTCCTTTAATGGACCGGAACCTTGTGGTGCGGAGTCGACGATAAGAAAATGAAAGAGAGAAAGAGAGAGAGAGAGAGACAAAAAAGACCCGGGGACCTAAGCTCTGATGGAGCAAAGGTGCTTTAATGATTTTTCTATGAGTATATATAGGCTGCAGTACAAGAAACTTCTTTCGGAATGATAGAGATCAGAAAACCAAATGTACAGCAAACGTTACCAAGGAAACATGGGCTAAAAGTAGTCACAAGGTCAGAAGACAATCTCTATCTCAAGAAAGGGGAAGGAGACTAAGCTGTTTTGTCCTAAGGAGAATGTTTACTAAAGGAGACTCATGCTTGCCTCACACAATGACCTCAGTCCCTGGGAGCAGCGTGCTGTTCCGCTTGAAGAGGGACAAAGGACTCATGAGAGACAGCACGTAGGAATCCTCCCGTTAAACATTCCCTGACAATTCCCCCTTATTTATTTAATATTTGTAAGAAGAGTTCTGACCATCAAAGTTTGTTTAGTTTTGACAATCTTTGCATAAAGGCAACGGTAGACAACAAATATAATTGTTAAGACAATCACCAAAATTGTGGTTCCAGATCCAATGCTATGAGTAAGACTTTGAAACCATCCTCGTGGGTCTAGCCCAGATAATTGATCAGCCAATTGTTTAGCTAAAGTTTCCATATCAATGGAAGAGGGCAGATTATTAGAAAAGGTTTCAAATATTTCTTTTTGTAATAATTGTACATTCAGAGAGGCATTATCATGTATGTTTTGTAAATGAAACTTAATTTGTTCCCAGTTGTAGGCAGTATTATTAAAATGAACAGGAGTAACACAAAAATCTAGCCTGTGATCAGTTCCCTAAGTTTTCTCCACAGCCTGGAACACCCAAAGAGATTCACAGAGTTAAGTAGAGAAAGAGCAGTCAAGCCAGCAATCACACTCCTAAGTAAAAATGGGTACTAAAGATTGGATTCTTAAAGGTACGAGATTGATAACAAATACCAAAAAGCAAATATTAAAAATCTACCATAGAGGTTAGACTCTCAAAAATACAATATTAAAAAAACAAAACAAAACACAAAAGTTATATTTAAAAAATATGAAGTTTGCTTTAAAAATAGGGTCTTTTTTTTCAGGGTAATAGGTTTTAAAAATGAAAATTAAAGGATTAATAAAGAACTTAAAAATAAAAAATTAAAAATAAATCAAAACATGATAATAGTAAAATATATCTAAGAATTTCTCTGGAGCTGTTGAGGGCAGTGTGGGGTCAGTTCAGTTTCAGATAGGTCCTTGTTCCACCTTATACTTCTTCTCAAGGTATATAGGTCCCTTCCAATGTAGCCAGTGCTAATTACAGGGTTTTAATCTGTTGCACCTGTCACTTCGAGAGCCAGTCCCTCTTCTTTATTTTGGCTTCCCCTGTTTGCAAGTCTCTTCAGTATCTAACTTCTGCCCTGACACATGGGGGCGAAGGTGGTCACTTATTTAGGCTCACTTGTTCAATTGTGCTGCAGGAAGGTAGGAACAGTGCAAGCAAACATCACTGGTGTGTGTGGGGAGTGCTCGCGGTGTCTGGGTCATACTGGGTTTGCCCCTGCTCACGGCATGTGTGCTTTCCCAGACTACACTGCTTAAGCTCCAGGTTGCTCTGCCAGGGAACTGTCTATCGTGGGCCCTGAGTTTCGTGTACTTCCCAGATCTACGCCACTCAGGTTCAGGTTCTCGGGTACTCCACAAAGGCACAGACTCAGTTGGGCCTGCATTTTGTGCCCTTCCCAGGTCCAAGCAGCTCAGGCAACCAGGTGCTTGATGAGGGCACACTCCCTAGGTGTGGTCAGTCTTATCACCTCCCCTGTTCCAGCCGCTTGGTTTCCTGGGTGCGCAGTGGTGTCTCAGGTGTGCCATGTGTCTCTTCCGGGGAGCTGATCTCTGGCTGCAACCCTCCTGATGGATGTCAACCTTCCAAGATCCCAGGAAGACTTGGTTAGCAAATGAGAGCCTGTTTGCAATTTGGTAGGGGATGCCGTCTCTGGGGTCGAGTTTGGCCTTTTCCTCCTGGCTCTGGCTGGCATCTGCCTGCCTCCCTTCCTCCCACAGAGGATGGGCTGGTCTGCAGTTGGCTACATTCCTTTGGTATTCGCTCAGTCCCTTTTTCTGTGAGCAGGCATGGCAGTGCGTTAGGTTAGAGCTTTACACAGCAAAGTTCTCTCTCCTCTTTTTTTTCCCCCCTCTCTGGCTATCCCAAGATTAAGGTTGCTATCTCACGTTAGCTCCCTCAGATTGCCCTCAGGGAATTCAGGCCTTGTCCTTACCCTAAGGAACGCAGCCCGTGCCTCCCTGTTCAGCCCCCACTTGCTGGTGGCTGACGCAAGTGTCTGGGCTACTTCTCCATTGGGAGCTGTAGTTAGACCCATAATCTGTGGGTTTTATTTATTTATTTATTTCCTCCCAGTTATGTTGCCCTCTGAGATTCTAAAACTCCCCACAGACCCGCTTGTGAGAGGGTCTCCTGGTGTTTGGAAACTTCTCTTGTAAGACTCCCTTCCCGGGATGGGTCTCCATCCCTAACTCTTGTCTCTCTTTTTATCTTTTATATTTTGTCCTGCCTCCTTTTGAAGACAATGAGCTGACTTTCTGGGTGCCTGGTGTCCTCCGCCAGCGTTCAGAAGTTGTTTTGTGGTATTTGCTCAGCATTCAAGTGATCTTTCGATGAATTTGTTGGGGGGGAAAGTGGCCTTCCCACCCTATTCCTCTGACATCTTAGGACCGCCCCCAGGAATAGAGGTTTTATCTTATCTTAAAATAATTGATTACCTTGTGTTTATGTCAGGGGAATTCACCTTTATTTTACAAAAGAGAAAGAGAAATCATGCTTATTTTATCTTACTGTGTCTCACATCCTAGGTTTGCTCTATTTATCAGTGGTATTTCTTTATTATCAGAAAGTCCTTCTTCTGAGACCAGGGAACTGAAGCTCAGCTCTGTGAAGTAATTCCATTCATTTATATAAAGATTCAGTTAGTGCTTACAATGAAAATTTGCTGAAAATGATTCAGGGAACTCAAACTGGGGCTCTGTTATAACCTAGAGGGATGGGAAGGAGATTCAAGAGGGAGGAGACTTTCATGTTGCTGTATGACAGAAATCAAACCAACACTGTAAAGCAATCATCAGTTGAAAAGAAACAAATATTTTAAAAAGCAGATAAAAGCAGCAAAGAAAAAAATTCAGTTAGTACTTACTGAGTGTCTTCTTATGGGCTAGGTCTGTTGTTGATGTTTGAAACTCAGTGATTCCAAAGATAGAGAGGTAAACAGAGGGCTAATCACTGCATTCACTCAAGAAATAATTAATTCTTGTGCTCAGTCGTGTCTGACTTTTTGTGACCCCATGGACTGTAGCCCAACAGGCTTCTCTGTCCATGGAATTTTCTAGGCAACAATACTGGAGTGGGTTGCCATTTCCTTTTCCAGGGGATCTTCCCGACCCAGGGATTAAACCCGTGTCTCTTATGTTTCCTGGATTGGCAGGCAGATTCTTTACCACTGTACCACCTGGGAAATCCAACTAATTCTTAAAGGTATCTTTATTAACACTGAACTAGAGGAAACATCGCAGAAAAAAAATAAAGGACCTGCCTTTATAGAGTGTGAAGTTGAGCAAGAAATACTGCAGCACGATGTAAGAGGTGCCATTCCAGAGGTGAGCACAGTTCATGTCAATAACACATGTACAAAAGCAGAGATGAAGGTAGGTAGAGAAGTGACATCTTGAAGGATGAATAAATGTGTTGGAGGTGATCAACAGGTTTGGAACAGGTTTCTTTTTCAGTTCAGTTCAGTCGCTCAGTTGTGTCCGACTCTCTGCGACCCCAAGGACTGCAGCACGCCAGGCCTCCATGTCCATCGCCAGCTCCTAGAGTTTACTCAACCTCATGTCCATTGAGTCGGTGATACCATCCAACAGTCACATCCTCTGTCGTCCCCTTCTCCTGCCCTCAATCTTTCCCAGCATCAGGGTCTTTTAAAGTGAGTCAGTTCTTCACATCTGTTCAGTTCAGTTCAGTCACTCAGTCGTGTCTGACACTTCGCAACTCTATGAACTGCAGCACGCCAGGCCTCCCTGTCCATCACCAGCTCCTGGAGTCTACCCAAACCCACGTCCATCGAGTCGATGATGCCATCCAGCCATCTCATCCTCTGTTGTCCCCTCTTCCTCCTGCCCTCAATCTTTCCCAGATCAGGGTCTTTTCCAAAGAGTCAGCTCTTCGCATCAGGTGGCCAAAGTAATGGAGTTTCAGCTTCAACATCAGTCGTTCCAATAAACACCAGGACTGATCTCCTTTAGGATGGACTGTTTGGATCTTCTTGCAGTCCAAGGGACTCTCAAGAGTCTTCTCCAACACCACACTTCAAAAGCATCAATTCTCCAGTGCTCAGCTTTCTTTATAGTCCAATTCTCACATCCATACATGACCACTGGAAAAACCATAGCCTTGACTAGATGGACCTTTGTTGGCAAAGTAATGTCTCTGCTTTTTAATATGCTCTCTAGGTTGGTCATAACTTTCTTTCCAAGGAGCAAGTGTCTTTTAATTTCATGGCTGCAATCACCATCTGCAGTGATTTTGGAGCCCAGAAAAATAAAGTCAGCCACTGTTTCCCCTGTTTCCCCATCTATCTGCCATGAAGTGATAGGATCAGATGCCATGATCTTAGTTTTCCAAATGTTGAATTTAAGCCAACTTTTTCACTCTCCTCTTTCACTTTCATCAAGAGGCTCTTTAGTTCTTCTTCACTTTCTGCCAAAAGGGTGGTATTATCTGCATATCTGAGGTTATTGATATTTCTCCCAGTAATCTTGATTCCAGCTTATGCTTTCTTCAGCCCAGCATTTCTCATGATGTACTCTGCATATAAGTTAAATAAGCAGGGTGATAATATACAGGCTTGATGTGCTCCTTTCCCTATTTGGGACCAGTCTGTTGTTCCATGTCCAGTTCTAACTGTTGCTTCCTGACCTGCATACAGATTTCTCAGGAGGCAGATAAGGTGGTCTGGTATTCCCATCTCTTTAAGAATTTTCCAGAATTTGTTGTGGTCCACATAGTCAAAGGCTTTGACATAGTCAATAAAGCAGAAATACATGTTTTTTTCTGAAACTCTCTCACTTTTTCCATGATTGAACAGATGTTGGCAATTTGATCTCTGGTTCCTCTGCCTTTTCTAAATCCAGCTTGAACATCTGGAAGTTCATGGCTCACGTACTGTTGAAGCCTAGCTTGGAGAATTTTGAGCATTACTTTGCTAGCATGTGAGGTGAGTGCAACTCTTTGGTAGTTTGAGCATTTCTTGGCATTGCCTGTCTTTGGGATTGGAATGAAAAGTGACCTTTTCCAGTTCTGTGGCCACTACTGAGTTTTCCAAATTTGCTGGCATATTTAGTACAGCACTTTCACCACAACATCTTTTAGGATTTGAAATAGCTCAACTAGAATTCCATCACCTCCATTTGCTTTTTTCATAACAATATTTCCTAAGGCCCACTTGACTTCACATTCTAGGATGTCTGGCTCTAGGTGGTGATCACACCATTCTGATTATCTGGGTTGTGAAGATCTTTTTTGTATAGTTCTTCTGTGTATTCTTGCCACCTCTTCTTAATATCTTCTGCTTTTGTTAGGTAGGTCCATACCATTTCTGTCCTTTATTGTGCCCATCTTTGTGTGAAATTTCCCCTTGGTATCTCTAATTTTCTTGAAGAAATCTCTAGTCTTCCCCATTCTATTGTTATCCTCTATTTCTTTGCATTGATCACTGAGAAAGGCTTTCTTATCTCTCTTTGCTATTCTTTGGAACTCTGCATCCAAATGGGTATATCTTTCCTTTTCTCCTCTGCCGTTCACTTCTCTGCTTTTCACAGGTATATGTAAGGCCTCCTCAGACAACAATTTTGCCTTTTTGCATTTCTTTTCCTTTGCGATGGTCTTGATCCCTGCATCCTGTACAATGTCATGAACCTCCATCCATAGGTCTTTAGGCACTCTTATCAAATCTAATCCCTTGAATATATTTTTCATTTCCACTGTGTAATTGTAAGGGATTTGATTTAGGTCTACCTGAATGGTCTAGCGGTTTTCCCTACTTTCTTCAATTTAAGCCTGAATTTGGCAATAAGGATTTCATGGTCTGTGCCACAGTCAGCTCTGGTCTTCTTTTAGCTGACTCTATAGAACTTCTCCATCTTTGGCTGCAAAGAATATAATCAATATGATTTTGGTATTGAATATCTCGTGATGTCCATGTGTAGAGTCTTCTCTTGTGTTGTTGGAAGAGGGTGTTTGCTATGACCAGTGCGTTCTCTTGGCAAAACTCTATTAGCCTTTGCCCTGCTTCATTCTGTACTCCAAGGCCAAATTTGCCTGTTACTCCAGGTATTTTTTGACTTCCTGCTTTTACATTCTAGTTCCCTATAATGAAAAGGACATCTCTTTTGGGTGTTAATTCCTGAAGGTCTATGTAAGTCTTCATAGAACTGTTCAACTTCAGCTGCTTCAGCATTACTGATTGGGGCATAGACTTGGATTCCTGTGATAGTGAGTGGTGATATGAATGGAAGTCATTTTAGAAATTTTGGTTGACTCTAGTCCTTTTAACACATGCAGGATGCTATTTCCCTTTTCTGTTGACCTCAAGTCCTGTGAAATGTCAGTGGGAGAGATGTTTCCAGCCAAAAGCTTTGAGAACCAGCATTATGGTGAATATCAGGAGCACTGGGACCAGGGCTTCCCATGGGGATTCAGCGCTTCTTAACCACTGTTTGTAAGAATAATAGTTTTCTGAGATATTAGTATTAATTAGTATTTTGGACAAAGGGGTTCTTAGATCAAATGAATACTAAAACCATTGATTTAAAGTATACTTTTACCATTGTATTTCCTGATACTGTCAATATGCAAACAAGTCTTATGAAGTTACAATAAGAAGATCAAATATATAGCACACTATTTTACCTAGGTCACTAAATCCAAAAGATACTTTCAAGTCCTTACAGTATTTGACTGTTGAGGAATAACTGACACTGTTCCCCTTCTTTCCTAAGATATCTGAATCCTTTCATTTATCCAAGTGCATATTAATTATTTCACTACCAGTGTACAGGTCACGTGGCATGGGCTGGGCCCTGTGCTTCTTACTGAAGGTAAAGCAGAAGCACACATAAGTGTCCTCCATTCTTTCATGGAGCATTTGCCCACTGGTGAAGATAGACTTCACACCAATGAAAGGAAGCTTAATTAAGTTCAAAATAAAAATCTTGATGGGAGAATTTTATAACCAAGGAGACCAGTCTGTTTACCCAGAAGGATAATGAGATGGCATTACTGAAGAGCAGGTTGTATATGGGAAATAAGACTCACATTAGCACCCATAGTCACTAGTCCTTAATAGTCCATATAATTTTGGAATGATGGAAATAATTATACAACACATTTTACCTTCAACACTGTCTCATAGATTTTCCATAATTTGAGAAGAAATGCCCTGATTCACAATTTTTGAACTCCTCCCTTTAAAAAGCAACACCCTAGTTGAGGGAATTTAAAACTTGAATGTTAATAATGAATCACCCAAGAATCTTAATAAACTACAGCAGATCTAGGGTGGGATTTAAGGTTTTTCAATTCTAATGCCTCCTAAGTAAGTCTGATACTGGTGACCCCTGGAACACACTTGAATAGAGCAATGTCCTAAGCACTGACTTCAAACCTGGATGTACAGAGCAGAATGAACTCAGAATATTTCCTTTTCAATCTGCTGCTGCTGCTAAGTCATTTCAGTTGTGCCCAACCCTGTGCGACCCCATAAATGGTAGCCCACCAGGCTCCCCTGTCCCTGGGATTCTCCAGGCAAGAACACTGGAGTGGGTTGCCATTACTTTCTCCACCTTTTCAGTCAATGGTTCTTATAATTGAGTCAATCAGTGGTTCTTATAATGGAGTAAAAATAATCTGGAATGTTTTTTAAAAGTATACTGTCTAAATATTATATGACATCACTTATGAAAGTGAAGTGAAAGTCACTCAGTCATGTCCAACTTTTTGTGACCCCCTGGACTATACTCATGGAATTCTTCAGATCAGAATACTGGAGTGGGTAGCCATTACCATCTCCAGGGGATCTTCCCAGCCCAGGGATTGAACCCAGGTCTTTAACATTGCAGGCATATTCTTTACCAGCTGAGCTACCAGGGAAGCCCTGATAACTTTTACATGGAACCTAAAAAAGTGGGTTACAAATGAACTTATCTACAAAACAGAAATAGAGTTACAGACAAGGAAATTAAATTATGGCTACTGGAAGGTAAGGGGGGAGAGATAAACTGGAAGATTGGACTGACACATACAATTGGGAAGATTGGACTGACACATACAGCTGTCATATACTGAATGAAACAAATCACACAGAGAAATATCATAAGATATTTTATGTGAAATCTAAAATGAAATGATGCAAATGAACTTATTTATAAAACAGAAACAGACTCACTGACAGAAAAGGAACTTATGGTTACCAGGGGAGAAGGGTTGAGGGAAGGGATAGTTAGGGAGTTTGGAACTGACATGGATACACTGCTATATTTAAAACAGGTGGCTGATAAAGACCTACTTCTACAGGTCCTTGTTGGTTATCCCTACTATGTAGGGAACCCTGCTCAATGTTATGTGGCAGCCTGGATGGAATGAGAGTTTGGGGGAGAATGGATGCATGTGTATGTATGGCTGAGTCACCTTGCTGTCCACCTGAAACTATCACAATATTGTTAAATGACTATAATATAAAATAAAAAGTTATTTTTTTAAAAAAAGTTAACTAATAAGGACCTACTGTGTAGCACAGGGAACTCTACTCAGTACCCTGTAATGGCCTATATGGGAAAAGAATCTTAAAAAAAAGTGGATATATGCATATGTATGACTGATTCACTTTGCTGTACTCCTACCACTAACGTGGCATTGTAAATCAACAATGAAAGTGAAGGTGTTAGTCTGTCAGTCATGTCCAATTCTTTGGACCCCATGGACTATAGCCCAACAGGGTCCTCTGTCCATGGGATTCTCCAGGCAAGATACGGAAGTGGGTTGCCATTCCCTTCTCCAGTGCATCTTCCTGACCCAGGGATCAATCTAAGCCACCAGGTTATATTTGTTGTACACCTGAAACTAACATGACATTGCAAATCAACTATATTCCAATAAAAAATACACTGTCTAGATCCCGTCACTAGATACTTAGAATCAATTGATCTGGAATAGGGTACCAGCATTGAAAGTCGGAAACAGCTACCCTGTAAGCTAATGAAGACCCATGGCTGAGATTCAGAGTTTTATATAAAGGTACACCTCTGAATTTGTCAAATTTAAATCCAGGCATTTTGCCCTCTCCCCTCACTCCTCCAGTCTCTGACGGGCCCCTACTTACTTTGCTGATTAGTCCAGCTCCAGCACAGATGGTGCGGGTGGGTATGCTGATGACTTCCTTCACCATCAGGCTGCTCACTGCCCGAGGGTGCAGCAAATAAATGGTCTGTGCAGGTGTAATAGGGAAGGGAGGCTTGTCTTCTCTCGTGATACAGTCTATCAAAATCAAAATCCCCTTGGCTGACTTGCCAAGAAGTATACTTTGTCATGATACTATGAAAGAGAACAAATGACACCTATGTCTATTTACTTTTCTCTCTTCTTCTTTTTCACTTAAAAAAAACTTCCAGATGTTCAGAAGCTTGACATTTAATATCCCATGTTTGACCTTTCAGTCTTCAGCCATCTGCCACAAAGGGTGTTTAGCAAGCTAATGTGAAAAGGCATTTAATAATAGATTAACTCAGTTGTGGCACATTTTGATGGTGCTAATCAAGGTAAAAATTCCAACACTAATATAAATATTTAAGCAAGTATTCTCACATATCTCCCCCAAATTTTCTGATAGCATCTTCCTCTTGCTACCATGTGAAGATGTGATTACATCTCAACATAACCTGTTAGGTCTTTATCAAATTATGTCATTTTCACTGGTACCAGAGATTGTCTACTTCTTATTTAGAAGTGTAACTGCACTTGTTCTGTAAAAAGGTAAGAAATTCCCAGAAAATACATTATCTGTAAGATTAATAACAAAATATAGGAATATTGAATATTACTGTATTAATATTGAAGTATGCTCAGTCAACTCAGCCATGTCCAACACTTTGCAGCCCTTTGGACTGTAGCCAACCAGGTTCCTCTATCCATGAAATTTTCCAGGCAAGAACACTGGGGAAAGTTTCCATTTCCTCCCACAGGGGATCTTCCCAACTCAGCGATAGAACCTATGTCTCCTGCATTGGCAGGCAGATTCTTTACCACTAGCACCACCTGAGAAGCCCAATATTCAAGCTTCAGTCAGCTCAATAAATCAATAGGAAAATAATGCAAACAAGTTCACATTTTAGGGGAAAAAATATCCATAAGGATAAGAAGAGCATTGTGTATTCCTATGATAATTGCAGTTGAGTCCATCTGCTCACAATATCCGTGTACTAGTAACTAAGTCTCATTGATAATTCATTGCTAATATTATCTCACAACCCCTTTTTGCTATCTTTTGATCAAAGCTTCCTTTTTGTAGACTGGGGAGTTTTACATTTATACTTCCTATTCACTTTTTATCCCCCTACACACCCCGATTTTTCATTCTGAGCAGAGATCTCACTAGGTGCATTGTTTGCTCTTTGGTCAGTACATAGATCTCCTTCACTTTCACTTGGATGCTTCTATAATGCTCACCTCCCATAGTCAACTTGAGGACAAGTACAATTCTAAACCATGTTTCTGAATATACCAGGAATTTAACTAGTGTGAGCATTGGAGGAGGTAGGTATGTACTAATGAGTCCCTGACCCACTGGGTGAGAGACTAGTTCATGCGAGTGACGTCTGACAGCCTTTCTCCTATTAAAAAAGTAGTTCCCTGGTAGTTGAGTGGGAGCGATGGTAACATTTCCAGGTTGGCCCACGAACAGGGTCTCTCACTTCAGGGTTCACCACTGAGATATGAAAATCTTTTTCTCAATTCTCAAGTCTTGTTTGATTTCAGAATTAGAACCCAAGCTGAAGACTGGGAGTTCCTAGCCATCCTCTGTCCAGGCTCGAGTTAGTGGGAATTCATTCTAGAAGCCAGGAGACTGTTGATTAATATTCTCAGTTTGCAGTTCAACTGCTATTTTGAGCATTTTTAGTGGGACTTAATGTGTAATTAACTGGTAAATTAGGAGTTGAATGAAGGATTGTTGGGAGCATTTTTATTAATGGTTATCAACCTAGGACATGTCGCTAATCATTGATCTGATAACATCCATAAAGTCTGGAAAAGAATAAGAAACTGTTCCATAGATTTTCAAAATAATTAATTGCCTCTCCATACAAAGTCTCAAGGAATTTTTCTTCTGAAAGGACATTTCTCCAACACGTAAAGTCTCCCTGAACTGATCCATCCTCTTGAAAATGGTCCCTTTTCCTTTAAATTTCTCTGTAGTATCCTTTGTCCTGTTGCATTTGCTTGGTGTATTAGCATAGGTTTATATATACAGCTTGAATTAGAATAAGGATTTGAATTCTATTGTATATGTGTAACTTTGGACAAGTTTTTTGTTAAATTATTCTTCTGTGAAATGGAAATAAGAGTATACTTTAACTCATAATGTCATAATTGTAGAGGTATAGATATATCTCTTTGTATATAGTGAGTACTAATAACCATCAGCTATGATCATTAACATCATTATTATTATACTATCATATTATCTGTGGCATAGTCATTATTTATCTGAAAGTTTTAATAGGCAAGAATTGCTTTGAAACACATAAATAGAGATATGGCAGAAACCAACACAATATTATAATTATCCTCCAATTAAAAATAAATAAATTTTAAAAAAAGATTAAACAACTACATTTCTTTATATAGAGGAAGATTTTTCTGATATGCAGGAAGATAGTACATGTACTAAGTTTTTAAACTACTTTTCTCAAAAATGAAAATATTCAACAGATATAGATTGATCAAAGAGTGCACACATACCTTCAAGTATAACTAGGACAATGTTATCATACTTATCTCTGCAGGCCAAAATTATTTGATTTTCTTGTTCTTTATTTCAGGATTCTCCAACTTTTTTCAACTAACCAAGTTACTTTTGGAATCAGATACTTATAATGTATGCTATTTAAGAAAGAAGCAGCCTGGTTATTAGATACATTCATTGAATAAAATTTTGATCCCAATTTTATAGTGTCAATATGAGAATCACAACACCTCTACCAGGAAGCATGATAACTTTTTTGAAATGTCAATCTCTAAAAGGAAACTTCGCAAAGTAATGGCCCTCTTTTATACCTGTTCTTCTTTCCCCTGAACAGGTAAGGAACTTCTAACCTGCTGACAATTGCCTGATTCCCTTCAGAGGTATTCTGAGCTTACCAGCTGTCACTAATCAATGATTATCCCTTGTAAGAGTCCCCAAAATGGGAATTCATAATATAAAACTCTATCTGAGCCAGTTTCTCCTCAAGTCATAAAATCTGAGTCCCCTTCAATGTTCTTCCGGACACTTTCAGAACATTTTATGGGGATAGTCATTTTTCTCTAGAGTCCTCATGATTACTGAGTGATTTACCCCTTTCTTTCTCTTCTATTCCAGTTCTCTTCAAGAGAGGATAAATTGTCATGGACAACAAGATAGCTCACAACTAGGGTACCACAGCCCCTAGTAAATCTGCCAACACCCAACGTCAAAAGATTTGTGCTTACGTGATCGTGACACTGTTGTTACCACCTCCTTTCACTGGCACTGCTAGTGGTGTGTTACACGCCCAAAGCACAGCTGAGATAGCTGAGCAACATCCTCTTTTAAACCACTAAAAGCAGACTGGCTCAGAGGCCAATCTAACTGCTGGTTATTCTGCCGTTCTAAGAGCTCTTGTCTAATTCTGACTCACAATTTTTTAGAGCTTGAATACTTCTTTGCTTTTCCTTACTTAAGGATAATTTATTCCCTCTTCTAAATAGTTTCCTAACAGCCACCTTTGCCACCACCAATCCTAGCCAACTGGCATATCAGATATTTCGAATTATCAGGGAACATCTAACAAATATCCATTTCAGATGTTGCTAAAATTAAGCCATGGTCACGTAAACTAGAAGTATCCAAGAGCCCAGTTATCAGTACAATCTTAAACTGCATCAGTGTAATTGCAGTTCTAAAATGCACAGACATGGATGGTGTAGTTATTTATTCATTCTGGTGTGGTGTACCAGAAAGAACAGTGAAGCGAAAATCAAGAGATGGATTAGAGCCTATTGGTCTCTGAATTAC
Source organism: Cervus canadensis (assembly GCF_019320065.1). NCBI lineage: Eukaryota > Metazoa > Chordata > Mammalia > Artiodactyla > Cervidae > Cervus > Cervus canadensis. Next base: position 25,475,528 of record NC_057404.1, on the reverse strand, counting down.
CTTTATAAGCTTGGGCAAGTCTCAAAACTTCTAGCTCATTTTAAAAATTAGGGGATTGAACTCAAAATCTCTAAGGTTTCTTCCAAAGTTCCTTTAAGGTCTGAATGAAAACACTTTTTAAGAGACCCAGTTTGGGGGGAGCAGCTGTGAAAAGGTACTACACAACAGAATTCAGGTTCTGTTATTTAATACTATAGCATCAATTTGCATGATCTATGTTAATATAACTAAAAGGAGGAAGCTCACCAGCCAGATGTTACATGACACTCTCAGATTGTTATTTCAAAGTTTGTAGGTGGAAAGAGGCTTTAACCTTGTTTTCTAGTTATTTTTCTATCTGTACAAAAGAAATGGATCTTCAAAAGAATACCAATGTCTGAGAACTGTCACAATGAAGTTTAGGAAGGATTGTAAGCAAAACAGTTTAAGAATACAATATAGTAATAGAAAGCCAAATTCAGAGAATAAAGATATTTATAAATTTAGTAAGAAACCTCAGCCACTTTTATTCAATGAATAGAAATATTTTTTGAGGCGGGGGGTGGAAACACTGAGATTCACATTACACAGATAGAGAAAGAAAAAGAATATATGAGATTTTTTTTCAGTCCACGTTACTAAGGTAAATGCAGACATCATTATAAAGTGGCAGTGCTGATAATGAGACTTATGTAGGCTATGTGCATTTTTTTCCCTGCCATATACTAAAGAATTTGAAAGTAGAACTACAACTGCAATTCAAATTGAAGAATGAGAAATTTTCTTACCTGGAAAGAAGATTAATCCCTCTTTAATTGACTCTTTGATCAGGATAAAGATTTCTAAGAAGAAAATGTAATATGTTTCTCATAAGAAATTAAAGATGACAAATGAGGGGTCATTAGCATTATGGGGATTCCAGGAAGGCATGTGTTTCAAGATGAAGTAACCTTTATTGAATTAGATAATTTAAGAAGTAAACTTATTAGGTATATTTGAATTTATTGACAAAGTACTTCTTAAACTTCCTAGTAACAAAATCCCAGTAAGAACATTGTTACAATAGCAAATTAGAACAAGCTCTTCTTGTCTTTATTAGGCACTTGACAAAAACACAGGGTAGCCTATAAAACTCCATAAAAGCAGGGAGAATGTTGTTTATATTTTCCATAAAGGTCTCAGCTCACTATGAGTGCTAAGTGGATGCTAAATCTGAGTCATGAAAATGCCTCTCTAATGAGTACTAAAGAATTCCCAGAGTAAGATCATGCCTTTGTAACCAGTATCAAACACCAACCTTTACTGATTTTGTATCATAGCAGTTCTCAGAAGCTTTCTGCCCATGATCCTTATCATGCACAGTAAATGTTGATTAAATTAATTTTAGAGTTTTGTTGAAATGAGTCCCCCCACCTTCCAAAAAAAAAAAAACCAAAAACCAGAGGTCTTAGTAGACCCCAGTGATTAGAAAATGTGTCTAAGTCTAATTAGTTTCCCTCTTTTCTGAAAAATTATATCATACTTTTTCTTCTCTCTTCCAGCAACTTTTGACCCAGTTCTCACTTTCTGCTGATGACCTATTTCACTTAGAAAATATAAATAGTCTCATATTTCATCTACCCACATCAGGATTATTATATCAATTCAACATATTCTGTTATCTCTCCGAATACATTTGATAAACTTTCCCTTAAAAAGACATTGCTCCAGCCATTCTTCCCTCAGTTCTATGACCAATTTTTTGTTTCTCGCATCACTCCTATCAGCATATTAACATGTTGTTACTCACTAACCTTAAAAAACAAAAGAGAAGTCTTTCTGCTTCTCTGAATCCTACTTTTCTAGCCACAGTCCCTCTTTCTTTTTCCTATTGCAGCAAAACTCCTTGGAGGAATTGCCTATGTTTGCATCTCTAATTTCTGTTCTCCATTTTCTTTTGAAACCAGTCCAAATAGGTTTTTGCCTCTATCATTCCACAGAAGCTACTTTGTCAAGGTCATCATGACTTTCATATTGTTAAGTCCAATGATCAATTCAGCCCTCATCTAACTTGACCTGTCAGCATCATTTGAGAGTTACCTCCTCTTTCATTTTTTATTCAATTTCTTCCTTTGTCCTCACTCTCCTCACATCACTTCTATCTGACTGGCTTTTCTCTCCCTGAATCTCCTTTTCTGGTTTGTTCTCTTCTCTCTAATCACTTAAAGTGGGAGTATCCCAGAGCAAAATTATTTGGCTTCTCTTATGTATCTATAGTCCTAGTAGGTGGTTTCATGCAGTCACTGATGATTACTACAAGTCTATCTTTGTCATGGTATTCTAACCTAATTCCATATATATACAAATTATATATAATATATAAAGATTGGTGCAAAAGTACATGTGATTTTGGACCGTAATTTTAAATCATAACTAGGCTCAAACACATCTTTATTAATCTAAATAGGAACCATTACAATCCACACATTTTTGCAAACAAGAAATAGGTTTGTTTATTCCTGTAGTGTAAAATCCATGCTTCGGGATTCAAAAAGCTCTTGGAAAGGATTTTCTGCCTCCTGCTGTTTGTGGAGGCATTTTTCCTGCAAAAAGTTGTCAAGATGCTTGTAGCCCAATTTGTTCAACTTTGAAAGCTTTGGTTGTGTGATGTGAGGTCAGACATTATCCTAGAGAAGAACTGGGCCCTTTCTGTTGACCAATGCTGGCTTCAGGCATTACAGTTTTCAGCGCATCTCATTGATTTGCTAAGCGTACATCTCAGAGTAATGGTTTTGCTGGGCTTCAGAAAGTTGTAGTGGATCAGATGGTCAGCAGACCACTGAAGAGTGACCATGACCTTTCTGTGGTGCAAGGTTGGCTTTCAGAAGTGCTGTTGAGCTTCTTCTCAGTCCAACCATTGAGCTGGTCATCACTAGCTGTCATATAAAATCCACTTTTCATCACTTGTCACAGTCCTATCAAGAAATGGTTCATTGTTGTTCATAGAATAAGAGAAGATGACACCTCAAAATGAGATTTTTTTTTATTTTTGATCAGCTCATGAGGCAGTCACTTATTGAGCTTTTTCACCTTTCTAATTTGCTTCAAATGCAGAATGTTGTTGAATGGTCAGCATTGAGGTCTTTGGCAACTTCTTGTGTAGTTGTAAGAGGAACAGCTTCAATGATGGCTTTCAATTAGTTATTGTCACCTTCTGATGGCCAGCCACTACAATTCTCATCTTTAAGGCTCTCATTTCCTTTGGAAAACTTTCTGAACCACTACTGCACTGTACATTGTTTGTTAGCAGTTCTTGGGCCAAATGCATTGTCATGTTCTGAGCTGTGTTCCCTGCTTTACAACCCATTCTGAACTCGAATAAGAAAATTGTCCAAATTTGCCTTTTGTCTAAAATCATTTCCCTAGTCTAAAATAAGTATAAAATAAACAGCACTTCCCTGGTGGCTCAGAGGGTAAAGAATCTGCCTGTGATTCAGGAGACATGGGTTTGATCCTTGGGTTGGGAAGATCCCCTGGAGAAAGAAATGGACATTTCTTTCAGTATTCTTGTATTCCAGATATTTCCAGTATTCTTGCCTTGAGAATTCCATGGAAAGAGGAGACTGGTGGGCTACACGAAGAGTTGGACACAAATGAGCAACTAATACTTTCAATTTTCGATAAGTCATTAGCAAAAAATAAATAAATAAAGCAAGAGATGCAGATTAAACCGATGCATAACATAATCACATTTAAGAATGTATTCCAATATCAAATGGCAAATTTCAACATTCCAAAACTGCAATTATCTTTGCACCAAACTATTCCTATTTCTACACAGATGTCTAAGATTAACATACCCCAAATTTTATTTTCTACCACTCCTGCTAACTGCCAAATTTTTCTTTTTTAGACAAAAATTTTGGACTCTTTCTCTATGCCTTTATTTCTGTTATACCCCACAGTTAATCACTTAACAGTTTGTGTCGTCCCTACTTTAAAAACATAATCAAATCTGACTATTTCTTACTACATTCATATTTAACTCCCTGGTCCAAGTTGCTTACCTTTATATTAGGATTATTACAACACCTTTCTAATTCATCTACTCACTTCTATTTTTATCTAGCACAATCCATTTTTAATATGATAAAAATAATATTTCTCTTAAAATTCAAGTCAGTTTGTGATTCCATTCAGAAACCTGCAATAAATACTGATCTGGCTATCTCTAACTGCATAACATTTACATTAAAATATCATGGTTTTAAGCAATATTTTCTAAATTGCCTCTCATGGATCTGTGTGTTGACTAGTCTCTGAGTGGCCACCTTTGCAGAGAGTGCTGAATTCTAACAGACAGTGACCGAGACTGGAGTCACCTGGAGGCCTGACTGGGCTGGATATTCCAGAGAGCTCTTCCACAGGGTTGCCAGGAGACTCTGATGATTGACTCGGAGCTCAGCTAGCTGTCCATCAGGTTGCTTACCCATGGTTTCTCCATATATATCAGGCTTCTTAGAATGCCTGGGAACCCACAATGCCCAGGTTCCAAGAAAACGTATTCCAAATAGCAGGAAATGGGAGCTGTGAGTCTATAAAAACCTAGACTCCCAAACTGGCATAGTGCCATTTCTTTTGTGTTCTGTTAACCAGAGGTTGGTTGTGATGGTTGGATGGCATCACCGACTCAATGAACCTGAGTCTGGGTAAACTCCGGGAGTTGGTGATGGACAGGGAGGCCTGGTATGCTGCAGTCCATGGGGTCTCAAAGAGTCGGACATGACTAAGCGACTGAACTGAACTGAACTGAACTGAACTGAGCGACTGAACTGAACTGAACCAAAGACGTAAATAAACAGTCACCCAGATTCAAGGGAAGAGGACATACATGCAACCTTGCAATGGAAGGAAGTCCAGAGCTTCTGGGATCAAACTTGGAGAGACGTGTGTGCTCAGTCGGGTCCGATTCTTTGAGACCCTATGGAATGTAGCCCACCAGGCTCCTCTGGCCATGGTATTTTCCAGGCAAGAATACTGGAGTGGGTTGCCGTTTCCTCCTCCAGGAGATCTTCTTCCAGGGATTGAACTCGCATTTTTCTGAGTCGCCTGCATTGTAGGCAGATTCTTTTAATCTGCCACAGTTTCCATCTCATTCACAGTGAAAAGCAATATTCTTACTGTGGGCTTCAAAGAGCTATACAGTAAGGATGCTAGTTACTTCTCTGATGTTCTTATCTTCTATCAGCTTCCATTGTCACTGCACTCCAGCTTCACTGAACTTCCAGCTATTTATCAAAGCCTCAAAGCCTTAAAGTTTGTCATTTTCTCTTTCTAATATCCTTTTCCCTCAGGTATTTTTATACCTATATAGCTCAATTCTTGTTTTAAACTCTGTTTAAATATAACCATCTGAATGAGGACTTCCCTAGCAACCATACACACACACACACACACACACACACACACACACATGAATAAAATTTGGTTTGTTGTCTGTATCATATCACTAGAAAGAAAGATACAAAGACTGGGAATTATTTTTTTTTTACTGTTTTATTTATTGCTACACCTGTGATTTTTTAGAGTAGCTCTTTGACTACTGAAGAAGCTCAAAAAAATGTTTTGAAGAAGGAACATATGCTATATTTATTTAACTCTTGATAGTTTAATTTTATTCCATTCTATTGAGGCACCTTAGGATTTTGCCCTTTTGTTTCATTAAAGAACTATTTGTGGAAGGGGTGCTCATCCCCCAATTACTTGAACACATTCAGGGAACAGCTCCTGGTACATTCAACATTCAGAAAATTGTTTGTTCTGAACACATAATGGTTGAACTATCGACTATGACAAAATGAGATCTCATTAGGAAGCAAATGCAGCAGTAAAAGGTAGTAAATTCACTCTCTGACACCACCTTGGAATTTGAAGAATCCAAATAATCGAAATAATTGCTTTGTAGTATTTTAGGGCTTGAGATCTATAAGCCTATTTCCTAGGATTTATATGTACATAGATTTAAATCAGGCTAAATGTTATATGTTCAGAAGCCATCCAGTGAAGGCTTTTAGTTTCTCTTGACCTTCAGCCTAGTTCTCTGTCCATTCATCATATTATTTCCAGCAAAAAAATCAGAACCTTAGCAGATGATCACTTTGAACCTTCATTGATGAGTCCCTATTAAAATTTCTCACAAGCTTGGCTTTGCTTAAAACTATAAGATAAAGAAATTGTCAAACCTCAAAAAGTGTCTTTTTCACTATGGAAATCAGTCATTATCAAAAATTATAAATTTCGCAGTTGGTTAATTCAAGTTCTGTTGTGGTTGACGCTGATAATTTTTCAGAGTTATGCTGTCAACACATCATTGTTGGAAGCAGGTTCATTAGTTAACACTGATGATGCATCTCACACAATGGAGTTTTCAAAGCACTTTGCCTGAATGAAAGCTGGCCCTTGTCGATGTGATTTCTGTGCTACAGTTAAAGAAAATAGAGAGGAACTTCTAGTATAAATATGGTACTGAGGACAAAGTCACTGAGCTTTTAGCGACAGGAGTAGCTGACCCCAGGAAATGCATCCTACATTTTATCTGCAGATCAGCATGGGACAGCAGCCCTGATCCATCTGTGAAAGGTTACACCAATGCAGAGGTAGAGTGCAAGTTCAGCAGGAACAAACAGTGACCCTGCAAAGGATGTCATTCAAAATTGGATTGAAGGATGTCCAGGAACCTGCTAGTGGGTTGCTTCTCCTGGTATCAGTAGATGATTATTCACTTGGCAGCAGATTCTAGGAACTGTTTCATATTCAGCAGGTCAATATGTTTTTGGATCCTGCATTCATTATAATAATTACAATTCTGTTAACTTTTATGGAGGACTTTGTGCCAGAGCAATCACTGAATTCAGGTGCTTCATTAATCCTAAAACACTAGCAGGCTCTTTAACTCTTCCTTCTAATGTATGTATCTACCCGCATCAGTCCATCTCCACTACAACCATCAGCCAGCATTGTTTTTCACTTGGAGCATGTCAATAGCATCCAGGTAGCTCTCTCTGCTTCCATTCCTAGACCTCAATCAGTTCTCTATACAGGCAAGAGATTGAGCTTTTTATATGGCCATGATATATCAAGTGTGATCTCTCCCCTACTAAACTACCAGTTTAATTTCATACCATTTTGCACTTCACTTTCTGTGTGTGTGTGTGTGGTTCCTTGAATATGTCTTGTGTTTTTATGACTTACACTTTCCTACAGTAAGCATATTTTTCATATCTTTTCTCTCCCATGTTTTCTTGCATACTCCCGTTTGACATTTCCCCAAATCTCATTCTTCCTGTTAGATACTTCCTAAACTATACCTTTCATATCATTTATCGTAATTGAATGTGGAGAGCTCATTATACAATTATTTTGTTTCTATCTCTGAGGCACTAGAATGTGAACTTCTTAAGGGCAGGGGCCACATATTTTTGTTATTTTTTAACATCCTTATTGAATACGCATAGGATGTGAACATAATCAGCACTAACTATAAGTTTTTTAATGAATTAATAGACTTTCATGCCTATAATATTAGGGGAAATTGACATTTTTGAAAGAGAACCAGTACTTTGAAAGAGAAGATAGCATATATATCTAAAATGAACCAAGAGAAATATATGAGAGGCACATCTCCATAATATCAGGGTCAATATTAAGTGTTAATAAATGATTCAAAAGGAGGATGACCATGGGAAATGACAGCATCTATATCTAGGAACTTACAAGCAGAACTTAGAGTCAATCCATGTGTTATCTGCAGGGGTAGCATCAGTTAACTTCAAAGAAACGTTTATCTCTTAGTAAAAAAAAAAAAAAAATGGCACTTGAGACAGGGATAAATGATGGTTCACATTGACTTGAGTTTTCCAAGGTATGTGACTCTATCACTTACTCAACTTTTCCCTAATAATGTTTTCCTTCTTAGGTGCATATGCTACTTTCTTCTGTAGTTCTTGGTCATGCTTCCTGGACATTTCATTCTCAGTCTTTTCCCCAATGCATTAGGTTTTCCCAGTGTTCTGTCTTCGGTCTTCTTTCTTTTCACATTTTCTATCCACCTTATCAGATCTTTTGATGCACTGACCAGAATTTAAGCACTAAAAAATTAGAACTAAAAAGTCATAGTTTCTTATTTCCTTTGGATTAACATCTCAGATTCATCCTGCCATACTCAAAATATGTCAAATCCCATTGTAAGCTTCTGTATTATCCATTGGGTTGGTAACCTGGAACAAAATGGGAAGAAATCTGTTTTCTTATTGAATTCATGGAAGAACACAAGATAAACTGTACACCAATAAACATAAAGGTCAGTTTTCATTCCAATCCCAAAGAAAGGCAATGCTAAAAATGCTCAAACTACCGCACAATTGCACTCATCTTACACGCTAGTAAAGTAATGCTCAAAATTCTCCAAGGCAGACTTCAGCAATATGTGAACCGTGAACTTCCAGATTTTCCAGCTGGTTTTAGAAAAGGCAGAGGAACCAGAGATCAAATTGTCAACATTCTCTGGATCATCAAAAAAGCAAGAGAGTTCCACAAAACATCTATTTCTGCTTTATTGACTATGCCAAAGTCTTTGACTGTGTGAATCACAATAAACTGTGTGCACTTGGATGACCCAGAGGGATGGGATGGGGAGGGAGGTGGGAGTGGAGTTCAGGATAGGGAACACATGTAAATCCATGGCTGATTCATGTCAATGTATGGCAAAAACCACTACAATATTGTAAAGTAATTAGCTTCCAACTAATAAAAATAAAGAAAAAAAAAAATAAACCTGTGGAAATATCTGAAAGAGATGGGAATACCAGACCACCTGACCTGCCTCTTGAGAAACCTGTATGCTGGTCAGGAAGCAGCAGTTAAAACTGGACATGGAACAACAGACTGGTCCCAAATAGGAAAAGGAGTACGTCAAGGCTGTATGTTGTCACCCTGCTTATTTAACTTATATGCAGACAACATCATGAGAAACTCTGGGCTGGATGAAGTACAAGCTGGAATCAAGATTGCTGGGAGAAATATCAATAACTTCAGATATGCAGATAATACCACTTTAATGGCAGAAATTGAAGAGAAACTAAAGAGCCTCTTAACGAAGGTAAAACAAGAGAGTGAAAAAGCTGGTTAAAATCTCAACATTAAAAAAACTAAGATCATGGCATCTAGCCCCATCACTTCATGGCAAATAGATGGGGAAATAGTGGAAATAGTGGTCAACTTTATTTTGGGGGGCTCCAAAATCACTGCAGATGGTGATTGCAGCCATGAAATTAGAAGATGCTTACTCCTTAGAAGGAAAGTTATGACCAACCTAGACAGCATATTAAAAAGCAGAGACATTACTTTGTCAACAAAGGTCCATCTAGTCAAGGCTATGGTTTTTCCAGTGGTCATGTATGGATGTGAGAATTGGACTCTAAAGAAAGCTGAGCGCAGAAGAATTGATGGTTTTGGACTGCAAGGAGATCCAAGCAGTCCATCCTAAAGCAGATCAGTCCTGGGTGTTCATTGGAAGGACTGACACTGAAGCTGAAACTCCAGTATTTTGGCCACCTGATGTGAAGAGCTGACTCATTTGAAAAGACCCTGATGTTGGGAAAGATTGAAGGCAGGAGAAGAAGGGGATTACAGAGGATGAGATGGTTAGATGGCATCATTGACTCAATGGACATTAGTTTGGGTAAACTCCCAGAGTTGGTGATGGACAGGGAGGCCTGGCATGCTGCGGTTCATGGGGTCGCAAAGAGTCGGACACAACTGAGCAACTGAACTGAACTAAACCGAATAAACATAAATATGTCAACAAAATCAGATACATTATGATTTTGAAGAAAAGTACAGAATAAAATGTTATGAGAAAGGAGAAACATAAATTTACAACATAAACACAAGAAACATAAATTTAATTGAGATCAAGAATGGCTATCCTGATTTAAAAGATTCTCAGCTGATTTCTGAGGGCAGGAATTTTTTAAGTACCAAGAATATAGGGAAGTGAATTCTGGCCCAACGACAAGAAAGGAGCTGTGTGTTCAAACCTTAGAAGATTTGCTGAAATTCCCTGTATATGCTTCAGCTTGATATTGAAGGATTGAGGCTACCAAAAAAACATGCAAATATTTCCTGGGAAAGGATTCACTATTGCAGTGGTTTAGCAAACTATAGCTGATTTGCCGTTTACAGCCCACAGACTGTTTTTTAGCATATAGTCTTAGTGAATACAACTGAGCTATGGACCATGGAGTCGCAAAAAGAATCAGCCACGACTTGGCAACTCAACAAACAACTTCTCTAATCAAGACAATTCTGTGTCTTCTGCTATCGTTTTGACCCCCTAGTCCCATGGACAGAGGAGTCTGGTGAGCTACAGTTCTAAGGGCTGAGAAGAGTCAGACACAACTGAGCTTTTAAGCTACGCTTTAAGCCCAAGTGTCACTTTCCCTGAGAAGAGTCCTTAAAATCTATCTTTACTTCCATTCACAGAGTTGATCACTCATCCTTTCTTGCAATGCACTTATCACACAATATTGTAATTATTATATTTCTGCCTCCTGAAATAGGCTCTGAGGATTTTGAGACAAGATTCTGTATCTCATTCACTTCTATATATCTCACTTAAGATGCATCAGGTATATAGCAGGCACAATAAATATTTGACTGGGTAAGCAAAAGCATTAATATTAAATGGAGCAGACGTTCTTCATTTCAAAGACGTATTTTTTCTCCTTGGCTATGTCAGAGTTTAATTTTAAGTTAACATTATCTTGCATGCATGGGTCTTTTATAAAATGTTTTATAACGGTTGGTTGCAGAAAGCCTAGGAGTCAACTGACTCTATTAACACAAATGACCAGGGTGATTTTTAGAGAAAAGATTTGTTTTTGTTAGTCTTGTGAGCTGAATCATTTGGATATTTTTACATTTCCATAAAATACTGATATATTCACTAATGTAATCCAGCAGTCCTCCTCTAGACACCCAATTAAAGTCCACTCCCATCTCAGCCATCATTTATCAGAAACTTACTGGCCCTGAAGGTCATCAGAATTTAGCTCCAACAGAATACAGAGAAAGCAGATGTCCCTTTGTAGAGAATTACCCAAATAAATTTTTCTGAACAACAAATGAATAGGAAGCATTGCTATAGCTCACAAATAGTCCTCAGTTGGAAGGTGGTTTTTCAAGATAACTATTAAGAAAAAAGGATTTCAACCATAAATGTTCATTAAATTTTATATTGATTGGTATCCACCAATCAATGTGTGCCAACATCATCAGAATATACTCATTGCATTTCCATGTTTAGCATAACATAATTTTTATACTTAGCATCATTGAGACTCTAAGGAATTTCTCATAATAACCAGAGAAAAGTAGTAAGAGATAGTTCCTATAGATTTTTCAAAGAAAAGCTACATTTCCCTTGATGACAATGGAGATTCTAAACAGTAACCTTAAAGAGTTAGTCAAGAACCAACAAAATGACCAGAAGTTTCTTTGAGGTAGTATAGTCTGAATAATGAATTTAATCATGTTTTTCTTGAATTTTTTTTTTTTTTTTTTTTTTTTTTTTTTACCACAAATGCTTGTGAAAAAAACAAAGACATAAGAAGCAAAATAGCCCGGGGATGGATTATCTTTGAAACATCATGCAGCATATACCCATGTATCCTGCAACTCCTGTATTGTAGGCAGATTCTTTACTGCTGAGCCACCATGGAAGCTTCAGTAATAATTCACACACATCTTTAATCATGCACAATCTTTTTTATAAACCCATTTCTCCCCACTCAGGAGACAGGTGGCTGAAAGCAAAGTGATGGTCCCGTTGGTGGTTCTCTTCCTTATCTATCTTAATTTTTGTATTTACATCACTGGTTCCTAGTTATCTAGGGGGACTCTCAGACTCAAGATTTGCTCAGTGACTGATTAGAACAGATTAAGACCTTATGATTCTCACCATAATCTCTTCTCTCCCACTATGACTGTTCTTGCTCTGTTTTTCCCACTCTCTGTGCCCCTAAACTAAGCTTCCTTACTGTGCCACTTGTAGGAACCACTCTGAGAATAACATTTCTTCTTTGATTTCCAGTATTAGTATGAAGTTTTGGTCAAGGACTCCACTCTTGGTGGGATAGTTTCAATTAATTTGTTGCTTTCATACCTCTGTAATATTGCTGATCACACCGACTGCCTTGTTTTCATCATCTAACATTGCTTTCGTCTTTCTTCCCACCCACCATCACATCTATCCTGTTTGACTTTTAATGTATGTTTTCATGTCATAATCATTCTATGAGGTAGAGATAATTAGCTCTATTTATCCAACGCAGGAATTGAGGCTTAGGGAAGTCAAATGACATTCCTAAATTCATCACCCAATACTAAGTTGCCAAAAATCAGTATCCAAAATTCAGATAAAATTTGAAAATATCAATGAGCTGAAACATTAGAAATTAAGTTTTTGTGTGAAAGTCTGGGATTCCAACTTCTTTTGCATTATCAGAAGCTGATGTTATATCATGAATTTGCAATAGCCAATCATTAATCAAACTGAGAGTACTTGTGGTGTACCACTACCATGGCCAGGTCTGTGACAGGTGGTTCAAACTTACAGAGAATTTCTACAAGAAATAGCAACTTCCTTTGGGAAGTCTGAGATCTCTTTGAAAAGAATACATAGGTACAAAAAAAATTTTGAGAACCTTATAAAAGAGTGTAATCAGGTGCTAAACTATTTGAAGGGGGAAAAATGAGTGACTATCAATACGAAGCAGAAGAAGAAATGAATACTGGCTTGAATATCAGTGAAATTTGCATGAATGGAGTCACTCAAGAGAGCTGTTTTAGTCTGGTTATTAACGTGGGTTAGTCTGGTAGATTAGGTTCTCTTGAAGGCTAAAGTGAAGATATTGAGGAAAGGAGATAACATCAAGGAGTTTGAGAGAAAGTCCCAGAAATTAATGATAGAGAAATGGGAAAATAAAAGATAAGGTAAACAGGTGAAAACCACTTAATACATAGCAAAATAACAAGTTACCACTGTGGACAACAGGGACTTAATCCCACTGGGTATTCTGGAAGACCATATTCAGCATACCTCACAGTTACCCCAGCTGAGGGATGAGGAAGTTGAGATATTTATTCACAAATTCCTCACCTGTTATTAACTAAGGGCTGCTCTAAGAGGCATGTACTCTTCAGTACTTTCAGTTGCCTGTACACATGTAGAATTTGCTCCCTCAGCCAGAAAAAAAAAAAAAGTTCTAGGGTAGAGAGCTTCAGATATAAAAATATCAGCCTTTAGTGTGTGAAGATGAGTGCTTTGAGGATGTGGGTGGGTCACTGACAGAGTCAGCAATAGGAGGGTCAAAGAAAAGGATGTGGGTAAAAGGAAGAGAAAAAGAAATGGGTTTTCATATGATTGAAATGCAAGTATACACATGGGGATGAAGCTACTCAAAATAATCACTCCTCTTTTATATAACTTTATAAAGCATAAATCACTTTCACATATGAAATGCCATTTAAATAGAGCAGTTTAGATGAAACCATGAAAAGACTATCAGGAGAATAAATCTCAAGGGGATTATTAAAAAGTGATGAGAACTGAAGGAAAATTGAAGGTCTGCTTTTACATACCCTAAGATGTCGAGAACCATTTGTTTTTCTCACAACAGAGAAAAGGGAGGCACTGGTGGGCTTGACCAGGGAAGTGCTATGATAGACACATAATTTCAGAATGGTCTTCTGACAACCATGTAACCATTCATCCATTTGTCACAGAAGTGTTTATCCTCTACATGCCAGGTACTGAGGAAGGATAAAATTGAATATAGTATAAGAGACATATATGCAGACAGACTACAGGAAGACTATTGATGAAGGTTCAAAAAAAGAGATGGCCAGATATGTGCCCTTGTGCTAGTTATGGCACAGATAAGGGGAATTGATTGGTGGCAAAAGAAACTGGCATTCAGAAAGTAGATAAAAGGTACTTATGTAATAACCCTGATGGGAGTTCTGTGACTTTCAAAGTAAGGAAATATCCCTATGAATGGGGAGCAAAGGATGGAAAGTATAGCAGGCACTGCTAGTTGCCTACTCAAGTAGGCTTGCTACCAGAGTCCTGGTTTGTTTGGGATTATAGTTGTGGTTAGTCCCAAAGATGAAAGTATGATTCATTTAAGTCAATCAAAATAATTCCATTTCCTTTGCCTGTTATGTCCAGTCTCCCTTAAAGCTAGAGGAGGCTATGTGAGTTAAATATGGTCAAAGAGATCTTTGCACAAATCTGATGGGGAAGAGTGAGGTTCTCTCGAATAAAAGTAAAGATCTTTTTTGCTTACTGTCTCATTCAAGTATTGAAAATAACTCAATAACATAATCCTTAGAGCTACTCTTAATATTTCAGCCATAGGTAGTGACTTAGATGAAGAAAAAAAAGCAAATGATCCTAATAACTGTAAAAAAATGGTGGGAAAAGTCTGAAACTTATTGACCTGACTGGGCTACTGAATGAGCTCTACAATTATAAACCACTGTTTTGTTGTGAGTTCATGATTATTTGGGTTTTTCCACATTCTGTTAGTTAATATTCTGTTACATGTAGCCATAATCTTTCCTGTCACAATGAATGAAACATCTGTATGAAAATCCAATATAAAAGATCAAAATTGGAAGCTGGCATGGCTTAGTTTAAGATATGTTGAATTTAAGATAAAGATCTAAAATTGCATACGATATAAGTGGTTCCAAAAATCTCACATGGATGACTTGCTCTAAGTTGGCCTACAAGAATTGATTAATGTCTCATTTTCAACACAAAAGGAAATTCCTAAAAAACAAGATGCACTTGACTTTTCCTCTGGTCAACATTTTGTTCCAACATTTGGCTAAAGGTAAATCAAATATTAGATAATGAATACCCTGTAACAGATAACTAAGAGCCTAAAAAGATTCTGGTTAGAAAAGTAACCTAAAATTTATCAAATAAAATTAAATATCAGGAAAATGTAAGGTTTTATATTTAGGCTCAGGCTCATTAAATATAATCACTCAAATAATGCAGCTTGAAATTATGGCTTGATAGCAGTTGATGTGAAAATGACATATGTTATTTGGTTACTTTAAAATTCAGCATAATTGAAATGGATGACATTTATTCATTTATTCACTAATTTATTCAGTTATTCCTCATACTAAGTAATGGGCAAATGCACATGAAAAGTGAGATACTTAGAGAGCTTAAAATGTGTTGAAGAAAGATCAATAAGTAAATTACTGACAACATTATGGGTTGATAAATGTTCAATAATACTATAATTTAAAGGTATATTTGACATCTTTCCTTCAGTAGATAAAACACACTTTGTCTGCAAACTTACTAGCTACCAATAATCTAATAAAAACTCCAAATTTATTTTAAGAGCAGTAGACTAGTATTAATATTCTTCATTTATGTATTTCTAAAGAATATTATTATACATCTACTGTGTGCATGGGCATTTCAACACATATACGTCAAGAATAAGTAATAATAAGTTGGGAATGACACTCTCTCAAAAGAGAAGTGCGTTTTGGAGCTAATGAATGAGAAGTTCAAGATGGAACGCTTTATCAGCAATGTCTTCTGTTGGCTTGAAAGCTTGATTTAAAAGGCAAATGAGAGGGAATTCCTTCATTGTCCAGCGGTTAGGACTCTGTGTGCTCATGCTAAGAATGCAGATTTAGGGAACTAAGGTCCCTCAAGCCACCTGTCATGGCCAAAGGGGGAGAAAAAAAAAAGAAAAAGATAGAAAAGAGAATTGACCATTGAATTTGGCAAGATGATAGTAATCGGAAACTTTGTTGATTCAGTCAACTGATGGGAGTTAAGGAATAAAGGAAGTGCATTGGAAGTAAGAAACTGAAAGAAGCCAGCACAGGAAATGCTATTTGAACTTTATCAGTAAAATGCACTGAGAGATGAAGATATATCTGGAGAGGCAGTTGACATGGGAAGGTTTTACAAATAGACAATATCATAGCGCATGCGTATACTGAGAGGAATAATTCAACAGAGAGGGTGAATCTGATGTTGAAAGAGGAACAAGGAATTATTGTGAGGATAACAGGGACTGCAAAGTTAGAGGCATGACATGATAGTTCTTCTTTACACATATAGTGGGAACATGCTCATGTATGCTCAGTTGCTAAGTCATGTCTGACTCTTTGCGACCCCATGGACTGTAGCCTTCCAGACTCCTCTGTCCATGTGGTTCTCCAGGCAAGACACTAGAATGGGTTGCCACTTCCTGATCTAGGTCATCTTCCTGACCCAGTGATTGAACCCACATCTCCTGCATTGCAGGTTGATTTTTACAGCTGAGCCATCAGGTGAGCATAGTAAGAACTCCTTAATTTTATCAGAAAATAATACTTCATAGTTCTTAAAATAGAACATAGTACTTCTGGAAATGGGTTTGTAGCATAGCATAGGTGGAAGTACAAAGATGCAATTGCCAAAGGACTATTTTTTAGTAGAATATGAAGCAGGTTATCTCCTGAGCTGAGGAAGCAGCGTGGAAGTTTTGAAAGTCTGAGGAGAAAGAAAATGTTTAAAATAACATTGTCTCCCACTGAAATGTTGTGAAGTAATTAGCCTCCAACTAATAAAAAATAAATAAATAAATAAATAAAAATAAAAAAATAAAATAACATTGTCTCAATCAGGATATACCATGTGATGCTGAAATAATAAATAACCCTCAAGTTTTAGTGGCTTAACACAAACTTTATGTCCACTCATGCTAAATGACCAGCATAGGTTAGCTGGGAGATCTTTCACATTGTAGTCACTCAAAAACCAATATCAATAGAGAATCCATCCTGATTCGTTATTAAAGTAAATTAACACAGTGAGAAGGGGAATGTATAGGGCTTCCCTGATGGCTTAGTGGTAAAGAATCCGCTTGCCATTGCAGGAGATGTGGGTTTGATCCCTGGTCCAAGAAGATTCCCAGGAGCAGGAAATGGCAACCCACTCCAGTATTCTTGCTTGGAGAACACCCCAGGGACAGAGGAGCCTGGTAAGCTATAGTCCTGGGGTCGCAAAGAGTTGAACATGACTTAGTGACTGAACAACAACAACAACAAAGGGAATATGCTCACTTGTGGATTGGCTTTAAAATTTTTCTGCCTGTGCTAATCACTATGTGAGTTACAAAATAAGTGTAGTTATGTAATATAATATGGCCATTTAACTTGCACAAATTCAACTATGTGTTCTTGGTTGAATGTCATTCAAGAGTGTTGATTGCACTGTATAGCCATCATACAATAGATGCAATCAGTGCATTCTAGCAAACCTGTACCAAGTAATTTTATACCATTTCCTCATCATTAACTGTGTTCATACTTTGATGATAATATTTGGCACTTTTAATTGAAATTTTTGGTTAATTTTTAACTCTAAACATTGATTTTAGAATCTATTCCATAGGTAAGATACAATTGAACAATAAGACTCTCTACCTTGAGCTAATAATTATCTAGATTACAATATTATTTGATCAAAATGTTTATTTTCAAAAGAAAATAAGTGGTTTTAAAAGCTAAAATTCATATTCATCATTAATGCATTTATTTCATTCCTACATCCAAATTTTTACCACTGGCTAAGCTGCTCACTGGGTTCCTCAAGGATTTTGAATTCCATGAAAGTGGAAGAAAATAAGTTGTGTATCTACTGAAGGGTAAAATAAAATCTACATGATAGTGGGTTCCTTACTACAGCAAACCAAGGCAAACTTGGGGTCTATTGTCAGTATGGAGTATTTCAATTAAAAGAAAGAGCAATTTCTTACAGAAATATGTTCTTAAATCACAGAGAACTCAGTCAAAATAAATATCTTTAGAAATTGACTTTCAAGTAGAGAAACATACATAGTTTGTCTATAGCTAAGTGTCTATAAGCTATAGTCTATGAGCCAGTAAGGAAGAAGAAAGGGAAAACCATCTAAATCATATGAAGCACATCACATATAAATATCACAAAAAGAATAAAGTTTAAAAGGGTGATTTGTGCATATAGAACACATGCATACAGGGTGAAAATTTTTTTGCCAGATAAATCACAGTCACAGAACACAGAAATTGATCTCTCATAGGAATACCAAAAATTCAGTTGCCTGAACAAATTAAAACTGAATTGACAACAGTAACACTTTGTATTGGCCCACAAACAGGGCTCCAGTAGGAAAGAAAAGCCAATGGATTATTTCCAAACTCAGATATCAAAGCCTATTTGAAATGAATCTGCAGCACTGTGGTCTCGAATATTATCTATTTCAAATAATGGATTGTTGTCCTCACCTTCTCAGTGAGAAGAGATTCTGTAAAAATAAACAGGGGAAGGGTGTACTTTCAGAAATACTGATTTTTTAACCAAACAGAACATACCAAAACCCATGTGTGTGGACAGACTTTCAAGAATTGGTAAGAGGAGAACATAGTTGGGTTAGATAAGTGGTGAAGAATAATACTGGGAAGGTAAGTAAAAATCCTTGAATTGAAATTATTCCAATTGCTATAAGAACCTTATATTATAAAGCCGAGGTCAAAATAAAAATGAAGAAATAAACATTTCCTTTTTAATTTCATCAATAAAAACATCAAATGTTGGCACAACCCTTGGGAAACTAGAACCACTGGGCTAGAATCTCTACACTGATCAACTTAATCAAATGACAGCCTCACTGTCTCAGTCCTATTTTACTGAGAATAGACACATGTTCAAGAAAAATATCACAACTTGTTAAACAGTCTAATGTGAAGAGTCACAAGTACTTACAATATTACCCCTCTTGATTCATATGTGTGATAAACAGTCCAGTGCCTGAGCATGGATGAGTCTCACATCACAAATTTATGTCATTTCATAACCAGCCCTGCTCATCGTTCTGCTAGAAACTAGTTGCATCTTAATCTACTTAAGAGAGAAAAGATGTTAGAAGTTGAGAATAAAGTTTTAAATTCTAGAAACTTGATATCTAGTATTTTTAGATGCTACTTTGAAAGTTACTCTGAGCTCTCCCTGTTTTCTTTGTTGCCACGACAGTGCATTAAAACAACACAGAAGTACTATCGAAAAAAGTAGGTGAAATTAAGAAAGTAAATAAATTGAAATAATAGAAATTTGAAGAGCACAGTAGGTTCCTAGTAAGTACAACCTAATACTATAAGCAGAATGGTATCACCTTTACTACTTGGGATACAGGTTATTTTTCCATAGCTTGAAGCCTGCCATACACTGTGTTTTGATCTCTCTGGGATGCTGTAACAAAAATGCAAAAGATGGGCAGACATTAGAATTTAATTTTTGCATTTCTGGAGGTTGGCAAGTCCAAGGTCAAAGTACTGACAAATTTGGTATCTGATGAGACCCTGTTTCCTGGGGTATAAACAGTCCTCTGCTGTCTGCGTACTCACACAACAGAAGGGGTATGTGATCTCCCTGGGGCCTATTTTAGAAGGGAATGAATCCCATTCAGGAGGGGTGTGCCCCCATTCCCAACATGATCACATTGGAGTTTAAAATCCCAATGTATAAGTTTGGGCGAGTAACAAACATTCAGTCTGTCCATTTCAGTCGCTCAGTCGTGTCCGACTCTTTGTGACCCCATGAACCGCAGCATGCCAGTCGTCCCTGTCCATCAGCAACTCCCGGAGCCTACCCAAACTCACATCCATTGAGTCAGTGATGCCATCCAACCATCTCATCCTCTGCCGTCCCCTCCTCCTCCTGCCCGCAATCCCTCCCAGCATCAGGGTCTTTTCAAATGAGTCAGCTCTTTGCATCCGGTGGCCAAAGTGTTGGAGTTTCAGCTTCAACATCAGTCCTTCCAATGAAAAGCCAGAACTGATCTCCTTTAGGATGGATTGGTTGGATCTCTTTGCAGTTCAATGGACTCTCAAGCCTTTTCCAACACCACAGTGCAGAAGCAACAATTCTTCAGTGCTCAGCTTTCTTTAGAGTTCAACTATCACATCCATACATGACTACTGGAAAAATCATAGCCTTACCTAGATGAACCGTTGTTGGCAAAGTAATGTCTCTGCTTTTTAATATGCTGTCTAGGTTGGTCATAATTTTCCTTCCAAGGAGTAAGCGTCTTTTAATTTCATGGCTGCAATCACCATCTGCAGTGATTTTGAAGCCCAAAATAATCAAGTCAGCCACTGTTTCCACTGTTTCCTTGTCTATTTCCCATGAAGTGATGGGACCAGATGCCATGATCTTAGTTTTCTGAATGTTGAGCTTTAAGCCAACTTTTTGACTCTCCTCTTTCACTTTCATCAAGAGGCTCTTTAGTTCTTCTTCACTTTCTGCCATAAGGGTGGTGTCATCCGTATATCTTAGGTTATTGATATTTCTTCTGGCAATCTTGATTCCAGCTTGTGCTTCTTCCAGCCCAGCGTTTCTCATGATATACTCTGCATATAAGTTAAATAAGCAGGGTGACAATATACAGCCTTGACATACTCCTTTTCCTATTTGGAAGCAGTCTGTTGTTCCATGTCCAGTTCTAACTGTTGCTTCCTAACCTACATACAGGTTTCTCAAGAGGCAGGTCAGGTGGCCTGGTATCCCCATCTCTTTCAGAATTTTCCACAGTTTATTGTGATCCACACAGTCAAAGGCTTTGGCATAGTCAATAAAGCAGAAATAGATGTTTTTCTGGAACTCTCTTGCTTTTTCGATGATCAGGTGGATGTTGGCAATTCGATCTCTGGTTCCTCTGCCTTTTCTAAAACCAGCTTGAACATCTGGGAGTTCACAGTTCACATATTCCTGAAGTCTGCCTTGGAGAATTTTGAGCATTACTTTACTAGCATGTGAGATGAGTGCAATTGTGCATTAGTTTGAGCAATCTTTGGCATTTCCTTTCTTTGGTTCAGAAGGTAAAGTATCAGCCTGCAATGCAGGAGACCCAAGTTCAGTTCCTGGGTCAGGAAGATCCCCTGGAGAAGGAAATGGCAACCCACTCCAGTACCTTTGCCTGGAAAATCCCATGGACAGAGAAGCCTGGTAGGCTACAGTCCATGGGGTCACAAAGAGTTGGACACGACTGAGCGACTTCACTTCACTTCACTTCGTTGGAATTGGAATGAAAACGAACCTTTTCCAGTCCTGTGGCCACTGCTTAGTTTTCCCAATTTGCTGGCATATTCAATGCAGCACTTTCACAGGATCGTCTTTCAGGATTTAAAATAGCTCAACTGGAATTCCTTCACCTCTACTAGCTTTGTTCATAGTGATGCTTCCTAAGGCCCACTTGACTTCATATTCCAGGATGTCTGGCTCTAGCTGAGTGATCACACCATCATGATTATATGGGTCATGAAGATCTTTTTTGTATAGTTCTTCTCTGTATTCTTGCCAACTCTTTACTATCTTCTGCTTCTGTCATGTCCATACAATTTCTATCCTTTACTGAGCCCATCTTTGCATGAAATGTCCCCTTGGTATCTCTAATTTTCTTGAAGAGGTCTCTAGTCTTTCCCATTCTATTGTTTTCCTCTACTTCTTTGCATTGATCCCTGAGGAAGGCTTTCTTATCTCTCCTTGGTATTCTTTGGAACTCTGCATTCAAATGGGTATATCTTTCCTTTTCTCCTTTGCTTTTGGCTTCTCTTCATTTCACAGCTATTTGTAAGGTCTCCTCAGACAGCCATTTTGCTTTTTTGCATTTCATTTTCTTGGGGATGGTCTTGGCCCCTGTCTCCTGTACAATGTCACGAACATCCATCCATAGTTCATCAAGCACTCTGTCTATCAGATTTAGTCCCTTAAATCTATTCCTCACTTCCACTGTATAAGGGATTTGATTTAGGTCATACCTGAACGGTTTAATGGTCTTCCCCACTTCTTCAATTTTAGTCTGAATTTGGCAATAAGGAGTTCATCATCTGAACCATAGTCCACTCTCAGTCTTGTTTTTGCTAACTGTATAGAGCTTCTCCAGCTGTGGCTGCAAAGAATATAATCAATCTGATTTTTGTGTTGGCCATCTGGTGATGTCCACGTGTAGAGTCTTCTCTTGTGTTGTTGGAAAAGGGTGTTTGCTATGACCAGTGCGTGCTCTTGGCAAAACTCTATTAGCCTTTGCCCTGCTTCATTCTGTACTCCAAGGCCAAATTTGCCTGTTACTCCAGGTATTTCTTGACTTCCTACTTTTGCATTACAGTCCCCTATAATGAAAAGGACATCTTTTTGGGGTGTTAGTTCTAGAAGGTCTTGTAGGTCTTCATAGAACCATTCAACTTCAGCTTCTTCAGCATTACTGGTCAGGTCACAGACCTGGATTTCCATGATATTGAATGGTTTGCCTTGGAAATGAACAGAGATTATTCAGTCGTTTTTGAGATGCATCCAAGTACTGCATTTCAGACTCTTTTGTTGACTATGATGGCTACTCCATTTCTTCTAAGGGATTCCTGCCCACAGTAGTAGATATAATGGTCATCTGAGTTAAATTCATGCATTCCAGTCCATTTTAGTTCGCTGATTCCTAAAATGTCAACATTCACTCTTGCCATCTCCTGTTTGACCACTTCCAATTTGCCTTGATTCATGGACCTAACATTCCAGGTTCCTATGCAATATTGCTGTTTACAGCATTAGACCTTGCTTCCATCACCAGTCACATCCACAACTGGGTGTTGTTTTTGCTTTGGCTCCATCCTTTCATTCTTTCTGAAGTTATTTCTCTACCAATCTCCAGTAGCATATTGGGCACCTGCCGACCTGGAGAGTTCATCTTTCAGTGTCCTATCTTTTTGCCTTTTCATACCATTCATGGGGTTCTCAAGGCAGGAATACTAGAGTGGTTTGCCATTCTCTTCTCCAGTGGACCACATTTTGTCAGACGTCTCCACCACAACCCGTCCGTCTTGGGTGGCACATTGCAAAACACTTCTCTGAGAAAACTATATTGATAAAATTTTGATTTCAAGTATATTGTTTTAAAGAAAACTTTAAATAATATATAAAGCAGCTCTTGGGGTGAAAAAGAGGACAAGTAGATGTTTTACATGTGGTTAAGAGGTATAAAAAGTGCTTCACCTGTTGTGGGTGAAAGAAAAGCTAAAGAAAAAAAAGACGTCATTGGCCATCAACTGAAATTTAAACCTGAGAGTATAGAATTTTCAAAAATCTTATTTACCATTTCCCAGAGGAATATGAGGTTTGAAAATGAGATGATTGTGCCTGGAGAGGAAATGGGTGTGGGTTTTGTGGCTTCCAGACAGCGGAAGGGAAAATCATTGTGTCTCAGGGAAAGATCCTGTTTTCTCAGGCTTGGGATAGTAACAACCAAAGTTGATAGTACTTAAACAAAGGCAAGAAGACAACCTGACTATCACCCTTTTATTTCTCCTCCTTCAGGTCACTCCACAAGTAATTTCATACAGAGAAAGGCAGAAGGAAAATTAAAGGTGACTCATCTCTTAACCTTCAAAGCCTGATTCAAAATATCATGAAAGCACCTAAGAGCAATGAAAAGAAAGAAAGCCTTTAAGAGTTAAGAAAAGCAGAAAAGGAAAGGAGTCTGAAAAGTCACTGCAATCATCATTAATACACTGGACATCTGGCAAGGAGATAATTTTGCAGGGGGCAACTGGGATGAGAACTCTGATTTCTGTGTTTTCATTGACTGTGTATGTTTGAAAGTGAAAGTGTCAGTTGCTCAGTTGTGTCTGACTCTTTGTGACCCATGGACTGTATCCAACCAGACCCCTCTGTCCATGGGATTCTCTAGGCAAGAAGAATCCCATGGACAGAAGAGGGTTGCCATTTCCTTCTCAAGGGGATCTTCCCCACCCAGGGATTGAACCCAGGTCTCCCACATTGAAGGTGGATTGTGTATGTTTAGCACCTAAATTTTAAACATGGGAAGATTTTTGGAAATGCAGTTTTATCCAAGAGTTTGTTTCATGGGATACAGGAAGCATATGCAGTAAGGTCAAGTGTGTTTAATTGCTGCTGAGACAAATGGTGGCTGTACTGTTTTGTTATGGACCTGAAATGGGTAGTTAAAATTCATCTGAGGGTTCCCCCATATGTGTGTGATGATACTAACTTTTCTCAGAATCTAGCCTGAAACAAGACAAAAGATACCTTAAAACACATGTCAAACAAGAGAAGAACATCCTAAACTGAATGCCTATAATGAAAGACTAATCTATTTAAAGTTAAGGGGTGCCTTCAACAGATTAGAATTACTGAAAAGAAGTAACTTATTTCAATATATCATGTAATATTATGAGAATTACCTCTGTTAATTAAACTTAGTCTTTTTCCTTATTCCCTAGCTTCAGATAATCTATAGCAAATGGAGTGAGAAATCAAAATAATTTGCAAAATACCCTTAAGATTGCCTTTGGAAGATTTTTTTAACCTGTTGTAGGGGTAATATGCTAGTTTATAATTAGACCCCAAATTTTGCATTTTCCAAAAGCCAGAATATATATGCAAGGAGAAAACAGGGCAAAAATAAGAAGAACAAATATTTATTAAGTACATATTTTAATAATTGTTAAGCTATAATAGATTAAGAGCCTTAAAATACTGTATATGCTTTGATAAGTTGAGCCAAAAGGAATCATATGCAAAGTTATCTACTACATTATTAATAACAAAGAAAAACTGTGATCAACTTAAGTATCCAAATAGAAAATTTGTCGAAGGATTCTGAGATTCATGTGGCATGACATGAATATACTTTATATATTTTACTACATATCTAATCAAAATTACATCCCCAAAACTAAAATGAGATATATATATATATAAAGTGAGAATACTCACTATATAATATTAAGAATATATTTCCTTTATAGGGTTATAAAACTATATACAGCGTAATTCCAATATTCTGTGGGTAGATAGATAAAGATGAAGTGTTTACAAAAGCAATGACATTTCCTGTCATACAATATTACCTGCATGGGACCTCTTTAACTTGGTCTAGTCGTTGTTCTAATAATTGGAGGGACTTGTGGCAACTAAAAAGTCTCTTGATGAAAGTGAAAGAGGAGAGTCAAAAAGTTAGCTTAAAGCTTAATATTCAGAAAACTAAGATCATGGCATCTGGTCCCATCACCTCATGGGAAATAGATGGGGAAACAGTGGAAACAGTGGCATACTTTGTTTCTTTGGGCTCCAAAATCACTGCAGATGATGACTGCAGCCATGAAATTAAAAGACGCCTACTCCTTGGAAGGAAAGTTATGACCAACCTAGACAGCATATTAAAAAGCAGAGACACTACTTTGCCAACAAAGGTCCGTCTGGTCAAGGCTATGGTTTTTCCAGTGGTCATGTATGAATGTGAGACTTGGACTGTGAAGAAAGCTGAGCGCCGAAAAATTGGTGCTTTTGAACTGTGGTGTTTGAAAAGACTCTTGAGAGTCCTTTGGGCTGCAAGGAGATCCAACCAGTCCATCCTAAAGGAGATCAGTTCTGGGTGTTCATTGGAAGGACTGATGCTGAAGCTGAAACTCCATTACTTTGGCCACCTCATGCAAAGAGTTGACTCATTGGAAAAGACCCTGATGCTGGGAGGGATTAGGGGCAGGAGGAGAAGGGGGCAACAGAGGATGAGATGGCTGGTTGGCATTACTGACTCGATGGACATGAGTTTGAATAAACTCTGGGAGTTGGTGATGGACAGGGAGGCCTGGTGTGCTGTGATTCATGGGGTTGCAAAGAGTCAGACATGACTGAGTGACTGAACTGTGGCAAAAAAATGAAAACTTCATGGATAGATGAAGGAAAACCACATGTTTAAGGAGGCTTTAACTCAGGAATAACTAGACAAAAAGCATATGCAGAGTGAAATTTGCAAAGACCTACAGATGAGAAGAGTTGGGTGTTTGATTGCAAAGAATTCTGGATAGGGACATAGAGTCACATTATCTATTGGGTTATTTGAGTTAAGAAGGAATTCATGAAACAAAGAACTTATATATAAGGTTTGCACTACATAATCAGAAAACATAATTCATCATTTGGTTTACTGTAAGTACTAATGAAACAAAAATAACAGTGGTAAAAATAATAATAGCAAATGTTTGTTTGGGCAATTGTGTGAATGCTTTGCATAAGTTAACTTACTGATTAAAGCAACCATATGGTTATACGGAGGAGGAAACTGATTCACAGAGTAAAATGAATAGTTGATGATAGATGATAGATAGATACAGTTTGAAGCTGGGAAAGGAGTTTGTCAAGACTGTATATTGCCACCCTACTTATTTAACTTAAATGCATCATGTGAAAGGTCAGCTGGATGACTCACAAGCTGGAATTAAATTGCCGGGAGAAATATCAACAACCTTAGATACGCAGATAATACCACTTTAACGACAGAAATTGAAGAGGAACTAAAGAGCTTCTTAATGAAGGTGAAAGAAGAGAGTGAAAAAGCTGGTTAAAAACTCAACATTAAAAAAAATAAAATCTTTGTATCTGGTCCCATCACTTCATGGAAAATAAAAGGGGGAAAAGTGGAAACAGTGACAGACTTCATTTTCTTGGGCTCCAAAATCACTGTGGATGATGACTGCAGCCACAAAATTAAAAGATGGATGAGGATGAGATGGTTGGATGGCATCACAGACTCATTGGACATGAGTTTGAGCAAACTCCTGGAGATAGTGAAGTACAGGGCATCCTGGAGTGTTGCAGTTTATGGGGCCTCAAAGAGTCAGGCATGACTGAGCAACTTAACAATAGCAAGATAGATAGATGAATAGATAGATATATAGACTAAAAAATGTGTGTGTGTGCACACACATAACACCTAGGATCACACACTAGCAAGGAAGAGAACTGAGGTCTAGGCAATCTAACTTCAGACCCTGGCACTTTTATCTGTACCACTCAGTTCAGTTCAGTTCAGTCGCTCAGTCGTGTCCGACTTTTTGCGACCCCATGAATCGCAGCATGCCAGGCCTCCCTGTCCATCACCAACTCCTGGAATTTACTCAAATTCATGCCCATCAAGTAAGTGATGCCATCCAGCCATCTTATCCTCTGTCGTCCCCTTCTCCTCCTGCCCCCAATCCCTCCCAGCATCAGGGTCTTTTCCAATGAGTCAACTCTTTGCATGAGGTGGCCAAAGTAATGGAGTTTCAGCTTCAACATCAGTCCTTCCAGTGAACACCCAGGACTGATTTCCTTCAGGATGGACTGGTTGGATCTCCAAGGGATTCTCAAGAGTCTTCTCCAACACCATAG
Organism: Cervus canadensis; assembly: GCF_019320065.1. Classification (NCBI taxonomy): domain Eukaryota; kingdom Metazoa; phylum Chordata; class Mammalia; order Artiodactyla; family Cervidae; genus Cervus; species Cervus canadensis. The sequence goes on along the minus strand of NC_057404.1, from coordinate 25,448,227 downwards.
TTCAAAAGCATCAATTTTTCGGTGCTCAGCTTTCTTCACAGTCCAACACTCACATCCATACATGACCACTGGAAAAACCATAGCCTTGACCAGACGGACCTTTGTTGGCAAAGTAATGTCTCTGCTTTTTAATACGCTATCTAGGTTGGTCATAACTTTCCTTCCAAGGAGTAAGCGTCTTTTAATTTCATGGCTACAATCACCATCTGCAGTGATTTGGGAGCCCCAAAAAATAAAGTTTGACACTGTTTCCACTGTCTCCCCATCTATTTCCCATGAGGTGATGGGACCAGATGCCATGATCTTAGTTTTCTGAGTGTTAAGCTTTAAGCCAACTTTTCCACTCTCCTCTTTTACCATTATACTGTTAAATCCTCTCATTCTAAAGCATGTTTTCTAATCAGAGATATAAATAACATTTTTGGATCTGTGTGAGCAACATGCAATAAAATCAGACTGTCTGAACGAAGGAGTTTTCTCATTGCAGGAAATGACAGAAAAGGATTTAAAATAATAACAGAGAGAAGAGAAAAGTGACCTGCCTTTGGCTTTGGTATCTTGTTTCACCTACTTCACAGACTCCCAAAGCTCTTATCCACAGGACTGAGTTACCCATCAGAGCTGGAGAAGCAATAGGATAAGTGAAGGGGGACATATCAGCTAGAAGGGGGCTGAGAATGCTGTGCACTCTTTTAAACATAATTTTACCATTTTGCTTGCCATAAACAACAATGCCCCAGGCAAATCTATATTCACTTCACCCAGATTGCTAAATTGGTTTGTGAAACTTTGATAGCTAGTTTGTTAGTGTTTCTTGTTATTCTTGTTATCTGATCACACAGAGTATGACATTATCAGTCACGTTGTGATTTTAAGGCTTAGATCAGGGTACACAGTTGTGTTCTGCTCTTATTCCTGTTTGGGAGATAAATAAGATAAGGTCAATAAAGGACTGGCATGGTCTAATTGGGGTATGCTCGTCTTTATCCCACAGATTTCATACAGCAGAGTTCATACATTAGGTACATACAATACTAACAGGTAATTCATAGGGTTAAGGTTAAAATTAGTTAGCCCATTGAAAGAATGTAGAATAGCACTCTGCTACTCAGCACATAGTTAATACTCCAAAAATGGAAGTTTTGTAACTTATTCCAGGGAGCACTTTAATAGAGGTCTTCATTTTGGCTTAGTCCTGAGGTGAGATAATTTGGATTACAGAGGACCCTTTTCTAGTCTTCTAGAAACCTGGCTTCCCCATAAGAAGGTGCATCCTGTCCTTGGAGGCAAGAAGAACCCATGATGTGTGGATTAATGAAAGACTGTAGAGAGATTTCAGATTTTGTTATCTTGTGGTTCTTAGTAGTAATACTAGTCTAGACATTATAGAATTATGGAAAGAAATATAAATGACAGATGACAGAAAGGGATTTTAGCCAAGACACTAAATAACAGCTTGCAATTATAGACTGCTTAGTTTGGAGCAGTTACTGTTAAAAGCACTTTACGGGATTTAAATTGTTTAATGCTCACAATATGGCTTTACTAGTGGGTTTTAAACATTTTATAAATTAGAAAATAGGAGGATAGGGAAGTAAAATGACTTACTTAAGTTTACACAGCCAGAGGCAGAGTCAAGTTTCTAATCAAGGCAGATGGAATCAGAGCTTTTCACCCCTACATTCTGCAGCCTCTTCTAGCTTGCCAAAGAAATTAAAATCAGTGAAAATATCCAGAAAAGCTAAAATGCAATCATGCTGTAGTGGGGATATTAGCTCACAAAATATATGTCATCTTCTTCATGTCGAATATATAAAACAGCTTTCTCAAAAGAAAGCCAAATCATGATAGTATGTACAGTCGGACTGCCTCTGTATTGCTGGATTCCACACACATGGATTCAGACAATTTCAGATCAAAAATATTCCAAACAATTTCCAGAAAGTTCCAAAAAGCAAAATTTGAATTTACAGTGAGCTGGCAACTATTTATAGCATTTACTTTGTATTAGATATTATAACTAGTCTAGAGATAATTGATGTGCATAGATTATAGGCAAATTTTGTTGTTCCGTTGCTAAGTCATGTCTGACTCCTTGCAACCTTATGGACTGCAGCACACCAGCCTTCCCTGTCCTTCACTATCTCCCAGACCTTGCTCAAACTTATGTCCATTGAGTTGGTCACGCTATCTGACCATCTCATCCTTTACAACCCTCTTCTCCTTTTGCCATTAATCTTTCCCAGCATCAGAGTCTTTTCCAATGAGTCAGCCCTTTACATCATCAGGTGGCCAAACTATTGGAGCTTCAGCTTCAACATCAGTCCTTCCAATGGGTATTCAGGGTTGATTTCCTGTAGGATTGACTGGTTTGATCTCTTTGCTGTCCAAGGGACTCTCAAGAGTCACCTCCAGCACCATAATTCCAAAGTATCAACACTTCAGCGCACAGCCTTCTTTATGGTCCAACTCTCACGTCAGTACATGACGACTGGAAACACCATAACTTTTACTATACAGACCTTTGTTTGCAAAATGATGTCTCTGCTTTTTAATATGCTGCCTAGGTTTGTCATAGTTTTCTTTCCAAAGAGCAAGTGTCTTAATTCCATGGCTGCAGTCACCATCCGCAGTGATTTTGAAGCCCAAGAAAATAAAATCTGTCACTGTTTTCACTTTTCCCCTATTTGCCATAAAGTGACATGACTGTATGCCATGATCTTAGTTTTTTTAATGTTGTTTCAAACTAGCTTTTCCATTCTCCTATTTCATCCTCATCAAGAAGCTCTTTAGTTTTTCTTTGATTTCTGCCATTAAAGTGGCATCATCTACATATCTAAGGTTGTTGACATTTCTCCTGGCAATCTTGATTCCAGCTTGTGATTCCTCCAACCTGGCATGTTGTATAATGCACTCTGCATGTAAGCTAAATAAGCAGGATGACAATATACAGCCTTGTCACACTGTTTTCTCAATTTCGAAATAATCAGTTGTTCCATGTCTGATTCTAACTGTTGCTTCTTGACCTGCGTACATGTTTCTCAGGAAACAGGTAAGGTGGTCTGATACTACCATCTCTATAAGAATCTTCCAAAATTTGTTGTGATAAAAGACTTTAACATAGTCAAAGTATACAAATACTATGTCATTTAATACAAGGGACTTGTTCATCTGTGGATTTTGATATCTGTGTGGCGTTCTTGGTATGAATCCACTGAAGATGTCAAGAGAGGACTGGATATGTAATATCCAGAAGAAAAACTTGAGAACAAGAAAAGGACATTTCATACTCTAAGTAAGTGCTGAATAGTTAATAGATAAGAAGTAATCACTAATTTTTAGAAATGAGACTAAGTGCATACCAGAGGATATACTAATACTGGGTCTACATATCACAGATCACTTTGGTGGTTTCACTGACAAGGAAGTGATTTTTGTAACTGACTTGAATTGTTAAGCTAAGCATTTATCAAAAGTACAGGCATAAAGTACAGATCAATAGTTGTAAACAGCAGGGGTTTGAACTGTAATATAAGCAAGAACTTTACAACAATCAGACGTATCCAAATCCTGGTTGTATCTGGAGAGTTAATGAACCAAAGCTCTTACAGGTATGCAAGATAGACTAGATGACCTTTTGATAGGAACATTACAGATCCACAATTGGGCAGGCTATTTAGCTGTCTTATATGTAAATAGCCTTTAAAGCAGAAAGTCTAAGAAATCATTAATTCCGTTACTCATCCAATCTTTCTTGAGAATCTATATATTCATTCATGTGCTAAGTACTAGGAAAATTGTGGCTCTTTTTAGACAATCACAGTATCATATCTGTAAATATAGTAACTAGTGACACTTAAGATTTTTCTCCCTCTTTTGTGCATACTATTATAAGTCACATTCTCAAACACCTATTAAAAAAAAGAAATTATTGCATATTGTTACTTTTTAGTAGAATTGGATGGGAGGTGAAAAATTTCAAAGAAAATAAGTGTGACTAGTTCAAAATAGGAAAAGAACTACAAATCCCTAAAGAATTGGACTCTACAATCTTTAAAGAAATGAAAAAAAAGAAAGTGCCCTTATTAAGAATACAACACCCATATCCACATTCTGCTGCCAAACACATGTGTACATGTGCAGGAGGGCACAAAGCTCTCTAACCTGGGCCATGCGTAGGACTTACATGGCAGTCTAATACAGGGGCCCATTTGCTCGTGAACAATGAAGTCATCCTGCTGTTTTTCCGGCACTTTATCGAATGTGTAATGGCGTTTGATATTGCTAAGACATGGTTGTTCTAGAAGCACTGGTGCATTACGGCAGAGAGGTGGATTGTGTATGATGAGTCATGCTCAACAAATTTGTGGTCGGTCTCTACACAGTGAGGAAAAAAAGGAACAAGATTGAATAACAGAGACCTGGGAAGCAAGAAAGTTCTCATCACAGGCACTAGGGCACCTCCGTTTTGAGTAAGATGGAAAAGGCTTAAGTACACTGAGTTTTCCACAGAGTTCCAGTAATCTTCAATAGTTCAAGTCCTGGATCAAATGTTAGTCTAATAATACTCCTACTGGAGAAAAGGCACTTTCATCTGTGAGTCACTTTGCAGAAGGGATAACTTCTAAACACTGGTTACCATGAGGTTTGGATGCCTGCCAGAAAGGAAGTTCAAGAAATAACATGAACAAGGCAAAGAGTTCGATGAGAAACCTTCAGAATTTTTGGAGGGAGGAGAGGAAAAACAATCTGAAACTTGAGTAGATCCAGAAAATTAGTTCATTTATGTAACCCCTGGTGACTGGCAAGAATTTTCTGGCTTTCACGAGCCAATCCTCAACTCAGAAAATGGACACATCTCAAGGGAAATGAATCCTTAGAAGGAAAAGTATGTGTCCCTCCTCACCACTTCATGCTTTTTAAAGAGAAAAACCATAGCCTGCTACCAGAATTGTGGCTTGACAAAGTAAACATTCCTTCAAAACTCCCTTCTTTCTCTAGGGTGAGATGCAAGCATCTTTCCATCACACCTGTGAAACCTCTACAGTCTGGCTCCAGCCCACTTCCTGCATTGCTTTCCTATCATCATTGCCTTCCATGTCCCCATACCCCAGTCCCACTCCACTCTGCACAGAACTCCAAGGAGCCTTCATCACACTTCAGCCTTTGACACATGTTTTCCTCTAACCAGCATCTCTACCCTTACCTGCTTGACAAAATTCCACTCCTCTCTCAAAATACAGCTCAAATGTTCTCTTTTACGGAAGGACATCCCTGGGCAGTCCCAATCCACCCCACTTTATTATCAATTCTCCCATTCATCAACATTTAATGAAATCAAGTGCTCTTTGCACTTGCTCTATACCAGAAACAATTGTAAAAGAAATTTTTATAAATTAACTCAGTGAATCCTCGCAATAACCACATGGAGTAACTACTAATGTTATCTCCACTTTACAGGGGAGGGGGCTTCCCTTGTGGCTCAGCTGGTAAAGAATCCGCCTATAATGTGGGAGACCTGGGTTCAATCCCTGGGTTGGGAAGGTCCCCTGGAGAAGGGAAAGGCTACCCACTCCAGTATTCTGGCCTTGAGAATGCCATGGACTATATAGTTCATGGGGTCACAAAGAGTTGGACACAACTGAATGACTTTCACTTGCTTGCTTGCTTTACAGGTGAGGAGAGTGATGCACTGGGAGAATAAATGATCTGCCCATGATCATATCACACATACACAATGGAGCTGGAATTTGAACTCAGAAAGCATGGCCTTACCAATCAGTTATGCTGCTTCTTTACTTGGTTCATACCCCAGTGATGTCATGAATCCCACTTTATTTCAAATATTTGCTGGCTGACCTGTCTCTGCAGTTACATGTCAATGCCTTGCAGGCAGGATCTCAGCTATACCTATTTGCATTTTGAGTGCTTGTTGCAGGAACTACAGATAACACGTGCTTTAGTAATAACTGACCAGTAAGCAAACAAAGAAAACATGAGAATCGATAAAAATGGGTTGTTAGACAGGTTTTGACATAAGGAATAAAGTATGAAAGATCACCTTGGGGAAAACAACTTTATTCTGATTGAAGGACTGTTTTGGTTTTGCATTTTTATATGTTGGTGTTTTTCCAAGTTAAAAAAAAGGCCATGATGAATGACATGGCAGAAAACAAAAGAACTGAAGGGAAATGAAGAGTTTCTGATTTCATATGGAGAGAGAGGACAACGCGGGGCTCAGAAGAAACGGCAGAGCACCTAGTGAGGAGGGAGAAGGCAGATCACAGCCCACAGCTGGCTTCCATGTGATCTCTGCCAACTGATGGGCTGTGGCGAGAACAGGTCTTAAGCAAGAAGTTCTAGGAGGACTTTGTTTGCATGAGCTGATTTGTAGAGTAACACATGGTAGGGAATGCAAAGTCAGGTGGGCCTTAGGAAGCATCACTACGAACAAAGCTAGTGGAAGTGATGGAATTCCAGTTGAGCTATTTCAAATCCTGAAAGATAATGCTGTGAAAACACTGCACTCAATATGCCAGCAAACTGAGAAAACTAAGCAGTGGCCAAAGGACTGGAAATGGTCAGTTTTCATTCCAATCCCAAAGAAAGGCAATGCCAAAGAATGCTCAAACTGCCGCACAATTGCACTCATCTCTCATGCTAGCAAAGTAATGCTCAAAATTCTCCAAGCCAGACTTCAACAGTACATGAACTGTCAACTTCCAGATATTCAAGCTGAATTTTAAAAAGGCAGAGGAACCAGGGTTCAAATTGCCAGCATCCATTGGTTGAAAAAGGAAGAGAGTTCCAGAAAAATATCTATTTCTGCTTTATTGACTATGCCAAAGCCTTTGACAGTGTGGACCACCACAAACTCTGGAAAATTCTTCAAGAGATGGGAACTGCCCTTGGGAAACCTGTATGCAGATCAGGAAGCAACAGTTAGAATTGGACATGGAACAGCAGACTGGTTCCAAATAGGGAGAGGAGCATGTGAATGATGTATACTGTCACCCTGCTTATTTAACTTATATGCAGAGTACATCATGAGAAATGCTAGGCTGGATAAAGCACAAGCTGGAATCAAGATTGCTGGTAGAAATATCAATAACCTCAGATATTCAGACGACACCACCCTTATGGCAGAAAGCAAAGAACTAAAGAGCCTCGTAATGAAGGTGAAAGAGGAGAGTGAAAAAGTTGGCTTAAAGCTCAACATTCAAAAAACTAAGATCATGGCATCCGGTCCTATCACTTCATAACAAATAGATGGGGAAACAGTGGACACAGTGGCTGACTTTATTTTTCTGGACTCCAAAATCACCGCAGATGGTGACTGCAGCCATGAAATTAAAAGACACTTGCTCCTTGGAAGAAAAGTTATGACCAACCTAGGCAGCATGTTAAAAAGCAGATACATTATTTTGCCAACAAAGGTCCATCTAGTCAAGGCAATGGTTTTTCCAGTAGTTACATGTGGATGTGAGAGTTGAACTATAAAGAAAGCTGAGCACCAAGGAATTGATGCTTTTGAACTGTGGTGTTGGAGACTCTTGAGAGTCCCTTGGACTGCAAGGAGATCCAACCAGTCCATCCTAAAGGAAATCAGTCCTGAAAATTCATTGGAAGGACTGATGTTGAAGCTGAAACTCCAATACTTTGGCCACCTGATGCGAAGAGCTGACTCATTTGAAAAGACCCTGATGCTGGGAAAGATTGCGGGCAGGAGGAGAAGGGGATGACAGAGGATGAGATGGTTGGATGGCATCACTTACTCGATGGACATGGGTTTGAGTAAACTCCGGGAGTTGGTGATGGACAGGGAGGCTTGGCGTGCTACAGTCTATGGGGTCACAAAGAGTCAGACACAACTGAGCCGCTGCACTGAACTGAGCTGAACATCGTAGGGAGAGCAGGGGCCCAGGACTATGGTTTGGAATGAAGGGGGAGACTAAAGATGCTTTTACCTTAGGAGGTAGGAAACATTGAAGATGGGTTCAGCCCTCTGCCTGACTGTGAGGACTACTTCCAAGCTGTAAGAATGGAACATTCTCCAGCGATCCTTTCATAAAAATACCATGCAAGGCAAGGGAGTGCTGCTTCAGGACACAGGAGACAGAGCGCCACACAGACCCGGGCAGATCATTTTCCACATCCAGTTAAGATGAGGGTTTGACAGCTACCCAGTAAGACCTGCAAGAAATGAGGCAATGTGGCCATAGGAAGCATGGGAATGCCCTCAGATTTTCCCCAAAGAAGGAATATTGTATCCTCTCCAGGGAGCGCTACTTAAAGAGTGTCTCTTTTTCTCTCTCTATCTCTGCCTCTCCACCACCACCTGCCCCACTGCCTTCCTTATTAGGAGCAAGTTATCTGATGGGTGGAAGTGGAGAGAGGCCAAGGTAACTAGGTTGGTGTATACGATGAGCAGTTTCTAACTGAAAGGCAGCTGGGCCATTCTTTCCCTTGTATCCTTTTTTGTTTTTGCTGTTTTGACTTGAACTCCCTATACTCAGAGCAGGATGAGGTCACCTTGAACTCATTCTCCAGGGGATGAGCAGAATGTGCACGGCTGTCTGCTGGTTTCAGATCTCTCTGTTCAGACTGCTCCATCTAATGAGGGATGGGTAATAAAAGGGAATCTTTCACTGAGCTCATGCTATTTTCAACACAGAACTGATAGCCTAGGTCACTTCTTAAAGCTGTGGGTAAAAACCAGATACTTCAATCAAAATGTTAACAATTTTATTACTTAATTCCTACCTGGCCCCTTGTGTAAGTCCTCTCTATAACATAGGACTTGGAGGGAGAGAGGGTAGTTCCTTGGCCCATAAAGCCCCCCCACAGGGAACCTCAGGCATGAAGGATTATCAGTAAAGATGATGCTAGGGAATTACATGGAGACTGCAGCCAGTACTCACAACGGAGCTGGAAGCACGTGAGCAAAGACAGATGTAAGTCTAGCTGACACTTTCATCAGCTCATAAACTGGACTTCCAAACAAGAAGACTCTGTGGGAACTATGTGGACAAGTAGGGCCAAAAGTCAATGAAATGTGGGTTATTATAGTACAGTTAGTAACCCATAAACAACCGACTGGTGAGGCCTTGGGAAATACAGATTGTCTTATACTGGAAGAGAGCTGGGAGCTGAATTCATGGCAGATATTCTGAGCTGACTGGCCTCTCCCTCTAAAATGAGTAAGTTGTTAAGTAAAAAGGGAAGGATTAACAAAGGGGGCAGGGGGAAGGCTTATGGAAAAAATGACCTTGAACTCTCTCAGCAGGAGGGAAGTTTGCAGATAGAAAAGTCTGAGTTCAAATATCAAGTCCCTCATTAATAGCTATGTGATTAGATGCAAATCTGGAAACTTCTCTGAGCCTAATTTTCCTAGTTAAAATTTGAGCTCTTTAATCACATTCAGTCTTCTCTGATCATACTGGTAAACATGATAAAGGTAAATACCTTGACATTACATTCCATAGGAAGTTAGAATAAATAAGAAAACTAACATACAAGAATTTTCATTTTGATTTCTATAAAAAGTGTTTTAACATCACATAACATTACTCATGGATTGACCTCAGAAAAATCCTGAGTGAAAAAAAAAAAAAATGATTTGCCTGAATCTCCACTGAGCTGCTTTTAAGTTATAAAATAAGGTTAAGTTAGATAAACTCTCCGAAACTCAGTTGGTTCATCTGTAACATGGAACAAATAACACACAGATTAAAATCTTGAATGCTTGACCTAGCTTCATCTGAGCAGCTAATTACCAATGACTTTGTGTAGCTCAAGCCTTAGTTTTCCACTGCTAAACAAAGAAGATAGAAACATCCAAAGGCAATGTCTAGTTATAACGTTTGGTGGAAACAAGAATAAAGATTTTTATTTTCTGAAAGTGATTTAATCTGTTTTACCCAGTGGGAAAGCACTAAAGGCTATCATTTTGTTTTCCTTAGTTGAAGCTATTAACTGTAATTGCTTTCGTTAATAATACTTTACTTATTATAATAATCAAAGCTCAATTTTTGTACTTATACCCTGGGGCCAGTTTGCTGAGGCACAATTTTTAAATGGATGAAAAACAATTAATAACAACTAGAAAAAAACACTAATGATCTTATCAAAGAAAGTGCTATGCAAACTCCAGTTGCAAAATCACACATGAACACAAAATAGAACACTTGGTCTCAGCTAGTTTTGTGGGTTCCCTAGTATTGACCAAATACAGAATATTTCGATAGCAGAAAAATAATGCTTCTGAGGACATTCTCCTCCTGGGCATAATAGGGGATGTTTCTACTAATCTACCAAAGGTCAGAGACAGCCTATTATATTTCCTGCAGTGTGTGAGCTTTCCAAGAGGGAAACCACAATAATTTAAAGAGGAAAATCTTCCCTCATCTCCCAACACCAGAGGTCCCTCCCTGTGACCAGCAAGGTAGGATGTGACAAGACCGCTCCCACCCTTTGGCCACCTCCTTAACCCTGAAACACACCCTTAACTCCAGACCCCACTTTTCTTACTAAACACATCATGTTTTCTGCCTGGAGCTTTTATTTCCTCTTTCCTTTGTCTGGAATAACTTCCAGGAATTTTTTTTTTTTTTTTGTATTCAGGTCTTAGCTCGAGATAACATCTACTAACCCATTTCAAATGCTGTTCTCAAAAAGCCCTGTCACTCTTAGAGACATTCTCTGTGACTATCTGAAACTACTGAATGATTCATCCAGTGTCTTGTTTACTACTGCATTCTCAACATCTCAATCGGGGCCAGAGTCATAGCAAGTAAGTACTTGATAAATATTTGTTGAATGAATGGGGGAGATAAATTAGTGAATTCTCACTAGATGTTGGAACAAGGCAAATAGTGAGTGACTTTTTCATGCCTCTTCTGTCAGGAGAGCAGCAGCTGGTAACCATTCCTTTCTCCCCGCTACTTCCATCCCATCTCTCTCCTTTCTTTTCCTTCACATCCAGATTTTAATGTGAGCTAGAAGCAAAGTCTCAGTGCCCAGCAGCCTGTGTTTGAATTTAGAATGCACTTAGTTGTAGGTCCATGAGGGCAAGTAGTAAATATTTGTCAGTCTTTTTCACAATATGTTTCTAGGGCCTGCAGAGAACTAGCAGATGTTCAGGTCCTTTGTTAGTAAATGAGAAGAAAATCTGAATGAATACATGCTTTTTACTTTTCTACTTTCTAGTTGAGAGATATCAAATAAGTTCTTAACCTCTCTAACTTCATTTTCCCCATAAGAAAAAATTTGAAAATACTATTTGCCACATAAGATTATTGCAAGGATCAAGTGAGGCTAGATAAGCCCAGAGAGAATATGCTTTCAATAAATGATTTTGGAGTTATTACTAAAATAGCCTCCATTCATAATTAAAATATAATTAGCTTTGGTCCAATAATTCAGTGTGGATATTTGCATCCATGATATACCTCCCCCCAGCTCTGAAGATGTATAGAGCTCTCCCACCTATGGTTCTAGTTTCCAGGCCAATCATAATCTGAAGCACAAACTCAAGGAAACCTTGGCATATAGATTTGTGTCTAAGAATGTCTTTCTCTGCTTCCCAAGAGCCAGGACGCACGCCACCCAGCAGGACCACATTTCTGATGATGGATATTTTTACCTTGAACTCCTCAATTTGCATCCTTATCACATAAAATTTCTTCTTTGGTATCACATCTGAGTGAGTTTCATCAGCTATCTGGTTGGGGGAAATGTCATTTATCTATCTGCTTGCTCTGGTCATAAATCCAGGTGAGGAACAAGCATCCAGAAATAAAACCCTGGCTGAAAAATAGCTCCACCCCCATGACATCAACATGAACAACTGGTCCTGAGCTGTTTTTTTGTGCACATCGTTCTGTCACAGGCTTCATTGATTGTTTGCATCCCTTGCCTTTCTACACAGGGCTAACCATTAAGCACACTTCAGGCTTCAGTTTAGACTTTACTTCCTTTGTGGAAACTTCAAGGTCTCAGATAAGGTAAGCATGACCTTCTTCTACATACTCTGAACTTAAGAAATCATTCATTCAATATGTTGTATTCAGAACCTATATATACTGGATACTCTTAGATATTAGTTATACAACATTGAAAAACAATAACAGTAATAACAAAATAAAACAAAAAAAACAGGTAAAAAATTCAATCTTTGTAAATCTTACATTATGAAAGAAGAGAAAGACAGCAAGAAAAAAAGTAAGAGAAATAAAAATATATGTATATTACATAGTTTCTGAACAGAAAAGGCAAAGCAGGTAGGGAAATAGAAAATGGTCAAAGGAGATGTAATTTTACATGAAGTGTCCTGGAATGCCTTAATGATTAAAATGGCATTTTAGTCGTGAACACAAGAAAGTAAAAGGTGAACCCTATATATCTCCATCTTATCACTGACTACAGATTAATAATATCATCTACTCATGTTGTTCTCACAATAATTGCCATCATAATAAAAGTTCCCCAAGGGGAGGGGTCATTCTACTCATAATACTATCTCCAGAGTTTAGCCCAGGACAAAGAATGAACTGGGTGCTCAATACGTATTTGTGGAATCCATTGCTATTATTTTGATCATAGCCATGTAATCCTCCAAGGGCCAGACCCTGTTTCACCTTGACGTACTTTCTAGGTATACCCACCACCAGCTTCTCCTGTCTTCTCTATACATGAGTCTGGATTCCTTATCACTGAGTTCACTCAACTCATTGAGATAACCATCCATAAGAGGATTAAGGGTTTTTGCTGCCAGGTTGTCAATATAATGGGATATAAAATATTACTGGAAAAGTTAACTCATTAAGGAAAATGTATATCCAACACATCTTTTTGTGGTTGGAAAGGTCACTTTGATAAGTTGTAAAGGAGTGGGAGTTAGATCCTCAAGGATCATGACTCAACACTTGATCATCATTGAACTATATATTAGTCACCTGGGACTGCTATTGACAAAATATCATAGACGGGGTAGCTTAAACAATAGACATATATTTCTCACAGTTCAAGAAGCTGGCAAGTCCAAGATTAAGTTGCCAGCAGATCCAGTTCCTTATAACAAACTTCTCCCAGGCTTTCAGACAGCTAATTTATTGTTCTCTCATGGCAGAGAGAGAGAGAGAGGGAATTCTGGTCTCTTCTTCTTTTATAGAGACACTAATTCCATCATGGGGACCCCAACTTCATGACTTCATCTAAACCTAACACCTCCCCAAAGTCCCTACTTCCATATATCCTCACATTGGTGGTTAGGGCTTCAAAATGTGATCCTGGGGAGACACAATCACTCCATAAGAAACCACCTTGTGAAGAGAACTTTAAAAAAATTACTGAAAAATGCATCACTGTTTATCTTTCAAGGTTGTAAAGCAACAAGAAAAATATGAATACATGAAGCCCTTGGTATCACTCAATCGAACAACATTTACTGCCTAATTCTAGGTCTTTGAACCCAAGACTTCACTGATTATCTACCTTAGGAAGTAAGGCTTCCCAGGTAGTGCTCGTGGTAAAGAGTCTGTCTGCCAATGCAGGAGCAGCCTCAGGAAATATAGGTTCAATCCCTGGGTTGGGAAGATCCCCTGGAGGAGGAAATGGCAACCCACTCAGAGAATGTCACATTAGTGGATTCACACTGAAAATAATGTGTGTAAGTTATCATAATGATGTTATTTAGACAATTACTACAAAATCCTAGACACTCACAATAAGCAGTGACTTCACATTCACATATCTGTGGTCATCTAGGGTTCAACTGATTTAGGTTGATCTTGGCTGCACTTGACTCTGATTGTGGGTTACACTATTGGGTGCTCTAGGTGTGTTCTCATAGGCAAAGGCAGGAACACATGAGGGCAAGCCCAAATGTACTAGAACTGTTAAAGCCTCTGTCATCACATCTGCTAACATCCAAACCTTTGGACAACCCAACACATCAAGCCCAAAGTCAGGGTGCAAGGAAAGAATGCACCGCCCATCACAAGGCCATGGCAAAGATGTGGATATGTAATAACACTCTACGAGAATGAAAAATTGGAATCAGTAATTCAATCTACTACATAATTCATCTCATTTCAAGGGGTCACTCAATAGCTCCAATGCTTGGACTCAAGTCTGAGGATTAAGAACTTTTGAAGACCAAATTTAAATAATAGCATAGTGAACTCTGTAAATCCCAGGTGCTTGCAATTTGCTTATATATAACTTAAGTCTAGTTAATTTTTTAGCATGGCTAATATTTCTTGGACTTCTCTTTTTAAAAAAATTCACCTTTTTATTATGGATGCAATACGGTACTGTGGAAAGAATGTTAGTGGGAATTCAAACACTCAGGATCCAGTCCTGTATCTGCCACTAATTAACTCTGAGACCATCAGCAAATTATCTCAAATTCTTTTGGTCATGTTCTGCTCTTTGCAAAATGAAGACTTGGACTGAATAGTTACATTTCCTCCCATCACTACAATTGCATGAGCGTATGTTTACTGACATGGATGTGGGCCAATAGGCCTTGCCTCATCTTTCTTTTTAAAAAATATTTTATTGTTGCATCACATTAAGAATTCCCTGAACCAAAAATCTGTGTAAACCAAAGTGAGGATCTTATCTATAGTAAGGAACAGCATTTAAATCTTCCTTGGATGGACCCAGAGTGAATCCAGTCCCCCATTTCCTGACTGTGCCCTGTACCGTGTGGAGGATACCTAACCAGGAGATCAAGGTTACCCATGATCCCAAGCTGGAACCAGAATGGAGAGGATTTGCAGAGCTGGAATGCATACATGAATCATGTTTATTTATATCTCCCAGGTTTGCATGGAAATCCAAATACATTTAGCACATGTGATGGTATTTGTCTCTTTGAAATTAGCACAAATTGCATGTTTGTTTGGGAAGTTAATAATACCACATTTGCTTCTCACAGTGACATATCAACAAACTGTTTTTCTAAACCATTCCATGTACTTCCACCACACCGCAGCTGAGGTCTGATTCAAGTCAAAGCCCCAAGTGACTATAAACCAAACAATTATTTTTTTAATCCTAATGTGTTTGCTTCCTAATGACCCACAGCCTTAAACTCACGCTGGGCAGAAGGGAAAAAAACTTTCTTTTTTTATGCTCCCGGCCTCAACAGGGCAAGGCACATTCTAGAAGACTAGTTATGGGTGACCAGAATGCAATTCAAAACATCAGCACTCTTTGATCAGGGCAACTTGCTTACTTTTAATTGTTTCCAGAGTGCTTGTCTGAAAATTTGTTAGATTATACATCACGTGCAATGAGAACTGATGGCTGAATTTACTGCTTTAATTCTTGGCTTGAAAAGGGGTTATGCTGATTTCAGTTACACTTAGGAAGCTGAGCTCTTGGCCAAGCAACATAAAGGTGATTTCAAGTGCTGTCTCTTTCCACCCATCCCCAAAATAGCAAGAAATGAACTGAGGGATCTTGTAAGAAAGTGTGAGGTAACTGGTTGCTAGGAGTTTTACTCCAGCTTCACTAGCTTTTTTTTTTTTCTTTCTTCTTTATAGGTATCAGTGGATATGAGTACTATAAAGTCATCCCTTACAAAGTTTAGTAGTCAGAGCACAGTTGGTATCAAAGAAAATGCCTTTAAAACCAGATATCCCCAAATTCTTAATGTTTATTTGTGAGATTGGTCTCTCCTGGCACTAAGTAGGGCTTCCCAGGTGGCTCAAGTGGTAAAGAATCCACCTGCCAATGCAGGAGATGTGGGAGACCACCAGTTCAATCGATCCCTGGGACAAGAAGATCCCCCGGAGAAAGAAATAGCAACCCACTCCAGTATTCTTGCCAGGATGATGCCATGAACAGAGGACCTGGCAGGCTACTATCTATTGGGTCTCAGAGTTGGACAGGACTGAGTTAAGGAAAAGAAACAAGCAATGAGAAAAACTTTCCCTTGCAGGCCAATGCTCAGAGTGTTTTCCTTTTCTAACTCTCATGATCTCTTTGGGTGGCCTTACACAGGTCCCATGAATTCAACACTGACGTTTGTGCAGATGACATTTAAGATGTCACTTCCAGGCTCAAGCTCAGCTCTTCAACCTACACTTCGGTTCACCAAGCAGGCATGGTTGACCAAATGCAATGCAAGTTCAATGCAGCTAACGACAAATTGATTGTTTTTACTTACACTCCCATCCCCAATTCCTTCTCTATTTCTAATTTTGCTTTTGGCTCCACTCTTCTACTTTTCTAAACTTTGCCAAGAACTTAAACATGATCTTCAGTTGTTTCCTCTCCTCTATATCCTTCTTTCACTTTGTCACTAACCCCATTTATTCCACCTCTATGTTTTTCCTAAATTCATCCTGCTTTTCTGATCAAAGAGCTCTGGAAACAGATTTCTAACAGGACCTGAGATTTTTAACTGGTGCCAATCCATTCTATATTTTAATGTCAACATTAGATCATTTCTTCCTTAAACCCATTCAGTGATGTTACTTACATGTTAAAGTTAGTTAACACTCTCTATGGCCCAAAGGCTAAATGCCTAGATTCCTAAGCATGACCTAAAAGAACTTCCATTTGCCTGCCAGACCTAGCCTATCTTGAACCTTACTTTCTGCCAACTTGGCTATTAGCATCCTGAGTTCCAGTAATAAATTATTTGCATGTGGTTTTTTTTTTTTACATACTTTTATTTATTTATTTATTTGGTTGTGCTGGGTTTTTGTTGCTCCATGAACTCTTCTCTAGTTGCAGTGAACAGGGGCTACACTTTAGTTGTGGTACAAGAGTTTGTCATTGCATAAACCACAGCAGGATCTTCTATGACCCACCTCCCAGAATATTGGAAATAAAGGCAAAAATAAACAAATGGGACCTAATTAAAATTAAAAGCTTCTGCACAACAAAGGAAACTATAAGCAAGGTGAAAAGATAGCCTTCAAAATGGGAGAAAATAATAGCATATGAAGCAATGGACAAAGAATTAAACTCAAAAATATACAAGGAACTCTTGCAGCTCATTCCAGAAAAATAAAAGACCCAATCAAAAAGTGGACCAAAGAACTAAACAGACATTTCTCCAAAGACATACAGATGGCTAACAAACACATGAAAAGATGCTCAACATCACTCATTATCAGAGAAATGCAAATCAAAACCACAGTGAGGTACCATTATACACCAGTCAGAACGGCTGCTATCCAAAAGTCTACAAGCAATAAATGCTGGAGAGGGTGTGGAGAAAAGGGAACCCTCTTACACTGTTGGTGGGAATGCAAACTAGTACAGCCACTATGGAGAACAGTGTGGAGATTCCTTAAAAACTAGAAATAGAACTGCCATATGACCCAGCAATCCCACTGCTGGGCATACACACTGAGGAAACCAGATCTGAAAGAGACACGTGCACCCCAATGTTCATCGCAGCACTGTTTATAATAGCCAGGACATGGAAGCAACCTAGATGCCCATCAGCAGACGAATGGATAAGAAAGCTGTGGTACATATACACCATGGAATATTACTCAGCCATTAAAAAAAAATATATTTGAATCAGTTCTGAGGTAGATGAAACTGGAGCCTATTATACAGAGTGAAGTAAGCCAGAAAGAAAAACACCAATACAGTATACTAATGCATATATATGGAATTTACAAAGATGCTAACGATAACCCTGTATGTGAGACAGCAAGAGAGACACAGATGTATTGAACAGTCTTTTGGACTCTGTGGGAGAGGGCGAGGGTGGGATGATATGGGAGAATGGCATTGAAACATGAAAATTATCATATGTTAAATGAATCGCCAGTTCAGGTTCCATGCATGATACAGGGTGCTCGGGGCTGGTGTACTGGGATGACCCAGAGGGATGGGATGGGGAGGGAGATGGGAGGGGGGTTCAGGATGGGGAACACATGTACACCCATGCCAGATTCAAGCCAATGTATGGCAAAACCAATACAATGTTGTAAAGTAAAATAAATAAATAATTCGAAAAAAAAGAGTTTGTCATTTGGGGTGGCTTCTCTTGTTGCATAGCATGAGCTCTCGAACCTTCGGGCTTAAGTAGTTGTGGCTGCCGGGCTCTGGAGCACAGCCTCAGTACTTGTGACACACAGGCTTAGTTGCCTCATGGCGTGTGGGATCTTCCTGAACCAGTGATGGAACCCATGTCTCTTGCAATGGTGAGTGTACTCTTTAGCACTGATCCACCAGGGAAGCCCTATTTGCACATTATTTAATATACTTTATAATCCTTGGTGCTTAACACTTGCTTTTTCTTTTGATAAGAAGCCTGCCTTCAAATCCTTACTTCATTTTCAAAAACTCTCCTCAAATATGGTATCTGTTCTGAATCCTTAGAATCCCATTGACAAAGTCAAATATGTTCTTCTTCTGTACTCCCAGGGAATCTAGGGGAAGCAGAAATTGTTAGGGTTATCAACAGTTCCAGATCACATGTGACTTTCCCTGTTTTCACCCAGAAAGACTCATACCCAAGATATCATTCAGTCTTAGGCAAGCTGGGACAGTTGCTTATCCTGACACAGTGAGGGGGGGTCTCCATTTTCATGTGTCATATTCATCAGATTATGAGTTACTTGAAATCAATGTAAAGGTCTGATTCCTCTTGGTAGCCCTAAAAGTTAGTACTATATCTGCAAAACAGTAGATTTAATAGGAAATCTAACATTGTGCTAATGTTTTGCATTTTTCTGTTTAAGCCTCAGTGTTTTTGGAGGATGTTGATATTAACTCCATTTTTTTTATATACAAAAAGAATACATCTAAGAGAAAAGCAGTGATCTTCCCAAAGTTACACAGACTATACACAGATGTTTTTTTGACTTCTAAACTATGCTTATTTCACCATGAAAACTCAGTAAATCATGAACTGGAATATTCTGTGATGTGTTAGATTGAGTATTTTTCTACATCCAAAATGATCTGGGGAGGAAAGTGATTAAAATCAGATAAGTGGTTAATTACCAGCCCTTCCACTCAATTAAATTTTGAAAATAGTTATTTGTTTGAATTAGACATCTTCAAACAAGATTGACTGTCTAGATACAACTAGAATCAAAATAACAGAAAAATGAAAATAAATGTTATTTTCATAAGAACTAAATGAGATAATTTAGAAAATGAGACCACTGAGAATTTCCAGTTAACATATTTATAAGTCTCAATCACACACCTATTGTTTGACACAGTGGTTCTTAACTGGGAGAAATTTTGCCCCAGGAGACACTTTATAATGTTTGGTGACATTTTTATGTTTCACAACTGGAGGAGAGATAGAGGCCAGAGATGTTACTAAATATCCTGCAATTCACAGAATAAGTCCCCATAACAAAGACTTTTCCAGCCAAAATGCCAATAGTGCCAATGTTGAGAAATCCTAATTTAAACTGCAAAATAGGTAAAGCAAAGATTATCCAATCATGCTTTAATTAACTCTTCAAGTTAAGAAGTAAAATGTTAGGAAAAGTTTCCACAAGTGTATTGAAAATGTTGTCTGTTGTTTAATAAATGCTAGTAGTAAAGTGTTTGCTTGAAGGATACATTGAACTAATACAATCATTCCAGGAATAGGTCTTGGGAGAAGTTTTCATGTGACTAATGATTTACCACTGCATGGAAAATCCTGTTACTTCTTTCCTCCCAATCCATGGAAATCAATCTCATCGACTTGGCAAAAATTAATAGTAAATTTCAAATGAAGCAGCTGATTCAGATGATTCATACTGGTGAACCAGAATAGATAGATATATATAGAGAGATAAACATTTTAATTATGAAAATAGAAGTATCAATGATATTCAGTTAACATCAACAGAAAGAATTTCTCATTTTTCCAAAAGTTATATGTATTTTTTCTTGTTCTGGTAATGAAACAATTTAGGCTTATCAATTCAGGCAGATATCTTTACCCAAATGGAAAATATTGTTTAAAAAATTTTGTAATCCAAGCATTGAAAAGGAATGAAAGCAAAGCATTTGGGTATATTTGCTTTAGTTCTTCATCAGCAAATTTTTTTTAAAAATATTTCATTATACTTACAAAAGCAGTTTTAAATCATGCTTTCTTTACTCAGTGTTCAATCATGAAATAGTCTTCTAAAAATGCCATTTCATTTTTGAACAAATTCCATCATATGAATAGACCATAATTTATTTAATAAATCTCCCAAAGCTGAATATTTGGGATTTTTTCTCTATGTTTTTCTATAATAAATAACATCACGATGAACATTCCTGTACATAAATCTTTAGCCCTTTCTCTGATTATTTACTTGGGATAGATTCCATGAACTAAAATATTGGGGTCAAAATGAAGCCATTTAAGGTTTAAGGTTTCAGTGATATAATCCATAAAACAGAAATAATAAACTATGGCCTCTCCCTAGTCCATAGTATAAAAGGGTCATGGAACAGCAATTTATTAACATAAGCTGCATGGTAGGCATCCAACTGTGAAGTTATCTCTACATGTGCAAATATAGGTGGGGGGCAGAGAACACACAAAGGCCCTGTTACAGAAATAGACCTGCTCATGTTTATTTTTCCTCTGGTTCAAAAGCTATGAGTCACATAAGACCCTCTTTTCAGGTAGAATGTGGCAGGCAGAATGTCCCCAAAAGAACAGTATATGTGATGCTCATTTCCCTCAAAGGTATAGCAAAAAAAAAAAGTGTTTCCAGCTTATATTTACTGTAATATGCATAATATATACCAGTCAGTACTCATTTAGTGAAAATTTGGTAAAATTATCCCAATATGCTATCTCTCCTTTTGTTTTTGTACATTTTGTTTTCAACCCCGATAACATTTCTGAAGTAGAGATTATCTCCATTTCACAGATAAGAATGTTGAGGCTCTGATACATTAGGTAAATTAGCTGTGTAAACAGATTAGTAAGTGGAGAATCTACTATTTAAACTCTCTTTTAAAAGAGAGTTTAAGGGCCATCTTTCTGATCCTTAAGCAATTGTTCTTAAGTCCAATACTGCCCTTCATGTTTATAATATTTATTGCTCCATATATGAGTCTACTAAACATAATTATATAGGTATATAGAATTAATTAGTATATATTATAGGTATATAGGGCCCAAACAGTAAAAATCTGTGTGCAATGTGGGAGACCTGGGTTCAGTCCCTGGGTTAGGAAGATCCCCTGGAGAAGGGAATGGCTACCCACTCCAGTATTCTTGCCTGGGGAATCCCATGAACAGAGGAGCCTGGCGGGCTACAATCCATAGTGTTGCAGAGTCGGACATGACTGAGCAACTAATACTTTCACTTTAATTTGGTAGCTTACAAGGGTTTCCTTTCTTTTGAATTTTTCCCTTCAAAGTCTTTCTCTCGGTCAAATATACAAAAAGTATGACTTCTTTTCTTATTACTCCCTTATTTCTCTTTTCAGTCCAAGATAGAGCTCTATTTCCCAGCTCTCTTTCTTCCACCAATCAGTCTTCTCCCACGTTCTTTGAGCATCTTTAGTCATTACCTTCAACTCTTTATCAGGTAGCTTGCCTCATGCCATTTCACTTAGATCTTCTAGGGTTTTATCTTATTTCTTCATTTAGAATACATTCCTCTGCTACTCATTCTGTTGAATTTACTGTTTATAGGTATTTGGTAGGTATATGTATTTTGTAGGTTGATTATGTTTCCTGATCTTGGATGATTGTCCTTCAGTAGGAGACTTCCTGGAGAAGGGGATGGCAACCCACTCCAGTACTTTTGCCTGGAGAATCCCATGGACAGAAGAACCTGGTGAGCTATGGTCCATGGGGTCGCAGAGAGTCAGACACAACTGAAGTGACTGAGCGTGGTATGAGGAGACTTCTATGCATCCCAGGAGCGCTTTCTCCTCTGGTCACATGAGATGTATGCTATAAGGGGCCCTCTATTTGAATTGTTTGGGTTCTTCTGTAGCAGCAGGCTGACTGCTCTGGGCAATCTGGTAGACATGGGTGGCTCCTGGTCCCTTTGGTTGCCAGTCCCTGCCTTGTGCAGAGGCTTCCTGCCACCGTTGGGTGGAGCCAGGCAGGAGGCTGCTGGGCTACGGAGCTCCAGTGTGTCCAGGGGCTCACTGGTGGGCCGAGGCAAATTCAGGAGAGGGTGGATGCAGTCTGTGATGTTGGCCTGCTGGTGGGAGTCTGCAGTTACTGACATGGCTGGCTGTGGGGCACTGTTTCCCAATGCTGGCGTTGGCCGGCTGGTGAGTGTAGCTGTGTTCAATGAGGTTGGCTTAAGAATTCAAGGTGTCTTGGAGCTAAGGTTGGCCTCTGGAGTCCAGTAGGTTCTGGGGCTAGCGCAGGCTCACTGGTCAGTAGAGCTGTGTTTCCAAGTACCTGGCTACAAGACCTTAGAGTTTCTAGAGCAAGTGTCGACCCATCGGTAACTGACCAGTCCCAGGGTAGATGGCTGAGAGGTTGCAGTGGTCCTAAGGCTGGTATCTGCCAACTGATGGACAAAGCCAGGTTCTAGGGATAGTGGTGGCCTACTGGTGTGCAAAGCTGTGTCCCAGGGTCTCTAACTGCAGGGAACTGGGAGTTCTGAGGTTTGTGTTTCAGCTCACTAGTGGGTGGAGCTGGATCTGGGGTCTGTGGCTGGTCCTGAAGCTATTGCTGGCACACATGTATGCAGGGTCTGGTCCTGGCCCCTCAAGTATTCAGGGCACTTCCCAGGGCAGCATTGGGCATGGAGTGTCTTAAAGCAAATGGCTTCATGGTGAGTGGGGCTTTGTCGCCTCCTGTATTTTCGTTTGACCTGCAGTGTCCCAATACTGTGCCATCATGCTGGTGGACAAGGCCAGATCCCAGAGCTAATAAGCTATAGAAAGGATTTCAAAATGGTGCTTACCAGCACTGTCCATGTCCATAAGGTAGAAAAAGTTCCCAATAATAGCTTCCACCAGTGTCTATGTCCCCAGGCTGGGCCCCAACTACCTTCTGCCTCTCTGGGAGGCTCTCCAGTCAATAAATGGGTTTCACTGAAGCTCTTTGCAACTTAATGCTTCTGCCTGGGTCCTGGAATATGTGTGGTTTTTTGTTTTCACCCTCCCTCTGACTCTCCTGAAAGTAAGCCCAACTGCCCTTTAAAGGCAAACTTTCTCGGGGCCTTGTCTTCCTAATGCAGGACTGACAAGGGGCTGGACTCTTCACTCCTTTTGGGTAAACCTGTGCATGCTCTTTCACTCAGGTATATCTGACTCTATGCAACCCCATGGATTGTAGCCTACCAAGCTCCTCTGTCCACGGAATTTTCCAGGCAAGTATACTGGAGTGGGTTGCCATTTCCTACTCTAGAACATCTTCCCAACCCAGAGATCAAACTCATGTCTTCTGCATCTCCTCTGGGTTCTTTACCACTGCGCCACCTGGGAG
Organism: Cervus canadensis; assembly: GCF_019320065.1. Taxonomy (NCBI): domain Eukaryota; kingdom Metazoa; phylum Chordata; class Mammalia; order Artiodactyla; family Cervidae; genus Cervus; species Cervus canadensis. The sequence continues at coordinate 25,424,832 of NC_057404.1, read as the reverse complement.
CTCTCAGTTGGATAACCTCTGCAATTTTAATTATCCTCTGGTGCGTAGGTTGAACATCCAGAGGTATGGGTTTTGACCAAGTCTCCACCCCTCCTACTTGTCTCATTGTTTTTTACTATTTATATCTTTATCTTTTTTTATATCTGTGTGTCTAAAATCTTTTCTTCTGGCCTTCCCGTTTTTCTCACAAATATGTCTCCGTAAATAGTTGTAATTTGGGTGGGCCTGTGGGAGGAGGCCAGCTCAGGCTCTTCCTACTCCACCCTCCTCTGTAAGCACTCCTTAACCCTTAAAAGAGATACTCAGATTTTAATTGTTCAATTCAATTTAGCACTTTCTTAGTGCATTCTATATGGCAGGAAATGTGTTATTAGCAATGAAAACATTCATAGACTAGGAATATGATCCAGTGAAGTGAAATGACTTGTCCACCAACATTGAAAGCTAGAGCTCTGTAGACGTGGCCTTGCCTCTTATCCAGGCTTTGGGAAACATCCACTATAGTCACTTTAATTCTTTTTTTTTTTTTTTCATTTATTTTTATTAGTTGGAGGCTAATTACTTTACAATATTGTAGTGGTTTTTGCCATACATTGACATGAATCAGCCATGGATTTACATGCGTTCCTCATCCTGAACCCCCCTCCCACCTCCCTCCCCATACCATCCCTCTGGGTCATCCCAGTGTACCAGCCCCGAGCACTTGTCTCATGTATCCAGCCTGGACTGGCAATCTGTTTCACTCCTTCTGTCTTCAGTTTATTCACAGTAAATTCCTTGAAATCAGTTCAAATATTGTTTCTCTCTGAAGCTCTCTATTGTGATTCATTCACATCAGGAAGACCTGTCCACATGTTGCTCTAACAGCACATCTCTCTAGCAGAGTGGCCATAGCATTATATTCAGCTCAGTTCAGTCGCTCAGTCAAGTCCTACTCTTTGTGAACCCATGTACTGCCACACACCAGGCTTTCTTGTCCATTACCAACTCTCAGAGCTTACTCAAACTCATGTCCATTGAGTTGGTGATGCCATACAACCATCTCATCCTCTGTCATCCCTTTCTCCTCCTCCCTCCAATCTTTCACAGTATCAGGGTCTTTTCTAATGAGTCATTTCTTCGCATCAGGTGGCCAAAGTATTTCAGTTTCCGCTTCAGCATCAGTCCTTCCAATGAATATTCAGGACTGATTTCCTTTAGGATGGACTGGTTTGATCTCCTTGCAGTCCAAGGGACTCTCAAGAGTCTTCTCCAACACCACAGTTCAAAAGCATCAATTCTTTGGTGCTCAACTTTCTCTATGGTCCAAATCTCACATCCACATGTAACTACTAGAAAAACCATAGCTTTGACTAGATGGGCCTTTGTTGGCAAAGTAATGTCTCTGCTTTTTAATTTGCTGTCTAGGTTTGTCATAGCTTTTCTTTCAAGGAGCAAGCATCTTTTAATTTCATGGCTGCAGTCACCATATGCAGTGATTTTGGAGCCCAGGAAAATAAATCTGTCACTATTTCCATCATTTCCCCATCTATTTGCCATAAAGTGATGGGACCAGACGCCATGATCTTAGTTTTCTGAATGTTGAGTTTTAAGCCAGCTTTTTTCTCCTCTTCCACTTTCATCAGGAGGCTCTTTCGTTCCTCTCTGCTCTCTGCCATGAGAATGACAGCCTAGTCTCAATCTCAGTCTTCTCCCTCAGGCCATGTTTTATGCTTGTTGTTCCTCCTTTGTCTGGCAGAGTGAGATCTAATAGGCATTTGGCTGGATGAATTACCTGGTATATGGTGCTCCGAACTGAAAAGCTACTGAAGAAAAATATGCAGTTACAGTCTCTGCCTTTTGGATTTAGCACAGGTCTCTATCTTATCCTGTTCAAGCTGCTCTAACAAAAATATCACAGACAGGGTGGCCTAAACAATGAACATTTGTTTATCTCAGTTCCAGAGACTAAGAAATTCAAAGTCAAGTCACCAACAGATTCAGTGTCTGCTGAGAGCCCACTTCTTCATTCATAGTCAGCCATCCTATTGCTGTGTCTTCACATGGCAGATGGAATGCAGGAGCTCCCTGGAGATGCTTTGTAAGGCACTGATCACACTCATGAGGGCTCTACTATCATGACATAATCACTTCCCAAAAGCTTATCACCTAATAACATCACATTGACAGTTAGGATTTGGCATATGAATTTTGGAATGACACAAACATTCAGTTCATGGCATTCTGATAAGAACTCTCATACTCCAGGTACTAGGAGTTCAGTGTTTGAGATTATAAACTTGACTTGTCTATCCAGTAAAAAAGTGTTAAGTAAACAGTGCTTGCTGCTGCTTTCTTCTGATGCCCCATTAATGATGCTTGAAAGTCTTCTAGCTTAGCAAGCTGATGACTTTGGTAAATAAGGCTGTGAAGTCGTATATCCTAGGGTAGAAACTGATAGCATCTGAGCCACCAGGGAAGGAAGAACCTTCCCAGCTGTGGTCAGAGAAAGAGGTGGCAACAGAAGAATGGCTAGAGAAATATCACAATGCTGGATTTGAAGACAGAGGAAGGGTGACCTCTTTGAGCTGGAAAAGGCAAGGAAACTGATTCTTACTTAGGTGTGAAAAATGAACACACTCTTGCTGATATCTTTATTTTAACATGATGAGACCACTATAAAGCTCATGAATAAAGATGATATATCTGTGTTGTTTTAAGCCACTAATTATGGTAATTAAATGTTTATCCTGACCTTATTTAAGTGCTCTTTATCATAATGATTTCAAATAAAAAGAAGAGTGGCAGGTACTTGAATTTTATAAAAAGTTCATGAACTGTATTTTTTCTAGGCTGACTAGTCAAGTGAAAAATTGGTTGAGTTAATTGAGTGAAGTCTTGTTTAATGACCATTTCAAGCTCTTTCTCTCATGGTTTGCATTAGAGATTGGTACAAAAATTAGTAGATTCTAAGGGACTTAATATTATGCAATAGATTAAGTGATGAATATTAAGCTCCAATTGTTTGTATTATTCATCCACTTACCATTCTACAAATATCTGTTGAGAATTTACTCAAAAAAAAGAAAGCATTAAAAGTTGAAAAATGCACTTCATAAACCACCCTCATGGAATATCCAGACCACTGAAACACAGATAATCAAAATTCAATAACCTGAAAGTCTTGATGGCGAAGCTCTTTCTTACTCTTCAGTGGAACTCCAGCTCTCATCACAGTCCCTGGCACATAGTAGGTGAGCACAAATCAGCTGAGACCTTTCCATTGAACTGATTGCCATATACCATAAAATAATAATTTAGTAGCTTACAAAAGGGATATTCAGGAAAAGATTGATAGAAGCAGTGCATTTATTATGTCTTGAAAGATAAGTAGAACCTGAGAAAGCAAGGGTGAAGAACTTGGCCAAGATCAAAGCCCAGGGAGAACTGAGAATCCTTAAGAATTGTAGATTATTGAATTTGAAAATCTGGATTATGTATAAAAATGTAATAATGGAAAATCAGACTAAAGAGTAGGTTGTAGACAGATCATAAGAATCCCGATTTCCAAAGAGAGTTCCAACACTAGAAACCTAAACAAGTAAGTAGCAACAACCATGTGCCTTTAGTTAAATAAATTTGACTGGAGTAAACACAATTAAGCAGTTTCTTTCAGTGCACTATTTCTCTGGGCCTCAGAAGCCTAACATGCATTATACTTTTCAAGTAAAAGAAGATATGTCTGTATGCATTACCCATTGTTGCATGAACAAGTACCCCAAAATAATGACTTTAAATCATACTTTCTTTTTTCTCATGACTTTCTGACTTGGCTAAGCAATTCTTCTAAGCTCACTCACACATTGGCAACGAGCTGGTGCACGATCTGGGAGCTGTGCTCACGGCTTGGCTGGGTTTCTCTCCCCAAGTAGATTTTTATTGTAATTTCTGTTTGTTTGATTTTTTAAATATCAGACCCCTTTACATGATGGCAAAAGTGTTCTAAAAAGGTGAGAGGTGAAGCTAAAGGTTTTGATATCTCCCTACATCATTCTGTCACACTATCTTTTCTCTCTTTTTTTTTAATATTTATTTATTTGCCTGCACCAGGTCTTAGTTTCAGCATGTGGGATTTTTAGTTGTGTCATGTGAATTCTTAGTTGCAGCATGTGAGATCTAGCTCCCTCTCCCAGGCTCAAACCCAGGACCCCTGTATTGGGAGGTTGGAGTCTTCACCATTGAGCCATCAGGGAAGTCCCTGTCACACTCTCTTGGTCTAAATCAGTCACAGTTCAGTTCAGTTCAGTTCAGTCGCTGTCGTGTCCGACTCTTTGAGACCCCATGAACTGCAGCACACCAGGCCTCCCTGTCCATCGCCAACTCCTGTAGTCCACCCAAACCCATGTCCACTGAGTCAGTAATGCCATCCAACCATCTCATCCTCTGTCGTCCCCTTCTCCTCCTGCCCACAATCTTTCCCAGCATCAGGGTCTTTTCCAATGAGTCAGCTCTTCACATCAGGTGGCCAAAGTATTGGAGTTTCAGCTTCAAAATAAGTTCTACCAATGAACACCCAGGACTGATCTCCTTTAGGATGGACTGGTTGGATCTCCTTGCAGTCCAAGGAACTCTCAAGAGTCTTCTCCAACATCACAGTTCAAAAGCATCAATTCTTCGGTGCTCAGCTTTCTTTATAGTTCAACTCTCACACCCATACATGACTACTGGAAAAACCATAGCCTTGACTAGATGGACCTTTGTTGACAAAGTAATGGCTCTGCTTTTTAACTTGCTGTCTAAGTTGGTCATAACTTTCCTTCCAAGGAGTAAGCATCTTTTAATTTCATGGCTGCAGTCACCATCTGCAGTGATTTTGGAGCCCAGAAAAATAAAGTCAGCCACTGTGTCCACTGTTTCCCCATCTATTTGCCATGAAGTGATGGGACCAGATGCCCTTAGTTTTCTGCATGTTGAGCTTTAGCCAACTTTTTCACTCTTCTCTTTCACTTTCATCAAGAGGCTCTTTAGTTCTTCTTCACTTTCTGCCATAAGGGTGGTGTCATTTGCATATCTGAGGTTATTGATATGTCTCCCAGCAGTCTTGATTCCAGCTTGTGCTTCATCCAGCCTAGCATTTCTCATAATGTACTCTGCATATAAGTTAAATAAGCAGGGTGTAAAAGCCAGCCCCATTAAAAGGAATGGAGAAATAGACTACACTTCTTTAACAGATAAGTGGTTTTTTAGTCAGGGTTCTCCAGAAAAATAGGACTGAACAGATATATACATACATATCACCTATTTGTTCTGTTATAGATATATAGATAGATAGATAGATATAACTATTGACCCTAAATGTGGGTTTCAACTGCACATGTGCGTTTAGTCACTCTGTCATGTCCGACTCTTTGTTAGCCCATGGACTGTAGCCCACCAAGCTCCTATCTCCATGGGATTCTCCAGGCAAGAATGCTGGAGTGGTTTGCCTTTCCCTTCTCCAGAGGATTTTCCCAACTCAGGGATGGAACCCAGGTCTCCTGCATTTCAAGCAGTGTCTTTATCGTATAAGCTACAGGAAAATTCCTTTCAACTGCATGAGTCCACTTATATGTGCAGTTCTATGCCATGAAGAGTTGGTTGAATCTGAGTTTGTAGACTGTGGATACAGAAGAACCATAGATATGGAGGAGCCACATATACAGGATGAGGCCACTCTAAATAATACCTGGATTGTTGATTGCACAGAAGGTTGGTTCCCCTAACCCCTCACATTATTCAAGGGTCAACATTGTATATATACAAGATTTGCAAAGAAAAATTGGCTAACAAAAATACGAAAGCTAAGAGGTTCCACAGTCTGTTACCTGCATACACGAGACCCAGGAAACCCAGTGGTATAATACAGTCTGTATCTGAAGGCCTGAAAACCAGGTGAGCTAAAACTATAAGTCTCAGCCCGAGGGCAGGAGATGAGATGAGATGTCCCAGCTCAAACAGTCAGGCAGAAGAAAAGGGGGTAGGGTTAATTCCTACTTCCTAAATAAAAGAATAAAAAAAGAATCTTTTATTCTATTCAAACCCTCAATAATTTGGATGATGACCAACTATTTGGGGGAAGGTAATATGCTTTACTCAGTCTACTGATTCAAGAGTTAAACTCATCTGAAAATATCCTCATAGACACACCCAGAATTTATGTTTAATCTGGACATCCTGTAAATAGTCAAGTTGACACAAATTAACCATCACCAGTGGCAGAAGCAATTGTAAAGGGGTATGAATACAAGATGGGAGGAGTTTAGCACCCACATTTTGCTGTCTTGCACAGTTAGTTTAGTTCTTTGCTAACATAATCTTGAAACTTTTTACTTTATCTTCTATAACCTCACATTGTAATTTGCAGTATGCTAGTGCCCAAATAAAACTTCGAATTTTGCAAACAGTAGTTTTTATCATGGGAGACTACTACAGTTTTTAATTAAGTATGCAACTTTAAAGGATATATAATTTATAACATATAGCCTTTTCTCTTGGAAATGACATACAGTGGGAGACATTCAGGGGAAGGATGGGCAATGCAATTTAATAATAGATTATTAAAATACCTTAGATGAGTGTAAAAGATCTTTATTAAGGTTAAATGGTGATGGAATAAGAAAAAAAATCAATGCTCAGTCATGTCCGATGCTCACTCTTTGCAACCCCATTGACTATAGCCTACTAGGCTCTTCCATCCATGGGATTTTCCAGGCAAGAACACTGGAGTGGGTTGCTGTCAGGGAATGTTTGACGGGAGGATTCCTACGTGCTGTCTCTCATGAGTCCTTTGTCCCTCTTCAAGCGGAACAGCACGCTGCTCCCAGGGACTGAGGTCATTGTGTGAGGCAAGCATGAGTCTCCTTTAGTAAACATTCTCCTTAGGACAAAACAGCTTAATCTCCTTCCCCTTACTTGAGATATAGATTGTCTCCTGACCTTGTGACTAACATTACCCCTTGTTCCCTTGGTAACTGTTGCTGTACATTTGGTTTTCTGATCTCTATCATTCCCAAAAGAAGTTTCTTGTACTGCAGCCTATATATACTCAGAAAAATCATTAAAGCACCTTTGCTCCATCAGAGCTTAGGTCCCCGGGTCTTTTTTGTCTCTCTCTCTCTCTCTTTCTCTCTCTCTCTTTCTCTCTTTCACTTTCTTATCGTCGACTCCGCACCACAAGGTTCCAGTCCATTAAAGGACCCCAACAGGTTGCCGTTTCCTTCTCCAGGAGATCTTCCTGGCCCAGGGATTGAACCTGGGTCTCCCACATTGTAGACAGATGCTTTTTCCATCTGAGCCATCAGAGGATAAGAAAAGAAAGAGCAAAACTATGTTATACTTGAGAGAATCTCACACTAACACTGGGGCATAAATGAGCTAAGCAGGGGTTAATGGAAAAAAATTTATCCAAGTAAATATATTGTGTGTATTTTAAGTTTGGAGTGCTATTAAAGGTACTGTGTAGAGACATTTAGTGGGATTTTCTAGTTGCAGGACTGAACTTTATAAAATGTTATCATTGTGGTGAATTATATATAGAAGATTAATTCATTATTAATCCAACAAATATTTCTACAAATATTCATTGACATGATATAATGCAAAATATGACAAACATAGACTCTGAAACCTCAGAGCTTATAAATAAGTACACAGACAATTAAAAATGAGTGTCATGAGCATTAAGACAAGTACAAAGGGCTATGAGTAGAAACCCCTTTTAGGCCATGTAGCTGTGTGGGATAGCTGTGAAGTGCAAGGCAGCTTGTGTGGTTTTGAGGAACCAAACACAGTGAACAAGCAAATGGAAAAGAATAAAGATCTCCAAAATAAAGAATTTAATGTTTCAAAATATGGGAAGGATGGGAGACAATTTATATCTACATCAAAAGTTGCTGAATTTGAGGAGGATCAACACGAAAAAAGATCATAGTTGGACATTAAAGTAGTTTCTGGCTGGTAATAGAGATGGTGATTCTGGAGGACAACAGATGAAAGTTTAGTAGTGAAAAATAAACATAAATAGTATAGTTCCTAATCTTAGACAAAAAGCTTTCAACTTTTCACTCTCTCATATGATGTTAGTTGTAAGTTTGTCATTTATAACCTTTATTATATTGAGATATGTTTTCTCTATGCCCACTCTGTTGAGACTTTTTAATCATGAATGGATGTTGCGTTTCATCAAATGCCTTTTTGCATCTTTTGAGATTATCATATGATTTTTATCCTTAATTTAGTTAATGAGGTGTGTCACATTAATTTGCAGATGTTGAACCATCTCCATATCCCTGGAATAAATGCCACATTGTCATGGTTTATGATCTGTTTAATGTATTTTTGAATTCAGTTTGCTATTATTTTGTTGAGAATTATTGCAGCTATGTTCATTAGGGATATTGATCTGTAATTTTTGCCTCTTGTAGTTTTCTGGTCTGGTTTTTGAATCAAGGTAAAGCTAATCTCATCCAATGAGTTTGGAAGTGTCCCCCGCCTCCCCTGCCTTCTCCCCTAGACCCCTATAAGACATTTAAACTCTTAAAGCTAGAATCCAGTCACTTAATCTGCCTTCCCATGTATGGTTGGTGAATATGTACCTTTACCCAGCTAATTATTCAAGAACTGACTCTAGTCCAAAGGATAGTTAATATAAAGGTCACTTCCTTGAAACTATTCAAATCACAAATCCAATAAGAAAAATGTAATAACTTCAGAAGGCATATAAAATGATATATTATTAGTTTAATGGAACTAAGAATAGAAAAAAAAAAGGTTGAGGCTAAAGGCATCAAAGCCTTGATGCTATAAAGATAGCATATTATTATTAGATAATTTAGGTTTTTATAATATAGGAAGAAGCCTAAAGATATGTATATGGCAAATTTAAACACCACTTACAAGCTGTAACAAATGAAAATTAACTGATTTTGTCAAAACACCTTGCTTCATAAGCAATTTACTTAATATGATGTGCAGTTTCTCAAAATATGCAAAATGAATTTAATATCCATTATTCATGATCATCTCAAAAAGAGCTTTTGTCAATTTGCTACTGTGATATCCTTTCTCATTTGTAATCCATATCTGAAAAAAATTAACATTCAGAAGCTATAAAGTACTAAGACTTGGTGATAGCAAATTCTCAAAGAATTGGGTTTTAGAGTCATCAAATATTTTCCTAAAGGAGATGCACATAATACATTTATCCTTTAAATCCATCAGGTAATTAAAATCATTGAGATGACTTTGATAGAAATAAAGCAGGCTTAGGAAAGGAAAAAAACGAAGATAGGTACTCAGAACTGGGGTGGCTCAAAATATAGAGAATAAAAACTGGAAGCCAGCAGCCTGGGTACCACTTCTGTCCATATGCCAACTGAGTGAACTTGTTCAAGTCACAACTCATAACTCTTGCCTAAACTACCCCACTTAAAATAGATATCTCACTGAGGTTATTTTTATTTACAAATTTTAGGAAACTATAAAATATTCCCATATATGTGTGTATTTGTGTATACATATACCCTTATTCATATATATGCATATATTTATAAACAAATATTTGCATATGATAGATACATAATTACATATATAAATGTTTCTATATTTGTAAACATACATTTTGTTTACATATATTTGTAAATTGCACAATTTTTATATATATATATTTACACATGTATAGTTAAGACATTAATAGTATATTAAATGAATTAGCTGTAGCAAGTAATTTTTCATTTGATTTCTGGCTCTTTCTTACTGAAAGCTTTGAGGAAACACATGAGTTTTACAAATTATATTTATGCCTACGGGAATTGTAAGTAAAATTCAAAGAGATTGGCATGGGGAAAGTGCATAAACGACCCCAAATTAAATATTTTCTCAGCTAATTCTAGGAGGTTGGCTTGAGTTATTTACTTTTTTCTCATCACATACTTCCTTATTAAAATAGAATTCAACCGAGGCAGTTTGTGATGATGCTTGTGAAGTTTATGTCTCCAGGCCTCTCTCACATGGATCTCCTCTAGAGTGAATTGAATGATGCCCATCATCCCCTCCCCCTCCAAAATATGTCCACGTCCTAATCCCTGGAAACACGTGAATGTGACTTTATTTGGAATAAGGATCTTTGTAGATGCAGTGGAGAAGCTTGAGATGAGATCATCCTGAATTATCTAGTTGTTGTTCAGTCACTAAGTTATGTCTGACTCTTTGCGACCCCATGGATTGCAGCATGTCAGGTTTCCCTGGCTTCACCATCTCGCAAAGCTATCTGGAAGGGCCCCCAAACCAATAATATGTGTCCTTATAAGTGCTCCTCAAAAGAGAGACACACAGATAAAGAGAAGAAGGGCATCTGAAGAAGGAGGCATTGGTTGGGCTTGTGTAGGCACAAGTCAGCTTATTAGAGCCTTGGGAAACACATGCACCTTCGTATATGAGGCACAGTGAACAAGATATTCAAATGGACTGGCAAGTAATGGTAAACATTTGTATTCATTTATATCTTCTACTCATGCATGCACTGCATTGGCAGCTACAATAAGACTTCACGTACAAAACACATTTTTAGAGACAGCATTATTGTGAACTTCAAGATGGCAATAGCAGAGAACTTCAAGATGGCAACACCTACAATGTGCTGAGCATCGTTTTAAGTGCTTGTGATACATAGCAGACAAGCAAAGAAAAGAAATTTCTGCCTAAATGGAGCATTACATTTTTCTTTTCTTTGAGGAGTTGAATAAATATACAAAATTTGAACCATTTGTTCTTCTGGAAGGAACATTAATGACTAGAATGCAACTAAAAAGAACCAGGTTGCTTAAAAATTAATCTCACATACAATTGGATTTTCCAAACCTGATTATGCATGTTGGGATCTACTGTGTAATGAGAATAAAGTTTCTTTCTTCAGTTTTTTCCTGGTTTGAAAGTCAAAAGGGTTAAATGATTTTTATCCATTTTTTTCCTTATGTTTGCTTCTCTCTTGGCAATCTGTATATGTAAAAGGTCTAATTAGATTTGTCCTAAATTATCTGGTAATTCGCTGCTACTCTTGTCCCAATAAGTAGATCATCCTAACTGATGGAAATTAGAAGACAGATGATCTAAATTTCTTTATAACTTGAAACTTGTACAGGCTTCTTTACGTACAGTGTAATGGGCTTGGGACCTAAACTTTTTTTTTTTTTTCTATTAGCCAAAGAACAGATTAAGACTAAGAAGACAAAGCTGAGACTGTCATTTCAATCCTTGTATTTCTATCTACCAAATGTGAGTATGTGTGTGTGAAGAGAGAGGAAAGCAGAGCATGGGGTAAGGTAAAGTATGTTTGAGTTAAAGAGAGTAGGCAAGGCTAAAAGTGAGTCTCTGTATGTGTACAAGAAGATGAAAGTAGAGGATGGGGAAAGAGAGACAAAGAACAACAACAAAACAAGCAAACAAACAAAAAAAAAAGACAGACACATTAGCAAAAGTATTATAGTTAGTTCCTGTTTATCTTCTACAATCTAGTGAAAAATATTTATCATCAAGTTATTACATCAAGAGCTTTTACTACTTTATCTTGTTTGGACTGCATAAGGATCCTTTGTAGAAAGTCTTTCTAGATTCCTTTAGAAGTAAGAAAATTTAATTTGAACAGGTTGCATGAACCGTCTTGGGCCACACAGTCAGTAAACAATTCAGCCAGTATGTATTTGAAATCAGGCAACTTGGTGGGATTTAACTAAGATTTCATATGGGAGAGCTTTAAATAATATAAAACAAAACAAAACAAAAGGCTGAAGTTGTGGGCTCAAGAAATTATTGGCTATGAATGAAACCATTGTGCTGTTATTCCAGTTGTCCATTCTTATATTTCCAAGCAACAACCAAGTAATATTTTAATGGCAAGATCTGATAAAGTGAAAAGTAACACAGTTTTAAGAGCTCTCCAGAGGTTCGGAAGTAGAAGTGTGCAGATGGACATGAGGCCACAGGAAAATATCAAGCACCTGAAGAAGTTCCTGGTTTGCTAGAAAATCTCTTAGCACATTTGATTTGTTGCCTTGAGCTTCTAGAAATTATGTCACTTCATCATAGTTTATTTGGTTCCAAAATCAGATGACATTTCAGTCTAGAAAAAAAATTTTATTAGTGTGAATTTATATGTTAAAGTAAGCTACAATTTAATTTTTCTTTTGAAAATTGCAACATACTGCTGGTGATAAACTAAGCTTTTTTTTATATATGGCTTTCCTGTGATCACTCAAAAAGATCATTGTAAAAAATTTCCCCTGAGAGTATCATCCATCCTTATTTTATTTAAAAAAAAAAGCAGATAAAAGAAAATATTAATAGTGTTTATTATTAAGTTTTTATTTTCTTTTACTCTGCTATATATGAGGATAAGATAGCTCAGATCACACCAAATCGATGTGTTCTGTGTCCTATGTTTTTATCTAAAGCTTTCCAGAATTTTAAAAAAAAAATCTTTTTAAGCTTTATTTTCAATGCTTGTGAGGTCTTCTGTTAAGTACATATGCGTTAAAAAGCTACTCAACTAATGTTGTATAAATGATTCTACATTTTACTTGTGTAAGTGTCATTGAAATAAACATGAAACATTTTTAGGCATAAAAAGGTTTTCAGCATGTTAGTTTATCTAACTGAGATTAATTACCAGAAGTACACTGGAAATGCACAAAAGTGCCTATTTTATTGCATGTTTGTCAGCCCTTTTTTGTGAACAGAGATAGGTTTACTATGCAGGACATGGAACTCAAAATCCAGCTAAGACAAAATGGACATGAAGAGACCTTTAGTTGGGAATTGGTTGTCATCACCCTTCTGGACTGCTGGATTCATTACTTCATTATCTCTTATACCTACTGGAGTCAGACTTTTTAGTCTGAATTTTGGCTCTATTATGCTTTTCTTTTAAATAATTTTATTTATTTATTTATGGCTGTTCTGGGTCTTCACTGCTGCTCAGACTTTTCTCTAACTGTGGTGCATGGGCTTCTCATTGTAGTGGCTTCTCTTGTTGCGGGGCATGGGATCTAGGGCATCTGGGATTCAGTAGCTGAGGCTCCTGGACTCAGTAGTTGAGGCTCCTAGCCTCCAGAACATAGGCTCAGTAGTTGTGGCCCAAGGGCCTAGTTGCTCCAGGGCATGTGGGACCCTCCCAGACCAGAGATTAAGACCAGAGATTAAACCCATGGGTTTAATTGGTCACATGGGTGAGCCACCAGGGAAGCCCTAGCAGGTGACCTTGAATAACTCTTTGGACTTCAATTCCTTTCATTATAAAAGGGAGAAAATAATAATAACAGTAATAATAACAGTAATAGTATCTTCTTTCTGGGATTATATAGAGATGACATAAAAGATACAGAACCCTTGGAATACCTCCTTGGCACACAGAATTCAATAAATATTTCTTGTTTTATTTTCATTACCAGCATTAACTTTTGGACTTCATCCTTTTGTGTCTATCTTTCCCATTATTCTAGGAGTCCCTCCTGAGTATGAGTGTGACTTGTTCATCCTGTCCCCAGCATCCACACAGAAGAAGTGCTTCCTAAGTATGTAATGAATCAGTGAATGGGTGAGTCAGAACCTCACCACCTATTTACATTTTCTAGTTACTTGAGAGTGATGAATGGGGACTTCATTGTGCTGACCTTCACAAGCTCTGAGGAAATATTTTTCTTCCTTTCTACTGAAGCAGTCAAGCTTAACCTTCACTTGTTAGGCTCTCTGCCAAGAAGAAGGCATAAAAGAGTACTTCCACCAATTTATGAAGGCACAGTAAAAGTAGAGTCCCCACAGGGTACCTGAGGGCACCAGGCAACAGAAGCTGGGGTGGTGAACAACCTGGTTAGGGGCTCCACAGTCCTACTCAAGGCGTCCCATCAAAGCGTAAGCACTGTTACAGAGGAAAACCAGAGCGCATGTGGATCTCACTTTAATCCATTCCAGAGAAGGGAATGATTTATCTTCCCGAAACAAGCTATGCCTCACGCAATGCCATTTTGAAAACACAGCAGATCCAAGTTAGGTTAGGAGCGTGATGGCAAGGGAAATAGCAGTAGGTGATATGTACACAGTAGGGGAGTAATCTAGGGGAAGATTACTTCATTTATCATAGTACTTCTCCAAAAGATGTTCAAGATTTCAGAATCACTTTGCTGAGATATGTGTGCCTCTCAAATAGTAACTTCCTCAGTGACTATTTTTTTCTGATTTTTAAAAACAATGTATGCCTACTGCCAAACATGCAGAAATATCTAGTTGGAGGTAAAAAGAATTCCCCATTCAAAAATAACCAATATTGAATTATGGTGAATATTCTTAAAGTTTTCTATAAATTTATAATTTATGTAACAAAGCAAAAATTAACCAAGGGATTCCCATACTTCACATTTTCTGTACCTGTTAAAGAGAATCCTGTCTGGGTCCATTCATTTCTCTTTCGACTCCTTTTGTTCAGCCCTCCATGGAGTATCCCTCTATTTCTAGACCAGCCCTTTGGACCTTAGATGCACCAAGTCAGGACAAGTGAGAGGGTTACAAGAAGAAGCTTTGGCTTGGAGTAGGGGAAATGTCCAAGAGGAGATTCTGGAAGATGGAGGCAAGGGAAAGCTGGGGTGGGGGTGTGTGTAGAACGAGAAAGTGACCATTTAAAATGCACATTTGGGTGATATGACTTATCTTTATGGTATTTGAGGAAAGCATGGGAAATATTTGAGTCAGTTTGAAAGATCGTTGTTTTGGTTTCCTAATAGTCAGGGTTTATAATCCTTGCTGATGCAGAACTGAAACTCAGAGGTAAAACCCCTTAATGATATAAAACTAGATATCAATGTGAAATAAGTATAAGTGCAAGCATAGGCATGGATATAAGTGGTGTGGGTGTAGATATATATTCACATAAACATTAATATCAATACCAGTAAAGCTTGGATAAAGACAGAAGTAATGAAAGAGAGAGAGGTTTGAAACCAAACCATATAATTTTAAAGGAACTTTCCTCAGCAAACATAAAATGAGCATGGGTCCATATCAATAAATCCTTTGGCTAAGATTTTTGTTGTTGTTGTTAAAGGATCAGATATCCACACAAACCAGTTCGATTGAATAGGATTGTATTAAAATATATGGAGAGACAAGGGAGTAGAAACACCTTTTATTTTTATTTTTCTTAAAAAGAAAGTCCAACCCTCATGGAATCTGGAGCAGAACTGTGCGGATTCCTAGCTCCTCTGTGAGGTTGGTTCTTGGAACTTTGTGAAATGGCATCAAAGTGCCAAGTTCTGAGTTAGCTAGAAACTAATGGTCTTTACTTTCTTCCTTCCTTCCAATCAATTATACAGTTTACCCATATTTCTAGTTTACATTTTTAAGACAGGTAGATTAGAGAGATAGAGAAAGAAAGAGAAGCTGAGTAATGTATGAATTTGATTGGGCAAGATATCAATAATCACTTCAATGTGAGAGCAAAGTTTGTCACACAAAGTCACAGTGAAAATAACTAACCAGCACAAGAGCTTCCCTAATGGATCAGATGGCAAAGAATCTGTCTGCAGTGCATAAATCACTCCCCTGGGCTGAGGCAAAAAGGTTACAAGATCTTTGCATCATTTGGGAACCCTTATTTCAACTGGAATTAGAAAAAAGAAAAAGGGTTTATTAGTTTCACATAACTCACAAGTTCATGGATTGTCCAGATACAGATATGGCTGAATATATGTGATCAAATTATACCATCAGGAGTGTGTTGGTATTCACTTCCCAATTCTGCTTTCACCTACTTTGCCATCATTCTCTCAGGTTTATCCCATGTGGTGACAAAAACAGCCACCAGAAGCAATAGGCTTTCAGTTTAACAGGGAACAGATCAATGGGAAGAGATTGCTTCTTTTCCTTTAACTTCAGCAGAATTCCTATGCTTGCCTCTGACTCACTCAGTTTGATAAGTATGTGCTCACCCCAAAACTGATCAATGAAATGAAGCTTGAGAAATGAAGTTATCATATTGGCCAAATTGGGGTTGCAGCAATGTGTTAGCCTCACGTTAGCCAGGTGAGTTCCAAGTTAGGAATTACAGCTCATGAATACTGGACAGGGATAATCAACAGGCAGGAAACAGAGACACATTAAAGCAGCGGAAGGGAGATATGATCGTAAACTGTTGACAAAGATGTGGACTATACTTAGGAAAGGTGGTAAACGATAGTGAAATGTCTCTGAGGTAGTCACAGACAGCCATTTTTATTTTAGGCCCAAAGTGGTAAGAAATAAATAGTTTCTGAACCCAGAAGAGATCTGTATGAGGTGGGCTCCATGCCTAACACAGTGGCCTTTAATAGAGGAACACAGCTAATTCATGGTGACCTGATAGAACCGGAAGGGCTGAAACAAACACTCTCAGCTCACACTCTGCTTACACTATTTTTTCTGGGAATCTTGGATGCCTCCTAGCTCAATTGCAAGCCGGAAGACCAGGATGCTGATTGTTGGTTGAATTTATTTTGTGCATAAAGTAAAAGATAAATCTCCCAGAGATTTTTGTGTATAAAGTAAATCTCCCAGAGATTCTTGTCCATAAGAATTATGTCCTCAAACATTCAAACTTCTTTGTTTCTGCTAAGTACACACCTACAAACACACACCTATATATGTACCCCATATATATGTATGTCTGATAAATAAAAATATGCATATAGTACATATGTAAAATCACATATATGAATATGTATGTATGTGATATACAAACTGAAGTCATTTCATATATATTGCTCTCTAGCTTGCTATTAACATAATAAATTATGGATATTTTTCCAGCCCAGATATTTATGTTTCTATAATTTAAAGATTATATACATATAATGCATTATATTATAATTACATATAAAAACTTAATAACTTCATCATAATTTATTAAGCCATTTTCTTACTGAGAAATTTTTATTTTCTTTCTGAGTTTCTATTCCATACATTGCTATAATATATACCCATGTGTATATCTTTAGGAACACAGGGGCCAGTGGAATCACGGTTGTACAGATTCATACAGATTTTTATGGTGATATCTTTCCTAATTATCTGCTGATATTCAATTTTGTGCTTTTAAACATGAAAGATAGTGCACTCTCTACTTCCTTGCAAAATCTAAATGTCACCCATCTGTTTTATTTTCCTCGGTCACTGTTAATAAATCACTATGAACTTCAGGGCTTAAACAAATTTTTCACAATTCTGATGGGCAGAAGCCTGAAGTCAAAATGTTAGCTATGTCCGTTCCTTCCAGAAGTTCTAGAGAAGAATCTTCATGCTTCTCTCCCAGCTCCTGGTGGCTGTGGACAACACGTGGCTTGTAGCTATATCACTCCAAACTTTGCCTGTGCCTTCACATGATTTTCCTTCTATATCTCTGTGTCTTCTTTTTGTCGAATTTGTAAGGACTCTTGTCATTCGATTTAGTGTGGGCTCTGAATCGGTATGATCACATCTCGACATCTTCAGCTTAATTATACCTGCTATGTGTAGCCACTCCCTCCTCCAGGAGATCTTCTTGACCCAGGTATCAAACCCAGGTCTTCTGCTTGGCAGGCAGATTCTTTACCATCTGAGCCACTGGAGAAAACCCAATTATACCTTCCAAATAAGGTCATATTCACAGCTGACTGGGTTAAAATTTGGGCACATCTTATTGGGAACACAATGTAACTTCCTACACAGTCTTTCATGTTTTCTTTGCTAACCTTCTCTCCTTTCATGCAACACAACAAAAGTCAGTCAAGCGTGGTTGTGGGGGAGACATGATGTCAAGAAAATTAGTGATAACCCACAGCTTTCAGATCAACTGTATATGACAAAAGGCTATCTATTTTGCTGACAAAGATAATAATAATACCTACTATAGCTAATAGTCATTTCATTAATAACCAATAAAGTATCAGACATTCTGCTAACCATTGTACAAGGGTTATTAGATTGAATCCTCTTAGTATTCCCAAGAAAGAGAGATCAATGTCCTTTCCTCAGGTGAAAAATTAAAGATTACAAGGAGTAAGGAATTGCCCATGGTCTTCGAGTCTGTCCCAGAATCAGAACCAAAGTCTACCTCTGACTTCTGAGATCATATGGCCAAACACAAGGCTATAATGTTGTATCTTCATTAACTAAATAATCTAAAACAGTTCCAAATTAGAGTGGTATAGTGGTGACAGCCAGCATTCCTGTTTAATCTTAAATTTAGTGGAACATAGCAATACACCTGTGAAGGCATATTATTTTTCAACTTTTGAACAATGTTTTATTCTATTTCCAGTGATTTAATTATTTAAAAATGATAATAAATGTAGAATGGTATTAATTTGTTTAGCAATTGGCACAATCATACCTCAAAACACTCAAGTATACTAAGTGGTCTCTGAGGGTTTATCACCTTGCATTCCTGAAATAAACTTTACTTCTGCATGGTACAATGTATTAGTAATTCCATCAAAGCTATATGCTTATTTACATCATAGTTTTCTTTATTTATATTTGAAGTATTAATTTTCCATAGTTTAATTTTTCAATGCCATTTTTAACACATTTTAATATGAAGTTACACAAGCTTAGCAAGATATCCATATTGTCTATGTTCTGAAATAATTTTGTAACAAACTTATTCTCAAAACATTTGATAAAATTTACCTATAAATTCACCTTAGTTGGTAGATATTATAGGGTTAGACCTTAAAACTTTTCAAAATTTTTCTTTAAAAATATATTTTTTCATGTTACCTAACAATTTATTTTGTAAATTTATAGTATCATAAAATATTCTTCTCTTCATTATATTATTTGTATATCCATCTTATGTATAAATGCTTATGATATTTATCTTATCAGAATTTTTATTTTTCTTTGGTTATTTATATAGTTGGAAGTATTTGTTTTTTCAAAATCATAATTATCACCTTGATTTGACCAGCTTTTAATTTTATTAATTTTTTCTTTGTGGAATTCTTTTTGTTCACAAAACTTTCTACTTAAATTTTCCTATTAATTCTTCTTCTCACTTTTAAATTTCTTAAGTTTAATATTAACCCATTATTTTAGTCTTTCTTTTTTTATTAATTAAATTCATATTCAAAGCTTTAATTTTTCTTCTGTGTATCATTTCAGATGTATTCCCAGTGCTTTCAATGAAGTGGTCTAATTTTGGTTAATGTGTAAGTGATTTGGAATTATAGTTTTATTTCATATATATTTTATTCACTTAAATTAATTTTTATTATAGACAATTTTAAATGTGGTCCTTTTTTTCTTTTACAAGACTCTATGCTTTTTGGCATCTAGCCAAAAATATGTGGCCTCTAAATTTTCCATGCTTGGAAGTTTATTTAGATTTATTTTATGGATAGTTTTATGCTATTTATTTATTATTTACCTATTCATTCTTGGTCACAAGAGAAAAGCATGCATTTTATATAGTATAAAATCCCATGAATAGGAATTAAGTCACCCTTGGCAATTTTATAATGTAACCTTTAGATCCTTATTGTTTTAAAAATCTTCCTGATCTGTCAAATTTTGACTCAATATGAGTTTTACTTTGCTCATTCCTTTTGCCTTGGTATTATATGTTGAATGGTTCACACATTGTTTATATTCTTGAATTATCCCCTTTTCATGAAAAAGGGGGATATTACTGGGCTGTCTATCTTAAGACTTTACTCTTTAAATTTAATATAATTTAATGTTGTTATTACTTCTGGTATTTAATTTTTGTGCTTCCATTTTCCTAACATTTCATCTTGTAGGTATGAGTATGTGTGTACATATATGTATACACACATATTGTAACTATATTGATCTTTTTTTACTTGCAAGTACTATATGGTGTCTTATTTCAGATGTGTCTGTATAGCTAGATTTTTATCCTAATTCAAGTGAATTTGCTGATTTTAGTATAACAGCCTCAATTCTGGAATTTTTCCCTTATAGTTTATTCTAACCAAAGCATGAAGCATAAAGAATCCTTCTAGATACCATATAAAACCTCTTTTTAAAGATATTTTAAAGTTTTTTTCATTATTTTTATATTTTGATTACTTTTGGCAAGCTTGCATCAGATAGATTATTTAAACCCATAAAATAAGATAAAGCAGTAAATATACCTCTATGATCTTTTTCTTATGTCATCACAGTTTATCGCCACAGAAATATTTATTTTCTGGTAGGGAAAATAAACAACATAGTATTTGGTTATCTTCCTATAAAGACTACTTAAATATAGTCACCTTCAAAAATGCACTAGAATTATAAATGTTAAAAAAAAAGATTTTTCACATGGAAAAAGAAATCCTACCCCATTTTCGTTCTTTCCCATCAGTTTTATTTTCTGGAGATGTGAAATGTCCTTTATGAAAATTTTCATTTTCTCTAGCTTTGTTGAGATCAGATAGAGAGAGGAAAGCAAAAATGACTTGAATGGGGGAAAAACAAAACACAAATTTGTCCATACATCAGGTAAAGAAAACTGTTCAGGGCTCAGCGGAAGACCTGGCAGCATAAATGGTAGTTTTACTGGTGCAGAAATGAAGTCTGTGAGAGGTTCAACAGCTTGCCTGAAGTTATATTGCTTCAGTAAGATTTCTAAGGCCGTAAATCAAGAATTTCCTTTTAAGAGAGAAAAGCACTACATAGAAAAAACAGATTCACAGGTTTCTAATCAGTCAGGCTGGTTTTATAAACATAGAAGACAGACACAAGGGGTATCATATCACACTTCATTTATTAGCAGTGAAAATTTGGAAAATGTACCTGGCTTCTAAGCCTGAAGTTTCTTCTCTTTAAATGAGTAGAATATGCTGTGTTTCCAGGTACACATATTGATCTAAGGAGCAAATTAGGTTGCATGTACAAAGTGTCTAGCTCTGTGTACTTCACTTAATCACCCCCCAAGAGAGTGAAAAAGTTGGCTTAAAGCTCAGCATTCAGAAAACTAAGATCATGGCATCCAGTCCCATCAGTTCAGTTCAGTTCAGTTCAGTCTCTCAGTCATGTCTGACTCTTTGCGACCCCATGAATCACAGCACACCAGGCCTCCCTGTCCATCACCAACTCCCAGAGCTTACTCAAACTCATGCCCATTGAGTCGGTGATGCCATCCAGCCATCTCATCTTCTGTCGTCCCCTTCTCCTCTTGCCCCCAATCCCTCCCAGCATCAGGGTCTTCTCCAATGAGTCAACTCTTCGCATGAGGTGGCCAAAGTACTGGAGTTTCAGCTTCAGCATCAGTCCTTCCAATGAACACCCAGGACTGATCTTTAGGATGGACTGGTTGGATCTCCTTGCAGTCCAAGGGACTCGCAAGAGTCTTCTCCAACACCACAGTTTAAAAGCATCAATTTTTCGGTGCTCAGCTTTCTTCACTGTCCAACTCTCACATCCATACATGACCACTGGAAAAACCATAGCCTTGACTTCATGGCAAATAGATGGAGAGACAATGGAAACAAGACAGATTTTATTTTCTTGGGCTCCAAAATCACTGCAGATGGTGACTGCAACCATGAAATTAAAAGACACTTACTCCTTGGAAGAAAAGTTATGACCAACCTAGACAGCTTGTTAAAAAGAAGTGACATTACTTTGCCAACAAAGGTCCATCTAGTCAAAGCTATGGTTTTTCCAGTAGTCATGTATGGAAGTGAGAGTTGGACTATAAAGAAAGCTGAGCACTGAAGAATTGATGCTTTTGAACTGTGGAGTTGGAAAAGACTCTTGAGAGTCCCTTGGACTGCAAGGAGATCCAACCAGTCCATCCTAAAGAAATCAGTCCTGAATATTCATTGGAAGGACTGATGCTGAAACTGAAACTCAAATACTTTGGCCACCTGATGTGAAGAACTGACTCATTTGAAAGGACCCTGATGCTGGGAAAGATTGAAGGTGGGAGGAGAAGGGGACGACAGAGGATGAGATGGTTGGATGGCATCACCTACTTGATGGACATGAGTTTGAGTAAGCTCTGACAGTTGGTGATGGACAGGGAATCCTGGAGTGCTGCAGTTCATGGGGTTACAAAGAGCTGGACGTGACTGAGAGACTGAACAAATATTAGCTTCCTTCCCTCTCCTTCTCAGTGATTAAAATGTGTCCATACTGGCCTTTAGGGGTAAGATTGATCATAGGAACGATACTTCTGTTCCACTGGTGCAATCCAGGCATCGCTAGCTGGGAGAGTTGAAACCCCACTGTCAGCCAATACCTTATGTCCTCAACATACAAACATGTTCTGCTCCCAAAGCACACTCCATTTCTTTCATTAAGTCCAACAAAGTTAACCTACTAACAAAATTTGCCATTTGGTACTGTAATAAGTTTATAATATTGTACTTTTCATACAAATAATATATAAAAGCAAATAAAAAAAAGAAAACATTTAATCTATAGTACCTTGAAAGTGCAGTAGTACCAGATACATAACCTACTTTTATGCTTGTTTCTGAACATCCTAGGCTTGAAATCGAGCTACTGTACTCTCTACAGTACAGGATACGAAAGCACAACCACTTACAGAGGAGGCATGCATCCAACACTTTACTCTGGACACCTGAATTAACTTATGTGATTAGACATGTGAACTCATGCTCACATCTTTGAAAGTCTGCACCTTGAAGATTCACATGTAGGGGACTTACCGTGTAGTCTGGAGAGTGGACTAGCCACAGTAAAGTGAGCAAAAGAAAGTTAGGGAACTCTATTATCTTTCTTAACTAATTTCTAGAAAATGATCTGTTTGCTTCCTCAGGCATATAGCTCAAACATGACTTTTCATTTTTTATAGCTCCCAGAAAAGCCTAGTGGTTCCAGTGGGAACCATCAAGTGGAATTAAATTGTTATGTTTCCCAGGGTTAGAAAAAAATGAAGGAAAAAGCATATAGAAAGGTCTATTTCATGTAATTCTGCCATTACACTATTTTCAAACAATCACTTAAGCTCTCATTAGTATAGCCTGGGAATAGATTTCTTTCATTCTGACATTGCCTGAGCCTAACCCGAGGGTTAGACACCATTGATTTTAACTTCCATTGCTCTGTAAAACACATCTGGGTCCTTAATTAATAATTTGCTATGTTGGAGACAAATTTGCTATTGCATGAACATGCCTGATTGAAAGCACAGACATAATGCTCATAAAATGTTGGGAAAAAAAGTAATTGCAAGTGAGATTATAAATTACTCTTGGCTTTAGGCATCCCTCAAGCTATGGAAAGCAAAAAGCAATTATTTATCTTTGGAGATGGAATTAGCCTTTTTTGTTGTTGTTGTTATCTGATCAATGCTTATTAATCTTCCCAGCCTGACTCTCTAGTTGGTTAGGGAGGTTAAAAGGAGACCCACTTTGTTCACACAATCTGTTCCACATTTCTACCTTTCTTTTCTGTTTGAAATTCTTCTAAGTATGACAATTGTTTAACACACTAAGGTTTGAATCTATCCAGCAAACCAGTTCAATGTGTGTAATTAGTGACTATACTTAAATCTCTGTCACAGATGAGAACTGATTTTATTAACTTTCCTGTTTCATTAAATGGGTGCTGAATATGAAGCATTTGCTTTAAGTGTTTTAAAATGTATCCTGAGAGTCCAACCAGGTGTAGAACCCATGGCCTTAGCACACGTTCAGCTGACATTCCGTCTTTTGTGTCTTACAGGAATGTTTGAGGTTTTACTTCTGTGGCATAGACACACATTTCTTTTGTGGAAGCTATTTAGTTTTCTGTAATTCACTGGGATACTAGCAGCACAGATACAACAGTTCAAATTCAAAATAATTCAAAGCATTTCATTTCATATGCAAGATTAGGTTGTATTCATTTTTTGCCCTGATTCAGGTAGTTTAGTAAATCAGGATCCTCTCTCCTCATTACCCTCCGTAGTCCAACTATTTAGACCCAGAAATGGGGAAAAAACTATGCCTCTTTGTGCCCTTTTTATATATATCCCTCTGTCCTTTCAGGCCATCCGCAACCCAGAAGCTGAGCTTTAGTCAAAGACGGCTTCTGACTAGCCATGCGACCCAACACGAGTCACTAAGCTTCCTAGGCTTCAACTCCTCATCTTTGAAAGGAAGTGGTGAACAAGGCCTAACAGACGGTGTCCCCTCTGATCCTCCAAGTACCTGCTCCGTCTGATAGTCTCACTGCCTTGTAATGAAAGGAGTTCTTCCCTGTCTCCCTCAGTACACTGAGCATTGTGGGATAGCAGGTATATTCTGCCAGGTATTGTTTTATCCTAGAAACATCTAGCTCACATCACATTTCTTTTCTTTTTTTTTTTTCTTTTTTCTTTTTCTTTGTTGGCAAAGTAATGTCTCTGCTTTTTATTTTTTTTTTTTCCATTTATTTTTATTAGTTGGAGGCTAATTACTTTACAACATTGTAGTGGTTTTTTGCCATACATTGACATGAATCAGCCACGGATTTACATGTGTTCCCCATCCCAATCCCCCCTCCCACCTCCCTCTTCATCCCATCCCTCTGGGTCTTCCCAGTGCACCAGCCCTGAGCACTTGTCTCATGCATCCAACCTTGGCTGGTGATCTGTTTCACCCTTGATAGTATACTTGTTTCAGTGCTATTCTCTTAGAACATCCCACCTTTCTACTCTATCATTTTCCTGCCCAAGGGCCCCTCACTGTTACATACTAGGAAATATTGGGTTGGCCAAAAAGTTTGTTCAGATTTTTTTCCATAACATCCTATGGAAAAACCAGACAAATTTCTTGGCCAACCCGATATAATGCATACATACTAAATGCTTTTGAAATGATTACTTGAGATGATTCTTCCTTCCAGAGACAGTCCTTATCCTTGAGGTGTTCCTGTGAGGCAGATTCCCCCTCCCATGTCAGAAAACCAAGGCAGGCACTAGGGCAGTAGGACAAAGTAGAGAGGAAGGCTGAATTTTTTTACTTTGTGTGTTCATGTTGCAAATGTCTTCACTGCTCCCTTCACGCTTTTCCCACTTGTGACCACATCACATGTCCTAACAAGCTGTGCCTCTTATGCCTGTGACAGATCAATACAGAGCTGTTTATTTTTTCCCAAGAGAAAGTTGAAAAGAGGTAAAATTCTTTCCTTTCCCATATGATAAGACACAGAGGACAGTCAATCTGGTTACCAGGCCTCTCTTCACCCACAGGCCAGTTTCCACTCCTCAGTTTATTGTTGTCATTCTAATAAGCATTTCATCATTTCATTAATGCAAAAAGTACATATTAAAAGCACAGTTAGTGCCAAACTGCCCGGATGCCCTCTTCAGGTTTCAGAAAATGTGTGTGAGAGAGTTTGATCCTAGTCTTGTCCCACGTGTTCTTTCATTCTCTTATCTGCATGGACACAAGTGAAAAAACTCCAGGAGATGGTGAAGGACAGGGAAGCCTGCTATGCTGCAGCCCATGGGGCCACAAAGCACCAGACATGACTGAGCGATGAATTACCAACAACGGCAACAGCAACAACATATCTGCTGGCCACAGAGGCTCTCCCGCTGTCTGGGTAGCGTCAGGAAGATGCCTCTGCACGGATAATGCACTGCCCCTGCTGGACCTCCATGTGGGTGAAGCTACTCTGTATACGGACTCCATGGCTTGGGAAGGGCGCTAAGGAATAGGCAGACAGTGGGGGTGTGAAGGACTCAATAAATTGCACCTTTTTCCTTTTTCTTGTGTCAATTGCAAAATCAATTGAGAAACTGATAAAGAAGTTATATACCAGATTCTTAGGTCTGCAGCTAGTAGGCTTGCTAATAACAACGAACCCTTGCACTGAAGCCATCAGGACTTCCCAGGTGGCGTTAGAGGTAAATAACCTACTTGCCAGTGCAGAAGACTTGAGAGATGAGGGTTTGATACGTGGGTTGGGAAGATCCCCTGGAGGAGGGCATGACAACACATTTTAATACTCTTACCTAGAGAATCTCATGGACAGGGGCCTGGAAGGCTACAATTCATGCGGTCATGAAGAGTCAGATATGACTGAAAAGACCTAACACTCACCAAAAACTGAAGTTCTACCTGGCTCTAGCTTCCAGATTCCATCTGCCTCTTCTCACTGGTTCCTGATCCTGTGCAACCTAATGTGGATGAACAGAGAAAGAATGCTCCCTGCAGTAGGCAGTAGTATTCATGTTTGCTGGTTGTTGGAACCCTGTGGCAGGAAACAGAATCTACTCCAAGTGGCTTAAACATACTTTAATGAAGGGACTATTTGTATCAGTGAGGTCAGCATTTAGGAAATAAAGGATGGAAAAGCACCAGCAATAGGAGGAAGCTGTTACCACCACTGAAGCTTAAAGAACAGAGGAGTATATCATGCATTTAGACATTAGGAACCCAGTGAAAACTAGGCCCTTAGAGAAAGACTTACTGGTAACTATAGCTGTAGAAAAACAAGGCCACTTTCAAAGAAATGGGGCTAAAGCAGGTAGAAACTTGGAAAGAGGAAAGAAATACTCTGACCTTTCTCTCTTCTTGCCCTCTAATTTCCTGCTGTTGATTTTCATTGGCCACACTCAACAAGAAGCCACAGAGGGATGCAACTAATGGGAGTCATCCTCCACCCCACCACTACTCACCTTAGGGCACAGCAGCCAGAAGAGGGAGGAGAATGGATCTAAAGGGAAAAGTAATGGCTAATCAGAACCTTGATCAGCAAGGAGCAATGCAACCCTCCCCAAGAATGAATAAGTAGGAGAAAGTCTAGGGGTGGGGGTGCTTGTGTTTGCATGCATGCTCAATTGCTCAGTTCTGTATGACTCTTTGCAACTCCATGGACTGTAGCTGGCCAGGCTCCACTGTCCATGGGATTGTGCAGGCAAGAATATAGTAGTGGGTTGCAACTTCCTTATTCAGGTGATCTTCCCAACTCAGGGATCTAACCCACATCTCTCCTGTCTTCTGCATTGCAGGCTGATTCTTTACCACTGCACCACCTGGGACAGGTATGCAAATGGATTTGGGGTTTTTTTTTTCATTTACAAAAACAAGAATGCAAGCAACTCTGAGTCACAGATGAGTCTTATCTCCTGTGCTTCAGTCTTCTCCAGCCAACCCAAGTGAAAGTGTTAGTCACTCAGTCGTGTCGACTCTTTGGGACCCCATGGACTGCAGTTCATCAGGCTTCTCTGTCCATAGAATTTCCCAGGCAGGAATTCTGGAGTGGGTTACCTTTCCCTTCTCCAGGGGATTTTCCCAATCCAGGGATTGAATCCGGGTGTCCCACACTGCAGGCAGATTCTTAACCATCTGACCACCAGGGAAGCCCAGGGATTGAACCTGTATCTCTTTTATCTCCTGCATTGGCAAGTGGGTTCTTCATGTTAGCACCACCTAGGAAGCCCAGCTAACCCAACTCACACACCTAATCATACCTCCTGCTAGGCCTTCACCCATCCAAGCCGTTCTGTAGAGCTTTTTCTGTGTCTCTGGATCAGGCTCTTGAACTACTCATTGTCTCCTCATACCATTTCAAGTATCCCTAACTTCTGAGTGTCACCAAGAGCCTTACATTTTCTTTCTGGCTCAGATAAGACTGTTTCCTCCAGAAGTGTTTCTTTTAAGCTGACTTCAAAATGTACTGCTTCTATGATTAAGTAGCATAATGTAGTGGGGAGGAGAATGGAAAAAGAAGTTAGATGTAGATGTACTCTGTAAATGTGCCTATGGGGTCTACTAGAAAAGAAAATGGCAACCCACTCCAGTATTCTTGCCTGGGAAATTTCATGGACAGAGGAGCCTTGTGGGTTATAGTCCTAGGGGTCTCAAAGAGTTGACCCAACTTAGCCACTAAACAACAACCCAATAGAGTCTACAGTTATCTAATCCTTCTGAGACATTGATCTATTTTCCTTCTTAAGGTTGTTACCCCTCTTAAAGTTGTTACATGGACTAAATGAGATAATTATGCAATAATGTATTCAATTGTTAACATGGAGCTGGTCACAGAGTAAGCCCTCAATAATTAGTAGTTACTATTTCTCACCAGTTTTTGCATGTGGGGTGCCCTTTCTCCTACAGCCAAACTTTTCCTCTCCATTGTCAATCATTTGAGGAGTAAATGCAGGTTTAGAGGTTCACTGCATTAACTGTGGGTCAGTCAAATGCTTTATATTTTAAAATCACTATTAATTTTTATTGAATACATTTTCACACATAACATTGTATAAGTTTAAGGTATGCAATGCATTACTTTGACATATATTTATATTGTAATGCCATTGCCCTTTGGCGGACATTTATCATGCTACATTATTTTAGTGTAATATTAGTGCCTATATTCACTACATTGTACATTAGATTTATATGGCTTATTTACTATTTGTTACAAGTTTGTACTGTTAAACACCATCAATCTTGTCCTCTCTCCCCATCCTATTTTAACCACCATCTCACTCTGTTTTTCCCACAGGTTTGACCTTTTTAGATCCCACATATAAGTGATATCATGCTCTGTTATTTTTTTATAGAGAGAGATGGAAGTACAGAAGCATGATGCTAGTATTTGGATCTTTACATAGGAAACCAGCTTAAAGTTTAAACCAAACTCACTTTCCTTGCTTCTCCATTAACCTTTGACAAATTGCAAATCCCACAGTTTCTATGGGCACGAATGTGGCCAGCCAGGCCATTACCCGGTCTTGTTAAAATATGGCCTTAGAGGCAGCTTCCTGTGTGCACTCACCCCAGCCAGAAATTCTTTTGATAGAATTTATCATGCATTATTTATGTTATGCTGAACCTCTAATGCAAATTTATGGAATGGAATGGAAACATCCTGTACATCACAGTGTTCCCCTATCATTCTGTGTCTGCCACAAGAGACTTACAAAATTACTTCTGTGGACTAATCCTACATACACTATCATAGCTCAGCTGTAATTCCTGGGAACATTTCAATTCTTGGTTTCTCTTTCATCTTGCAGATTTTATTTCTTCTTTCACTGCCCAAAGTATTTACTGCCCGTCTGATCACAGCACACTTATAAAAGCATGACTCCCTTGAAGCAGGAAAAGTATTGTGCATTGCTGTTACTTTGTTCAGTCATTCAGTCGTGTCCAACTCTTTGTGACCCCACGGACTGCAGCATGCCAGGCTTCCCTGTCCTTCACCGTCTCCCACAGTTTGCCCAAACTCATGTCCATTGAGTCGGTGATGCCATCCAACCATCCCAACCTCTGTCCTCCCCTTCTCCTCCTGCCTTCAATCTTTCCCAGTATCAGGGTCTTTTCCAGTGAGTATTGTGCATTACTAGTTTCCTTTCTTTTAGTGAAGGCTATTTTTAGGGCGCTCGGATGGGGTTTCAATGAATTTTGCCTATATGCTATAGAGATCTGTAAATTTTCTTGAACTTCATGTAAGTTGAGAATCTTTTCATTCTAACCACTATCACTCTATGACACGAAGGAAGAACTAGGGAAAAAGATGACTGAAAGCATAGCCAATCCAATTGTGTTACTATTTTGATTCACCAATACCAAGCTCATTCAATCCAGTTTTAGGCTTATCTCAATATAAATTTATAATTAAGAAAAGAATTTAGATAGGAGATAATGCTAGTAACACATTATCGGTTAATCTGTCTCCTGCATACTATTTATCATTTGATCATCAGCCTTGCTTTTATTGAAACCAACAAATGGTATAACATTTGTCAGAAAAAGGGATATTTTATGCATTAAAGACATAAGTAGGAAGGAGTCAAAGAAACCCATGAGGAGCAGTTTGTCAGTTCTATACCAAGGTATATAAGTCAGTTTGTACAATGAGGCAATCTGTTCTTTCTACACAGAGCATGTGAATTATTAATGACCCTTTCGACATTTCATTTCTTTGTAGCAGTCAAGTAGGTCTTCCTTGTCACATGCTTTTGTTGGCTATAAAATGAAATGCATTTCTCCTACTGAGGACACATAAGAGAAAATAAGAAGTTAAAATGCTTTTTAAAGCCTATAGCAAGGCACCATATGTTTCAAGCAAAAGTCAGGACAGCAAATCTTACCTATAGTAATCATCTGTGGGCACAATTAGAAAGATTCTTCACAGCAAAACTCCACAGTGTATGAAAGATAAAAGTCTGATTTTTTGACATTTGTTTCCTTTTACCTACATATTTCAGGGATTTTTTTTCTTCTCTCCACATTTTTTAATGTAGCTTTATTGTTCTTTACTTCTTCAAGATTTCTTAACTATCATTGGTCATGAAGGTAAATTGCATTGTTGGGGAAATTAGGCAAGGTGCCTCCCACCTCGCTCAGCCTTATTTCTGATGCTTGGGTAGCTTTCCTTCTGTGTATACAAACTGTCAGTTCTCTTGTGTCCTGAGCCTGCTCCTGTCTGCTTGGAAAATGAATAAGAAAATAGATGGTGTTGATTTATTCTAATAATAATTTATTCAAAGTCCTTAAACATTGAAATACAAACTCGAGACGTACAGAAGACTGTAGCTATTGATGCCTAGTGTTGAAACTATGCTCACAAAGAGATTGGAAAAAATGGTTACATTCCAGGCTTAAGAATTCTTCCCATTTCCTCTTCATCTACTCAAAAAGCTGTCTCCAAGCTAATTCATCAAAATATAATGATGCAAATCACATTCAGAGCAAGCTGAATTTTAGCCAGAATGCTTTTACTATATTTTTTAAAAAGTCTTTGAAGTGACCTGTCAGTCCAACTCATTTTAACACAGGTTTATTGGGCACATGTTAAATACTGGGTCTTATTTTAACCATTAAGGATAGTAAAGGTGATTAAATGATGGCCCTGTCCTAGAAGATAACACTGAGGTGATGGTGATGATAGACAGAGAGTGACTGACCTTTGAACTAAATTACTGAGACAGAGGAGGACCTCACTGGTGAAGGCTGGGGATATGGTGCTTTGGGGGAGAACAATCAAGGAAAAGACCTGTGCAAAACATGTGAAGCAGAAAACAGTATGATAGTTTCCAGGAACTGAATCAACTAATTCAGTATAGCAGAAATGTAAAGTTCAGAACAGAGAGGACTGGAGACGTGACCAGGGTTCACAGTGTGCTTGCATGGACTGAACTAGGTGGAAGGGTAGTGGGAAGATGAAAACAAGACTAAAGATAGTAAAACAAAATAAGATGCATATTTGCTGAAAGTGGGGTGGGGGGAGGGGTGAGCAGTCAGTGTTCATGCTTTGTTTTCATGATAGCAACATTCTGTTCCTTGTCCTTCATCAACTCAGTCTTTGTCAGCTAATTTATCCCAGGACCATGTATCTTTCGTGAATCCATAGAATGTTTTAATAGTCAGTGCTCAATAGCTTGTCCTGCATGACAATCAACAACAAATATTTGTTACTCACAGTATACACCTGGCTGTTCATTTGAGTCTCAGCTCCAAGCTGGCAGTTGAGTTTGGGTCTGCTCACACATCTTCATTCTTGGATCCAGGCTGAAGGTGCAGCTTTGATCTGAAACAAACAAGCAGGCTTCCGTGGCAGAGGGAAGAGTGGGGACATCACGCTTCTGTTCAGAGGTAGCATTTGCCAAATAAGCTCAGATTGCATTGAATATAATAATGACACTAAACCCAACAATGGGGAAAGAACATAAAATCACTTTATGATGAGGAGGAGAGGACCACATTTACTTCATTGCTACTATTACTGAACACTTAAGCACCTACTGTCACTGGGCAGTGTGCTTTACTTGTTTTGTACTTAATAATAATGATGATTCTTATAGAAAAGTATTTAATGCTAGTTTACAAATGGAAAAACTGAGGGCTTAGAAAAACCCAAGACCACTCCGCTAATAATTGGGAAATTTACTTCTTTATTCACTCCCTCTTCATTTGTAATATGTTCTGAACTATTCCAGATCCTAGGATACCATGACAAAAAATACAGCTATATTCTCATGCATGTTTTGCATTAGTAGAAGAGAAGCCATAAATTCATTTTTAAAAATCAGATTGTTATAGTTACTATACAGAGAATTAGAACAGAGTAATATTCTAGACAATGGTCATGAAAAAGAAAGTTTAAGAATTACACTCCATCTATGTGGTGCCACAGTCCACATAGTTTTAAATGTGATGCTGCCAGTTCTGCCTTGTAACATCTTCAAAGTGACTTTTCAGAATTGTTATTTTTATCAATTAGTATTAGTTAACGTTTCATGTTTTGCTTCTACATTTGGATTATAATAAAAATAAAGAAAGATATCATTTAACTTAGCTATTTGTTCAGTTCAGTTCAGTTCAGTTGCTCAGTCGTGTCCGACTCTTTGTGACCCTATGGACCGCAGCATGCCAGGCCTCCCTGTCCATCACCAACTGCCAGAGTCTACCCAAACCCATGTCCATTGAGTCAGTGATGCCATCCAACCATTTCATCCTCTGTCGTCCCCTTCTCCTCCTGCCCTCAATCTTTCCCAGCATCAGGGTCTTTTCAAATGAGTCAGCTCTTTGCATCAGGTGGTCACAGTATTGGAGTTTCAGCATCAGTCCTTCCAATGAACACCCAGGACTGATCTCCCTTAGGATGGACTGGTTGGATTTCCTTGAAGTCCAAGGGACTCTCAAGAGTCTTCTCCAATACCACTGTTCAAAAGCATCAATTCTTTAATGCTCAGCTTTGTTTATAGTCCAACTCTCACATCCATACATGACTACTGGGAAAACCATAGCCTTGACTATTTTGTTTAATATATTGCATTCCCCTGATTTGTTATTAATAGAAGGTAATTTCCTGGATAATCCTAAAATAAATCCATTATCTCATAAGTAATTAAGACATTAAGATGAGACAACGTGTTTTTAACTTGCTTTCATTTGCTGGTAACAGTTAATGTATTAACTGTGATGATGATGACGCAAAAAAGCTGTCACAATTTAGCTTGTGCCTCCCAATGTCTAGAATTCTGATCTTACTTCTTTGAGAAGAGAACATCTTTGAAAGTGAGAAGATATCGTATGTGTTTTTAATTAATTTCACAATTTTTGCACTTGTATTAAAAGATGCAAATGAGCCAGTGTCTAATCTATGCATTGAAGAGTTTTTTCAAACGCAGAGGAGGAGTACCAACTCCTTTTTCCATACTCTAGTTATCTCTGCATAAGCCTCAGAAGGAAAATTCTAAACTGCTTTGGCCACCTGATGCAAAGAGCCAACTCATTGGAAAAGACAATGAAGCTGGGGAAAATTGAAGGCAAAAGGAAAAGGGGATGGCAGAGAATGAGATGGTTAGATAGTATCACCGACTCAGTGGACATGAGTTTGAGCAAACTCCAGGAGATAGTGGTGGACAGAGGAGCCTGGCATGCTGCAGTCCATGGGGTCACAGGCAGTCAGACATGACTTAGTGACTGAACAACAACAATCTAACTGCAGTTTCCTTTTTTGAGTTAAAAGGCTTGGCTTCTGATCATGAATCCCATTTCTGATGCTGCTTATTTATCGGACAGAGGATAAATCACTTCATCTCCCTGAGTCTTTGTTTCTATCTATAAAATAGCACAATAGACAAGGCATTCAAAACTTAAAGGGCTGCTGAGTTAACTCAGCAGGATTATATATGTTGCTTGGTGAAAAAGTTAGTTCGGGTTTTCCTGTAGCATCTCACACCTTATGTATGCTCATTAGATAATTGTAGTAATAGCAGCAGCAGCAGCAATGGTAACAGCAGCAATCCAGGTTCATATAATAAAAGTGTTATTGCTGAGGCTCTGAGCGAAGTGCCCATCTGATGAATGAAAATATACTTTGCCCTCTTTACCACAGGATGGTGATTCTTTCAGAACAAATAAGTATAAACACTAGATGTCCCTTTGGGGATCATATATAACATAAATCTTTGTGACCCCCATGGGCTATAGAGTCCATGGAATTCTCCAGGCCAGAATACTGGAGTGGGTAGCTGTTCCCTTCTCCAGGGGTTCCTCCCAACCCAGGGATTGAACCCAGGTCTCTCACATTGCAGGTGGATTCTTTACCAGCTGAGCCACCAGGAAAGCCCTGGGGATCATATATAACGCATAAATCACATGAAGCTAGGTGCTTTTTTTTCCCCCAAAACATCACTTTCCTCTTTCTCATATTCTGAGTAAAACCCTTTCTTCCTGGAGGGTATTCTCCACTGCCTGGGTGGAGAATTGCTGTCAGAGGATATATTGCTTCTGATAAAGAATGATATCTCTAATTGAAGGGAACTATTCTAGATGATGGCAGGTAGACTTGGCACAAGATGTTCATTTATTTATTGTTTATCTAAAATTCAAATTTAACTGAGCATCTTCTATTTTATTTGCTAAATTGGACTTAGAGTATTAAGGGGAAGGAGATGAATATTATCCTACCAGACTTATCCTATTAGTCTTGGTTTC
The DNA here is from genome assembly GCF_019320065.1 of Cervus canadensis. NCBI lineage: Eukaryota > Metazoa > Chordata > Mammalia > Artiodactyla > Cervidae > Cervus > Cervus canadensis. Next base: position 25,390,411 of record NC_057404.1, on the reverse strand, counting down.
CCTCAGATCCTTGTAATGTATCTTAACATCACTGAATAAATAATGAAGCTGTTACTTTTATTACCAGGAACAGCTGAAAGGAATTGTGTATTTAATCACAGGGTTTCATGTATGTCACAAGTCCCTCTCTCTCACTGCAACACTGGAAAATCCTCTTTTGGGTTAGTCCTACTATCATCATCATAACACATATTACCCCATTATAAGCAACATTTCCAATGCAAATAAGATCTTCTTCCTTAATTTAGAAATGTATATTCACTCATTCCCTAGGACATAGTACATCTTATATCAGATATTAATCCTACCTTATTTGTCCCACAATTCTTTCCTTGCTGCCTGCTGAGCATATGGGGCAAATATGTGGTAAATAAGTGAGTGTGTGAGTGAATGATTGATTAAACAATATGCCTTTAGAATATCTACAAAGAAAATGGTGAAAGCAGAATATTTTAAAGCAAAAGGGACACAGATTAACACCAGGTAGCTTTGTTCTGCCACAAAACAACTCACAAAGTTATTTTTAGTAATTTAAGATTCCTGTGAGCAATAAAAGCATACTTTTCTAAGAGCTTACTATTTCAGAATAGAATGAATTTACAGGTTTTTAATGGTGTACGAAATATAATATCCATTAAATTGATTCTCAGTCTTGAATCTCAAACTATTTGTGTAGCATTAACTCAAGGTTTAGTTTTCACAAATCCTCCTTTCCCTTAAAAACTAAACTGACTTCCCTGTACCTCCACCTTGTGGGACCCTCTCCCCGGCAGATGGAGCATCTATAACTTGTCAAGAGCTTGTTATACCCCACATACCAGGTCAAACCACCCTGGGAGAACACAGATCCAGAAAGTCTACATTAATCTCACAGGAGGGAACCCTCCAATCTCCATAGCTTTATTCACTCTCACAGGCAAAAAGTGAACAACCAACCCAAGTACTTGTCAAATCTGTCTTTTTGCAAAGTAGAAGAAAATGTGCAGACCATAGCAGCCCAAAGAATTTGGGGTTCAAAATATTAAAACCGTTGTAATTAAATGGTGGTGGTGGTTTAGTCACTAAGTCGGGTCCAACTCTTGTGATCCCGTGGACTGTAGCCTGTCAGGCTCTTCTGTCCATGGGATTTTCCAGGCAAGAATACTGGAGTGGGTTGCCATTTCCTTCTCCAGGGGATATTCTTAACCCCAGAATCAAACCCAGGTCTCCTGCATTATAGGCAGATGATTTTACCAACTGAGCTACTACTTAGGAAAAAAACTACAAAATACTTTTTTTAAAAAAAGGAATATAGATTATTATTAGGTATATTTGTTTAGTAGCAGTTCAGCTCATCACAGTAAATGTTATCTATTGCATGCATATTCAAAAGTGTAAAATAAATAAGTACTTATATACATCTGGACTAAAAAGCAGATCCAGCTCTGTAAAAAACTGAGACACACACAATGACATGTTATACTCATTATGAGAATGTCAATTGCTCTTTTGATGTAGTCTACTAACAATAACTTTACAATTTCTAATGGCAGTACTGCTGTTAAGGTATCAGAAGGGTCACATAAAGAAAGCAATATGCCTAAAAATGTTTTCCAATTCAAATAGATGGCTTCTTTACTTCAAGAAATCCGTTTGTTACCAGCTGCCTCATTTTTCTTCGAAGTTATAAATATGATTCTTTCAAGCTGTAATCTATAAGCATGGACTGAGTTTTCATTGTTCTTTTTATCCCCTTAGCTGTTGTTACAGGGCTCTGCACATAGTAGGCATTTAATTACTTGCTGAATTGATAACGTTGAAACTGTTTTCATAGCTTAATCATGGACTGTGGAAGAGTTCCGTGATTGTCTCACAGTTCTATGGCTAGAAGTCTATAATCTAGATGTCAGCAGATTTGGTTCTTCATGAGGGTGTGAGGGAAGGATCTGCTCTAAGTGTCTCTCCTTGGCTCATAGATGGTCATCTTCTCCCTCTGTCTCTTCTCATCATCTACCTTCACATGTGTGTTTGTCCTCAATTTCCCTTCATATAAGGACAATGATCCTAACAGATTAAGACTTATCCTAACAGCCCCCTTTTACTTCGATTACCTCTATGTAGATTCTATCTTCAAATATAGTCACATTCAGAACATTGCGGGGTTAGGACTTCAATATTTGATTTGAGGGGAACACAGTTAAGCCCATAACAGTATGACTTCTAATTGCTCCCCAAATGTATGTTCTTCACACATGCAAAGTACATTCACTTTGTCCTAACATCTCCAAAATCTACCCATTTCAGCGTCATCTCTAAGTCCTAAATCCTATCTAAGGCATTTCCCTGTGGCTCAGTGGTAAAGAATTCACCGCAATACAAGAGACACAGGAGACGTGAGTTCGATCCCTGGGTCAGGACAATTCCCTGGAGGAGGAATTGACAACCCACTCCAGTATCCTAGCCTGAAGAGTCCCATGGATAGAGGATCCTGGTGGGCTACAGTCCATGGGGTCGCAAGTGTTTACCCATTTCAGCATCATCTCTTAGTCCAAAATCTTATCCAAACATCTAATTCAACCATGTGTGAAATTTAGGGTGTGATTCATTCTAGGGCAAAATTCATCTCCATAAGAAACCTGTAAAATGAATTGAGTTATATGTTTTTAAAATATAATGGCATAGGACAGACTTTGAAAAGTCAGAGGGGAAAAAGGGGCCACAGTAAGCAAATTTGACTGAGCAAATTCCATTAGCTTTTAAGACAAAAGTAATTATTTTGAGATCATTGTTCTATCCTCTAGGCCCACCAGGATGACAAGCCCACCTCTTTCGTGGAGGGCAACTCCACCCTCTGAAACCATAGGGATGCTCTGCCTTCCAGAATTCAGGAGAATGTCCTGAGCCCCTGGCCCTGTGCCCTCTGGGTCCATAGTGGTCCACCAGCTTCTGTATCTGTGGCTTCACCCTCAAAATCAATCTTCTTTCCTCCCTTACTAGTTCAGTTCCTTTGACTTCAGGCTAAGTCCCTTTGACTCCAGGCTAAGTTTCTGTTGGCATAAATTTCTAAAAATCCTTGCTGACCTTATGTATAATTCATCATCAGAAAAGGAGATCCTTCATAAATATCTCCTGAATATATGCATCTCTATTCCTGGCTTCTCTTGAGATGGCTTATTGGATTAGTGAGTCACACACATGCCTAGTCTCTTTAGCAAACAGTTGTCCAGACACACACATGGCACTTGGCTCTGTTGCTAAAGTGTACTATCTGGATAGGCTGAGAATCTTCCAAATCATCAAGTGCAGACTTCTCTTTCCCTTAATACCCCTTCTTCAATTTCTCTGTCTTCTTCTAGTGTTTTCTATAAGCAGCTAGAAGAAACACCGCTGTCACGTCAACACTTCGCTTAGAAATCTCCTCAGCTAAATATCCAAGTTCATCACTTACAAGTTCCACTTTCCACAGAATGCTATTACACTATCAGGTCCAGTTGTCTGCCAATATTCTTTCTCATGAAGTCTTTTGAATTTTTTTGAAGTGCATTTCAGTCTTCTCTTTTCCTCTGAGGCTCTGTGAAGTCAATGGTCTCTTCTACTTTGAGAGTCTAAGGATAAGAGTCAGAAAAGAGAGCCTTCTCAGATTGCATAGGGGCAAGAGGAATCCACTGTCAAATTTCCACGTAGATCTATGGGGGATGGACAGGGGGTTCCCTTTGCCAGCCAGACTCAGTCTAAAGGCACAAGGGAATCGACAGGAATAAAGTTCAGTTCAATGTAGCTCAACTCAAGTTGAAGCGGCCCAGAGACCTAATCTCCACTTGTCTCAGAATAGCCCCTACTTTGACCTTAGAGTACACAATCAAAACTAGCAGTGATTTTTTTTTTTTTACTACAATGCACAGTTGATGTGCATTTCTGTGGAAAGCACGTGGCATAGCCCAGGTTTCTTTGCATTCTTCAGTTGACCTGTGGAGCAGCCTTGTTAGGGAGAAACCTAGACAAAAATGAGCTTCTCAGTGGGTCCTCTTAGTTTCTTTTCAGTAGAGCATTAGCATCTCTTAATTTTCTGAAATTGCTGCTTTATGTGCCATGGAGTTTCTTGAGAAGAACACCTGGAAACTGTTGAACACACTTCGTCTTTATTCCTGTCTTCAAATTGCTAGATGACATTTTCATCTGCATTAATCAAACATGGACAGGTTAAGCATTAGGCTTTCTCTAGCAGTTGGTTAAAAAATAATTTGACTTATTAAAACAGCTCATCATTCTTGTCTTCAGCCAAAATAATATACTTTGTTGAATATTCAGAAACTTGGTTTCTAGCATATTGGAATACCTGCATAAGTCCTGAGCTAGGAAATGGAGAAGTTGAGGGTGTGGGTGGCAAATGTCCTTAAGTTCAGTGTGTTTTCCTCATCAACCATTGGAATGTAGTATCCATCTTTAAACTCTCATGAGTTTAAGTGGGGGGAAAAAGTAATAGGACCTTAAAGAAGAGAATATTTATACTAACTGCACTAATCTTGAAACAGACATTCTGTATGTTACATAAACTATAAGCTTAACACTTTACTATGGTGGTTCAGTGGTAAAGAATCCTCCTACAATGTGGGAGATGCAGGTTTGATCCCTGGGTCAGGAATATCCCCTGGAGAAGGAAATGGCAACCCACTCTAACATTCTTGCCTGGGAAATCCCACGGACTGAGAATCCTAGGAAGCTACAGTTCACGGGGTTGAAAAACAGTAGAACACAACTTAGTGACTAAGCAACAAACAACACAAATATAAAAGTCATAAATTATTGTCAAATAGAAAAATAAAAACAAAAAATATATGAGTCATTATTTGGAGACATAAGAGATGTAAGAGCCATCATGAGACATAAGAGATGTGGGTTCGATCCCTGGGTAGGGAAAATACCCTGAAGGAGGAAATGGCAATTTGCTCCAGTATTCTTTCCTGAAAAATCCCATGGACAGAGGAGCCTGGTGGGCTACTGTCCACAGGGCTCACAAAGAGTTAGACACGACTGAGCCACCAAACACACACATGATATCACTTTAAAAATCTCTTTTTCAAATATTCTATTCCTTTGCTCTTTACTGGCCATCTATGGACATCGAATGTTGTATATTTATATTTAGAAGATGGCTTTCCTGGTGGTTCAGCAGTAAAGAAACCAGCTGCCATTCAGGAGCCGCAGGAGATGAGGGTTTGATCCCTGGAGAAGGGAATGCAACCCATTCCAGTATTCTTGCCTGGAGAATCCAATGGACAGAGGAGCCCAGTGGGCTATCGTCCATGGGATCACAAAGAGTCAGATGTGACAGATGTGACTAAGCATGCATGCACATATTTAGAAGAAATTAGTTAATTTGGAGCTTCTTTAGTGTCTGTTTTGATCTTCATCACAATTCATATAAATAAAACAGTAGCTATCAGCATGCAAAGCTTCATCTTTTTTAATAAGGCAGAACTTTTTTGTAGCTATTACTTTATAAAATAGTGACTAAATTGCAAGTCTTTTCACCTCTTTACATTCATTTAACTTATATTTCCTGAAAAGATAATACATGGCAAATATCATTTTAAATACTGATTAGAGTGTAAGACATAAAGATTTTTTTTTTCTTTCTTTTTTTTTTTTCTATTCTTTTTCAGGGGAAAGCGCACACGCAGTCCCCCACTACCATAAATTACACAGCCGAGTCCCCCCTATTTGAGGAAATCGCAGAGGTCAACACACCCGGAGTACAATGGGTGAGCCTCGCCCTGGGAGAACCACCCTCTTGATCATGGTATCTCCTCTGCCAAAACATGAAAATAGGGGCTTCCCTGATGGCTCAGAGGTTAAAGCGTCTGCCTGCAATGCGGGAGACCTGGGTTTGATCCCTGGGTCAGGAAGATCCCCTAGAGAAGGAACTGGCAACCCATTCCAGTATTCTTACCTGGAGAATCCCATGGACAGAGAAGCCTGGTGGGCTACAGTCCACGGGGTCACAAAGAGTCGGACATGACTGAGCGACTTCACTTTAAACATGGAAATAACATCGAATCCACTGGCAGTCCTAATAAAGAGTAAATGATATACCTTCCCTGGGGAGGTTATGCAATCTTAACAGTTAAACACAGTTTCCACAAAAACATTGTACTTGTTTGTCCTTTTGCCTGGAGTGCTCTGCTAATGTCCAACGCTTTTTGGTCATTCAGCCTCAGCTTAACTACTATTACTTGAAAGACACTGTGTCTGTAGCTTCTAGAAGCTTATGATGCTTTTGCTGCAGAATCGTTTTTGTATCCAATTCGATTCCCAAAAAAATAGCAATAAATAAAGAGAAAATAAAGAAACACCTAAGACATCCAATAATAGTTTGTTAAAAAGAGTTATAGCATAGTCACATGGTAGTATATTCTGCATTTATTTAAATAATATTTCAGAAAAATATTTAATAATTTGTATAAAGGGGCTATTGTGAAAAAAGCAAATTGCAAATAACACACAGCATGATCTAAATTTTTAAACACTGATGTTAGTGATCAGTCTGTATATCTATTATCTACATAAATATATTTATAAGCAAAGAAAAACATTGGAAGGACACATAACAAATGGTAATAGTTTTCATAGCTCTCTGTATTTAAAACATTTTTTAATATTTTAAAAATATTTTTTATAAAATATTTTTGCGTCTAGTATTTCTTGATCAGAAAGAAAAGAACGTGGAAGAAATAGCAATATTAGAGCTTTCTGACTGTTAAAGTATCATGTACATCAATCTTAACAATACTTTTTTTTAAATCATTGCTTTTCAGTTAGCTGTTCTGTTGTCACAGAGATGCCCTTCAGTTGCTGTGGTAACAAATGAATAATAACCCACACTTGTGTAGCACTTCACAGCTCACACATTCTTTTCTCCTACAGCACCTCATTTATGATCAACAAAACCTCAGAAGAGGTTCCGAAGGAGACAGACCTTGTATCCGCCTCAGTGTACAGATAAGAAATTAGAGACTGAAAGAGGTTAACTAGATTGTCTATGGTCACACTGTTAATAAATTAAAGAGCTGGTAGAAAATCTAAGCTCTCCTTTATCTTAATGCATTTCTAAGTAGGTTTTACTCATCTGTCCATGTATGTGTCTTCCTATTTACTTAAATGTTTATATACATCAATTAAAGTCCTTTATGAAATCCAATGCATAATAGAGTTGGTCAGGTTTCATCAGTAATGAGGGATCCAAGGTCCCATGGGCACATCCACTTGTTTTCTACTTGCAGGTTTTCTAAAGCCTGGTGTATTTTGTGAACCACTGTCCCATTTTGAATACCTATACTTATCACCCCTCTCACAAAGCCCCAGCGAGATATACCTTCATCAGTTACATATTCACACAATAGTCTTCTAAACTGAATTAAGATACATGTATGTGTGTTTCTGTTTGTGATCAAATGCCTGAGAAATGTGAACCCTAAGAGTCAGAACAATTGCCTCACATATCCCATGATCCACAGAAATTTATAGCTGGTGGACAGGTGAGGCAGGCTAAAACATGGTGTCCAATATAGCAGTCACTAGCTTGCTAGTAGTTATTTAAGTCTAAATTAATTCAAAATGGATACAATTAAAAATTGACTGTCTCAGTAATAGTAGCCACATTTTGAGTATTAAGTAGCCACATGTACCTTTGTATCTTCAAATACAGGCTCAGTGGAGAGGATATCTTAGAAGAAAAGAACACCGATCTCATATGCAGGTGTTAGTATCTTATTTTTCCCCACCTTGGCTGTACTTCCTTTACAGAAGCCTTCCAAATCCTGACCCTATTATGGTGTTCAAAGCCATTGCATGGTCCAGGGAGTCCCCTGTGAAGCCCTTCCTCTTCCTTCAGGTTCTGTGTTCTGGCCACTATAGGATGTTCCTGGCAATTGTCTGTCTTCAAAATCATATAGGTGAGAAGCCATCGTTGTATGTGTTCTCAAACTTCAGAGATCATAGGCCAAGTTCTCCCAAGAACCTCTTGTCACATTTGTTCTTGTCCCTTCACAGAATGAGGTTCTTGATTTTCATAACTCCATAATCATTCAACTAGCATCCACCAAATCTACAGGAACATACCTCTCATAACCCTCCAATCCTGAGTGAAATAAGTGGGAATAACATTTTCTCTTTCTTCATGACCAGATATGAAAGGGAAATCCCAAATCCTTATCTCCTAGGTCAGAAGTGCCCTACCCCTCTGAGTTTCTACATCTAATTTCAAATTTCTAAGCTTCTCTTATAAAGCCTGGCGGTGAGTAACAGAAGCTGATAATGTCTGAACAGTTTTACTATCACAGAAAATGCACAGATGTGTTTACAACCTCTCTATCAGCCTTTGTCTTCAATCAGGAAGCTTTAGTCAAAATTCAAAGACAACTAAGAATATGTCATTCCACATCAAGAATGAGGCTTTCTAAACACTGCAGTTGAACCATAGTTACACTTGGAACATGGTAACTATTATTACTAACAAATTTGTCAGGAATTGTTTTGTTAGTATTAATACCATCATTGGTAAACAAGCATCTGGTCTAAGAAGTACATATGAGATTACTGTGATGTAAAATCTATATAGATAGATGTTATTTCCAAAATTTTTGGTTGCATGTTCAAAAAAGGCCACTACCATTCTTCAACTTCTGAAGCATTTCTTGATTGCTTGAAATTGAATCAACTTTAAAGAAGATGAGAGTCTGAAATGTAGCACTAAACATCATTGCCCTTTCAATAATGTGACTGAAAATCTTGCTGTGAAATTGTGCAGGGTAGAGTCCCTGGTGCTGCAGCTATGTGACCTCATACAAATCTCTTACCTTCCTTGGCCTCTGAGAAAATGACAGACTTGAGCAAGATCTGCTCTCTGACAAAATCATCATTCAAATTATTGAGCTTAACACATATGTAATTTGCTCAAATATAAGGGGCTATTGGCAAAGAAGAGAAAACAGTCACAAGAAATTACTTGTTTCATGTATGTAAGGTCTAATATTTCAGCCAGCATCCAGCTAAATGCAGCCAGTTTTGCCCAGCTATGATAGATAGTCATTTAATATTTCCACATCAAATATAGCTATTTTCTTTGTCATGTAAACAGAAAGCTTCCATTAATATTCATGGAATTATTAATAGTAGACATGTCTAGGTAAGAAATATTGCCAGATACAACTCTTTTGCAAAAGTCAGTTTTTCCTTGTTGATCCTGCTAACTTATATATGTATTTCTTTAGGTATATTTGAGTAGCTGCATTTCTAATATGTCCTTTCTTTTCTAAAATCTTTGATCCAGAGTTGCCATTATTCCCAGCCTTCTTAAAATATGTGATAACATTCAAAGAAAGCACAAAACACATTCAGTCTTGGCACAGAATGACGTATTTGGGTGGCAGAAGAAGCATCCCCAGAGAAAATCGCTATTAATAATTGTAATTAATTTTGGTGTGGCAATATCCACAAAGATATGCAACACTGAGCTCACTAATTTCTTTCCAGATAATTCTTTCTGACAAATATTTCATTTGGTTTTTCTAAGGTATGTTAATGAGCTCAATAAAGTAACCCAGATAGATTTCCCAACCAGTGTAGAAAATTAAAAATGGCTGCCCCTAACTAATCTCTGAATTCATAACTCACAAACTTTTCATCACTAATCAGTTACTATGATATTTAGTCATTATTGTTCTTTTCTAATTTTTTTCTTGTCTTTAACTGATCTAAAGAACTGTGCAAAACACTGGCTTCTTATTTGATACACTGTTTACTTAATAACTATCTACCTCCAGTCTTATTCTTCCGTTTGCATTTGGCTATAACATGATGGGTGATATATTGCAAATATGCCTAAGATATTGATGATAACTGAGAAAGGTCTAATGTTCTCTTCTCAGAGGAGGGATATTTTGTGCTGCATCTTAAAGGATGGATTTCATGAAAGAAATTAGAAAACCTGTGTTTGAGTTTAACCTTGTCCACTAACTGGAGACAGGGCTTTGGGTAAAATTGTGTGATCTTGGAAAGCCTGGTATAACTTCTATAAAATAAAAATAGTTATCTTTAACAATTTACAAAACTTCTGTGAGGACAGAATGTGTTTACAGATATAAAACAGTATGCAAAATCTTTAAAAGTGTTGTTACTTTGCCTAATATACAACCTAGAAAGGCATCATGCTTTAAAAAATAAGTTCTTATTCCATGTGTAAAAGGTTGGCAGCAGGTTCTCCCACTGTTGAACATTTCTGGGCAGAACAAACAGTGATTAATGTTTTATAATGAATGAAGTTCACCAATTTTACAGAATCGGTAACATTAGTGTCAGTTGACACAAGTGTATATTTATATGCATTGTGTGCTTTTCAAGATGCTTGCTAAATAATTTCCTTATCTGGGTTCTTTAGTAGTATACATTAGCTATGCTTTGACTCAGGAAAACCACTATTTCAATGTTATTAGAATTAGAGAAACACAAAAACATACTAAGTGTGCAACATTATTCTTCCATCTCAACACTAAGGTCAATTGTCCTTATGTAGATTTTTTAATTCTATCTTTTAAAACTGGTTATAATTATTTCTCCTTTGAGATTATTTTCAGTGTTTTACTAGAATGTTTTAGCAAACTAAGGAATCTGAAGGCCACCAGGAACTTGAAATATCTGCTTAGAGTTAAGGACATAGGAACTATTTCATTCTCCATTGGCAGCTAGATAATAGATTTAAATGCCTGACTTCATTTTTGAGAATTACCTGCATCCTGTATTTCAAAGTACCTTTCACAGTATCTAGCATATGGCCATCACTCAGTTTATTTATTTTTTCTATTTGTTTTTATTGGAGTACAGTTGCTTTACAACATTGTGTCAATTTCTTTCTGTAAAGATTTTCTTCCCAATTAGGTCACCAAAGAGCGCTGAGTAGGGTTCCTTGTGCTAACAGCAGGTAATCTATTTTATACACAGCAGCGTATATATATCGTTCCCAATCTCCCAATTCATCCCCCTCCTTTGGTAACCAAATTTGTTCTCTGTATCTGTGACTCAATTTCTGCTTTGCAAATAAGTACTTCTCTTACCATTTTTCTCGATTCCACATATAAGTAACACTATATGATATTTGTTTTTATCTGACTTATTTCACTCTGTATGACAACCTCTAGGTCAATCCACATCTCTGTAAATGGTACCATTTCAACCCTTTTAATGACTGAGCAATATTCCATCATGTGTATGTATCACATCTTCTTTACCCATTCCTCTGTCAATGGACGTTTAGGTCGTTTCCATGGCCTGGCTATTGCAAACAGTGCTGCAATGAACACCAAGGTACAGGCATCCTTTTGAATTATGGTCTTCTCTGGATATATGTCTAAGAAGGGGATTTGGGGGTCATACGGTATTTCTATTTTTAGTTTTTTTAAGAAACCTTTATACTGCTCTCCATAGTGGCTGTACCAATTTACATTCCCTTTTTTCAGTTCAGGAGGGTTCCCTTTTTTCCACACCCTCTTCAGTATTTATTGTTTGTAGATTCTTTAATGATGACCATTCTGACCAGTGTGAGGTGATATGTCATTGTAATTTTAATTTTCATTTCTCTAATAATTAGTGATTTTGAGTATCTTTTCATGTGTTTGTTGGACTTCTGTATATCTTCTTTGAAGAAATGTCTATTTAGGCCTTCCACCCATATTTTGACTGGGTTGCTAGTATACTCAATGGTAAAAGGTGAAAGCTTTTCCTCTAAGATCAGGATTAACACAAAGATGTCCACTCTCACCACTTTCATTCAACATAGTTTTGGAAGTTTTAGCCATGGCTATCAGAGTAGGAAAAAAAATAAAATGAAAGCAATTCAAATTGGAAAAGAAGATGTAAAACTGTCCGTTTGCATATGACATGATACTATACACAGAAAAGCCTAAACATGCTACCAGAAAACTATTAGAGCTCATCAATGAATTTGGTAAAGTTACAGGATGCAAAATTAATACACAGAAATCTCCTGTATTCCTATATTCTAACAATGAAAGATCAGAAAGAGAAATTAAGGAAACAATCCCATTTACCATTGCATCAAAAAGGATAAAATACTTCGGAATAAACCTACATAATGAGGCAAAAGACTTTTATGCAGAAAATGATAACATACAGAAAAAAATCAAAGATGATACAAGCAAAAGGAGATATATATCATGTTTTTGGATTAGAAGAATCAATATTGTGAAAATGACTATATTACCCAAAGCAATCTACAGATTAAGTGCAGTCCCTCTCAAATTACAATCATTTTTCACAGAACTAGAGCAAAAAATTTCACACTTTATATGAAAACACGAAACACCCTGAATAGTGAAAGCAATCTTGACAAAGAAGTACTGAGCTGGAAGAATCAAATACCCTGACTTCAGACTATACTACTAAGCTACAATAATCAAACCAGTATGGTACTAGCACAAAAACAGAAATATAGATCAATGGAATAGGATAGAAAGATCAGAGATAAGTTTGCACACCTATTGTTATCTAATCTATGACAAAGAAGGCAAGAATATAAAATGGAGAGAAGACAGCTTCTTCAAAAGGTGGTGCTGCAAAAACTGGACAGCTAAATGCCAAAGAACAAATTTAAAACACTCCCTAACACCGTACACAAAAATAAACTCAAAATGTATTAAAGACCTAAATGTTTAAGGCTGGATACTATAAAACTCTTAGAGGAAAATATAAACAGGACACTCTGACACAAATCACAGCAAGATCTTTTTTAACCCACTGCCTAGATAATAAGAATGAAAACAAAAATTAATACATAGGACCTGGCTAAACTCAAAAGCTTTTACACAGCAAAAGAAATCATAAAGAAAACAAAAGACAATCCTCAGATTGGGGGAAAAGATTTGCAAATGAAGCACCTGAAAAGCAATTAGTCTCCAAAATATACAAACAGCTCAGGCAGCTCAATATCACTCAGTTCTGATGGTGCTTTCATTTGAACTTCAGTTCAGTTCAGTCGCTCAGTCGTGTATGAAACCTTGCGACCCCATGAATTGCAGCACGCCAGGCCTCCCTGTCCATCACCAACTCCCAGAGCTTACTCAAACTCATGCCCATCGAGTCAGTGATGCCATCCAGCCATCCCATCCTCTGTTGTCCCCTTCTCCTCCTGCCCCCAATCCCTCACAGCATCAGGGTCTTTTCCAATGAGTCAACACTTCTCATGAGGTGGCCAAAGTATTAGAGTTTCAGCTTCAGCATCAGTCCTTCCAATGAACACCCAGGACTGATCTCCTTTAGGATGGACTGGTTGGTCTTACGAGATCTTTATTAGTCTGTTTCTGCTTATTTTATTTGGAAATAGCTCTTTAGACTTGAGTTCCTTTTCCTAACACTTCAGGATATGTTTTTTTTAATATTGCAAAATTAAATTTGTTCCAAAAGCATCTACTTTATTGGAAATATGGTTTATTTCAACATTCAAAGTCAGAGGATAAGGTTAGGGTATCATAAGTCATATATAGATTGAACACGAATCCTCTTGAAATCTATACACTTTTCTCATTTTTATTTCCCTTGATGACACTTCAATCATCTCTGAAATTTCAACTTCCTTTTATGCTTTATTTTCATGTTCTTATTTTATTTGTAAATATAAACACTTAACATTTTTAATGTTTTACATAAAGTTTTATTCATTCTTTCAGAGAACTGTATTTGACAGTCAACATGCACTTGAAGTTTTCTATGTTGTCATTATATTGGACAGAGAAATTGACCTTGTAAAAATATATCTGGTAATAAAATGGAAGGATAATTCTTGATAAATTCTCAAATTCACTAGTCAAAATAATTTTCTCCTTGGGCATTGACATTTCTAATGCTATCAATTATTTTCCAAGACTATTTGAGTGACTGAGTGATTATAGTCATTTGGACATGGATTTCATAGTTTGTCATGAGATAATTTATAAATAAGTAAATAAGATATCATATGGATTGCAAGTGTCAGATTAACTCAAACAGTGGAATTACAATTAATGTGAAGAGATTCACTAAAGAAGAAATGCCAGACAATATCAGAAAGAAACCAAGTAAAATAAAGTAATCTATATCATACAAATGAACACAGTTCCAATAATAATCAACCTGCCAAAAAATAGTGAAGTGATTATTCATACATGCAGCCGAGAATTCTATTCTGTTCTATTCTATTCTATTCTAATCTATTCTATTCTATATTTGTATCCAATCTATATTCTCAGACCATGAAGTAACCATAATTAGATACCAGTTTGTGATTGATGGGCCTCCCAGGTGGTGCTAGTGGTAAAGAATCCACTTGCCAATGCAGGAGACACAAGAGACTTGGGTTTGATCCTTGGGTCAAGAAGATCCTCTGGAGAAGGGAATGGCAACCCACTCCAGTATGTTTGCTTGGAAAATCCCATGGACATAGAAGCCTGATGGGCTACAGTCCCTGGGGTCATAAAGAGTAGGACAAAACTGGCCTATGATTGGTGGCAGTGTTTGAGGAAAGCTACCATTTTACCTTTGACTTCTCTAAAGCTAAGGATATGCTACATCTTTATGACCAATTTTTTACTATTCTCCTATCTATGTCTTAAATTGAGTCTGGATGATATAACCAATCCTTCTTCTTCACACCTCATGACTCTTAAGAAATCACCTCTGGCACTCTAACAATGACTCTAGATGCCCACTGTTACTCTTTTTTTCCCCCCAGAAGTCATGCATAAACTGATTTTAAAACTGCATTATAAATTTTAAGAGTATGCAGCAAGTTTGTTTGTCTAAACAGTAAACTTTGCACTTTGATATACTCATTCTGTGGCAAATGCAAGGAAATGATATGTAAAAAAATACATATTTAGTCATATATGGGAATCAAAGCAAAAGTCACATTTACCAGAATCAGAACACAAAACATTGCATGGGACTAAAGCATACATTTAATGGACTCTATACCCGTAAGTAGAAAGCTGCGGGTTACTTGACAGTGTTCCATGTGAGCAGAGGACCTGATTTAACTTCATTGCTAGAAACCAGAAGCTGGAATAAGGTTTGTAAAATGTGACTGATGAAACCACTTCTATACTTTGATTCTTGGCTGTAGACAGCAAGCTGAATTTGTAACAGTGAGAAAAAAATTAGACATACCTACCCCTTGCTTAAAGCCTCCAATATCACTTTAAGGCAAGGTCTTTGACTCAATATTAAAGACCTTGTAAAACCATTAGACAACTGCAGTTGCCAGTCCCCAAGGGGGCTCTCAATCCTTAGCTCCTAGTTATGCCCTTGTTTACTCCTCATATATTAAATAGGACTGGCTTCTGTAACCAATAAGATGCCATGGAAATAAGAGCACATGATTTCCTGAGCTGGGTCACACAAAACACATGACTTCTGTCTTGCTTTCTTACATCACTCACTCTGGGATAGCTAGATTCTCCAGTGGCCCTCTGGGGAGATCCATGTGTAGAGAAATGGGGGTCTTCTCCCACTAGCCATAGGAGTACATTATCTCAGAAAGGATACAGTCAAGCCTTCAGATGACTACAAGCTTTGTCAATACCTAAAGTTGATATAAAGTTTTAGAACATAATATGAATATTATTTATATAAATAATTGATATAAAGTCTTAGAACAGAAAGAATAAAATCACTTGCTTCATGAATATAGTTATAAATGATAAAGGTATAGAAACAAGGGAGAAATAAATACCAAATACAAGAAGAGGGGATGAGGTATATGCCATTATGAAGGAATGCACAGAGAACAAATGGTTATACTTAAAGTAAAAGGTAAAGTAAAATTTAAAAAAAGGTAAATTTTTAAAAATTGTAATACTTAAATAATTCCCTTTTATATAACTTTATATAATTATCTTTTTATAATTTCCATTATTTGGAGTGTTTCATAACAAGGCAAAATATGTTATAGAAAGAAATGCTAATAGAAAATAATGTGTTCAAGAAAAAAGTACACCGAAAGGGGGGGAAAATGTCATTTATCTTCTGTGTCTGATGATTAAATGTTAAGTATTCCATCACTCAGATTTACCCTGTTTCTCTAACCTCTAGTTTACTTATCCTTTAAAGTCAGTGGTAGATGTTTTTGGGCTCTTCCTAAAACTAAATGGCAACCCACTCCAGTACTCTTGCCTGGAAAATCCCATGGATGGAAAAGCCTGGTAGGCTACAGTCCGTGGGGTCACAAAGAGTCAGACACAACTGAGCGACTTCACCTTAAAACTGCATGGTAGTGATAAACATGTGAAGACAGGTAGCCCTTTTCCCTTGGAGGGCTTACTTGATAACCGGAGCTTGTGTTTATGCCTGTGCTCAGTGGCTTAGTTGTGTCTGACTCCTACTCCAGGGGATCTTCTGGACCCAGGGATTGAGCACAGTTCCCTGGGTCTCCTGCATCTCCTACATTGGCAGGCAGATTCTTTACCTCTGAACTACCTGGGAAGCCCATTTAATAACAATGCATAAAGAAAACAGTCAATAGTGTGATAAATGCATTTTTAGAAGGAAATGCAACGTGTGACTAACATTTTCAAATGGTAAATGGTGTAGGAATGTGAGGATGGGGGAAGGGCTTGGGAGGGAGGTACCAGAGCAAAAATCTGTAAGAACATCAGGTGTTGCCCAGGCAAAGAGAAGCTCATGCTAAGGTACAGAACTGAAAGAGAAAATAAATTGGTAAATAAAAGGTATAAAAGAGCACTCAAGGCACACACTGAATGGAAAAGAGAAGATCCAGGGAAACACAGCATTTAGAGAAAAACTGAGGCAGTGATGTGATTACTTGAGAACAAAGTTCATACCACTATAGGAATGAGCGTTTCGTGGGTGAGCATTGGTGGAGTGAAATGCTGAAAGTTTGAGTTGTCATCAGACTAAGTGGGATATAGAGCAAAATGGGTTTAGGAAACTTACCTGGTGGATGACTGCTGTGGAATTGACCTCACTGCATGCAATAGGAGACAATCTTCACTTAGAGAGGAGTTGTGATCTCTAATGATAGATGCTCAAATTCTTACCATCAACTGTACTCTGGATTGACGAGCATCACAGCAGATGTACCTCATCCATCCACCCAGTATTCAATTGTGTCCGGTTCTTTAAGACTCTGTGGACTATAACCCACACATCTCCTCTGTCCATGGGATTCTCCAGGCAAGAATACTGGAGCAGGTTGTCATTTCCTCCTACAGAGGATCTTCCCAACCCAGGGATTGAACCTGTATCTCCTCCATCGGTAAATGGGCAAGTGGATTCTTTACCATGGAGCCATAGTGGAAGCCCAGATGTGCCTACCATTCAGCAATTATTACATTCACATTCCCGTTTTTATATTAATATGCAAATCTGACAGTATAGGTCAATGCATGTAAAACTTTGATGTCAATGGACATAATTCTACCTGTACTTAAGTATGCATACATTGGATAGATTCACAGATTATAAATTATTGGTTCATAGATTTTAAATACTTTAAAGGCACGTACTGTATGAGGTTTATGAGGAACATAGAAAACTTCAAAGGCATCAGAAATCTACAAACAATAAACATTTGATTTCCAGAGCCAAAGTTTAACCTTGATTCCAGGAAAATTTTTAGGATAAATTACTTAGCAGATGGGGCTTCCCTGATGACTCAGCAGTGAAGAATCTGTCTGCAAAGCAGGAGTCATGGGATCGATCCCTGGGTCTGGAAGATCCCCTGTAGGAGGGCATGGCAACCGACTCCAGTATTCTTGCCTGGTGAATCCCATGGACAGAGGAGCCTGGCAGGCTGCAGTCCATAGGGTCGCACAGAGTCAAACACAACTGAAGTGACTTAGCATGCATTTAGCATACAGCTGGTCCTGAAACATTATGCCACTACTGAGAAAAGGATGTTGTGATTGCTGGCAGGATTGTGTAATAAAAACACACGGAGGTAAAAACCTGATTCTATCACTTACTATTCTTGTGTTATCAAGTCCAGGAAGGATGAGAGTGTCAGGAGATGGGAACAAGGAAGTGATGGGATCTGATATCTGATCATGAAGAGTTTTGTAAGCCATGAAAAGGATTTGGATTTTGTTTTTAATTAAATACCAAACCATTGGCAGACTTTGAGCAAAAGAATAACATAAGTTGTCACTTACAATATGTATTTCATATAGAAAATAGAATTTAGGGGGCTAAATTTAGACATGAAGAAACTCACAAGCCACTACAATAGTTACAGAGAGAGAGATGATGCTATAATGACTGGTGTGGTGGTAGCAGAGGTGAGGAGAAATAATTGGATTCTCAACATATTTTGAAGGCAAAACCAACAACAAAACAGTTTAAAGCAAAGGCATATTATAAATGATGCTGTCTCCTGATATTCCATCATTATTTCACAATTCATTAACAAACATAGATTAGTCTCACATTTGTTTTACACTTTAATACATTATTTCAAACTTCCATTTTGTTGCTTTCATTTGAAAGTTCTAATAAAATCACTTCACTGAATATTTAAAATCATAGGTCATATGCCTTTTGTAAAAATTTAATCTAGTCAATGTCTAGCTGGTGGAGAGAATTCAAAATTCTGCCACATGTAAACTTCTGTTCTGAAGCCTTTTATTTGTCCTTTTCTGCTTCATATCTTTCTGTCTCCAAACTAGGCTTTTAAGCTTAAGAGTTTCGTGAAAAAGTGAGTCAGTCAGTTCTCTGTCAAGGGTTCAACTACAGGGCTCAGACAATAGGTTTCCACACATGTTCCACCAGCACTAACATTTAACAGTAGCCACACTGGGACTAGGAAAGGTCTTCTCTGGGATCCAGCTGCATTTATTGCCTGCATTTAAAGGAGTAGTCTTCTTTTCTCTCAGACATCTTACCCATTGATAGACTTCATCCCTCTACAACCAAGACCTCAGTTTCCTTTCAGAGAATCTTGCCTCTTATACATCATCCATCTTCAGGCATTTGCCTTCCATTTGCTTTCCAGTGTGGTTCCTGTTCAACCTGATTCAATAAGGCAAGAATATTTTCTTCAGACTGCATTCAAACTTTTTTTTTCCTGCTGCTGTAAGAACTTTCAGCTCCATCAAGACTTCCAAGAGCAGATTGAAATTGTTCTTATTTGTCTAGGCTTAGCTGTTGGTTAATATACTAAGAAGGTATTTTATGGTGTATTTTTATCATAGTCTTTTGAAATGCTTTGCATAAAAGACCCTTTATAACTGTCTCTGCCATCCCCTCTTGCCTATAGAAGTGAAATTTGTCCCGATTTATTTCCCCTCCTTCTGTTATCACCAACTCCCCTCTCTTTGCCAGTTCCCCATTGTTGGTAACAGGCACTTGATTTAAGAAGACTTGCCAACAGCAATCTCTTTTAACTCCTTCATCACTGACTCTTGCCAGTTCTCTGGGTTTTAGGAAGAGCTAGCCAAGATGAATTTCCTACATGGTTGTAAAGAATTCATATTAGTGTACCCTCTTGGAGCACATAATTCTGTCTTCTGCCTATGTTGAAATGCTGCTGCTAAGTCGCGTCAAGTCATGTTTAACTCTGTGTGACCCCATGGACGGCAGCCCACCAGGCTCCCCACTCCGTGGGATTCTCCAGGGAAGAATACTGGAGTGGGTTGCCATTTCCTTCTCCAATGCATGAAAGCGAAAAATGAAAGTGAAGTTGCTCAGTCGTGTCTGACTCTTAGTGACCCCATGGACTGCAGCCCACCAGGCTCCTCCATCCATGGGATTTCCCAGGCAAGAGTACTGGAGTGGGGTGTAATTGCCTTCTCTGCCTATGTTAAGATAGATACCATTAAAAAGCCAGCATCACATTCGAAGAGGTGTTGGCTTCCTTCAGAAAAATAGATTCTAGAGTATTATTGAAATTGCTAATTCTCATTGTGAAACTCATACAGGGGATATTACATGGTGGGAGAATAAAAGAAATTAAACAAAAATGTTTATTGAATGTCTATATGGTTTGGGGCTTTTTACATATAACACATGATTTAATCTTCAAAACAAGCTCTAAAGTTGATATCAATTTGCAAATGAGAAAACAAGCCTAATTAAGTTTAGCAATTTGCCTCTAAATTATAGTAACTGGCAAATCCAAGATGATGATACTCCATTTCTTCTAAGGAATTCTTGCCCACAGTAGAAGACATAATGGTCACCTGAATTAAATTCACCCATTCCCGTCCATTTTAGTTCGCTGATTCCTAAAATGTTGATGTTCACTCTTGTAGGAGATGACAAACCTAGACAGTGTATTAAAAAGCAGAGACATTACTTTGTGACAAAGATCCATATAGTTGAAGTTATGATTTTTCCAATAGTCATGTATGGATGTGAGAGTTGGACCATAAAGAAGGTCGAGCACTGAAGAATTGATCCTTTTGAATTGTGGTATTGGAGAAGACTGTTTAGAGTCCCTTGGACAGCAAGGAGATCATATCAGTCAATCCTAAAGGAAATCAACCCTGAATATCCATTGGAAGGATTGATGCTGAAGTGCCAATGGGCCTTGATGCTAGGAAAGTTTGAGGGCAGGAGGAGAAAGGGACAACAGATAATGAGGTAGTTGGATAGCATCACCAACTTGATAGACATGAGTTTGAGCAAACTCTGGGAGATGGTGAAGGACAGAAGCCTGGCATGCTGTAATCCATGTGGTCACAAAGAGTGGGACACAACTTAGCAACTGACAACAACAAAGATCATGATAACTTCCTTTTAACTCCAAAGCCATAGTCTTTATATAACAATATTGCTTCCCTTAAATAAAAATAGTAATCTTCCTTAAGGAGCTTCTGTTGTCTGATATAAAGATAGTAGAATATAATGGTTAGGAATGAGGAGGACTTTGCACTAAAACTCTCTGAGCTCTATTTCTGGTTCCACCACTAGCTGTTTGATCTTTTGTCAAATAAATTCTTTTTTCTAAATGTCCTTATAGATGGTTTTAGTTTTCCATTTTTGTATAACAAATTGCTGCAAACATCATACCTTAAAACAACGAATACTTATTAATCTCACAGTTTCTACTGGGCAGGCGTCTGGGCATGGCTTAGCTAGGTCCTCTACATAATGTCTGAGAAAGTCATGGTCATGGTGGACTGGTCTGTAGGCTCATCTGAGGCCTGATTAGGCTAGGATTTATACTCACTCAGATCATTATCAAAACTCAGTTCATTATAGTTTTACAATCGAAAAGTTCAGGTTTTTGCTGACTGTTGGCCAGAGGCCACTCTCATCTCCAAGAAACCACCTGCAACTCTTTGCCATGTGGCATCCCCAATGTGGAGTTTAACCTCCTCAAAGCCAGCAAGAAAGGAGATCCCAGTGACATGAGTACTACAATCTAATGGGATATAATTGTGTACCTGAAATTATGTGCATCCTGGTATCTCTGTCATTATCAGCTGGTTTACTTCACACTCAAGAGGAGGAGATCACACAGGCCATGGACTCCATGAGGCAGGAGTCACAGGGACCCTTTTAAGGGACTGCCATTCCTATAAGTAAAAAGGACTGATGATAATTCATTAGTTACTATGACAGACTCATAGTAAGTACTCAGTAAATGTGAGCTATCTTTCTATTAGAGCTAACAAAATTTTACAAAAAGTATAAGCAAAGATAGAAGCTCCATAAGAAGTATAGATTCATTAAGGAGGTGTACTGTAAAAAACAAAATTTTAAAAGTCCTGCCTTCACCGTTGCCTCTACCACAAGCAATTGACTGATTACTGTACAACCAACCTCCTGTAAAGATTATCCTTTGTTCACCAACACCATTTCTTCATATTTCACTCAATGGATTGCAATCGCATTCATCCCTGTGCCCCACCTCAACCAGGGCCACCAATAAATTCTAAATGTCAAATCCAATAGCCTCTATTCTGTTCATTAATACTGACTAATGGCATGTCTTTGAATATTGTTACCCGTCACTCTCTATTCCATTGCCATGTTTTTTATTTTCTTCTCAGTGTGACTCTTGGATTTCTACCATCTATTTTCTATCCTTCCACAGTAGAATTTATGCTCCACATGAACAAAGAGCTTGTCTATTTTATATACTGCTGTATTTTCAGAGTGAGAACAAGGCCTGGCATAGTGTAGGGATACAATAATTGATTTTTTTGCTGAATGAATGAATAAAAGAATGAAGGAAAAATATCTACCTTACAAAACTATTAGTGAGTCTTGGGGGAGCAGATAATACCTGCTATCATGATTCATTCATCCAAACATGGATATGAAGCCTTTGTTACCAAAACATTATAGGATTTATGAGCAGTTGAAATTCTTATCTTTTTTAGTATAAGCTCTTTTGTCCAATAGAGATGTGTATGGAAGTCATTCATTTCCACTGAATCTATCAGCTAAGTTTCTGCTTACTAAAGGGAGGAAAAAGAGAGAGCCTTGGTTGAGGTTTGAATATTTTATCTAATAAAGTGCTAATACAGAAAAGTTACTGTTTTTAGGATACTGTCACTACATTGACAACATGGTATCTTATTTGTCACTCAGCAACTAGTATGAACCATTTTTAACACCATTAGCTAAAATTTTTATTTTGGATGTTGAAGAACTGGGAACTAAATTACTGGCAAATCGACATATGTCATGAAAATTTGTCCTTAGGCTCAAAGTTTTGATTGAGTTAATATACTTCAAAGTAAGCTTCAGTGGTTGGATTAGCAAAAGCATTTTTTGATCAATAGATATCTATTTGCTTCTTCATATTGCCTAACCTTCTTCGTGTTGCCATATGACTAATTTTAGCCAAAGATCCAAAGAAATGTGAGAAGAATCAACAAATACAACTTTAAGGCTGAGGCTCTTAAGAGCTGGTGTACCAATGCCCTGCTGTATCTACCCATTTTCCAGCAAGTCTAGAGCCCTCATGTCCCAGCTACAATGCTGTGCATCTTCTATTAGCTTTAGTACCTGAGTGATTAAATCTAGCAGATTTCACTTTCTACCTCAACTCTCTCTCAAAGATATGGCCCACATTAGGTACATAACATAAACAAAGAATACACATTTTGATGCTGAAGACTCATGGGCTTAATTGTCCCTATAGCACAAATTGTCTTGACTAGTATAAATACTCATGAGAAGATCTAATGTCAGAAGATATTTCTTCTCTCTTCTGTGGCTGGAAAAGTTCTCAATATTTCAAGTCAAAATAACATATCTATTGCCAGAAAGCAAGTGTCAAAAACCAAGACAGAAATGTTTTTCTCACCCTTATGTTTACATTTCTATCAAAATTTTAAGCATTAAAATTTTTAAAATACAAAAGTAAAGGAATCTTTGTTAATTGGGGAATTTAAAAGGAATACAGTGAATAGTTGAATAAACACACTTTTGAACTGTAAAGGTACAATTAGTATAGAGTCTAAAAAGTACATGGTCGTAGATTAAAAAAAAAAAAAATGGGGCAACACCATCCTTTTTAACCTCTGTTGGCTGAATTTGGTGATCCTATGAGCTTGAAAAGACTTCACATACAGTGCTTCCATTAGGGAAATACTGTACTGTCAATAGAAATTTTTAAAAGTAATATCAAAAGGAACATATTAATTAATTATTTCACAGTTTATATGTATATTAAATCATTAAATTATATACTCTAAATATATGTAATTTTATTTATCAATTATAGTAAATGTCAGGGGAAAGAAAAAGAGATAACCAATTTCTTGATTAGACTAGGGTTTCAAAATCTTGAAATTATAAAATGCATCCAGGACCTAAATGAAGGAGATACTTCATAGGTTTTATTTCTCCTGAGATTCTGGAAAAGGTAAAGTACAGAGATAAGCAGCAAACAGTTTTGGTATTGTTGTACAAAACAGGATTGATTGACAACTGGAAAGAGTCTCATGGAAAATGCACATACTTGAAAACATAAAATCTTATTTTGAATTTTCGTTTTGTCATTATTTGTGACGCCCTGTGAAATTCATGTAAGTGCTTTGAGAGAAACAGATGGAAAATACTCCTCCTGTGTTTGAAGTCAGACATTGACTGCTTTCTGCCAAGCAGTGTCTAGGCACTGGGGATATGTCACCAATAAGACCAGCAAAGTCCCTCAGGGAGAGTATGTGTAAATGGAAGTTGTTTGCATAGGAATGTGAATTTAAATGTTTCAAAACTTTCACTTGAATGTATACACTTTTCTTGGAAGAACAGAATTAACAGCCCTACTCTGGGACAAAGGATGGAAACAGTTAACAATGGACATGTCTTCTAGGGAATGTAATTTCCCTTATTTAGGATGGTTGCTCTTATTTACCTGCTTTAGACACTCTTACCTCATTCGTTTCTTCAGTAAATATTTATTGAGAAAATGCTTAGCGATAAGCACCATGGTTGAGACTGGGGATTTATGCTACTTGTTTTTAGTCTAATGTGGACAAATGTGTAAATGTACAATATAGTATAATCAGATAACAATGTAGTATAATCAGATAATGCTAATAAAATTAATCATAAGGTGTTATTGGAATACCAGAGGAAGTATATTGAAATGTTCTGATATTTAAGAGATGGGATGGTTAGTGGTAGTGGGGGAAGATTTCCAAAACCCTGTAATAAAGCTAATTTGAAGAAGGTGTAGAAATTTCTCAGGTGGAAGTCGACTTCCTGTTGGCAAGTTTAGCATAGGGAGAGGGAAAGATCTTTCAGGAAGAGGAACATTATGTGAAACTATACAGAGACTTATTTTTGGAGAATTGCATGTAGTTAGATTTTACTATTATTTTTTTATGGAGTATGAAGTAGGTTGGGTAGATTATTTCTTGGAGACCAGTCATTCATTCACTAGGGTTTAAAAATGTCCTTAAAACTGCTAACCTAAAAATGTTACCAAAGGAAGGAAGAGGTGTCTTTTTTTGCACGTTCTTATTTAAAATTCAGTTTGAAAGTTGGTTTTCTGGGTTATATTTAGATATTATAGGGTAATGAAGAGGGAGGCCTTATCATCTCAGCACATCGGCGTGCACCTTGGGTTTGTACTTTTAAAAGTAATTACAGGGAAATGTGTGTATTTATAGCTGACTTTGACTTTCTTACAATTATTTAATAAGGCAGGATTGCAATACTGCTCTCATGATCTAAGAGCCTGTAATCTCTCTGGGGTCTAATTATCTCCCGATAACCTTGCCCCTTGACGACATCTGTATTGCTATTATAAAACAAGTTTATTTTGGGAAAGAACATATATTTTGTAGTGTAATAGCATTAAACTGTCAGACCTGAGTGTTAACAGCAATTTGCCCAAAGAGCTTTCAGAAAAGATTAGCTCAAGCATTATACGTGGCTTATCAGACAATCTAAGAGGATCAAAGTCATTTTTATAACAACTAAATTTTTTTTCTTGAAAAATAGAAACTTATAGCACTAACACATGGCTTCAATACCCATGAACAGAGCTATCTACACTTTTACAGCAGGATGCAGACAATTAGTTCACTTCAGTTCACTGGCTCAGTCAAGTCTGACCCTTTGTGACCCCACGGACTGTAGCATACTAGGCTTCCCTGTCCATCACTAACTCCCAGAGCTTACGCAGACTCATGTCCATTAAGTTGGTGATGCCATACAACTATCTCATCCTCTGTCATCCCCTTCTATACCTCCTTCAGTCTTTCCCAGCATCAGGGTCTTTTCCAATGAGTCAGTTCTTCCCATCAGGTGGCCAAAGCATCGGAGCTGCAACAATAGCATCAGTCCTTCCAATGAACACCCAGGACTGATCTCCTTTAGGATGGACTGGCTGTATCTCCTTGCAGTCCAAGGGACTCTCAAGAGTCTTCTCCAATACCACAGTTCAAAAGCATCAATTCTTTGGTGCTCAACTTTCTTTATGGTCCAACTCTAACATCCATACAGGACTATTGGAAAAAGCACAGCTTTAATTAGACAGACTTTTGTCAGTAAAGTAACATTTCTGCTTTTTAACACACTGTCTCGGTTTGTCATACCTTTTCTTTGAAGGAGTGAGTGTCTTTTAATTTCAAGGCTGCAGTCACCATCTGCAGTGATTTTGGAGCCCAAGAAAATAAATCTGTCACTGTTTCCATGGTTTTCCCATCTATTTGCCGTGGAGTGATGTGACTGACATCATGATCTTAGTTTTCTGAATGTTCAGTTTTAAGCCAACTTTTCACTCCCCTCTTTCACTTTCACTAAGAGACTCTTTAGTTCCTCCTCGCTTTCTGCCATAAAGATGATGTCATCTGGATATCTGAGGTTATTGATATTTCTCCCAGCAAACTTGATTCCAGCTTCTGCTTCATTTAGTCTGGGATTTCTCATGATGTATTCTGCATATAAGTTAAATAAGCAGGGTAACAATATACAGTTTTGACGTACTACTTTCCGATTTGGAACCACTCTGTTGTTCCATGTCCAGCTCTAACTGTTGCTTCTTGACCTGAATACAGATTTCTCAGGAGGCAGGTCAGGTGGTCTGGTATTCCTCTCTCTTTCAGAATTTTCCACAGTTTGTTGTGATCCACACATTCAAAGGCTTTGGCATAGTCAATAAAGCAGAAATAGATGTTTCTCTGGAACTCTCTTGCTTTTTCGATGATCCAACGGATGTTGGCAATTTTATCTCTGGTTCTTCTGCCTTTTCTAAATTCAGCTTGAACATCTGGAAGTTCATGGTTCACGTATCGTTGAAGCCTGACTTGGAGAATTTTGAGCATTACTTTACTAGCATGTGAGATGAGTGCAATTGTGTGGTAATTTGAGCATTCTTTGGCATTCCCTTTGGGATTGGAATGAAAACCGACCTTTTTCAGTCCTGTGGCCACTGCTGAATTTTCCCAATTTGCTGGCATATTGAGTGCAGCACTTTCACAGAATCATCTTTCAGGATTTGAAATAGCTCAACTGGAATTCCATCACCTCCACTAGCTTTATTCATAGTGATACTTCCGAAGGCCCACTTGACTTCACACTCTAGGATGTCTGGCTCTAGGTGAGTGATCACACCATCGTGTTTATCTGGGTGATGAAGATATTTTTTGTACAGTTCTTCTGTGTATTCTTGCCACCTCTTCTTAATATCTTCTGATTCAGTTAGGTCCATACCATTTCTGTCCCTTTATTGTGCCCATCTTTGCATGAAATATTTCTTAGTGTGTCTACTTTTCTAGAAGAGATCTCTAGTCTTTCCCATCCTATTGTTTTCTCCTATTTCTTTGCATTGATCCCTTAGGAAGGCTTTCTTATTTCTCCTTGCTGTTCTTTGGAACTGCATTCAGATGGATATATCTTTCCTTTTTTTCCTTTGCCTTTCACTTCTTTTCTTTTCTCAGCCATTTTTAAGGCCTCCTCTGACAACCATTTTGCCTTTTTGCATTTCTTCTTCTTGGAGATTGCCTTGATCACTGCCTCCTGTACAATGTTATGAATCTCCATCCAAAATTCTTTAGGCACTCTATGTATCAGATCTAACCCCTTGAATCTATTTGTCACTTCCACTATATAATTTTAAGGCATTTGATATAGGTCTACCTGAATGGTCTAGCAGTTTTCCCTACTTTCTTCAATTTAAGTCTGAATTTTAGAATAAGGAGTTCATGATCTGAGCCACAGTCAGCTCCTGGTCTCATTTTTGCTGATTGTGTAGAGCTTCTACATCTTTGGCTGCAAAGCATATCATCTATCTGATTTCCATATTGACCATCTGGTGATGCCCATGTGTACAGCCGTCTCTTGTGTTGTTGGGAGAGGGTGTTTTCTACAACCAATGTGTTGTCTTGGCAAAACTCTGTTAGTCTTCACCCTGTTTCATTTTGTACTCCAAGCCAAACTTACCTGTTACTCCAGGCATCTCTTGATTTCCTACTTTTGCATTCCAATCCCTAATGATGAAAAGGCCTTTTTTTTTTTCTTTTTGGTGTTAGTTTTATAAGGTCTTGTAGGTCTTCATAGAACCTTTCAAATTCAGCTTCTTCAGCATTAGTGGTTGGGACATAGACTTGGATTACTGTGATATTGAATGGTTTGCCTTGGAAACGAACAGAGATCATTCTGTCATTTTTGAGATTGCACCCAAGTACTGAATTTTAGACTCTTTCATTGACTATAAGGGCTACTCCATTTCTTCTAAGGGATTCTTGCCCAGAACAGTAAATATAATGATCACCTGAATTAAATTCTCCCATTTTGGTCCATTTTAGTTACTGATTCCTAAAATGTTGATGTTTACTCTTGCCATCTCCTGTTTGACCACTTCCAATTTACCTTGATTCATGGAACTAACATTCCAGGCTCCTATACAATACTGTTCTTTACAGCCTTGGACTTAACTTCTATCCCAAGTCACATCCACAACTGGGCATTGTTCTCATTTTGGCTCAGCCTCTTCATTTTTTTCTGGAGCTTTTTCTCCATTCTTCTTCAGTAGCATATCTGGCACCTACCAACCGGGAGTTTATCTTTCAGTGTCCTATCTTTTTGCTGTTTCATACTATTTGTGGGGTTTTCAAGGGAAGAATACTGAAGTGGTTTGCCATTCCTTTCTCCAGTGGACCATGTTTTGTTAGAACTCTCCACCATGACCCTTCCATTTTGGGTGGACCTACATAGCATGATTCATAGTTTCACTGAGTTAGACAAGGCTGTTTGTGATCAGTGATCAGTTTGGTTAATTTTCTGTAATTGTGGTTCCCATTCTGTGTGCCCTCTGATGGATAAGGATAAGAGGCTCTTGGAAGCTTCCTGATGGGAGGGAATGGCTGTGGGGGCATCTAGGTCTTGCTCTGATGGGTGGAGCCATTCTCAGTCAATCCTTAATCCAATTTTCTGTTTATGGGTGGGGCTATGTTCCTGCCCTGCAGTTTCACCTGAGGTCAAACGATGGTAGGGTTAAGGGGAATAGGGACCTCCTTCAAAAGGACTGATTCCAGGACTGCTCTATGCAGTGCCCTGACGCCACAGCAGGCCACTGTCAACCCATGCCTCTCTCAGAGACTTCTGGACACTCAGAGGCAAGTCTGGCTCAGTCTCTAGTGGGGTCACTGCTCCTTTCCCAGGGGTGCTGGTGAGCACAAGGGTTTGCTTGTGCTCTCCACGAGTCTGTTTCCCCAGTCCTGTGGAAGCTCTGTAATCAAATCCCAATGGCCTTCAAAGTCAATTCCCTGGGGGTTCTCAGACAATTAGGATGATACTTAAAACAAATATTCCAAGTATGGAAGAGGAATAGAGGTCATACACAAAGTAATGCTATTGAAATTTAAGAGTGTGGTTCTAGAATCAGACACCTCTGGGTTCAAGTCCCAGCTCTGTGCTTATTACCTGTGTCAGTTGATGAAACCAATGTCTCTCAGCCTCAGCTTTCTTGGTTGTAAATTGCGATAACAATGGAGGGGTTGGGTAATAACAGTATTCAACTTACATTACTACAAGAGGAGCTGAAATAGGTGTTAATTAAAATTTTTTCAGACTTATAAGAACATAATAGCGTCTTAAGAATGCTATTATTTTTATTTTATCATCAATATTCATTCATTATTCATTAAAATAGGTATATAGGTATTTTCCAGCTTTGTGCTAATCACTGCTATGACATAGGCATACAACAGTGAATATAAGTGATATATTTCCTGCCATCATAGGGCTAGTAATTCATATGATAATAATTCATGAATACTCTAAAGAACTATATTACTGAATTTTTAATAAAAATTATCCACTAAGATTGGCATTTGTGGTTGGAATAGGAGCCCTAAATCTGGAGATCTTAACAAGGTAGACAAGAGGCAGACCCCAAGTCTTCTCCATAAATAAAGGAGGAAAAGAAAGAGAAACCAGTGTAATGGGCAGCACCCTAGTCATTTCAAACTATGTCATATCTAGTACTATTTCTTGAAATTACTTTGAGGCAGTTATTATTTAAATTTTGTTTAAGCCTCTGTTTTGTGTCATTGTTCTTTAATCACTAAGTGTTGCCCAACTCTCTTGCAACCCCATGGACTGTAGCCCACCAGGCTCCCCTGTCCACAGGATTTCCCAGGCAAGAATACTGAAGTGGGTTGTCATTTTCTTCTCCAGGGGATTGTCCTGAACCAGGGAACGAACCCATGTCTCCTGCATTGGCAGGTGTGTTCTTTACCACTGAGCCAACAAGGACACCCAAGCATCTACTTGGTAGATGTTTAAAGCAGTGAACATAACAGTATAAACCACTCTGGGCATAAAGCAGTCAATATATAACTATAATATACTGGAAGGATATAAAAGTAAGCATCCACAAAGTATGTTCAGTGTATCAGAAGGAGGTGAGTCTTACAGAGACAGATAAAGTGGGAAAGATGGATAGAATGTATAAGGTGGGTGCTATCTCTTAAAAAATGATCAAGAAAACTCTCAATTAGCAGAGACATGCAAGAAGGGAAGAGATGCCTCACTAGAAGAAGGTGAGGCTAAGAAAGATGGTTTTGCCACAAAGGTAGATGACCCGCTTGCCAATGCAGGAAACTCAGGAGACACAGGTTCAATTCCTGGGTCAGGAAGATCCTTCGGAGTAGAAAATGGCAACCCACTCCAGTATTCTTGCCTGGGAAATCCTATGGAGAGAGGAGCCTGGCAGGCTACAGTCCATGAGGTGGCAAAGAGTTGGACACAGCTGAGCACAAATGTGCTATGAATACTTAAGTTTCTATTTATGCCCTTTCTTTGTTTGATAATAGATTTTAGATGGCTTTAAAACAGATGTCAAATACAACTGGAAGAGATAAAAAGGGAGTAAGAAAACCCAGGCAAGAGAAAGTAATATAGAGAAAAGAAAATAAAAAATGATTTGGTTTTATTATGAAATTTAACTTTCCAAATGCAAAATATTGTCTGAGCTTTCTACTAGCATGTGTAAAGAGAAACTACTCAATTATAGAATTGAAATAAATCTCTAACACAACAAACCAACCAATAATTCAGGAGGAGCTGAATTATTGCTTGTATTGAGATCTTAGAGGAAAATCTGAACAAGACAATCAGCAATATTATTACAGTAAATATAGCAATGGATTTCCTAGGATCATTTATTATTATAATGTCTCTCTGATGTAAGCAAAAAGGCAAATGCTGAAGTGTAATTCCATTAATAGTAGACAAAAGACAAAAACAACACAATTTAATTATTCATCTCTCTAAGATGCAACAGAGATTTCACATGATTTCAACAAATAGTGAAAGGAACTTTCCTCAAAAAATATTCAACTAAAGAAACTCTATCATATCTCATTAATGCTGTTATTCTAGGAGGAATATAATGATATAATTTTACAAAGTCTGAAAAGTATAACGACATTTTCTAGAAGGATGACTACTACATTGAGACATGTTATTACATATATAATCTAAAATAGACGTCCAATTTCTTGTCAGCATTTATGGAAATGGTTATATAATTTTAAAATTTTACCTATATCAGTGATTAAATTTTTTCTAGACTCTCTACTTGGTTCTTTACCAAAATAATATCAAACTCTTTCTTTTAAAAATTATGTATTGCTGCTACTTTAGGAATATATTAATTATCTTCTTTTATAATTCTAGGGTATTTATTTAAAATTTTCTTTTAAGGTGCCCATTTATCTTTGGTTCTGCAAACATAAATGCTCCCATTTAGAATGAGATGACCATCTTTGGTTATGGAGTTCCTTGGATGCAGAGTTATTTTGTCTCTTATTGCATTCAGTTGAAGTTTTTTTCATAAGAATTCTATTTTTCCCCCAGCTTCTGGATACATCTTTAAGAAGAGCTTTTAAATTTGTCTTTGCAAAGTTCCTACAGGAATGTCTATTTTCAGGCCAGTTTAGATCAGTTTCCATACTCGAGGTTTTCACATTGTACGAATGATTTGAGGTTCCACACACATGTGTGGCTATGCTGACTGTTTTGATTTCTCCTCAGGATGGTTTTCATTAGTTGCTCAGGAGTACAGGTCACTCCCAGATCAGAATTCTAAGCTTTCTAGGCTGGCGAGTGGAGACTTTTGTATTCCAAAGAAAGAAGAAGTGGCATCCTCCTAGAGTTGAGGACTATGTGCACATTCCACATCAAATTCCATACATGTGTGAGGCTGGGTCCTCAACACTCTAGTTTCAATGTTATGAATATTGAAGAGGTATATCCAAGATTGCAACTAGCCAGTACACAGTAGCTATTGTTAAAATATTAAAAGGTTTCCCTGGTGGCTCAGTTGGTAAAGAATCCACCCACAATACAGGAGGCCCAGGTTCGATCCCTGGGTCAGGAAGATCCCCTAGAGAAGGAAATGGAAACCCACTCCACTATTCTTGGGAAATCTCATAGACAGCGGAGCCTGGTGGGCTACAATCCATGGGGTCACAAAGAGTTGGACATGACTTGACGAATAAACCACGCACAATAAAGGTAAGGAACTTAAACTGCCACATATCTTTAGTCACCTCAATCTTTCAGTGAAAAGCCCCATTGGATCTCCACATTGTGTGGACTGCTCAGTCACTCAGTCATGTCTGACTCTGTGACCCCATGGACTGTAGCCCACCAGGCTCCTCTATCCACGGGATTTCCCAGGAAAGAATACTGGAGTGCTTTGCCATTCTTTTTCTAAGGGTCCCCGCACTATATTCAGGCATGTAAACCAATCTCCAAGACTCCCAGAGAAAGCCCAGCATTCAGTTTTGTGCTGTATCAGTTGTTAATTATTTATTCTATTCTGAGTGTGATCAACCAAAATCCCCACAAATGTAATTTCCACCCATGTTCAATAGAGAGTCCCTTTTTTTTCTAGTCTCTAGTCTTTTCATCTTCAAGATTCTATGATTATCTTTAGGTCCTTTCAAACAGACATGACATTGTGTTCATGAATTATTTGAGCTGTGGCACCCACACTCAGCATTGCAAATGAAACTTAATTCTAGTCAAGATATAAATACTTTCATATTTTTGTTCATTGGCCAGAGATAATATCACAATTTGAGGAAGAAATCTGGATATATTTTTCAAACCTCATTCCTAAAAACAATCTTTCATTAATTTAGCATTTCATAGCATCACATCTCAAAGGGATAATGTGATTCTGAAGTTTCATCAATGTCAAACCCAATTTAGACAATTTTTATAGAAAGTCTATTCAATACACCTTATATATTTGCAACACAAACCCATGAATTCATTGCTATCTTTCCTAATTTGAGGATCATAGGAAGAGTTAAATTAATCCTTTACTTACATTGCTATTTCTGTTCTTCATTTGTATATTTTCTTATAATTCCTCATTAATTAAATAGCACATTAATTGTATCATAATGTAGGCAGTAGTTAACCTTAGTTTATTATCTTAGAGACTTCTGGATTCTCTCACTTTCTGTGGGATGGTGTAAATAGCTGGCAGCAATTTTTTCAATTTTCTGTGACCTTCCCTATAACCTTAGATTCTCTATCATGTTGTCAGTGTGATATAAAATCTTATCTTTTCACTTTGCCTACATTTCCTGGTAGAGTTTTGTTCAGAGCACACAGCCCATGTTAACATTTATTTTGGTCACAAATGTATGTTTTCATTGTTGTACTTGTTATTATTCCTGTGTGTGTGTGTGTGTGTGTGTGTGTGTGTAATGTGAAGGCAGAACAATACAATTACAGAATTATATATGTTGACTCTAACAATGGCTTTCACCTTTATTTATACAATAGAATAAAATTAGAGGGTTAAATGAAGTTTGTTTGCTTTTTCAATAATTTGGAGAAGTACACCTTTTTAAAACACACAATGACCAGAATAACCAACAAACTAGTACTGTTGCCTCCGTATCCTTCTGTGTGTGTGTGTTAGTCACTCAGTCATGTCTGACTCTTTGAAACCCCATGGACTGTAGCCTGCCAGGTGCCTCTGTCCATGGAATTCTCCAGGCAAGATACTGGAGTGGGTTGCCATTTCCCCATCCCAGGGACCGAACCCAGGTTTCCTGCATTGCAGGCGGGTTCTTCACCGTCTGAGCCACCAAGGAAGCCCTCTTCTGATACTCCTGAGTTCTTTTTAAAGTGATGGCCATAAACCAGAAAAATCAGGTTTTATTAGCACCTAATATCCCGGCACTCAAGGAGCTTTATACACATTGTGACACCGCCTTCAGCACAACCTGACAAGTTAGGAAACAACAGGGCAATTTTAGATAAGAAAACCAAGCATTCAAGAGGCTAAATAACTTAATTAAGATCATATAATTTGTGTTTGGCTATATCGGGATTTGAACCAAGGTTAGTAAGACTTCAAAAAGTGTTCTTTTTTCCATTATGCAAAACTGATTATGAACTAGGTATCAGAAAACCCATTTATTTCCAAGTACATTCCACTTTTATGAGAAATTTTGGCCTTTGCATTGCTGTTTCTGGGAGGAATATTCTCATCTCCTTCACTACCTGTTTGATATTCTATTGAGAATAGTAAATCAAGCCCTTTGACTTTGAACATAATAATCACATATTATTCCCATGATCCACTAATTTCAATGGGGTGTGGATCAGGTTTTCAGATTTTCCACATAAATCATTCTATCCTGGCACATACCTCCTGCCTAAACAGATTGGACAGGCTCTTTCCGGCAAGATTCCTATTACAGCATTTTCCCTATGGCCCCTGGTTTCCAACTTATTTGACATGTTTTCTTTAATTTGGTCATAATGTCTTGGAATCTACATTGGCTCATTATGACTGACACGGTTTCTTCCATGGACTGCTTTTCTTCTGCACAATTGCAAATTGCTGTCTATTTAAGAGCCCTTAACCCAAGCACAGTGCTACTCAAATTTAGATCACTTACAAGAATGTGAACTATCGGAACGAGAACAACACATCAGAGGCACCCACCACCAGACAACATTGGCTATGCCCCAGTTCACCAGTCCTGATTATTTAAATGTTTCGCCACTTCAGAAAAAAAAAATATAGTAAAAAATCACCTCTATTAATGAACATTGTATTTTTTAAAATTCAACACACATGTCTTGAGCACCCAGTGAATGTTGATTACTATGCTAGAAGACAGACAAAGGCAAAGTTCTTGCCCTCAAAAAATTGAATTCTAGCAGAGGAAACAATAAATTCATCTAGAGCTCTAGTAAATATTAATGCAAAATAGCATCCCAACAATCATTCTCTTTCCAGGTTCCTTTTTATCTCCTCACCCACTCCTTCTCAGTCAATTTCTTTGGCCAACATCTCCCCTTTTGTCTTTTCTGGAACTCTGATATGACTCAGAGCTCTGTCTTCAATCAAATCTCTCCTCACCCTTCTCTCTCTTTGAATGTTCTCTCCCACTCTTGTATTTTTAGGGGTCAATTTCAAATGATGCTTTCTTGACATCTCAACCTTAATGTGTCACAAACTCCTCACACCAAAGATCAAATGGGAACACATTATCTTTCCACAAAACCTGCTCCCCAGACATATGACCAGTTCTGGTGACTGGTGGCATCTCTTCCAGTTTCATCCCTCTTAGTTGCTGGTGTTTTGAGCTAGCTCAGAAACCATATTTGAGAACTTCTGGTCCCTAGCAACTAATATCCAGTCACCAAATCCTGCCAATTTTACTTCCTAAATTTCGAAAATCCACCCTCACTGCCCTAGTTTAGGCAAGTAATCATTATCCTGTGAACAATGCCTGCAACAACCAAAATAGTCTCTCTTGTTTCTTTTCTCCAATGTTTTTCTCTGGATACATGCCCAAGAGTGGGACTTCAGGAGTGGATACAGGCTTCATAAGGTAGATCTATTTTTATTTTTTTAAGGAACCTTCATACTGTTCTCCATAGTGGTCATACCAATTTACATTCCCACTGGCAGTGCAGGAGAGTTTCCTTTTCAGCAACTGTGATCCTGTTCATTCTTTATTTCTGGAAAATTATCATGAGCAGAACACACATTCTGATAATAGATGTTGAAGAAACAAATGGATGAAGAGATGGACATATGATTGAATAGATGGTGAATCTTCTTGCTGAGCAGAAAAGAGTTGAGAAAAAGAATCAGCAATTAAGCTGTACCTTAAAGAATGACAGTGCTCACTTGGATGTTGGATGTAAAAGGGGGAGAAGGCTTGCCAGCAAAAAATTAGCATAAAAGAACTGGCAATGAATAAATGACAAAATTCAATGCAATTTCTGTGCTCTTGAATCTTTTACTTTATTCTTTAAGTGAAAGAAAGCTGTGTGACCAGTCTATGGTTGGTTTTAAATATGTCAGTAAGATTAGACTCTGACTTTACAGTATATAGAGAAAATATATGGAGTCATCAAGTTATTTAAAATAATATTTATTGATCATTTACCATATGCCAGGCCCTCTTCTAACTGCTTCAGGTGTTAATCCTTAACCTTCCTAAATTCCTAAGATGCAATACACAATAGACAAAACACTGGGGTCAGTTCACTGCTTGATATATACAATAAAGAGATGCATTATCTATAGCGTATTTTAAGAGTTATAAAACAGGCTATGATTATCACCATGAATCGGCAATTATAAAAAGTGTCAGTGATAAAACACTACTTCCTGAAAACTATCATTTTTTCTTAAATTCTGTAATTGTAAGTTCCTGTGATCTTTAGTGGCTTCAGTTGTGTCATTTTACACGGTCACTTCAAATTTTATTTAATTTAATATTTAAAACAATCAATTAGTGCAAAATACAGGATGCACTTTTTGCCTAATAAGTTCAAACTTTAGTTCAAACTTGAAATATTTTAGAATTAAAATAACATGTTTAATTAAAATCCCTTACTCCTATTTAGTTGGTCATCACTGTAGGAGAACAATATTATAGGTATACATTTTATAATCCAAAAAAATAGAGATATAGTTAAAATTCTGAATCTATTTCCTTTTTGTAATATATTAGCTTTGTTTTTAATTTTGCTGGCATGACTGTATACACAAATTGCAATGGAAGAATATTATCATCATGTTTCTTTTCTAGCCATTGTTATTATTTATTTTATTCTATTGTTATTAATGAAAATAATTTTATAATATTGTCACATGACGATTCATTCTGGTGTCAAATATGCTAAGTGTACCATTGACAAATTCTGGTAGTAGGTGCAAATGTTATCCCCATTTTTAGAGATAAGAAAGCTTGAGGGAATCCTCTTACACTGTTGGTGGGAATG
Source organism: Cervus canadensis (assembly GCF_019320065.1). Lineage (NCBI taxonomy): Eukaryota > Metazoa > Chordata > Mammalia > Artiodactyla > Cervidae > Cervus > Cervus canadensis. The sequence continues at coordinate 25,353,181 of NC_057404.1, read as the reverse complement.
CAAACTAGTACAGCCACTATGAAGAACAGTGTGGAGATTCCTTAAAAAACTGGAAATAGAACTGCCATATGACCCAGCAATCCCACTTCTGGGCATATACACTGAGGAAACCAGAACTGAAAGAGACACGTGTACCCCAATGTTCATCACAGCACTGTTTATAATAGTCAGGACATGGAAGCAACTTTGATGCCCATCAGCTGATGAATGGGTAAGAAAGCTGTGGTACATATACACAATGGAATATTACTCAGTCATTAAAAAGAATTCATTTGAATCAGTTCTAATGAGATGGATGAAACTGGAGCCCATTATACAGAGTGAAGTAAGCCAGAAAGATAAAGACCAATACAGTATACTAACGCATATATATGGAATTTAGAAAGATGGTAATTATAACACTATATGCAAGACAGAAAAAGAGACACAGATGTATAGAACAGACTTTTGGACTCTATGGGAGAAGGCGAGAGTGGGATGATCTGAGAGAACAGCATTGAAACATGTATATTATCAAGTGTGAAACAAATCGCCAGTCCAGGTGGGATGCATGAGACAAGTGCTCGGGGCTGATGCACTGGGATGGCCCAGAGGGATGGGATGGGGAGGGAGGGAGGTGGGAGGGGGGTTCAGGATGGGGAACACATGTAAATCCTTGGCTGATTCATGTCAATGTATGGCAAAAACCACTACAATGTTGTAAAATAATTAGCTTCCAACTAATAAAAATAAATGAAAAAATAAAAAGAAAAAAAAGAGAGAGAAAAAAAGAAAGCTTGAATAACTGAGTAATATTCCATTGTATATATGTACCCCATCTTCTTTATTCATTCCTCTGTCTATGGACATTTCAGTTGCTTCCATGTTCTGACTATAGTAAACAGCATGACAGTGAACATTGGGATGCATGTATCGTTTTGGATAATATTTTTTCTGGATATATGCCAAGGAGTGGGATTGCAGGATAATATGGTAGTTCTATTTTTAGTTTTTTAAGGAACCTCCATACTGTCCTCCATAACAGCTGTAATACTGGGTGAAGTAAATCAAAGAGAGAAAGAAAAATACAGTATGATAATATGCTCATATGTGAAATCTAAAAATAAATGATATAAATCAACTTATTTAGAAAAGAGAAGCAGAGACTTAGAAAACAAATTTATGGTTATTGGAGGGAAGGGAGGGAGGTGGAAAAGGATAGTTATTATATAGCAACCTAAATGGGAAAAAATTGGAAAGAAAATAGATAAATGTATATGTATAACCAAGTTATTTTTCCGTACACCTGAAACTAACACAATATTGATAATCAACTATACCCAAATATTTGATTAAAAGTTAATTAATTAATTAATCAGAAATAAAATCAGGTTAAAAGTAAAATAAAAATGAAAAGAAACCTGAATGAAAGTGACAGAGTGATTTGCATGTAAGGTATAAGGTAGATTATTCTCAATAGATATAGAAAGGTAGTAAGGAGACCAGTTAGAATACAGTCTTAAAATTCTGTCCCAGTGGCCAGATTTGGAGGAGATGGTTTTTTGAAGGGCTTCAGTACTTTCTGCATGGGAGAATGACCTGCAAGTTGTTCCATGAACAATTCTTGCTAATGTTCACACACAAGAAGCTTTCTATTTACTGTTCCCTCCAGGATAATGCTGATGAAAAAAAATCTTATCTCTGGGGAAAGCATTGCTTCTAGCAATTACCAGGCCAAAGTTATAAAAATGAAATATTATAATTTCAGAGTCACAACACTGGTTTTCTAACTGCATCCCCACTTTCTATTTGATATAAATTTAATGAGGCAACTTTCAGAGCATAATATGATATGCAGGAAAATATCAGTAGTAACTATGCTGACCTGTGTTACACCATTAAGGAAAAAGTCTCCATATGAAATCAATAACAGATTTCACTGTCTCATCCTGGATTGTTACTGGCAGAACATGGAATGACCAGTCGAGGTTCTCTCTCTAACAAAGTTATCCACCTGCATTATGAGACCTTCATGCCACATTTGTCTTTACTATTATCCAGATAACAGGTTATTGCTGAGTGTTTCTGCACCCCCAGTTCCTGTTTCTTCAGCTGGATAGAAGACAAAGCAAACAAAAAGTGGGACTTAACTGTTTAAGATTCAGATCACTCAGTCAATTTGAAAACGCTATTTCATTTCTGATTCTGTTGTGTTTGTTTTTCTTATCCATAAAACAATGCATTGTGTTGCTTTTTTTCCTTGATTTTTCCATTGTTTTAAATTTAGGGGACAAAGCTAGCTAAATTATTTTATATTTCATTCACAAGACTTGTTTTACTTGAATTTTTAAATGAATAGTGGAACAACAGATTCAGGGAAGGGGAGCAGGGGAATAATTTTTAATTGACAGAAATGATATCATTCAGACTATTGAAGACAAAGATTGGCTGAACATTTGCCCAAACATCATAGCTCTTTGGTAAGCGTTAGGCCTCTTGGTCTAGCCAACATTAGGATTTCCGTTGAGAACAGAAAACAAAACATCAGGGACAGTTGTAGAGGTGGGTCCTGTGTGAGGTTAGAACTTCTCTCCAGGATACTGGGACCACTGATTTCTTTTAAATAGGCCAAGCTATAGATCTTCATTTGCTATTAATTGTACTGAATGATTGCTATTTTACAATTCCATACTACTTTAAGTATAAATGTGTCATTTTGAGGAAAGGATGACAAAAACAGATACATAGGGGATATATCAGGAGAAAATGAACATGAATATAGGAAGAAAAAGTGATTTTATTAGATTCCAAAATTTATATTTTTCTAGGTTCATGTCTATCATCACTGGGAAACTACTCAAGGAATATTATGAACAGGTTGATCATCAGGTATAGATCTTAGTTTGGTTCTCTTATGATTCTTCAAGTGAAAGTAAGATAAGCATAATGTTCTCTCCATGGAAGACAGAGAAGTGGGGGGAATTGAAAAAAGCAACAATTATCAGTAATCCTGCTGACTTTTTTTTGCCAAATATGAGAGCAATTCTTAAGGGTCACAAAGTTTGACCTAGCCCAAAGAGCAAAATTTAATATTGAAAATTAGGTATTTTATGCAAAACATATTTGTCAGGCAAACTTTCAAATAAATAATGAAGCCACCCCAAAGCTGAGCATTTTGAAGTTTGTGATATGAACCTAGCACACCACTGACATTTAATACTCTGTAAACTTCAATTTAATGACTTTACCGTCCCTATGAGAGATATCCATACAAGCCATGTAATGTGGTGATTTTCCCTGAGTTGAAGCGAGAGCAGGGCAAGGTGTATTAGAATTCCCTGAAAGATGTTTTCAAACACCACATTCCTTGTGTAATCCAATATGCCCCTCCCCAGGCGTTTGAGGAACATGGGTCACCAGGGCCCTGATGATGCCTAATATAATCCTAGCAGCTCATGTACTCAGACATCCAGCCCACAATTCCTGAGATAGTATTGGAGCTTATGAGCATGGACCATAGAGCCACATACAACTTGGGTCCAAATCCCGTTCTGCTTTATGCTCACTGTATAATGTTTGGCAATTTAATTACACACTCAATAATTCAATTATCTTGAATTTTACTGGAGATAATAACAGAAATTATCTATTATGCATGACTGTGTGTTTGTGTATGTGACAGATGATGGATAGATAGGTAGACAGAGAGATGAGAACAATGCCTGGCACAAAGTAAATATCATATTACTGTTTACTATCACTATTAAGCTCAGGTCCAGGTGGGAAATCCTGTAACTGAGAAATATACTTTGGAGTACATAGTAAGATATGGTCTTGGCACCACTGGAAAAGAACAGGAGGAAGGCTGTTTATCATAAACCGTCCCACCAGACTACATTTTGCAAATCAGTATATGAAAACCAAAGTATCATTATATGTGTTCTGATGGTCTCTGTATGCTGTTTACAAGTTTGACTTTCTTCTTAATATTAAAAATTGGGATATTTCACATTAATATTCAAATCACTTGACACTTCTTTGACTCACTCTTCATCTGGTTTCCACAATACACCTTCAGGGTCTCCTCCTCTATTAGCTGTTGCTTCTCAGAGTCCTTTTCTGACCTCTAAATTCAGATGTGCCCAAGGCTTTGACTTTGGAACTCTTCTCATCTCTGTCTACAATCATTTCTTTGTGGAGGCCGTTCAGTTCCAAAATTTTGAATATCATCTGTGCCCAGAAAGTGAAAATGAAAGTTTTAGTCATTCAGTCCCGTCTGACTCTTTGAGACCCCATGGGCTGTAGCTTGCCAGACTTCTCTGTCCATGGGATTTTCCAGGCAAGAACACTTGAGTGGGTTGCCATTTTCTTCTCCAAAGGATCTTCCTGACCCAGGGATCCAACACTGGTGTCCCACATTGAAGGCAAACTCTTTACCACCTGAGTTACCAGGGAAGCCCTTGACTCCCAAATGTATATTCCTAGTTTAATTTTCCCAACACCACTAGCCCCATAATCAGTCTCTGGTATAATTCCCTATTGGTCAGCTCCACTTGGATGTCCTTCAGGCAACTGTTCTAGTCTAGGTTATGTAGAAAGAAGATTCTGTGCAAGAATTAAAATGCAAGCCTGGGACAGTGATGATGAAACAAAAAGGAAGTAATAGAAGAGAATACGGTGAAACATTTCTTCACTACCTCATAACAATATACTACTGAGAGACACAACAAACTCTGCAGGAGGCTTTTTCATTCTATGTCTAGGGAAAGTTACAAGAAAGAATTACATCATGGAGTAGCCTAATGGAGAGAGAAATCTGCCTGGCTTTCTCTAGGAAACTTGCTCTAACTTCTGGTTTTTTGATGGTCTCTTAAAGTATCCTCATCTAAGTGTTTGTATGAATCACGTTTGAATCAACATGACTTGTTAATTCACTCAAGTCCAAACACTAGGAGGATGTTCAAGAACAAGTAGGTGACAGCCTCGAACAAGGAAGAAGGAAGAAGTCATTTGATACCACCAAGAAAGTGCAAAGGTTTGGGCTCCATCTTATCATCTTGAAATTAATCTGTCCCAAATTATCTTCCTTCTTGAATTCTTTTTTTTTGCCCACACTGCACGACTTGTGGGATCTTAGTTCCCTGACCAGGGATCAAACCTGGGCTCTCGGCAGTGAGAACATGGAGTCCTAACCACTGGCCACTAGGAAATTCCCCACCTCCTTTTTTCATATGCCATCCCCGTCCCAGCTATGGAGAGCTCCAGACCAAAACCTTGGAGACACTTTTATTTCCTTTCTTTCTGACACACTCCACATCAAATTTCACAGCCAATCCTCTTGGCTCTGCCTTTAAAACATAGTCAAGAGCTGAATCTCTAACGTAGGACCATGCCACTGGCTATTTCCTTTGAAAAGACAATTTCCTGCTCTACCCATATATAGCTTCCTTCCTTTACTCATCTCTCAAATGTTACATTCTCAGTAAAGTCTTCCCAGACTGTCTACTCAAAATTGAGCCCCCGATCCCTCTTCAGTTCTCAGTATCTGATGTGTTTCTTGATTTAACGATTTCTTATCTGCTCTCTCCACATGAATATAATTGCAATAAGGGTAGTATTTTTTGCCTGTTGTGTTCACTGTTATATTCTCACCACCTAGAATAGTTTCTGGAACAAAGGAATTTGCAACAAAGATTTGAGTGGTTTCCAACATCTCTTGAGAACAAATGAAAGGTCCTCCTCTCCCCACACCCATATTTTCACATGAGAATCTTCAGCTGAGTGAGTAGATCCATCTACTAGCAACTAACTTTACTTGTCTGCCTCATTCATGGACTCCTGAATAACTCCTTGACTTGAGCCAGAAGCTTGAAGGGGTGTGTACTCTGAAGAAAGAGATTGCATCTTGACATGATGACTGGAGCTTCTACTTACGTGATCCTGCTCATTTTCACCTTCTCCTCCTTGGGTCTATCAAAGAAAAGGGAAAATTTAAAAGCACTCTAAAAGGAATAAATCACTTCTTGCTTAGGGTCTGAGATAAAAGTTGCTCTGCATAAGATACTTCTTGGATAAACTAAACAAATGCCTCCCTTTCCAACACCTACCTATGTGGCAGGTAAAGAGCATCATGGCTTTATCAGATTATCCTCACTGATTGCTGCTTTCCCCACAGTTTTCAGTATCACAGGACCACCAGGAAAGCCAGCCCAGAGTGCTCCCTGAGCACCAGACTCTTCCACCCATCTGGCAACTGCACAGAATCTGTGTCCCAGCTTTATCAAGCCCATGATTGAACTCATTCTCTTCTTTCCTCACACATTCTCTTCCTCCTTGTTGTTCCAATCATAGCTAACGGTATCAAGTCTGCATGCTTGACACAAGCATGACAAGAAAATTGGCCTAAATATGATCTCAAGAAGAGCAGCACTTTTTGTCTGTCATGTTTACTCTTATATTCTCACCACCCACAACAGTCTCTAGCACAGAGGAAGCTTTCAGTAAAGGTTTCAATGAGTTCCAACCTTCAAAGACAAGAAATTGGCATAAACTGCCCCCCCCCCTTTATATCCAACTTCCAGTTGGTTGAAGTCTTGTTGAAATTTTACCTTCCAAATACCACCTGATCATATTTCCTTGGTGTTTCTATGACTGCCTTAGTTGAAGTCTTACATTTTTTTCCTTGCATGATCTCAGGTAAATCCTAAGTGGTATGCATGTGTGCTAAGTTGCTTTTGTCATGTCTAACTCTCTGCGACTCTATAGACTGCAACTATCCAAGCTCCTCTGTTGAAGGGATTCTCCAGGCAAGAGTACTGGAGTGGGTTGCTGTGCCCTTTTCCAGGGAATCTTCCTGACCCAGGGATCAAACTTGTGTCTCTTATATCTCTTTCATTAATAGGTGGGTTCTTTACCACTAGCACCCTGATAGAATTGATAGGGGAAAATCATTTAACAATTAAATAAGCAAAAGTGATTACTTCAGGTACTAAAAACAGAAGTGTGACAGAAAATGATTGAAGATAGCAAAGGCAAATTAAATTGCGTGGTCAAAAAAGAATAAATAAATTGGGTGGTCAACAAAGGTTGTCAAATGATATTTGAGGTGGCATTCCAAGGAGGAGGAGCCATGGAAAAATGAAGGAGCACAACATTCCTGGAGTGGGAACTGCAAATGCAATCTTGATTTCTGGCTGATTTCCTAGTTCTGATTCTGTATGTTATTTTGGATCTAGGCTCTCCTTTGTAGTTAATGTCTACAGAATTATGGCCTCATAGCATTCCCATGTGGATACTGAGAAGCTGAGAAATTTTTCCGTACATGGATGCCAACCTCATAGGCAGTTCCTCTGGATACAGCCCTGCCACGCTGCAGATGACTTTACATGTGTGCATGCACGCAGGCTAAGTTACTTCAGTCGTGTCCAACTCTGCTACCCTATGGACTGTACAGCCCACCAGGCTCCTCTATCCATGGGATTCTCCAGGCAAGAATACTGGAGTGGCTTTCCATGCGCATGTATGTGCAACTGTATACATTTTAAAGAATGATTAGCAGGATTCTAGCAACATCTAGCATAACAGTCTTTGTGATCTGAGCTATATTCTAGGGTAGGGTTTCCCAACCTTGTCACTGTTAACAATTTGGGGCATTTTAGGATGTTTAGAATGTGGAAATAGTGACAGATTTCCTCTTCTAGGGCTCCAAAATCACTGTGGATGGTGACTGCAGTAATGAAATCAGAAGATGATTGCTTATTGGCAGGAAAGCAATGACAAACCTAGACAGTGTGTTGCAAAGCAAAGACATTACTCTGCAAACAAAGGTCTGTATGGTCAAAGCTATGGTCTTCCAAGTGGTCACATGAGAGCTGGACTGTAAAGAAGGCAGAACACCAAAGAATTGATGCCTTCGAACTGTGGTGCTGGAGAAGACTCCTGAAAGTCCCTTGGACAGCATGGAGATCAAACCAGTCAATCTTGAGGGAGATCAACCCTGAATATTCACTGGAAGGACTGATGCTGAAGCTGAAGCTCTAGTATTTTGGTCATCTGATGCGCACAGACAACTCATTGCAAAAGTCCCTGATGGTGGGAAAGATCAAGGACAGAAGGAGAAGAGGATGTCAGAGGATGAGATAACTGGACGGCATCACCGATCTAATGAACATGAATTTGGGCAAACCTTGGGAGATGGTGAGGGAGAGGGAGGCCTGGCATGCTGCAGTCCATGGGGAAGCAGAGTTGGACATGACTGGGCCACTAAACAATAACAACAAAGGATGTTTAGAAGCATCACCAGCTTTTACTCCCTAGATGCTAGTTGGACTTCCCACACATCCCCAATGTGATGAATCCAAAATGTCTCTAGAGAGTTACATGCTCCTTGAGGACCACTCCCTAGCATAAAATATCAGCAGCAGTATCTGCCTTAAGAAACTTTTTTAGTGATCTGGAAACACAGTATTTGCTTATCCTATTTTGCCCAGGAAACTTCTTATCTTTCCAATCACCGGGTATTCTGTGCTGATTTGACTACTTAGCATCTGAATTCCTCTCTCTGTGCCTAGGAGCTAATCTTTGTAAATCACATCCTATCTCTGGAATTTTGCTTCTTTTAATCTAAAATAAAAGGCAAAACTAGCTGATGTCCAAGAAGCCACCTACCTCAAGTGTTTCAAGATTCCTAGAAAACAAACTCCTTAAGTCTTCAGAGTCATTGATTATTTCATGATTTTCAGGATGTAACTCATTGGGACTTGAAAGACTTAGGTCACTGGTGCATAAGTGGACTAAAAATTTTACTTTGTGCATGACTGGACAGAATTTTCAGCATGGTTTGACATGGCTTCAACTTTCTGTTTTGTTCTTCTCTTTAAGGTGTTTCAATCATTTTGCTTTTCAGTTCAAGAATCTAGTAATAGGATGTTTAAGACATATCTTTTATATATTTTCGCCACTAAATGACAAAATAATTTACTGTTTTAAGGGGAAGCAGATATCAAATAGGTGTTTTTTTCTTCTTTCATTAATTTAGTCTACTATTTATTATGTATTATTGAGAACTTAAGCCCAGGAAATGATGGACTGGTACTACAAAAACAGACTGACTTTGCTAGTAAGGAGCTGATAATTTTATGTGTAATGTAGACACAAGCAATATAATGTGATGAGTGATGCAGACAGAGAAGGGCAAAGTGTTAAAGAAGCTGAAAGAAGAAACATCTAACCAAACCTCCTGGAGGGATAGATTTAATGAAGACATACTATCACTTTCAGCATATTAGCATATATGCATGAATATTGGAATCAAAGATTCTAAACATTCTAAACACAAATTTCAAATTTTAGAGCCATATGTGAAGAGTAGTCAAGTTAAAATTGGGAAACAAAATGTGAATATACAGTATAACCTTTCACATGTGATGTTTGGGTGCACTTGTTTAAACACTCTTGCTGGGCATAGTATCTCTACATTTAGATAAAAGCTAAAAAAAAAAGAAAAAACAGAAAAGAAAAAGCTTGGAAATCACCTGAATGTTTATTCTGTGCACTGATGCACATCAAGGAATTTGAAAACATGAAGCTCAATAATGTAGTATTCCAGTTTGCCCAGAGGCAGCAAGAGAGGAGACTGAAACCAGAACAAAGAAATCTGGGTGTCAGTAAAACCACAAAACCCTTTGAAGTGGAATTATATTTCCTGACAACGTAAGTATTGAATAAGTAAAGATATTTGATTGCAATTTGTACATCATCCATTTGAAAGTTAATAATTAGCCATCAGGAGAAGTGACTCTTTTCAAAATTATAATTTAATAGAACATGTCATATGAAAACCTTTGAGGAGAGGGTGAATGATTTCATTTGGTTTCAGGATCACAATTGACTTCAATGTATAGTCTCACCAAAACATTATAGCCGAGAAGTTTTTGTGCAAAAAGAGTGTAACACTAGGTCAACACAGGTCAATCACCGTTCAATAGGCGTCCTTCAGATAATACAATGGGGCTCAAAATTATCCAAGAAAAGTAGTGTGAGGCCATTTCTGCTGAAGGATTATCTCCCATTGAGAGCTTAAATTTCACTTCTCTCTATACTTATTTTCACGTTTTAATTTACAGTCAGTTTATAGATTCCTCCAAATAAATATTGAGCTCTTGAGCAGTATTATTGCTCAATATCCTTTCTTTGCATGTAATATCCTCTTTGTTTTAAGAAGGTTCATCTCTTCTCTCAAGTTATTAGGGTTCAACCTGGTAGAGTACATCCCAATTGAACAAAGACTTGAGAAGTTCAATTAATTAATTCATTCATTCTTTTAATTAGTCAACAGTATTTGTCCAGAACCATGGTGTATATTCATGGTTCAGACTGTAAAGAATCTGCCTGCAATGTGAGAGATGCAGGTCTGACCCCTGGTACAGAAAAATCCTCCTATAGAAGGGAATGGCTACCCATTCCAGTATTCTTGCCTGGAGAATCCCATGGACAGAGGAGCCTAGCAGTCTATAGTCCATGGGGTTGCAAACAGTCTGACACTACAGAGCAACTAACATTTTCACTTTTTTCATGGTGTATATTGTACCCAAACATATTTTTTTATGAGAAACCAATAGAAATGGAGTTTACAATAATACCTAGTATTAGTGGGGATGAAACTGAAGTGGCACTCTCAAATACTTTTGATTCTCCTATATCCAGCCCATCCTAAGTAACTAGTCAATTCAGTTATGCTAATCCAGTTTCTTATCCAGGGACTGATTGTGAATAAGCATGTGATCAATCTGACCAATAACTAGTGAAATCTGTGTAGGCGTCCAGGAAAATTTCCTTGTTGGTATGATGGAGGTATTGGGCCTTACTGTGTCCAGATGAAACACTTATCCACTTTGCTACCTACCTGAGTATGATGTCAAAGACAAGAAAGTTGAGCGTGTGTGAAAGTGTTAGTTGCTCAGTCATGTCCAACTCTTTGCGACTCCATAGACTGTAGCCCGCCAGTCTCCTCTGTCCATGGGATTCTCCAGGCAAGAATATTGGAGTGTGTAGCCATTCCCTTCTCCAGGGGATCTTCCCAACCTATAGATTGAACACAGGTCTCCTGCATTGCAATTCTTTACCTTCTGAGCCATCAGAGAAACTCAAGAAAGATAGAAGAGATGGAAACAACATGGGGCTTTAATGATCTTGAGCCTTCTTATCAATCAGATTTGGAGGGTGGCCTATCTTTGGAATTTATAATATTTTGTTGTATGGTTTTGGGCGTCTCAGGTGACACAGTAGTAAAGAATCTGCTTGTCAATGCAGGAGATGTGAGAGATGTCAGTTTGATCTTTGTGTTAGGTAGTTAGAATAGGAAAAAGGAGTCCAGAATGGCGGTGGATAAAAAACAAAGAAGGGAAAAGCCCACAAAAATAGAACAAAGGAAGGTCAGAGGGCTGGAGTAAGAACCTCAGGTAAAACAAACAGCCCTCCTGGCTAGCCCAGTTTACATAAGGCAGGCTCAGAGGGAGGAGAAAATCACATGAAAAGAGGAGCCAAAATTGAGCTGGGGTCTCTCTTTGCGTCTTTTGGGTCGGCCCGCCCTCGTGCCTCGAGGATGTATTTTCCTGAGCTTGCCAAATAAAACTGAACACTGGGTCAGTCCTTCACTTTAAATTTTTGCTGTGGTGAAACAGAGCCAAGGAAATTACACACTCCCCAGACACTTGGGTTGGGAAGATCCTCTGGAGTAGGAAATGACAACCCACTCCAGTATTCTTGTCTGGAAAATTCCATGGACAGAGGACCCTAGTGAGCTACAGTCCATAGGATTGCAAATAACTGAGCAACTGAGCACATACCCATTGTATTACAGTTGAAGCCATTTTGAAATGCTCTTTGCTTACAATGAAAATCATAATCATGATGATGCAATGTGACATTCTTTTCCAGCAGAGAAAGTTGATCATGTATGAAGAATCTTAAAATGCTTGCATGCTTTGGCACATTTATTAAAAATTAAGTTTTCAAAAAATATTCAATGATATGGGAGAAGCTTATTATGATATGGAAGAATCTTATTAAAATATTAAACAGATACAAAATAATACAAAATGATATACTAAAACTAAATCTAACTATCAGCTATCTTCTATAGAGCCACTTGCTACTTTCTAGGCACGGAGCTGTGTGCCTTAAAGTCAATCATATCATGTAATCTTCCCAGCAGGTCTATGCAGTAGTGCTCCCATTATCCTAAAGTTATATATTAGCAAGCAAGCTTTGGAGATTATATAACTTGTCAAGGATCATATAGCTACTAAGCAGTGAGCTGGAATTTGAACCCTGAGAGTTACCTTTCTCTAATATATTTAAGATAAATAGGGCCTGGCTCATGCCCAACTCTGAATTAGCCTGTTCTCTGGCCAGCTTTCCCTGGTTTTTGGGTCCCTCTCCAGAACTCTGAGATGTTCCTGAGGTCACCTTTCTCTTCCCTGTGGTGTATCACCTCCAATCCCAAATGTCAGATGATAGTAAGGCATCGCTTCCTGTCTCTTTCAAATCACTTACTTTCCCACAGTTCCACTGACACAAGGCTATTGGGAATACAGAACTTTTAGTGAAATGTTGAGATAAACTAAAAAAAATACATCATAGAGACAAAAATTTATATTTTAAAGCTAAACATTTCTGTTCTTCAGAGTTCCTGCCATGGGAAATCCCCCACTAGCTGCTCTTTCCCTCTGACTGGGCATCCCGCCATGTTGTTGAGGTTTCTCTCCCCACCTCCTGTCTCCCCAGCTGTCAACTTCCAATCAAATCTAACTTGCCATTAGCTTTCAAAAAAAAGCAAAGCAAATGAGGTCCTGAGTGCTTTTTTGCATATCTCAAACTTCTTAAGGTGGTGTTTTGTGTTTGTTTTTTTTTAAAGAGATATAGAGTCCTTATCTTTAATATCATATTAGATATGTTTCGGGCAAAACTTTCTAAAAAACAAGCAACTCATTTGTTATGTGTACACTTTTTACATTCCCAAAATAAAAGATACATATTTTGAACTTAAAAAAAGTATTTTAAAAAACAAAACCAATTGACTTATTTTATTGTAATTTTTAAATATTTGCCTTTACTAAAGAAAATTTGTTATTCTATATCTACACGTACCTATCAATATGATTTAGGTTAACTGATTCACCGTTTTTGTTCTTAGCATCCTTCACTGTGAGAGGAACTTTCTCTACTTTCTACACCTTCTCATCTCTCTCATTGGCCTTTCAGTTTTCTAGTGCTGCTTGAATAACCTCATAATGAAGCTTCTTACAATCCAGCACTGCCAGAACTTTCTTATTGGTCACACTCAAATCTCCAATTAAATATGCATTGTTAATAGGATTACTATATAACTTATTATCCTAATGAAGATAATTTTGAGAATTGAAGTCAATGCTATTAATAATTACACCTCATAAACGATTGGAACTGCCCAGGCAACTAGAGACTCATGGTGAGCCTCAATTAGGGAAAGATTGTGCCTTGAGTCTTTCCACTTTAAGAGAGAAAAATGGAAAGTTTTAAATGTTAGCTTTCAAAATTAACATCTAAATTTTATCCAGAGCCCTCCATGACTTCAGGAGAAGGATAAGGGAAGAAAATCTTAATTGAATGTTCCTGTATTTTAGGTTCAAAATGCTGTTAGGTTCATTGTGTAGATGACCTCTTTTTTTCACAAAAACCTTCCCAAGTAGGATCATCGCTTTTTCACAGCTTGTTGACCAAAGGGAAGTATATGGAGAGGAATCTTCTAGCACCTGTCTCTTCATAACCTAATGACAGCTGTTGGCTTTGTTCCACAAATTCAGCCTTTTAAAGGCACAGTTAAACCCGTCTTATCCAAATTTATCTACTGGAGTAAAATACCTGGCCTCTTTCCCTATTTTCTAACAACATCAGTGTCTTTTATCTAAAGCTTTGTATTCTTATTCATATTTAATACCTGATTCTAAAGCCTTCTTTTAAATATCTTCTTTAAATATCTTTAAATATCTTCTTTAAATGTCTTCTTTAAATATCCAATGCTCATGGTTACTTCAAGTGCAAGTAGCATATACAAATCTTTTTGTTTTTGCTTTTACAAAGTTTTGTTTCTTCTGTTTGACTCCTTGGAGAAGGAGAAGGAAGAAAGAGGAAATTTGTCTCATTCTTTCCTGGGATTCACAATTTATAAAAAGTTTGCTGTTCTTGAAAAAGTCTTTAAGATATTCACTACCATAGCTCCAACAGCAGTAAGTGGCTTGTATTCATCAACGGAAATAACTTAGGTCCAAATGGAAGAACCTGAGGGACTAAAAGTAGCTCAGTTGTTTTCCTTAGCTTTCCCATTTTGTATTTCAATTAATTTTCCCTCTGACAAAAATCTAACAAGGAAACAAAATGGTAAGGCCATTTTATTTAAACAAAAGTATCTAGGGAAAGAATTTTAAAAAGCACAGATGTAAAAGTGAACAGACTATATATTTAATTCATATTTCAAAAATATAATATGTTGCAAGTAAAGCATAGAAATGTTAACCATAGGCAAGGAAAAACAACCTGGTATTAGTAATTACAAAATAAAAGGATACATGTAAATTTACATATACTTACATATAACCATCAAAAGTAAGCTGAGCACAATTTTAGCTTAAATAATGACAATTTTTTGCTTCAACCATACACATATATATAGATAAATTAATCATTTGATATATATTAATTGCTTACTATGTGTCATAACTATGAGGGGTTCTAGAAATTCAAACACACATAAAAGCAAATTTTTCCCTCTGAGAATTTAGATTTAAGAAGACTATACAGAGTTAACAAGGTTGATTTCATTCTACTTCTAAGTAAATGATCAGTTGTTTAGAAAAGTGTCTAATAACAGAAAGAATTTAACCCTATCTTCTTTAACTACATTCCAAGGGAAAAAATTGGCAAGTTTTATTGTAAACCTACAAAAATATTTTGAAAATGCATTTTCTAATTCTTTTAAATATTTTCTATCTGCAATCTGTACTTATTTATTCCTCCCTGGGAACTTATATCACACTTTAGAATATGTGTGAAAAAAAAAATTAGGGACAAATAGATCAGAAATATTGAAGACTTAAGAAGTTCCTTAAGTTAAATATTTATGTAGCAACAATATAAGCTAAATTTGGTATATATAAAGAAAATTTAAGTAGTTAATATGAAATTATGAACAAAAGTCTTACAGTCCTTCAGTCTGGAAATTGAATGATGCAAAATATTAGAAGTGTTCACGGTTTTAGTAGCATTCATTAAATCTGTGGTATCATGTAATGTATAGAACTATATACTTTTATGAATTTTAGGCAGCCACTTTACATGCTGACAAAAGAACTCTGAGACATATTACACCATTTTTAAAATGTAATAAGTACTTTCAGCGATGAATGAAAAAGAGTATTCACAGTTCTGTATGTTTGAAGAATTATTTCAATACTTTTATTGACTTTTAGGAAGATATGTATAACTTGCTATCTAAGTAAGAAATTAAGAGATCCTCCCTGTGTTTTAAAAGTTTGGGAAAATTAAAAATCTTCCATTTTGTTTCATGAATTGAAAGGATTTTTTTTTTTCTTTCAACATCAGTAGTGTCTGCTCTCTACATTCAAAATTACTTTTTTAAAATTTTTACTGGTTATAGTTGATTTACAATGTTGTGTTAGTTTCAGGGGTACAGCAAAGTGAATCAGTTATATTTATACATATATTCACCCATTTTTAGACTCTTTTTCCCTTATAGGTCATTACAGAGTGTTGAGTAGAGTTCTGTTATACAATAGGTCCTTCTTAGTTCTCTATTTTGTACATAGCAGTGTGTAACATCAATCCCAACCTCCCAATTTGTTCCTCTCCTCTGGCCCCCTGGTAACAATAAGTGTGTTTTCCACATCTATAACTCTTTCTGTTTTGTCAATAAGTTCATTTGTACCCTTTTTTTTAGAACCACTCTTTTATAGATTACACATATGAACGATATCATATGATACTTGTCTTTCTCTGTTTGACTTACTTCACTAC
Source organism: Cervus canadensis (assembly GCF_019320065.1). Taxonomy (NCBI): domain Eukaryota; kingdom Metazoa; phylum Chordata; class Mammalia; order Artiodactyla; family Cervidae; genus Cervus; species Cervus canadensis. The sequence goes on along the minus strand of NC_057404.1, from coordinate 25,337,131 downwards.
TTCACTCAGGATGACAATATCTATATCCATCCATGGTGCTGCAAATGGCATTATTTTGTTTTTTGGCTGAGCAACATCCCATTGTATATATGCACCACATCTTCCTTATTTATTCCTGTGTCAGTGAATACTTAGGTTTGCCTCCATGTTTTGGCTATTGTAAACAATGCTGCTATGAACATAGAGGTGCAGTTCTCTTTTTGAATCATAATTTTTTCTGGATATATGACCAGGAGTGGGATTGCTAGGTCATATGTTAGCTCTATTTTTAGTTTTTTAAGGACCTTCCAAACAGTTCTCCTTAGCGACTCTTACAATTTACATTCCCACCAAGAATATAGGAGGGTTCCCTTTCCTCCCAACCCTCTCCAGCATTTACTGCATATAGACGTTTTTGATAATGGCCATTCTGAATGGTGTGAGGTGATACCTCACAGCAGTTTTGATTTGAATTTCTCTAATAATTAGTGATGTTGAGCAGATACCTTCATAACTATTATTGGAGGTGAACCAAGGAGCTAATTATTATGTCTACAGTAAGGAAGATTGAGTGGCAATACAAAAACTTCTTTCTATCCACCTGCAGATGAATTTCCTTCTAATCTTAGTCATTCTAAAACCAATTAAGATTCCTTGTATACACTAGTTGCAAGAAAGTTTAGATATAACTCTAAAGACTACTATAAGGAATTAGAGCAAGGACACAGAAAGTAAGGCTTGGTTGCCAGAGCGATTTTATTTGTTCCATAAATGTGTGATTTCATATAAACTCTGTTCAGATTATCAGAAATTTTACAAACACATACACAGGGAATACACACACAATTTTTACAAAAGTACGTCCATAATCTAGCCACTTTTGGGCTAGAACAAGTCCCTTTTAAAGGGGAATACTTGAGCAAAGTGTCCAATATCCACATTACCTTCTATTGGCCCAATTCACTCATTTACATCATCTGCCTGCTTCCCATTAACTATTTGGTTTTGTGCTCTTTGTTTTTTGGTATATGCTTTCCTCATATCTGCCTCAATTTCATGTTATTTCTCTTATTTATTTATTTTTTCCCTTTCATTTTTACCTAATTTATAATATTTTCCTATATTTTATTGGTTTTCAATCCTAGTAAAAGTTGAGGTATGAATAAAAGAAACAAATGCTGATTAAGTGTGACTTAACATATTACCCAGTTAAGTGTTTCCATATTTCTTCCACTTGCAACATTATATAACTTTTTTTTAGGCTATTTCAAATCCTTTCCAAATTGAGATAAGGGACTCATAAAGCCAACCTTAACTTTTTAAAAATCAAATTTTTACCAGTGCTATCTTTAGACATTTCCACCAGATCCTACAGATGATCCCTTTTGGCTGAAACATGGTCACAGAAGCATACACAAATACATGGGTATGATGGTTAATTTTATATGTCAACTTGGGTAAGCCATGGGTTGCCCAGATGTTTTGTCAAATATATTCCGGGTGTTTCTATGACAGTGTTTTGGATGAGATTAACATTTCATTAAGTAGATTTTGACTAAAGTAGGTTGCCTTCATAATATGTGTGGACCTTATCCAATGAATTGAAAACACCCGAACCAAATAGAACAACATAGCACAAAAATATTGGCCTCTCCTGAGCAATAGGGAATTTTCCATCAGACAGCTTTCATCTTCATCTACATTATCGGCTCATTCTAATTCTATAGCTGACTGTCTTCATACTGGAATTACAGCATTGCCTCTTCTGGGTCTCCAGCCGGCAAGCCCACCCTGCACATTGGACTTGCCGACAGCCATGATCACATGAGGCAATCCTTTATAATAAATCTTTCTCTTGTTCTCTCTCTATCTACACATACACACACACACACACACACACACACACACACACACACATACCTTCTATTAGTTCTGTTTCTCTGGAGAACTTTGACTAAAATAATGAGTTCAGATTTCCTAATTTAACTGAATTTCCAGATGACACAAAGAACCATCTGGCTATGATGAGATTTCAGAAGTCCACTATGTTGTTACCTTCTTTAAAGTCTGAAGTGAGCAAGAGAGAATTTTTTCTTCTTCTTTCTTGGTATTCTTCTTGAGCACTCAATGTTTTCTTCATGCTTTTTTTTTTTTTAATCTGCTGTTTATTGAGCCCTTTCTAAGCTTGGGAAGTTATAGTAGTTTTCTATATAACTTAACTGCCTTCTTCATTTCACTCTGTTTCAATAGAAAATGCCATAGACTGGATGGTTTAAACAACACATGTTTATTTAGCATAATTCTAGAGGGTGGATAGTACAAGATTAAGGTGCTGGCAGATTTGGTGTCTGGTGACAGCTTGGTTCCTCCTTCATAGGTGGCCATCATTTCCTGGTGTTCTCAGTCGGTAGAAGAGGCAAAAGAGGTCTCTGGGTCTCTTTTATAAAGGCACTAATCCCATTTATGAGTATACTGTCCTTATGACCTAATTATCCACCAAAGGTCCAACTTTCAAATACCATCACCCTGGGGACTTTAACATATGAATTGTGCAAGGAACCTAAACTCCGGTCCACAATATTAACATATGCTATTTCATTTAATTCATTCAACAACTCTGAAAGTTAGGTATTATTTTCTTCTTTTTAAAGATGACCCAACTGAGATAAGAGAAGTTAAGTAAATTTCTTGAGGTCACATGGGCAGGAAGTGGTTCAGTCCAAGCTAACCCTAGGCTGAGTTACTTCAAGGAACATACTGTTTTCCCTTCTTCCACATTTGTTAGTTTCCTCTCTGAAGAAGAAATTTCTTGCCCTCCAAAAGTTGGCAAGATACGATACATTTAAGACTAGTACCAATGACTGGAAACTTCCAAAGTGACCTGAACTTATGATGAAATTTTAGTAGAAAAAAAAAGTTCTGGGAATAGACTAGGCAAAGGGCAAAAGGAATTTTTTATTTCCTTTCAAAACATAGAATAAAATATTCACTCATTTGACACTCATGAGATAACATGCTTTTCTTTTAAATGACAATCAGTTCAGTTCAGTTCAGTCACTCAGTCATATCTGAATCTGCAACCCCACAGTTCAGTCACTCAGTCATGTCTGATTCTGCAACCCCATGAATCGCAGCATGCCAGACCTCCCTGTCCATCACCAACTCCCGGAGTCTACCCAAACCCATGTCCATCGAGTCAGTGATGCCATCCAGCCATCTCATCCTCTGTCGTCCCCTTCTCCTCCTGCCCTCAATCCCTCCCAGCATCAGGGTCTTTTCCAATGAGTCAACTCTTCGCATGAGGTGGCCAAAGTATTGGAGTTTCAGCTTCAACATCAGTCCTTCCAATGAACACCAGGACTGATCTCCTTTAGAATGGACTGGTTGGATCTTCTTGCAGACCAAGGCACTCTCAAGAGTCTTCTCCAACACCACAGTTCAAAAGCATCAATTCTTTGGCGCTCAGCTTTCTTCGCTGTCCAAATCTCACATCCATACATGACTGCTGGAAAAAGCATAGCCTTGACTAGACGGACCTTTGTTGGCAAAGTAATGTCTCTTCTTTCAAATATGCTATCCAGGTTGGTCATAACTTTCCTTCCAAGGAGTAAACGTCATTTAATTTCATGGTTGCGATCACCATCTGCAGTGATTTTGGAGCCCAAAAAAATAAAGTCTGACACGGTTTCCACTGTCTCCCCATCTATTTCCCATGAGGTGATGGAACCAGATGCCATGATCTTAGTTTTCTGAATGTTGAGCTTTAAGCCAACTTTTTCACTCTCCTCTTTCACTTTCATCAAGAGGCTTTTTAGTTCCTCTTCACTTTCTGCCATAAGGGTGGTGTCATCTGCATATCTGAGGTTATTGATATTTCTCCTGGCAATCTTGATTCCAGCTTGTGCTTCTTCCAGCCCAGCATTTCTCATGATGTACTCTGCATATAAGTTAAATAAGCAGGATGACAATATACAGCCTTGACATACTTCTTCCCTATTTGGAACCAGTCTGTTGTTCCATGTCCAGTTCTAACTGTTGCTTCCTGACCTGCATACAGGTTTCTCAAGAGGCAGGTCAGATGGTCTGGTATTGCCATCTCTTTCAGAATTTTCCACAGTTTATTGTGATCCACACAGTCAGAGGCTTTGGCATAGTCAATAAAGCAGTGTAAATGACAATAACGCCTTATTGTTAAAACTGAACAAGCTATCATAACTTGGTAGAAATTCTATATACTTGCCCCTCCCTTTCCTCTTACTCATTACGGTAGTATATATTAGCTACAGAAGCATATTTTCTGCTCCTATGAAAACACAGCTTCAGACTCCTACACGTTTTGTTCTTTCTACCTAGGAGGTTTGTTCTTGGCTTATTTCAGGCTTGGCCCCTCTTTCTTCAGGGCACATTTTAAAATCTACTTTAATCAGAGTAGCTTTCACTAAGGTATGTATCTAAGGTGCCATCTAAGTAGCATCTTTCTCCTCCTATTTAGTTTCTCTTCTGTTACCCTATTTTACTTCTACTTATTGTACTTTGAAATAGTTCTTTTAGAAAATAATTTATTTTTGTACTTGTGTCTGTAATTTTTTTTTTTTTTTTTTGCCTTTTTCTCTGTTTATTCTCTGCTTTTCTAACAATCATATGATGATTTGGGGAGGTAATTATCCTTCACTCTTTTATTTACAGACTTCTATTAAGGCACCTTAACTAAGACATATTATATAATCCAGCTCAAGTAGAAGTCCTCTTCCTGGAATAGAAACGTTCCATCAGTGTTTTGTTTTACTTCATTTTGTTTTGCCTTTATACAAATCACCTGAGCAGCCTTTATTTTTGTACTATTTTTTAGAGTTTTTTTTGTTTGATTTTGTGTTACTCCATACTCTTTCAATATATTATTTCATTGTTGGCATAAATTAAACAGAATCAACATCTGTAGTTATACTGCTCTGTTTCTGGAAAGCAAAATATAAGCTCCACAAGGGCAGATGCACTGCTTTGTACACTAAACATCTGGAATAACATCTATAGGTAATGTGCATCTAGTTATATTTTTTGAGTAATGAATGAATGAACTTAGTCCACTGAGTTACTTGAAAAGGTAAGGGTACCTTCCCTTCCCTTCCCTTCCCTTCAAAGCTGGGGTAATTGGGTCCAAGATGGACACCTGTTTCTAGCTTTAAATCCTTTGTAATGAGTTTGTTCTGACATTATGTATTCTTGTCTCCCTAGAAGACTCTGAAGCCTTCCTTCTCTATTCCTGGCACTCACTGTCATTTGATGCACAAGATGACATCTTCTAATTTACTGTAAAAATCAACACCAGACTTGACTAGATCCAGCTTTCGAAGCTGTATTGCTTTGAGCAAGTTACTTTTGTGTATTTGTGTGCTCAGTGGCTCAGCTGTGTCTGATTCTCTGAGGTCCCATGGACTGTAGCCCACCAGGCTCCTCTATCCACAGACTTTTCCAGGCAAGAATACTGGAATGGGTTGCCATTTTCGACTCCAGGGTATCTTCTTGACTCAGGGATCAAATCCACATCTTGGAACTCCAGCATTGGCAGATGTATTCTTTACCTCTAACACCATCTGGGAAGTCCATGCAAGTTGCTTAGTTCAGTTCAGTTCAGTTCAGTCGCTCAGTCGTGTCTGACTCTTTGCGACCCCATGAATTGCAGCATGCCAGGCCTTCCTGTCCATCACCAACTCTTGGAGTTTGCTCAGACTCATGTCCATCGAGTTGGTGATGCCATCCAGCCATCTCATCCTCTGTCGTCCCCTTCTCCTCCTGCCCCCCAACCCCTCCCAGCCTCAGGGTCTTTTCCAGTGAGTCAGCTCTTCCCATCAGGTGGCCAAAGTATTGGAGTTTCAGCTTCAGCATCAGTCCTTCCAATGAACACCCAGGACTGATCTCCTTTAGGATGGACTGGATGGATCTCCTTGCAGTCCAAGGGACTCTCAAGAGTCTTCTCCAACACCACAGTTCAAAAGCATCAATTTTTCGGTGCTCAGCTTTCCTCACAGTCCAACTCTCACATCCATACATGACCACTGGAAAAATCATAGCCTTGACCAGACTGACCTTTGTTGGCAAAGTAATGTCTCTACTTTTTAATATGCTATCTAGGTTGGCCATAACTTTCCTTCCAAGGAGTAAGCGTCTTTTAATTTCTTGGCTGCAGTCACCATCTGCAGTGATTTTGGAGCCCAAAAAAATAAAGTCTGACACTGTTTCCACTGTCTCCCCATCTATTTCCCACGAGGTGATGGGACCAGATGCTTAAGTACTGTCTAAATCTGTTACCCTTTATGCAAAATGAAGATAATGAAACTTACAATCTCATGGTTAATGCTAGAAGTTCACCAAGCCCTGTTTTATTTTCTTTCTTGGCATTCATTAAGGCTCTTTTGTCAAGTTTTTATAGTGAGTCTGGGGTAACATGACTGTGGTTAGAAATAGCTCATGCTATTTTCAAGCCTGACCCCTGAAATTTTAAGTTCAGTCCTACACAAACACTTTTTTCCTGGTCTATCAGCCATATGACTTCTGGTGGAGAATTCCAAGGACCCAGTGGCGAGTTAAGGAAAATGAATCTCAATAGCCTTTGAATGATTATATTTTATCTCGATTTGAGCACGTAGTAAAACTTTGTTTATTTAAGTTGCTAAGATTTGCCTTTAAAAAAAATTATGGCATATAATCTAACCTGAGTAGACTTATAATTACAAGGGTTCTTATGAGAATTACTTAGGATAAAATTCAGTACCAAGCCTGTCTCATAGGGAAATTCAATAAAATGTTACTCAGTCTTTTCTTCCATTCTTTTTTTACCCTGTTCACTTGGAAAAATCTATATATCTTTGCCAGCCCAGTTTTATACCTTTTAGTCACTGACATAAAAACTGTCCTCTTTCTTTATTGGATTATAAATACTATGTATTTTTTTATCCCAATCTGTGGAAATTTCTCCATCAATTAATTTTCCTTTGAAACTTTTCTTTTCCAGTGGTTCTTCTCTGGCTATGAATATGCTATCATTTCATGCATTCACTAGGAAATCACTTCATCTCTTCAATGTCATTAATCTACATTCACTTCTTCTATATGTCACAAAAAAAATTCTATTGAAGAAGTAATCTATATTTCCTCTCTCAACTTTCCCACTACTTTTTTACTGAAAGTTTTATGTTTGATTTTTCATCTCCTTCATTCAACTTGAAATGTGTTCTCAGAGGTCACTCATTTTTTAAATGGCCAAATTATATTAGCAGTTTTCCTTGACTTCTCTTTATCACTGAAATTGTTGACCCAAGTCCCCTTGTTTGGCTAGAATTGTAGTAATTAGCTTTAGTAATTAATTTTAGTCTCCCTCCCTACGACAATCATGTTACCTAGCATCTTGGCCCTCCGACTTCTTTGAAAATTCAGGCACATTTAGGGTTTTCACAGTTCACAGCAGTGCCTCCCAGTTATGTATCTCTAGTCCTAATCTGTCTTTGGGGATCCTCCTGGACTTTTCTAATGGTCTACTGGACATAATCATCTGTAAAAATCTCTTTGTTAAGACCAACATTTTCCTCCTGTTAAACTATTCTGAACATGTCTAAATCTCAACTCCTTATTACCACCTTGACTATCTCTTCATTTTAAATATGCTAAGTGGCATTTTTTCAAACCATTCAAGTTTGAAACTATAAACCATCAGTTATTTATTATTCTTTCTCATTCATTGCATTCAATTATTTGAATCATTTCCTCTTCAAAATACCTTGAATGTTTTTCTTTTCACCCATTGGCTCATGAATGGCACCACCAACTCAATTGCTCAAACCAGAAAAGAATGTCCCATCCTTAATTATTTCCACTCCCTCCTCCCAAAATTGCAACAATTCGCCAACTTCTACAAATTTCAGTTATGAAGCATTGTTTGTCTGCTTCTTCATTTGTCCATTCTCACTGTCAGTATCCTGGATTAACCTCCTGTCTTCTGTCATCACTATCACTCTGAAAAGTTTTATGTTTTTTTTTTCTCTTTTTTTACCGTAGTCACACGTTCTTCCCACTCAAATCCCCGAAACCCATTATTCATAGGCTACCCAGAGTGGCATTTCTGTAGTCGAATCTAATCAACTCCTACTGTCTTTCAAAGACTTCCCATGGTATTCAGTGTAAGTATAGAGTCCTTAGGAAAGCTTGTGCAGTTTCCATGTCTGGAGCCCCAGTTCATCTTTTGTCTTCAATCACACTGATTTTTCAAGCAACAATACTTACTTATTATTGGTAGGTTTTTCCTTTGGCTGTGTTGCAGGGTTTGTGGATTCTTAGTTCCCTGACCAGGAATTGAATTCTGATGCTCAGTGGTAAAAGTGTTGAGTTCTAGCCACTGGACCACCAGGAAATTTTCCACTCATATTTTTTGAACGTGCTATAGTATCATCTGTCTCCAGGTCTACATGTATGCCCTTTCTCTGCAAGTAAAACATTCACTGTCCTCAGCCATTTATCTACATAATCATCCTTGTTTTTGCATAGACAAGGGGTTATCAGATAATTTTTTGTTCGAGCTGAGAGTTTTTTGAGAGTGGAAGGACATACTGGTAATGATGATACCAGGAAACAGACATGAATAGAAATAGTCCTGGGGAAGCCAAGATACATGGTAACTTAAGTTAGGCACTATTTACTGGAAAAATCTAATATCAACTCCAAATTAATTTTTTAAATTATATTGACATAGTATTCTATCTAACCTCTAATAACATCTATACTCTCATAATTTTCTTCATGTTTGTCCTCTTCTTTAGACTATAAGTTCATTAAAGATGGTATCTGTGCCTCATATTTGCCCCTAGGTCTCACAATCTAGCACAAAGTCACAGTGCACAGCACACAGAGTACATTCAACAATCATGCGTTGAGTAACTGAGTTGTTACCAGCTTAATAGATTGAATTTTATTTCATCTCATTTTACTATGTAAACCACTCTTGTCACAACTATTGTGGTCTTATTGTCCATATTCAGATGCTTCTCAAAAAGGCATGAATGTAATGACAAATATGCCCTACTAAATTTATTCAAGATTCTTCACTGCCTCATAAATTATGAACACATTTTCTGGAATAACACTTGAAGCCTCCTATAAATCTCCAAGTTTGCAATTACTCACAATATTACTCTATTTACTATACGTTTCAAATAAAATGCATTATATTCAATTCTTAAAAAAAAAAAAAAAACTCCCTATCTTTACAACCTCATGCATTTACCAATGTCCATTATTATTTCTTGCATGCCTCAAATTTACTCCTGTCCACATTCTATCCTTGTTAAGACTGATCTCAGACAATATTACTTCTTAGATTATTTTATAATTAATTTAGAAGGGTAATAAATTCTTTTGAACCACTATAAAATATGTTTTCCCTTGACTGAATTAGCTGATAGAAGTCACAATTTGGAATGACAAAACTAAAACTCCACTTCCAACCTTTTTGTGTATATATTGGTCATTGAGGGTTATTCCTGGACATCCTTCAGCAGTAAAATTCTGATAATAACAATAGGCACCTTGATATGATTTCTGTTAAAATCATGTTTTGAAGTGAAATCATTTGTACAAAAATGAAAGACTCTTCAATGCAAGTCAGTATTTTTATAAGTGGCTGAACTTTGTTAGAGAACATGTACTGAACCACAGGTTTCCACTACCTTGCTTAGTTGTGTATTGAGTGACATGGATAATGGTGGATTCTAGAACAAGTTTGTATAAATTTATTTTCTCTTACTGTTTCTCCCTAAATACAACTAAATACTCTGTAAATTATAACTAACAATATTAAATGTTAAAGGGATTTTAAAAATAGAAATAAAGAGGCAAATTGGCTGGATACCACAAAACTTGAGGAATGATAAGGGAATATACTTGGGTTTTCATTTTATATGCCATAAATACTTGTACTGGGTGCCAGAGGGGCTTGCAGCACATAACCACCGGCAGGCACTGTACAAAATTTACAAGATAAGACTGTTCTCTCCAGCAAAGAGATCAGGGAATGTGAAGCCTCATCTAGTGAGGATCCCCAGCCACCACTCTTCAACCCAGGCCAGCTGGGAGTTTGATCCCTTGTAGTAGCTAATCCCTGGACTGACAAGTCCCAGGTCCATAATCTGGATGTCAGAGAAGCTGATATTCTAGCCGCAATGGCAAAACTCTTTGTCTTCCTGCCTTCCGGGCAGTCAGTTTAGGGAGAACCAAGACCAGCAGATCTGCTATGTCCCCACCAGAGGGTCACTCAGCAACAGCAGGCAACCCAAGTAAGTGCCTTCCACCCCTACAATCAACAGCAGAAAAGATAATGCAGAACCCCCAGAAGAATAAGACAAATAAGAATAACATGTTAGGGGCTCAGAAAGTCAAATATCATTGAAAGTTCACAAAAGCTAAGTTTATATGCTAATAAACTTAAACAGAATGACTGCAAGCTAAAATATAAATATAACATCTTCCACTTTATTTTAAGTTGGTACCTTTTGTCTAGAGAATAGAATACAGCAAAGGTAACAGAATGGACTTGATTCTAAAGAATAGAAAGCAGCAATGGAAATGGGATGTCAAGTTCATGATTAGGTTAGATAAGTTGTAACTCCTGTCTTGCTAGTAACCGCCTACCCCACCCCACACACACCATGGCTTAGATGAATCAATTTGTCATATTGCAGAGCCAATGTGACAAAAAGTGGACCATGGGCTCTGGTCAATTACCAACAAAATACCAAGGCCTGAAGTCTGTTCACAAACAATGAACTGGATTCTGCCAACAGTCATGTAATTAAATAAGGAAGTTTATCCTTCCTTGGTTGTGCCTTTAGATAAGACCCCAGCCTTGTTTGACAGCTTGAGAAAGATCATGAAGCATACAAGCCAGTTAAGCTATTACCAAACTCCTGACCAACAAAAGCCATAAAATGATAGATGTGTGTTGTGTAAGTTGGTAAATATTGGTAACTTGTGACACAGCAACAGATAACCGATACCTGCACTTTATGCTCTTGACTATCATTATCCAGAAAACATCTCTGTCATTATGTGAGGACAATGAACTCTTTAAAAATTGAGCTAAGCTATTTAAAAGACATAGCCCAAGAAGCTGATTTATGTTCATCCATCCTCTGTCACCTGCTCTCATATCAAGCAAAAGAAGCCATGATAATTTTTACCCTAAGAAAATAGTTACTTCTTTTTTAATGCTGGCTGTTACCTGTACTTAAAATCAATGTTTGTGGTTTAAATAGTTAACTGGTTGTATCATAAAGGCTTTTGGTATTTTATGTTTCCTTCAAAGACCATTTGTAATATCGACTAAAGCTAGAACTATCTGGGAAGTTGTTTTGACTGGATAGTTCAAGCAGGTGCTTCTGTGCAGTGGCAGGACAAAACTTCAATGGAAGTCATATAGAAAAAACATCAGCTCTACAAGCAGCTCCAATATTTAACCTGAAAACATTGTGAAGTAACTGCATGGGTAACATTATAGTCTCTGTCTGGAGATTTCTTATATTGTTATAAATTTGATGCACATGAAATCCACATTTTACCATTCTGCCTAACTTGCCTATGTCTCATTGACAAGCTTTCTTTTCAAATACAAGTTTTCCCTGTGTGCTGAGTTTATATACAAGGCTAGAAATCTTCCTCTAAAATATTATTTTCATCACAGAAAGTAATATTAGCTTCTATGGCAATCAAATATCAAAGTCTTATTGTCCTAATATAATAAAAATATATTTCTTGACTATGTCAAACTTAATGCAGATGTTCCTGGATGCTGGCGGGCCTTCCATGTAGTTTTTCTGTGTTTCGTGCAGCCTGACATTCTCTAGAGCCATGAAGGCCTCTACTTGATCCTTCATACCCAGTTACCAGTCAGGGGAAAAGCAGGAGGATCACAGGAGAAAGATTCTTATAAGCCAGTTCTAGAAATGGTTCATATAACCATTATCCAAAAGTTAATCCAATGACCCCACCAGTCCAATGGCAGGGGAGGCTGGAAAATGTAGTTTACTTTTGCATCCAGGAAGGAAAAGAAAATTGTAACTTTGTAATCTTTGCCATAGAAATGATAAAAAGCATACTGAAGCTGAAGCTCCAGTACTTTGGCCACCTGATGCGAAGAGCTGAGTCATTAGAAGAGACCCTGATCTGGGAAAGATTGAGGGCAAATGGAAAAGCGAGTGGCAGAGGATGAGATGGTTCAATAGCATCACTGATTCAATGGACATGAATTTGAACAAACTCTAGGAGATAGTGAAAGACAGGGAAGCCTGGTATGCTTCAGTCCACAGGGTCACAAAGAGTCAGACACAACTTAGTGACTGAACAACAACATCAGTATGAATAGATTTAATGCTGCAAAAATATAGTGCATAATTTATGTAGCTTAATTCCAACAATGATCAGTATTTAAAAAGGAGGAAACATTTTCAAGAAAAATATAACATATAAATTGTGTAAAGTAATGTTAAAGCAATATGTGAATTTCAAACACACTTTTTTCTCTAATTTTACCTTCTGATAGCAGTCATTAAGCCTATTTTTTAATTATCTCTGAAAAGTTATATTTCTTTCCTCAACTCTGTTTCTTTCTCTCTGATAGCTTATTTTCCCTTCCCATATAATTAAAGGAAGCTCTCATTTTGTGTAGTACTAAGCTGTGAAAGAGGTCACTCATTTTGCAAAAAAAGCCCATTTGGATATCCTTCCTAGATTGAGTCAGGTTTTCAAAAGATTTTTATTTTAGCTAAGCAATGCTTGCAACTATTCACTGTACTAGAAATAGAGGTTGAACATGCTGCCTCTTGGGCAGCAAAGCAGTGAAGGGGTATCTCAGAGTGCAGTAGCTACCAGATATGAAGTAAGTGATCAGGGAAATGGAATAAAACTGAAAACAAAAGACAAAAATATTAGAAATTGTTACCAGCTTCAACTGGCAATATTTAGTGACTGTTCATAGGACCTCAGTGCACTGAGCATCTGAAGAGAAGTTTGTATGTTGTCCTAACCCAGGAAAGGTTGCATACTGTTTTCAGTTCAGCTCAGTTCAGTTCAGTCGCTCAGTCGTGTCCGACTCTTTGCGACCTCAGGAATCGCAGCACGCCAGGCCTCCCTGTCATCACCAACTCCCGGAGTCTACCCAAACCCATGACCATCGAGTCAGTGATGCCATCCACCCATCTCATCCTCTGTCGTCCCCTTCTCCTCCTGTCCCCAACCCCTCCCAGCATCAGGGTCTTTTCCAATGAGTCAACTCTTCGCACAAGGTGGCCAAAGTATTGGAGTTTCAGCTTCAACATTAGTCCTTCCAATGAACACCCAGGACTGATCTCCTTTAGGATGGACTGGTTGGATCTCCTTGCAGTCCAAGGCACTCTCAAGAGTCTTCTCCAACACCACAGTTCAAAAGCATCAATTCTTCGATGCTCAGGTTGCTTCAGTGTCCAAATCTCACATCCATACATGACCACTGGAAAAACCATAGCCTTGACTAGACGGACCTTGTTGGCAAAATAATGTTTCTTCTTTTAAATATGCTATCTAGGTTGGTCATAACTTTCCTTCCAAGGAGTAAGCGTCTTTTAATTTTAAGGCTGCAGTCACCGTCTGCAGTGATTTTGGAGCCCAAAAAAATAAAGTCTGACACTGTTTCCACTGTTTCCCCATCTATTTCCCATGAAGTGATGGGACCAGATGCCATGATCTTAGTTTTCTGAATGTTGAGCTTTAAGCCAAGGTTTTCACTCTCCTCTTTAACTTTCATCAAGAGGTTTTTTAGTTCCTCTTCACTTTCTGCCATAAGGGTGGTATCATCTGCATATCTGAGGTTATTGATATTTCTCCTGGCAATCTTGATTCCAGCTTGTGCTTCTTCCAGCCCAGCGTTTCTCATGATGTACTCTGCATATAAGTTAAATGCAGAGTGACAATATACAACCTTGACGTACTCCTTCTCCTATTTGGAACCAGTCTGTTGTTCCATGTCCAGTTCTAACTGTTGCTTCCTGACCTGCATACAGGTTTCTCAAGAGGCAGCTCAGCTGGTCTGGTATTCCCATCTCTTTCAGAATTTTCTACAGTTTATTGTGATCCACACAGTCAAAGGCTTTGGCATACTCAATAAAGCAGAAATACATGTTTTTCTGGAATTCTCTTGCTTTTTCGATGATCCAGCAGATGTTGGCAATTTGATCTCTGGTTCCTCTGCCTTTCCTAACACCGGCTTGAACATCTGGAAATTCACGGTTCACGTATTGCTGAAGCCTGGCTTGGAGAATTTTTAGCATTACTTTACTAACGTGTGAGGTGAGCGCAATTGTGTGGTAGTTCAAGCATTTTTTGGCATTGCCTTTCTTTAGGATTGGAATGAAAACTGACCTTTCCTAGTCCTGTGGTCACTGCTGAGTTTTCCAAATTTGCTGGCATATTGAGTGCAGCACTTTCACAGCATCATCTTTCAGGATTTGAAATAGCTCAACTGAAATTCCATCACCTCCACTAGCTTTGTTCATAGTGATGTTTTCTAAGGCCCACTTGACTTCACATTCCAGGATGTCTGGCTCTAGGTGAGTGATCACACCATCTTGATTATATGTGTTTTTTGTACAATTCTTCTGTGTATTCTTGCCACCTCTTCTTAATATCTTCTGCTTCTGTAAGGTCCATACCATTTCTGCCATTTATCGATGAATAGTATGAAAAGACAAAAAGATAGGACACTGAAAGATGAAATCCCCTGGCCAGTAGATGCCCAGAATTCTACTGGAATCAGTGGAGAAATAACTCCAAAAAGAATGAAGGGATGGAACCAAAGCAAAAACAACACCCAGTTGTGGATGTGACTGATGATGGAAGCAAGGTCCGATGCTGTAAAGAGAAATATTGTGTAGGAACCTGGTATGTTAGGTCCATGAATCGAGGCAAATTGAAAGTGGTCAAACAAGAGACAGCAAGAGTGAACGTTGACATTCTAGGAATCAGTGAACTAAGATGGACTGGAATGGATGAATTTAACTCAGATGACCATTATATCTACTACTGTGGGCAGGAATCCCTTAGAAGAAATGGAGTAGACATCATAGTCAACAAAAGAGTCCAAAATGTAGTACTTGGATGCAATCTCAAAATTACAGAATGATCTCTGTTCATTTCCAAGGCAAACCATTCAATATCACAGTAATCCAAGCCTATGCCCCAACCAGTAATGCTGAAGAAGCTGAATTGAATGGTTCTATGAAGACCTACAGGACCTTTTAGAATTAACACCCAAAAAAATGTCCTTTTCATTATAGGGGACTGGAATGCAAAAGTAGGAAGTCAAGAAACACCTGGAGTAACAGGCAAATTTAGCCTTGGAGTACAGAATGAAGCAGGGCAAAGGCTAATAGAGTTTTGCCAAGAGAATGCACTGGACATAGCAAACATCCTCTTCCAACAACACAAGAGAAGACTCTATACATGGACATCACCAGATGGTCAACACCAAAATCAGATTGATTATATTCTTTGCAGCCAAAGATGGAGAAGCTCTGTGCAGTCAGCAAGAACAAGACCAAGAGCTGACTGTGGCTCAGATCATGAACTCCTTATTGCCAAATTCAGACTTAAATTGAAGAAAGTAGGGAAAATACTAGACCATTCAGGTATGACCTAAATCAAATCCCTTAAGATTTAAGGGACTGGATCTGATAGACAGAGTGCTTGATGAACTATGGATGGAGGTTCATTACATTGTACAAGAGACAGGGATTAAGACCATCCCCATGGAAAGGAAATGCACAAAAGCGAAATGGCTGTCTGAGGCGGCCTTACAAATAGCTGTGAAAAGAAGAGAAGCAAAAAGCAAAGGAGAAAAGGAAAGATATTTCCATCTGAATGCAGAGTTCCAAAGAATAGCAAGGAGAGATAAAAAAGCCTTCCTCAACTATCAGTGCAAAGAAATAGAGGAAAACAACAGAATGGGAAAGACTAGAGATCCCTTCAAGAAAATTAGAGTTACCAAGGGAACATTTCATGCAAAGATGGGCTTGGTAAAGGACAGAAGTTGTATGGACCTAACAGAAGCATACTGTTTTACTACAGTATAAACTGGGTGATCCCTTGGTCATGACTTTGACAAGTATTTCAGGCAGTGAGTGTCAGACTGCACCCCTAATCTGTAATATTTTGCACTGTTCTCTGGGTGTATTTGTTTCCAGGGAAGGAGGAGGTCATGTTGGACCTGCAGTTCTAAGTAAACCTGGAAGTGGAACTGAGGTTGTCTGCTCACAAAGTTTTATTACAAAGAGGTGTTTGGTGAAAAACTGCAGTCTATTCTGTTCTATTATCATGTAGAAACTGAAGTTTCATTTTTGTCTTTGTCTTTCTGCAACTTTTTAATATACTTCTGAAATATTTAACATTTTTAAAATATTTTTAAATATTTCTAAACTCAAATGAAAAATTATGTAAAAGTTTTATAGAAGAGTACAGATAAATTGAATTTTTAAAAATCTAAAATGAGACATGAAGATTTGTTCTTTTTCTCTCTGCCCTACCTTCACCACACTGATACTTGTCTGTGGACTTTTATTGATCTAAGGCAAAAAAAAAAAAAAAAAACAAGTATTTTCTGATTTCTTGTAAAGTTATTTTAGAGCAAAACTTCAACTATAAAATGTACAAAATGTCATCTTTACGTACACAGGTATATGAATAAAATATCCAGTTGACCTACTAACTGCCTGTTTTAAAGTTAACATTTACACTTAGAGTGAATGCTAAATAAACCTTATCTATCCATCCTAAAGGAGATCAGTCCTGGGTGTTCATTGGAAGGACTGATGCTGAAGCTGAAACTCCAATACTTTGGCCACCTCATGCGAAGAGTTGACTCATTGGAAAAGACCCTGATGCTGGGAGGGGTTGGGGGCAGGAGGAGAAGGGGACGACAAAAGATGAGATGGCTGGATGGCATCATCAACTCGATGGACATGAGTTTGGGTAAACTCTGGGAGTTAGTGAGGGACAGGGAGGCCTGGCATGCTGTGATTCATGGGGTCGCAAAGAGTCGGACACGACTGAGCGACTGAACTGAACTGAACTGAGTATCTAACAACCCCGAAGGCTCATGCTTGATATTCATTTCACTTAGGTTGTTGGTAGGAATCCTGGCAGGTATAATCTTCATACAGAAGTGCAGGCCAAAGTTCCACTGGTTGCCATAGCAGGGAGACAAAAACATGAAATACTGTGCATTGCTTCCGAAAGGCTTTTGGCTGCAAGTGTTATCTTCACATCTGCTCCCACATTTATTGTTCAAAGGAAGTCACATGACCATACCTAAGTGCCAGAGAAGTTTGGATAGATAACTTTTACCAGGGTTGTCTTGTGACCATCTAAAACTTTTATCACTGAGGAAGAAAGGGAAAATGAATATTGGGGGACAATAGGTAATCACTAACACAACCACTTAACTAATGTGGGTGGTTATAGTAGGTAAGATAATGGCCTTTCAAAGATACTCACATTCTAAATCCAGGATCCTATAAATTACTTTCTTTATATGACAAAAAAAAAAAAAAACATTGCAGATGTGATGAAGTTAAGGATCATGAGATGGGGGGTTAGATTAAATAAATGACCCATGTGGGCTCAATGTAATCACAAGAGAAATTATAAAAGGGAGTCAAGAAGACATAGTCAGTGGAAGGAAATGTGATGACAGAAGCAAGAGGTTGGAGGGATGCAAAGAGGGTCCCAAATGATATATATGTAGGTCATCTTAGAAGCTGGAAAAGACAAGGACATTGATTCTCTCATCAGAACTTCCAATAATAACCAGCTCTCCTGGAACCATGACTTTAACACTGTAAAACCCACTTTGCATCTCTGGTCTCCAGCAAAGTAATAGAATACATTTTCATAATTTTAAACTGCTAATATTGTGGTTCTTTGTTATAGTCACAATAGGAAACTAATACAGTATTTATAAATATTAAACTACCTTATATGTAACATCAAGCAGGATGCTAGGCACATTGCTTGGTCTCAAAGGACACTAGAGCCCATCTGCTTCTGTTTATTTAGTTGGATATTTTTATGCTGGAAGAAACACAGCAAGAGATAAAATTGATGGTAATCTAAAGAAAAAATATAGGCAGAACATCAAAAATATTATTCAATATGCATTTATATCTGTAAGAATAGTGTTTCTTCAAGGACAAAAGTAAAATTATATTTTAATCTACTTTGTATTCAGTATGATGGTAACAATAGGTTTTGTGTAGACCTTTATGAGACTGAGAATGTTTCCCTCTTTTCTGGTGTGATTAAGAACTTTAATCACAAATGGTTTGTTCAGTTTTATCAAATTATAGATGGCATGTTGTTTATCATTAGTTGTTTTTAAGACTTTAGTTTTCAGATATTCGATTATGATATATCTTGGTGCGGACTTGTTTGCACTTATCATATTTGGAGTGTGCCCAAGCACTTGGATCTGAAGGCTTATATCTTTCACCAAATATGGGAAATTGTAAGTCAATACTTTTTCAGTTAAACTCTCTTTCTCCTCTACTTCTGAATTCTGATGATACAAATTTTAAATTGCTTTTGTCCTGTAGACCATGTTAGTCTTTTAAGTCTATATTCTCTCTGTTGTTCATATTAAGCAAATGCTATTGATCTATCTCCAAATGCACTAAGTCTATCTTCTATTCTCTAAACCCTATTCTTGAGTTTATTTAATAGATTTTTATTTTGGTTGTGGTAATTTTTAGTCTTATAACTTTCATTTGGTTCTTTTACATCTTTGATGAAATTTTCTATTTTTAAATTTTGTTTCAGAAACTTTGTAATAGTTTTTTTTTTTTTTTTTTTTTTTGCTGCACCTCACAGCATGCAGGATCTTAGTTTCTCAAGCAGGGATTGAACCCATTCATCCTGCAGTGTAATTGCAGTGACTTAACCATTGGACTGCCAGGAAAGTCCCTGTAATTACTTTCTGAAGCATTTTATGAGACATGCTTCACAATCTTAATCAAATAATTTCAACATCTTACAATATTTGCAAAATATTTGCTTTGGTTGCTGCCTGAATTGTTAAGATACTCCCACATGCTAGGCATTGCATTCCTCTAACTACAGCTTTTGATTTTATATATGTATAACTTTTGATACACCATCCCCAATCCCTGGCCCTGAACCAAGCATTTGAACCAAGGCAACATGAGTTTCATTTTGGCCAAGCCTCAGTCAGGGTCTATACTTAAGAGACAGGTGTTTAATCAACTTTACTTGATCAATATGGATTATAGTTGGAGAGAAATTATTCCCTCCTTTCTCACCCTCAAAATCAGCAAAAAATATAAAACTAGGAAACCAGGTGGTGTGTAATTCTTCTTACTCATCCTTCAAAAACCAAGTGAATTGCTGATTTCTTGTGACACTTTTATTTGTTCTTTCAGAGCTTTATTTTTAGTTCTAAACAATATCTTTCATATCTAGAATTTTTGCCTGTTCCCTCTAGAGTTTCATGAGGATATGAACCTTATCTTATTCAGTTTCATATCTCAACACCTAGGACAGTATATTAAAAGTAGTAAATATTGACTTTTTCGCCAAATTAAATGAAATTATTCTGCAATAGTCTCTTTCTGAATGGAACTTAATATTGTTTTAATGGGTTTGATTTCATTTTAGGGTTTAACAGCTGTCCACAAAAACACATTTCTGAAATTTCATTGGAAATAAATGGGAAATTTTTTCAAAATATTTTCTGTGAAAACTGCCTTAAAGAACATGAGGAAAACAACACAGCCATAATTCTTTGCTGCAACATGAGTGATACCTCTTCTGAAATTCACATTCAGGAATTAAGAACAACTATTGTACTAAAAAAAAGAAAAGTCAGTGTTTTTCTCAGAAAAATATGGCTTCACGCACTACATATGTTCCATCCAAAAATATGACTCCAAATCATGCACCATGGGAAATGAATAAAATCTTCACATACTCAAAGTACTTTTTGCACAACCAAAAAAAGAGAGAGCAGCAAAGCTATTCTGAAATCTCATTGATAAATCTGCAGTTTATATAACTCACTCCTGCACCTAAAGGAGCAAAGAGGAATCAAGTATTTAGCATATGTTTTAAAGATGATAAACACCATACGTATTCAATAAAACCTTCAGAGAGTCATCAGTATACATAAAGCAAACTTGGAAATACAAGAGAGATCTCTCTGCCAAAGGAAGTTCCTAATAAATGACTCCTGTAAGTACGCTGGATTTGTTAACAAGCTTCTATATCAATTCACAAGGCTGCAAGCTCTTCTTAGGACAACTTCTGCCTACAATGTTTGTTCAGGAACTTCTATTTTGAAGAGCCCTTAAACACTTTTAAACATTCTTTTACACACACACACACACACACACACACACATACACACACACAAATATATTTAGTATCTTAAAATAGAAATCTGTATCACTTTCATAGAATATTTCTACTTATTCTAAAATGTTGGGGATTTATCAGGGATACTAATTTTGCAGAATTTTAATGTAGGACCTGTGATTGTGTTTATTCTAGGAGGAACTTGAAAAAGAGCTTGTGGTCCCAAACAAGAACCTCTGAATCAGAACCTCAGGGTCAAAGAAAGGGAGAAAGCAGGGTTCCAAGTTTGGGAACCAATCCCTTTCAAACTCTATCAGGGACTATGAAATTGCCTAAGTTAAAATTCTCCAAACTAACAAGAACTTTAATTCAAGCAGGATTGAAAAACAAATGTACATAGTCATTGAAATTACTGAAAACATTAGGGCACAGAATGGGATTAACACGTGGAGAGCTATGATTCTTCATAGTCCTGTTCACTCTGACTATTCTCTCAGACTCTTGCTCACTTATGCAAAAACATCTATATATGCAGAAACTGTAGACGTCACACTGTTCTTTCTCAGTTTCATCTTTTCTAGCAGGTACTCTGACCTTTTGCTGATTTGACTTAGTGCATTGGTGGTCCAGCTCTGCCCTTCCCCTATATCATCACTCTTCTCCCAGTGGTCTTGCTGTTTGGTTTGGTTTTAATAATTGCATGTCCCTTGGGTCATATGACTTGCTTTAACCAATAAGATATTACCAGACTTGACTCATGCAAAGTCTTGACAAAATACTTGCATCTGTCACCTCCTTCCTGCTTTTCTGTGCTTACTAAGAGAACATGCCTCAGCTAGTCTCTGAAGTCACCTGCGGTTAAGATACTGACAGGAAAGCAGAGACATCTCAGCCATCTATCTAAACAGTCAACTGCTAGTTGACTCTCAAATTTGCAGATGATTCAAGCCTAGATCAGCTGAGATGAACCTACCTGACCCAAGGCTGGAAGATGAACCAAATGAGTCCAGCTGAGACCAGAACCTGATTCAAAACTGACCCTTAAATTTGTGAGCTATTATAAATGATTGTTTTTTTAAGCCGGGGTTTTGAAGCAGTTTATTCATCCCAATATTGCAGTAAAAGTATTGATACAACCATAGTTAAGGCAGTTGCGTTAGTCAGCTGATCCCCTTCATGGATCACAGCTTTTTTGTGGTGAAGTGGCTTACATAACTCAATGAAGCTTTGAGCCATGCCATGCAGAGCCACCCAAGAGAGATGGGTCACAGTGAAGAGTTCACACTAAATGTGGTCCACTGGAGGAGGGAATGGCAAACCATTCTGGTATTCTTGCTCCAAGAATCCCATGAACAGTATGAAAAAGCAAATGATATGATACCTGAAGATGAGCCCTCCAGGTTGGAAAGTGTCAAACATGCTACTGGGGAAGAGTGGAGGGCAATTGCTAATAGCTCCAGAAAGAATGGACCAAAGCAGAAGTGATGCTCAGTTGTGGATGTACCTGGTGGTGATGAAAGTAAAATCCGATGCTGTAAAGAACAATATTGCATACATAGGAACCTGGAATGTTAGGTCTATGAATCAAGGTAAATTGGACATGGTCAAGGAAGAGATGCCAAAAGTGAACATCTATTGACATCTTAGGATTCATTGAACTTAAATGGACAGGATTGGGAAAATTTAATTTAGAAAACCATTATGTCTACTTCTATGGGCAAGAATCTCTTAGAAAAAATGGAGTAGCCCTCATAGTCAATAAAAGGGTCCAAAATGCAATATCTGGGTACAATCTCAAAAACAGCAGAATGATCTGTTTGTTTCCAAGGCAAACCATTCACTGTCACAATAATTCAAGTCTATGCCCCAACCACTAAAGCCAAAGAAGCTAAAGTTGACTGGTTTTATGAAGACCTAAAAGACCTTCTAGAACTAACACCATAAAAAGATGTCCTCTTCATCATAGGGGATTGGAATGGAAAAGTAGGAAGTCAAGAGATACTTAGAGTAATAGGCTGGTTTGGCCATGGAGTACAAAATGAAGCAGGGCAAAGGCTAATAGAGTTTTGCCAAGAGAACACAATGGTCATACCAAACACCCTTTTTCAACAACACAAGAGATGACTCTACACATGGACATCATCAGATGGTCAATACAGAAATCACACTGATTATATTTTTTGCAGGCCAATGGTGGAGAAATTCTATACCATGAACAAAAAAAAGAAGACCTGGAGCTGACTGTGGCTCAGATCAAGAACTCCTCATGGTGAAATTCAGGTTTAAATTGAGAAAAATAAGGAAAACCAGTAGGTGATTCAAGTATGACCTAAATCAAGTCCTTCATGATGGTGGGAGTTGGACCATAAAGAAGGCTGAGTGCCGAAGAATGGATGCTTTCAAATTGTGGTACTGGAGAATACTCTTGAGAGTCCCTTGGACTGCAAGGAGATCAAGCCAGTCAATTCTAAGGAAATCAACCCTGAATATTCATTGGAAGGACTGATGCTGAAGCTGAAACTCCAATACTTTGGCCACCTAATGCAAAGAGTCGATTCATTGGAAATGACCCTGATTTTGGAAAAGATTGAGGGCTGGAAGAGAATGGGACAACAGAGGATGAAATGGTTAGACAGCATCACGGACTCAATGAACATAAATTTGAACAAACTCCAGGAAATAGTGAAGGACAGGGGAGCCTGGCATGTTGCAGGCATTGTGTTGCAGAGTCATTCATGACTTACTGACTCGACAACAACAGCACAGTGATAATGGGGACCCTGAACTTGTAACTGGGGCAGTGTCCTGGGCCAATTGCCCTAAAGGCCAGTTCCTCAAAGAAAACCCTGTGTTAATGAAAACAAGAAAACTAGAGCCAGTCTGGATCTCTGGAATTGGGTTGCTGCAAAATGGGAGTGGATAACATGTGTGTTGGGAAGGCATCTGGATGATTCAAAAAATGAAAGGCCTGAAGAAACTATGAAAAAACTATCAGTCCAATTATAAGAGTACACCAACATAAGCATAAAAGAATAATGGAATAATAGAAATAAAGAAATAAATATGGTTGTGGAAAAATTATACCACATTGGCTGTAAACACAGAAGAGGTTCAAAAGAAAAGAAAAAAATGAGAACTGGAATCATCAAGACAGGGCATATGGGGAAGGTGAAATTAAAAGGATACCTTAAAAGATAAACTAGATTTGATATATGAGGGACAAAAATTTATAGGAAGCTTTTTCATATAAAGAGTGAAACTTATTAGACAGTGTTAGTGTTGAATTGTTGCTTTTTTTGAGGTTATTGCACACAGAAAAGATTATTTAAGATTAATACAATTTTAAAATTAATATTTAATTGACTAAAATTACAAACTGACAGGCTTAGGCTTTTTTTGTTTTCACAAACCATTAGATTTAATTTACAAATTTGTGATACTATTTATATATCCAGTAAATTTTAAGTATGACTTTCAAAGGGGATTTTACATCTTAGTTAATTAAATCCCATTAAATATTTTAAAAAGCATTTATACATTTAATACATTTGCTTTGCTTTTATATGCAGTTCAGTAATCTGAATAACAGAAAAGCTCTCCAGGAACTTAACCAATTCTTATAAACCTAATAAATTACAGACATAAACACAGTACATCTGAAATTATCATAAACATTATAATATTATTTCCAAAACATGGTAGAATTATCTTGCTTCTTTTAACTTAAAATTATAAGCTTAAATCAATTATTTAGGTATACATTTCTTAAGAAATCCCAGAGATTTATTTTTTAATTTACTTATTTTTAATTGGAGGATAATTACTTTACAATATAGTGTTGGTTTAGAGCTCAAACACAGTAGTTAGGACACATTTTTAAACTAGAATTAAATAGCTTAACCAGTAGATTTGTGATTTTCAATGAAGTAGTATTACTGCCCCCTGGGGGGACATTTGGAGGTATGAGCAGGTGCTTCAATGGTCACAATGCCTGCGGACTCCCACAGGCATTTATTTCGTGGGTGGCCACCAGGGACATTTGAAGCTCCTATAGGAAGAAAGCCAACAGCATGCCCCTTGAGTGCATTAGATAATGTTGTAGTTTGGGTTCTTACAGAAGCTGACTCTGACTGATGATTCAAATTCAAGTAAGTTATTTGGAAGTTAAGGAAACATTGTTAGGTAAGTCAAAAGTGAGACAGGAGGGGAAAAGCAATTGTTCAGTCACTAACTTGGGTCTAACTCTTTGCTATCCTATGAACTGAAGCATGCCAGGCTTCTCTGTCCTTCACTACCTTCCAGGGGTTGCTCAAACTCATGTCCAATGAGTAGGCGATGCCATCCAATCATCTCATCCTCTGTCACCCCTTTCTCCTCCTGCCCTCAATCTTTCCCAGCATCAGGGTCTTTTCCAATGAGTCAGCTCTTTGTGTTATAGGGTGCCTTATCAAGCTGAGGGTAACTTGAGCATAACTCAACTGTGCAAACTCAAGAGTCAACATATAACATGGGTCTGCAGGGTATCTTACCCTGGGGATGAGAGGGCTGGGTTCTGACACACCAACTTCACCCTCATTGATGGAGGGCTGGTCCAGGAGACAGCTTTCCTGCACTTCAGGCAAAGCAAAGTGAATCCACCAGAGAAGTCTCCTAAGGGCAAAAACAAAAGCCAGATGTTTTATGCTTATTTCTGTTTGTTTGTTTGTTTGACTCTTCAGATTGTAGCACATTGAATGGAAATCAAATGATTTGATAAATTGCCTATTTAACTTTCCTTTGATCTTTAATTGTAGATGAATCAAGGGAAGAAAGACTGCTAATCCAAGCTCTGAGGCATCAGAGAACTTGATCATCTAGAGTTTGATCCCCATTTGCTTCCCAGAGGTAAACAAGGGTGGCTTTGAAAAAGCGAGCCCCAGAAAAATTAACAAGACCTTGGGAGAGAAAGGCAACACTGATCTCAGTCCTCAAGTAGTGATTTCTGCTCATTGGCACCTGTTAGATTGAATGTATGAGTGGATGGTGATACAAGTCATACTCCCCAGCCTCCCTTGGGAAAGGGAAAAGTCCTTGGAAAAGGCTCTGGGGCCATGAATCTCAAGGAATAGTGCCTATGAGGAAAAAGGGAGATGAGCGGAGATTACAAATGTAAAGCAACATTTATTAAGGTCTAAGTCTATGGAAATGTTTCACAGGGGTGCATGAATTGCGTGAAATTATATGTCAATTTTTGCAAAAGTGTGCATTTTCCTGGAGAGAGAGGAAGTCCATAACTTTCATTAGCCTCTGTAGGGAGACCATGCCCTTCACACAAGAATAAGAAACATGTATTTAAAATGAAATCCAGTAATGGAGGAGCAAACAGGAGACAGGTAGAGAAAAGTGACTACTATCCACAATTATCAAATATCAATTTTGTCATGACCCTTGTAAGAATCCCGTCTTTAATGATTAAGCACTAAAACTTAGAGGAATTAGGAGATTTGCAAATTCAAGGACACAGCCGTCAAAAGGTGCAGCTGACAGTCCAGCTCTGATGCTTTTCTGACTCCAAAGCACATGCCATCCTCACTATGCTGCCCTGTTATCTCCAGGGGGTCCTGGAGTGAAGCCCTTAAGCATATATTTTCCAAATGTTCCCAATAGTCTAAGGAGAGGAGGAACTGATTTCATGGGAACTGAAATAACCCAAAAGAAACTTAATGAAGTGCAGAGTATTTGAATATGACCATTCCCTCGAGGACCATAGGCCTCAGCCCCCATGGCTATGAAAACTCTGAGTCTGCCCCTGGGACGTGGATATTGACCTTGCCTTCTCATCCCACAGACAAAGCGGGTAAGTGTTATATTCATTCCCTGGGCAATTAAATGAAACTCATTTAACGACCAATTAGAATGGTTGCAAAGGTAAGTATGAGTGATAGAAGAGGAGAAACATCTAACCTATATTGGGACGTGAAAGTGGTTAAGCTCAGACGAAACTGTCTAGAGGTACTGACACTTGTCCAGGAACTGAAAGATGAGTAGAATTTAGCAACACAAGAAGTAACATGAAAGTCTTCTCAGCAGAACATATTTCTGTTAACAACAATATAGTGTTGGAAAGAATAGCAAACCAGTGGACTCTTGTGGACAGAGGGGTCTAAAGGAGGAATACGTGTAGTGTTCAGCTCTTTGTGACCCTATGGACTGTAGTCTGCCAGGTTCCTCTGTCCTTGGAATTTCCCATCAAGAATACTATAGTGGGTTGCCATTTACTTCTCCAGGCAATCTTCTGGACCCAGGGATTGAACCTGCATCTCCTGCATTAGCAAACAGATTCTTTACAACTGGGAAGCCACTAAAGGAGACAGAAACTTGGTAAAAGTTTCTTGCACCCTCACAGACTTGCACACATAATCATAAGCTACAGGATACACACAAGTAGCAATGAGTATATATTACACGTGGTTACGTCCAAATTGTTATTCTCAGTAGCATACGCTTCTATCAACAAATATATTTAAATATAATCCAGGCAAAAAGAAGCAAAACAGGAGACAGATTTCAAGGTGTACGTAAAGAAAAACTGTTCTTATGTGACAGTTATCAAAAGAAAAGAAAAAATTGAAAGAAAAGAGAGAAGGCAAGAGCAAGGAGAAGAAAGGAAAAAAGGGGAAGACAGTGCTTGGAAAAGCAGTGGTTTCCCTGTCACTGCTTCCTCTCCCAGCATTTTGTATATGATTCTATAATTTGGGGTCAACAACATTTCTGGGATGCAACTATGTTTGCTCTTTCTGTAGCTTTGCTTAGCTAAAAGACATTTACATCAAGAAGTTAAGTGTGTTTATTTCTAGATGATATGATTACAGGTGATTTTTACTCTCAAATTTCTAGCTTAATAGGTATTCTGATTCTTCTTTTATAGTCAGAAAATTCTATAATTATTTCAAAACCTTTCTGCCTCTTGGTCAAACATTTACAAATGCATTAGTATTAAATATACATATCCAATTGTGATGTATTAAGAAACTCAAGAGATTACTCTTTTCATGTAAATTATGCTATAATTAGGAGAAGGAAATGGCAACCCACTCCAATACTCTTTCCTGGAAAATCCCATGGACGGAGGAGCCTGGTAGGCCACAGGCCACGGGCACACAAAGAGTCGGACACGACTGAGCAACTTTACTTCAATCACTTCATACTTTATCACTGGAGAAGGAAATGGCAACCCACTCCAGTATTCTTGCCTGGAGTATCCTATGGATGGAGGAGCCTGGCCGTGGTTCATGTGGTCGCAGAGAGTCAGACATGACTGAAGTGACTGAGCACGCATGCATGCTATAATTAAGCTATCCTTCATTATTTTTGATACAATAGCTTGTATAGAATAGTGAGTGAAGTCTCTCAGTCGTGTCCGACCCTTTGCGACCCCATGGACTAATGTAGCCCGCCAGGCTCCTCCATCCATGGGACTCTCCAGGCAAGAATACTGGAGTGGGTTGCCATTTCCTTCTCCAGGGGATCTTCCCGACCCAGGGATCCAGCCCAGGTCTCCCACACTGCAGGCAGACGCTTTAACCTCTGAGCCACCAGGATGCTATAATTAAACTATCCTTCATTATTTTTGATACAATAGCTTGATACAATAAGTCCTGTATAAATCTAATGACTATTGACTTTTGTACAATAGGCTATCTTTCTTACCAAAGAAAGAAGCTTTCTTAGCTACCAAAATGGATGTGGGTACTTTTTCTATAAGTACTCACATCCATTTTGGTAACTTTTTTAAAGTGAAAAACCCCATTTGACAAAGCCAAAACATAACATAAAAATGAGTATAAGCAAAGGCAAAGAGAAAGTGGCATTTGGGAAAAAAATCATCTAATATGCAAAAGAAATGGGATTGGTTTTTAGAATGCATTAAACCTTATATAGATTAAAGTTTTCAAAATAGAAACACAGGCAAAGAATATAAATAGAAATGTAAAAATACAACAATGACAAGCTGCAGCACATTTCAACAGTGAACATGAAAAAGCAAATGAAAGCAATGAGACAGCACAATTGTGGCCCTCCTTTTGGCAACATTTTAAACAGCCCCATAATACAAAGAACTTTGTAATATATCCTGCAGCTTTTTAGAGGTATTTTTGACAATATCTGTTCAATTCTTTAGCTATGCATTCTTTGTTATACAACAATTTCACCTGTCAGCTTTTCCCCTGTAGAATTAACTGCATAAATGTGCAAAGAGGACTTCATCATAATTTTGAAAGACTTAAATGGATATAACATAAATATCATTCAACAAAATAATGGTTCAATATGTTATGGTACATTAATAAGACAAAGGCTATGCAGCAGCTTAAATAATAGTTTTCTACCTTTAAAAACTTTGCATTCATACATAATGCATAGAAAATGATCTAGAAGGATACATGTTAAAATAAAGATACGATTTCTTCAGGGGGTGAGAAGGGCTAGAGAAAGAAAGGATAGGTCAGTAAAGACTTACATTTAGTTGCATTGCATGATTGGTTTTACCTTGTACTGAGACCACATCATGTTTGTAAATGTAACCATTTTTTTAATAAAAGGAAAAATGAGACAATTTTATGTTGCCTCAAAAATGTTTGTGTGAAAAAGGGAATAGAAGCTTCACTCAGTTCAAACATCTAAATTTAAAGATAGAGATCCTGATGCCAAAAGATTTGAAATTACTCAGAAAAGGAGATATTTCTCAAGCCCTAAAATATATAACTAAAGTCTCCTGACTCACATCCAGTGTTCTCTCAGGCCGCTCAAGTGCAAGGCAAGTATTCTTTAATTTTGAGCAGAGTATCAGTAATTTTTGTTTTAGATGACGAGGATGCTGAGGGTAGTAAGTCTTCAGTAAGTGTAAGCAGATGTGTGCACCCCCCGTTATAGGAAGCAGAAATGAGTAGAAATTAATTATAACCACATTGCTTCCCCAGATTAATCATAATGAGCTGGTAGTAACGCTTCTACATGTGCTGCATGATAATAGTCACTTGCAGAGTTTATGGTCCTAATTATTTAGTATTAAAGGCCTCATTTTGAGGTACACAGCAACGTTCAATTAGAGAAAAATAGGGTAAATGCATTTGTTTAAACAGGAATTTACAAGGCATTATAGTTGCAGGCATAACAAACACTCCCAAGATCACTTCAAAAATTGGAATTCAGCAGTAAGAAACCTGGCAAAATGATAGTAGTAGAGCCTGATTTTGTGAATGCAGATGGTGCTGCAGCTTCTGAAGGGTTCAATAAAGAAAATCTATTTGCAGATAATTCAACTCTGCAAAGACTAGTGGGATCAACTGCTTTCCCCCCATATCCTTTCAGCAGAGAATTTTCTGCTGTCCACATTTCCTAAAAGAAGACCTGAACCTTTGATGTTCAATGCCAGGATCAAGTAACAACCAGAGACCATTTCATTGTGGGAGAAAAACAAAACAGCATTTGGCCCCATGTCCAAATTCCACTCCATTGTTCATTTACCAAAACTAAAATTATAATAAAAACAAGATTATGGACCTCATATAGGCCTATAAAATAACTTCGGAAAATTACAGATCCAGAAAAAAAAATAATCAAAAACGTCAATATCAGCTGTAAAACTATCTAAAAATGCAACAAATAACGTAATAAAGAACAGAGGTGGAATTTGGCTCTAAATTGAGTTGCCCACCTGCAAGTTATTTTTAGGCGTCCCCAAGATGGAAAGGAAAACATAAAAAAAAAAAAACTTTCCGCAAGTCCCCATAAAAAGAGTGCTCTGTGGTTGAATCTTCACTCAGATTTCAAACCAAGCCTTGGCTCTGCTACGCACAGACTTTGAATAAACTAAGGACAGAGGAAAATAAACAAAAGAAGATAAAAGAAAAGGTAAGCATGTGCCTGTATAGAAAGGAAGAAATGAAACTACTTTAGCTAATTAAAGTTGTTTTTTCTTCTCATTCGTGCTTAAAGGTAATCATAGCCACCACATAAACAACTCACGAGACAGGTTACTTGAGGAGAAGGTTTAAAAATCTACTTTCTCTCTCTTTCTGGCTTCCAGAAAGTGCCAAAATTGGGCAATAGAAAGTTATTCTTCATATTGGGTGAAAGAAATAGAAAATAAACTACAATGAGGGTTGCCCCTTGTCTCTTCAAATGCATTTTCTCTACACCTTCAAAATCTGTTAATGATGGAGGGCAATCATATCACAAAGTGAGTGATGATCAGTTTATAATCATTGTTTTGTTCTAAGGATGATGAACTGTAAAATCATCCAACAACAAAAAAGTACATCCTGGAGAACAAGATCCCTGGGCCTAGTTTTTTTCTTTTTCAGTAAATTCTAAAACTTGCATATCAGATTGTGTGTGTGTGTGTGTGTGTGTGTGTGTGTTAAGTCGCTTCAGTCATGTCCAACTCTTTGTGACCATATGGACTATAGCCCGCCAGGCTCCTCTGTTCATGGGATTTCCCAGGCAAAAGTACTGGAGTGAGTTGCCATTTCCTCCTCCAGTGGATTTCAGGTTATAAGACTCACCAATCTCAACACAGTGCCAACTGAAAGACCAGATTTTGTGGCCAAATAGAATAAGTATATTTAGAGATGTGTAGGTCAGGTTTATGGGCTTCCCTGGAGGCACAGTGGTAAAGAATCTGTCTGCATTGCAGGAGACATGGGATCTACCCCTGGGTCAGGAAGATCTCCTGGAGAAGGAAATGGCAACTCACTCCAATATTCTTACCTGGGAAATCCTGCAGACAGAGGAGCCTGGCAGGCTACAATCCATGGGGTCTAAAAAGAATTAGGCATGACTTAGTGACTAAACAACAAGTCCACGTTTAGGTATAATGCAGAGGTTTCAGGCTAATGGCACAATGACATTGGTGGCCTGGGGGTTTTCCTCTTCAGTCAGTCTATCTTCTGTCAGGATCATTGCCATGGAAACCTTCTTGGAAAGTAACTTATAGCACTCATTTTTTACATATAAAGGACACTTCATCAGTTCATCTCAGTCCCTCAGCAGCATTCAACACAGCTGGCCTCTCCCTCTTCTCCATGGTCATGACAGACAGACAAATTTGCTCAGTCATGTTGAACTCTTTGCAACCACACAAACTGTAGCCTGCCAGGCTCCTCTGTCCATAGAATTCTCCAGGCAAGAATACTGGAGTGGGTTGCCATTCCCTTCTCCAGGGGATCGTTCCTCCCCAGAGATTGAACCTGGATCTCTCGCATTGCAGGCAGACCCTTTACTGTCTGAGCCACACTCTCTCCCTATTTCTCCATCAACACTATCTGCTGCTTTTCTACCTTCATGCTGTGTCATCTGCTTCCCACCCTTCTACCTTCTGTAGGTGGGCATGTACCCGACTTCCACTCTGAGCCTCTTCTCTTCCTTGTCTTCACTTCTTTCCACTTAATCACATCCATTCTCTGTCTGCATATCACCTCTAGCCTATGTCCAACCTAGAAATCCCCCCGAGGTTCATTCTCCTAGATGTCGCTGTCCCCTTGACATCTCTACCAAAACACCCAAAAGTCATTTCAAACTTAATGTGGTCCAAAACAAACTGCTCCCTTTTCTCTCCAAGTCTGTTCTTTTTCTTAAATTCCCTGCCTCATTTCTCTTTTGTTTTTTAATTTAAGTATAGTTGATTTACAAAATTAATGTTAGTTTCAGGTGTGCAACAATAGTGATTCAATGTTTTTATAGATTAAATTCCATTTAAAGTTATTTTAAAATATTGATCATATTCCCTATGCTTTACAATATAATCCCTAAAGCTTATTTATTTTATACATAGTAGTTTGTACCTCTTAGTCTCCTACCCTTATTTTGTCCGTCCCCCTTTCCCTCTCCCCACTGGTAACCACAGTGAAACAAAACGTCCAATGGGTGAGACAGACAATATTAATTGTAATGTGTTAGCATAAGTGGTAAAAAAAAAAAAAAAAAAGCACAAAATTAGATAGGAACAGTGTCTAGAGTTACCATTTGGGAAGGCAATAATTAAAAGGGGATGTTTCTGAGCTATTGTTTTCTGGGATGTTATGGCACCAGGATTTGCCTTGAGACCCTTTTTATCTGCCTAAAGTAATGCTTTGAGAGGCAATTCCCTGGCCATTCTATTCCAGGCCATTACCAACTCCCAAGAAGCAAACATTCAGCAAATGCCAACAACTTTTCACCATGGCACTGTTACCATCACTGCCTGGCAAACCCATTCCCTTACTTTGAGAACTAGTTCAAAGGTCCTTTTCTCTTTGAAGCATTTGCATTCTATCAATCAACTTCCTCTCCTGAGCCTCTACAGACTTCCATAATGGCATGAATAGTTATGAATAGTTATCATGGCACATACTATGGTGGACAGGGCTATTCACTTAGCACACTGTATTAGTCACCTGAGGCTGCCTTAGCTAAATGCCATATGCTAGGTGCTTAAACTGAAGATATTTATTCTCTCACAGTTCAGTTCTGGAGGCTAGAAGTTCAAGATAAAGGTGTCATCTAGGTTGGTTTCTGGTGAGAATCTCTCCTTGGCTTGTAGCCTTCTAGCTGTGTCTGAAAAGAGACACTTGGTGGGGAGAGAGAGTTCTGAAGTCTCTTCCTCCCTTCCTCTTCTTATAAGGGCACCAGCTTAGGGCTTATGATGTCATTTAACCTTTAACACTGTCTCAGAGGTCCTATCTCCAAATATAGTCACATTGAGATTTAGGTCTTCAACACATGAATAATGAGGAGACACAAAATTTAGTCTATAACACACATGTGTCTCGTAAAGACTGTGTCTTGGCCATAGTTTTATCCCAACATTTTCCTCTGAGCCTGACATAGATTAAGTTCCCAAAAATAACTTTTTAGTGAAAGGATGGATGAATGACTCAATGGATGGATGGATGAAGAAATCCTATATGAGGTGAATACTACTTAAGGATACAAGTTTTAACAATTCTTTCTGTAAAAAATGCTCCTTAAGTGCTGGGCTATAGAAATTTTATTTTATTATTTTATTTTCATACTATGAAGTGTCAGTCACTCAGTCTTGCCCAACTCTTTACAACCACATGGATGTAGCCCACCAGGCTTCTTTGTCCATGAAATTCTCTAGGCAAGCATGCTGGAGTGGGTTGCCATTCCCTTCTCCAAGGGATCTTTCCAACCCAGAGGTCAAACCAGGGTCTCCCACATTGCAGGCAGATTCTTTTCTGTCTGAGCCACAGGGAAGCCATACTCATACTGTATAGGTAGCTAATCAACTACTCAACCTACTTAAAAGACTTCTCCACAGAAAAATTCAAATTATTTGTTATATATTGCCTTCTTCATTTAATTAAATTCAACTTTATATTTCAAATTTTTTGTGTTAATATTTTATCACAAGTATATTAATTCTACAATTCCTTTCATAATAGTAACAAAACAATAAAAGAATAAAATACATAACAAAAGAACTGTAAGAATGTTATAATGGAAATGAAAAAATTTAAGTGAAATTTTAAAAGATATAAAGCATTCTGAGTTCATTTATTCAAAGATTCAGTATTGTTAAGATGAAAATTATTCTCAATTGATCCATAGATTCAACATAAACTCTGTCAAAATTCCAGCAGGTTTTTACAAATAAATTGAAAAATCTTCCAAAAATGTGTAAGGGATTGTAAAGACCTAACATAGTTGAAATAATTTTGAAAAAAATTAAGCAAGACTAGAAGATGTTAAATATCCAATTTTAAATTTACTGTAAAACTATAGTTAAGAAGACAGAATGGTACTGGCAAAGGATGAACATGTATATCAGTGGAACAGAATTGGGAGTCTAGAAATAATTTCTTACATTTATAGTTAATAGATTTTTGACAAAGATACCAAAACAATTAAATACAGAAAAAGATAACTTTGTTAAAAGATGGTAATGGGACAATTATACATCCACAATGAGAAGAATTTTGACTCTTATTTTACACTATACAAAAATTACTCAAAATTTAGGGGGAAAACTCATAATTTACTATAGACAAATATAAATGCTAAAATAATAAAACTTTTGGAAGATATATTCTGGACCCTGGTTAGGCAGCTGTTTCTTAGATGTGACACCATAAGTACAGACTGTAGGGTCTGCAGGATAATGGTCTCTCAAGGACTTCCATAATCCTAATTCCTAGATCCTATAAATATGCTCAGGTATTAAAAAGGGATTTAAGTTTGCCTATGGGGTCAAAGTTTTTAATATGTTATCCTTCAAATGAAGATGTCATCCTATCTAGGAAAGACCAATATAGCTGCAAGGGCTTGAGAGTGGAAGAGAAAGGGAGGTGAAGGAGTTAGAGTTAGATCACAGCAATGTGATGTGAGAACTAGACTCACTATTTTGGCTTTGAAAATTGACAAAGTGAATCACAATCAATTCAACAAAGGCAATCTCTAGAAGGTGTAAAGGGCAAGGTAATATATTTTTCCATAGAACTTTCAAAAAGGAACACAACCCTGCCAACACCTTGATTTTAGCTCACTGAGACCCTTTTCAGAATTCTGAACTATCGAACTTCATTATGATAACTTTGTGGCAACTTGTTATGGAATTTATGGAAATCTAGTAAAGGAGAAAATCTTCAAGATCTCAGATAAAGCAAAGATTTCTTAGATATGATACCAAAAGGACAGGAAATTAAAGTTTTAAAATGATAAATTTGACCTTGTCAAAATTCACCACATCTGTGCTTGAAGAGATATTATTAACAAAATGAAAAAAAAAAAGCAACAGAGTAGGAAAAATACTTGTAAAACATGTATTTGATAAAAAAAAAGTTCATACTTTAACCCACAGAGAATATATTTCAATAATAAGAAAATTTTAAAAAACAAAAATAGGTAAAAGATTTGAATATACATTTGAATGAAGAAGATGTACAAATAGTTAACAAGTATAAGGAAAGATGCCCAGCTTCATTAGTCACTAGGAAATGCAAATCAAAACCACAATTAGAAACCATTTCACATCCCTTAGAACTGCTATTAAAGATTGGCATACAATAACAAATGAATGTGAGAAAGGAAATCCCTCATACATTGCTAATGAGGATTTAAAATGATGTAGCCACTTAAAAAAACAATTTGAGAGTTTCTTAAAAGTTAAACATGTATTTGCCATAGTGGCAAATGGACTTAAGAATTCCACTCTTAGATATCAGTCCAAAAAAAAAAGAAAATATATATTCATGCAAAAACTTGCACACAAATGTCCTTAGCAGCCTTATATATATGAGACAAAAATTAGAAAGAGCCTAAATAGTCCCTAAATTGATGAATGGAGACACAAAGTACTATATCCACATGACAGGACACTTTCCAGTAATAAAAGGAAACAAACTACTGATGCCTACTACACTATGCACAAACCTCAAAAACATCATGCTGAGTAAAACAAGCCAGAAACAAGAGAACATATATTGCATTATTGCTTTTATGTGAAATGTCCATAAAAGGCAATTTTATAGAGACATATAATAGATTAATGGTTGCCAAAGATGGTAGAGAGTAGGGAGTGTGGGGGACAGAGTTTAACATTTAGTGAAGTTGAGGGATCTTATTGGGGTGACGGGAATACTCTAAAACTGATTTACTGTGATGCTTACACAACTTATAAATTTACTAAAAAAAATTGAACTGTGTACTTTCAGTGGGTGAAAATATGATATATAAAATATGTCAGGCAAGCGTATGCTCCTCAGTTCTTGTCTCATCAAAACAATGATTTGGAGTGATGGACAATAAGGCCCTCTACGCATCACAGCTCTCGGGTCTTGGACAAACCGTGTCATAGCTCTTAGACAAATCAGTGTTACAGGTCTCTTTTATTTAGAAGATAGCAGGAAAATCCATCTTCGAGGGGTGAGGGCACGTCGATCCAAAGACATGAAGAGAAGAGTGCCCCATCGTGTGGGGGAGAGAGAGAGAGAGAGAGCGCCACACACACATGTAGGAGAGAGAGAGAGAGAGAGAGAGAGCCCTTTGGCTCCTCTTTTTATGTGTTTTTTCTTCCCCCTGGACCTGCCCTATGCAAATTAGGCTTGGCCAGGAGTGCTGTTCTACCTGAAGTCCTCACTCCAGTCCTCGGACCTTCCTTTGAACTTTTGTTCTATTTTCGTGGGCTTTTCCCTTCCTTGTCTTTTAGCCACGGCCATTTTGGACTCCTTTTCCCTATTCTAACTACCTAATATATCTCATTAAGATTATATATAAAAATGCATCTTTTTCTGCATTAAAGTTTCCCCAGTTCTAATCTATGATTTTTCTTCTATCCTTGATTTAACACATTTCTCAAAAGAATAGCTCAGAAATCAGTGAAGACTGACTTTTGATACTGTAAAACCCAATTGAGGGGGGAGGTATTTAGAAACCCTTCTGCTCTAGAAAGTGAGTTATAGCTATAAAATTATTCCTTTAGCTATCTAAAATGCTGACAACTCCCAACTTCTACATTTTCAGTGACTTTAGGATGAATTTTTATGATGAACCTTCTATTTTGAAATAGAGCTAAATATTAAATAGTACATGAGCTTATCAACTGTATAAAGGAAATTAAAATAAGAAATAAGCTACCTCTGGAAACTTCATCATGGCTAGGTTGTCATTCACTGTGATGTAATTTATCAGCACCAGGGACTAAGAAAAAAGATACAAATTAAAATATAAATTTGGTAAAGTAATTTTTTGAAAATGCTTCACTTACCTCTTATTGAATTACAGCCAGTCTCCTCAATAAGAAGCCTTGCAGTTAGAATTTACAATAAAAGTGACGATAACAAAATATGTAATTCCCTAACATTTCATTCAGTGAACCATTAAACAAGAGGCATGTTTGCAAAATCAAAACCTGAATGTATTTTTATTAGTATTTTCAACAAAAGAACTTCTGGCACACATCCCAGACTCTACATTCAGAACAGAAATTAAGGCAATTAAAGTCTCATTGAGAATTACTGATAATAACATAACATAAACAGAGAGTCCCACATTCTAGCTCTCTTAGATAAGCTACCATTATAGAAGAGACTAGAGTAAGGAGAAATTTCAAATCTTATTTTTTGTTTACTATTAGCAACATTTGCAAGGAGTTAAGGCAAAGAAGGAGATAAGCAAAGAATCAAGGGTCCAGGAAGTAATAGAACCTTTGGACCTTCTTCTCTGCCTCTGGTCTATAAAAATTGATTTATAGAGGACATAATGGCCAAAGGAGACATAATAATAACATTAAATCTAACAGTCATGGAAAAACTGAAACTAAATTCTGTTAAAATGATTTCAGAAAAATTGATTGAGATTTTGAAATATCCATAGACAATATGATTTAGTAAATAATTCTCTAGATGAACACACAAATGAAAAACAATAGCAACACAGTATGTTTGCCATTATTCTACCATCTATTGAGAATACACTGATTGAAATTATTATTCTATTATAGATTCTTCAAATTTTGAATGATTAACAGTAACTTTTCTAATAAAAACATTAAGAATTCAAATATACATTGCACTTTATAGTAACATTATTTTCCATAGGACATTTCCAGTGTTTTAAGCTTTTGTTTTAAAATTCAATAAAATATATACATTCTTGGAGGTCCTGCATTTGAGGGGGGGATAAAATATCTAATTATCATTCAAAAAATTTACTCTGCTATTATGAAAATAAGGACATGATTTTAGCTAAATTTGTTATTAATAAACTATTTTCAAATCAGTTCAAATTACATATTAGTTTAAACATCAAAGGAAAGCAAACTCTGTTTTATCTACAGAATTAATATATGTGTTAAATCAGTATGCTATAATCAACAATTTCTTTTTCACACTTGAGAATTCACAAGTAAAAACTGTTTCATGTTAAATTTATACACTCCCCTGGAAATGACTAGCATTTAATGAAAATATTATTGATGATTGAAGATTAATATAAATCTCAATAATTTCAGCCCCAGTTTCAGAAGCAAGAGTCTTGATGGGGTAGACCATCTTAACTTCCTCAGCCCCTCCATTGCCTTTTTTTTTTTTTTTTTCCATTGCCTTTTAAAATACAATCAAATTTCCTGCTTGGTCCAAAATGCTGACTACTTTGACTTGGCATCTAATTACATCTTTTGAAGGCATGCTATTTTTTTGCCACTGCCCTTCCATTAGATAGCCATCAACCAACTGAATAGAAGTTAAAAATTGAGTACAAATAGGGCTTTATATGGACAGGCCATGTTCATTAATTAATAATAATAACAATAACAGATCTAAACTCTTCTCATATAGCACCTTACTGAATCATTACAAATGAGTGAAGATTAGATATTATTAATCTCATTTATAGATTAAGAAACCTAGATTTTAGGGGGCTTCCATGGTGGCTCAGAGGTTAGTGTCTGCCTACAATGCAGGAGACCTGAGTTCGATCCCTGGGTTGGGAAGATCCCCTGGAGAAGGAAATGGCAACCCACTCCAGTATTGTTGCCTGGAGAATCCCATGGACGGAGTCTGTTGGGCTACAGTCCATGGGGTCGCAAAGGGTCGGACATGACTGAGCGACTTCACTTTCACTTTCACTGACAGATGATCTATCTCCAACTTTGGACAGGAAACAAAGCATTAGACCTCAAATTCCAATAACCCTCAACATATCATCACCCTCTTTGGCATGGAGAATACAACTGTGACTAAGAAAAAACATTACCTGTTAGCAGTTCTGCCACTAAAATATAGGCCCTATTTTAGTCTCCCATTCAGGATCTTTCCATAGTCTTGTTAACTTGTTTCTGTATTCAATATACTAATGCCAAAGAGATTCTTGAAATTATGTTAATGGAAAAGTGGGGGTAGACTGCAGCCACCTTTGGATACTGAGGACTTTTCCTTTTGTGCCACTATGACTCTCCTGTCAACTCTTACCTGCTTTATCATATCTAAACAGCATAAAATAACCCTATGTACTATCGTTACGCCCATTTAGCAAATTAAAAACTGAAATTCTAATATTTCCAAGTTTATATAGCCTAAATGCATATTCTATTCCTATTGAAGTCTAAGTGCCAAAGAAATATGGCTGTTGAATTGTGGTTCTGGAGAAGACTCTTCAGAGTCCCTTGGACTGCAAGGAGAAAAAACAGTCAATCCTAAAGGAAATCAACCCTGAATATTCATTGGAAGGACTGATGCTGAGGCTCCAATATTTTGATCACCTGATGTGAAGAGCTGACTCATTGGAAAAGACCCTGATGCTGGGAAAGACTGAAGGCAACAGGAGAAGGGGGCAACAGAGTTTGAGATAGATAGCATCACCTACCAAATGGACATGAATTTGAGCAAACTCTGGGAGATAGTGAAGAACAGGGCAGCCTGGCATGCTGCAGCACATGTGGTTGCAAAGAGCCAGACACAACTTACGGACTAAACAACATTCCTACTGAAAGACATTTAATAGCCCAAAAGACAAGATAAACACCCCCTAATGTGACACACTTGACCCTTCATATCTGGACTAAACTTTGATTTTAGCATCATCTCTTCCATTCTCATGAATACCACCCTCATTTTCATTCTTCCTATCCAGCTGCACAAACTTGTTGACTTTCGCTGAACTCTACAGTTCTGCACCCTTTAATTTCTCATGCCTCAAAGGTCTCTCTCCATTGTTCTTCAATTTAAGAAAACTTAGAGTTGAATCTTAGCACAATAAGTACTCTTTGATGAAAGATTCATCAATTCCGGAAGACAGAGTTAGGCATTCCCTTCTTAGTGCTTATTTGTGCCTGTTTCTATCTTCCAGCACTTAACACACTGTAAGTCCTTATCTCCAAATGTGTTTGTCTCATTACGTTTTGTATTACTTTAGGAGTTCAGAAGGAGGACAGAATCAAATATTAATCAAGCATGAAATGTATATCAAGTTCAACAGTAGATCCTTCATCAAACTTTTTCCCCATATTTTTGTTGCTGTTGTTCAGTCGCTAAGTCGTGTCTGACTCTGTGACTCCATGGACTACAGCATGCCAGGCTTCCCTGTCCTTAACCATCTCCCAGAGCTTCCTCAAGCTCATATTCATTGAGTCAGTGATGCTGTCAAACCATCTCATCCTCCTGCCACCCACTTCTCCTTTTGCCCTCAATCTTCTGCAGCATCAGGATCTTTTCCAATAAATTGGCTCTTCACATCAGGTGGCCAAAGTATTGGAGCTTCAGTTTCAGCATCAGTCCTTCCAATGAATATGCAGGTTCATTTCTTTTAGGATTGACTGATTTGATCTCTTTGCAATCCAAGGGACTCTAAAGAGTCTTTTCCAGCACCATACTAAGATTATACAATTAAGAAAGAATAAGATATTCAGACACATAGTATGTTCACCAGAGCTTTCAAATTTTATGAAACAGTAATGGAAATGGAACTGGAGATTCATCATACTGAAAGAAATTGTACGATTTGCTTCAAATTTGCTGTTATCCACCAGTTCCAGCAATCTGTCTTTACTAAGGTAGACTAACTATATTGAACAGCTGACTTAGCTTGCTGATTTGCTGTTTTGAAAGGAGATGTGGAAAAATAAAGAAAGGAAATTGTGGGTGTAGAGGATGGTATTTCTTCTTTGATTTCTGAGATCTGTCTTCTTGGAACTAACTGACAGGTATATATGAAACATATATACTTCAAGCAAAACATCTGTTTCTTTCATCACTTTCAAATCAGTTTGAAGTGTTTATGTTCTAAATATTAATAAGCTACTCTAGGCTTCAGTACTGGTTAGGTCCTGTTTAGTAAGAATGTGTATATAAACTACATACCCTGTAGAAATCATTCATTCTTCTAATAATATTCTCATTTCCATACAGATGAATGTTAAAACCAGTATTTGTTTAGGTATCTGAGAAAATGTACATTGGCTGTACATCTGGATGTCAAGGGAGTGTAATCTCCTCAGTTCTGTCTCATCACAACAAAAATTTGAAGCCACGAACATTAAAGCCTTCAGCGTGTCACAGCTCTCAGACGGATCAGTGTTACAACTCCGTGTTACAGCTCAGTTTTATTTAAAATTAAAAGGAAAATATATCCTCAAAGCATGAGAGCATGCCGACCCAAAAGACACTAAGAGAAGAGAAAGAGAGACAGAGAGTGCATGCACACGCACAGAAGAGAGAGACCCCCGGCCATTTGGCTCCTCTTTTTATATGTTTTTTCCCTCCCCCTGGGCCTGCCCTATGTAAATTGAGCTAGCCAGGAGTGCTCTTTGTTCTACGTGAGGTCCTCGGACCTTCTTTGTTCTATTTTAGCTGGCTTTTCCCTTCCTTGTCTTTTAGCCACCGCCATTCTGGACTCTTGTTTCCTATTCTAACTACTTAACAAAAATAACAGTTTGTTTTTATTTGTTTTTTAATGTTAACATTTTAAATGTTTTGCGATGCTAGTCATCAGATTAGGAAAAGGCAATGGCACCCCACTCCAGTACTCTTGCCTGGAAAATCCCATGGACGGAGGAGCCTGGTAGGCTGCAGTCCACAGGGTCGCTAAGAGTTGGACACGACTGAACGACTTCACTTTCACTTTTCACTTTCATGCTCTGGAGAAGGAAATGGCAACCCACTCCAGTGTTCTTGCCTGGAGAATCCCAGGGACAGGGGAGCCTGGTGGGCTGCTGTCTATGGGGTCGCACAGAGTTGGACACGACTGAAGTGACTTAGCAGCAGCAGCAGCAGTCATCAGATTACCAATAAGTTTTGGTATCCTGTTTATACAGTGATTGAACTTTCATTTTACGTTGCTTGGCCAATCTCTCTCCCCTTATTGAGCATGTTTATCCTCTAGATTAAATCTTCAATCCCTAAATTAAACTAGAACATGAGAAAACTAGTTACATGCATTCAAAATATAATAAAATAAAGACATACATATTTTAAGATAATAAAGTGGCTTTTCTTCTTAGGAAAGTAAGAATGTCATCAAATTATCCTGATCTTTTTAGATATGGACAATTCACCCCCCCCCCAAAAAAAAAAGTAAAGAAAATCTTGAGCATCAGGTATGGCTTTTAGTTTCAAACAATTCCAGTAAAATATAGCACACAAATAAATAAATAATAATTCAAGAAAAAAAGCTGTAGCTTGTCTGTGAGTTTCAATACTCTGTGAACTCCAAATCAGACTTGGCTAGAGATAGTCTGTTAATTCCTAGGGGAAATCAATACTTTTTAGAAAAGAAAAGGAGAAAAATAGCAAGAATTTTTCTTTTCTCTTTTAAACAAAAAATCTGCACCTAAATCTTGCTTCTAAAAGCTCAGAAAACTCAGTCTCAGAGTCACAGAAATGTGTCAGGTAAGTTGCCAGAAGTTAACTATATTCCCACTTGACAGGGAAGAAAAATGAAACTTTCTGCTCTTTCTGAATTCCCAAGGGAGCTCGATTTGATTATTCCTCTCCCCTCTCTGAAAGCAGACATGTCTATCTTGAAGTTTATATGATTGTTTATGAAAGGAATACATTTCAATCAACAGAACGAGACACGGACATCAGTTTACCAGTGGAATACACTTTCATGATCTTGAATGGTTTTTCCTTTTAACTTAGAACAATTTTCAATAGTAAATTAACTTTTAGTTTTAAATATTGAATGAAATTGCAAAAGTATAACATCAATAAAGGAAATGATTTTTTTTAATTTCCATGTGAATTCTGGACAGAGCCATATCTAAAGGTACTCAAGACTCCTGTCACCCTAGGGACTGGTCTGCTATGGACATTGTCATGCTTATGTGATCAAGTTAAAATGAAATTTTGGAAGTCTGAAAGGAAAATAAAGAAACAAAACGAGCAGCTTAGGGGTCTTTATAGATAGAACAGAAAAGATAATTTTCCCAATCATGCCATGGTTTTTGTTTGTTTCAGTTTCATAATTATTGGCAGGTTTTAATATTCAAGAAAAATTAAATTTATCATAGATATGTAAGAGAAAATTTCATGCAGATATAAGCTTCCATTTCAACTTTGTGCAACTTTCAGAATGAGAGTTACATATAAATAAAGTACTTTTCATAGTTCCCAAACTTCATAATTTTATGTTGTGCTTTATATCAGGAACATGGATTGCAGGAAGGAACAAAGGTCATTATTAACTATATGTTTATGAGTTTAAATCAGTTTTGCCTGTGGCTAACAGAGATGGTGCAGAGCTTCCCTTGTGGGAAGCTAATGGAGATGCAGCTAACAAAGATGACGCAGGGTTTCTTTGTAACTCAGATGATAAAGAATCTGCCTGCAATGCAGGGGACCCAAGTTGGATCCCTGGCATGGGAGGAAATGACAACCCACTCCAATATTCTTGCCTGAAAAATTCCATGGACAGAGGAACCTGGGCTCACAACGAGTCAGGCACTACTGAGCGGATAACACACAACAGAGATGCTCAACTTTTCCTTCTTTTCTTCTTCAGTCAATTTAATTCACTTTGTTGGAGTCATTGTCAGCGCCAGGTTGATGGTTTAAGAATTTTGCCATTCCAGCTTCTTCTGTCTGATTGCCAAATGCTAAATCAATGTCTGTATACTGAAGGTTTTTCTCAAAATCCCATAGAGCTGCTCTGTTTATCTGGGTTATAGAATAAATATGTTGAAAAATTATATCCCCTAGGGTCTGACTGACAGGAGTTGATAGAATATTCCAGTTCTCTAGACTCTCAGTTAGGATAACTTTAAGGTGTAAATTTCCCACTCCCTCCCCCGCTAGAATTTCCCAGTAGGATCAATCTCTAGTTACCTGCAGGTGGTGGCTGGCCAAAAGCACCCTTTTTCTTCTCTTTAAATTACTTTCTCACTTGCTCACAGGTATTTCCTTCACATCTCAAAGAAACTCTTTGAATTTTAATCCTAGTCTGTGGGTCAGTTTCTGGGAGAACTTAAACTAAGACACACTTCAATTTTAAACAAGTCAACTCTTATTGAGAGTCTGGTATATTTCTTTTGATTAGTTAAGCTCAAGAATAAGGGTCGTCCACTCAAATACACTCAAGAGGAGAACAGGAAACAAATTTAAGATGCAGACCAATG
Source organism: Cervus canadensis (assembly GCF_019320065.1). NCBI lineage: Eukaryota > Metazoa > Chordata > Mammalia > Artiodactyla > Cervidae > Cervus > Cervus canadensis. The sequence continues at coordinate 25,292,628 of NC_057404.1, read as the reverse complement.
GAATCCTACCATACAAGACAGTACAAACCCTACCTAAGGAAGGCATTCACTATTCAGCTTCTGCAAATTTTGCCACGCAGGAATGCCAATCCATACCTGCCAACTCTGATAGTTGTTCAAGCAAAGCTAAAAGTCTTTCAAATTCTGATATTGTCAGCTAATTAAAAAAGATTTTATTATTTTTATAATACCCTTAAGCCAACAGAGCTCACCTGAGGACTGAATTTGACCCACAGCGTGTCAGTTTCTAAACTCCTCACTAAGGATCAAAGATAAATGATGCCTGGTCCATATATATTAAGGAAATGTGTAATGTAGATGGGGTAATAGACATCCAAGCCACTATCGATGAGCATGAATTGAAGCGATAAATGAGAGAGAAATAATAAATATAATTTGTTGAGAGGAAAAGATGTTCTGTTCTGGAATGATGGGGAAGGATTGTTGGCCATGAGTACATATCAGAAAAGGCTCTTTGGAAAAGTGATATGCCCTGTATAGAACTTCACATTGGATAGTTTCTGCAACTAGTACAGCTATAAAAGTGCAAAACTTGAAAGCAAGACCTGATCCATTACTCTCAAGGGTGGTATTTCCCAATCCTAATCTAATTTGGGGAACTATGACATGCCTTGTCTGTCTCTAGAATGTTTACAGTGCCCATCAGCATGGACTGGCTCTGAGAGTCCCTCAGTGTAGAACCTTGCTTGCCTTGATTTCCCCAACATCTCTTCACTGTTTTGGGTTCAGAACACTTGTCATCTATGTGGGAACACCATTTGAGAACACTCCAAAAAATGATATTGTAGAGGCATCACTGACTCTAGGAGAAGCAATTAAAAAGGGGATGGGATATAATAATTATCTATGTCAAATATAATTTTAAATAACAAGTGTATGCAAATGTAAGTTCCCATTTCTATAAAGTTGGGTATACCACAGCCAGGCCAAGACAGACATCCATAGGATAAGTTTGGATGCATGAGTATGTGAATCTGAAGGCCAGTATGTTTAGAACTTCCCTGAACTCCCTTACTGACAGTGTTCCTCAGTCTCTCACAATGGCATCTGGGAGTTGGTTCTTGTGGCCTGTTGAGAAAGGTAGCCAAATTCTTGTAAGTATAAGTGTTTGAAGCCTTGGGTACTGGGTGTGCAGTTAAGAAGGAAGGCATCTGTGGGACACATCTCTGAATATAACACTTCAATGTCAGCATTAACAAGAAATAAAGTTGGCCCTATTTCAGAACATAAATCAATTTAGAGTACATTTATCCTAGAGTACATTTATACTAGGATCAACAACTGAATAAAACCAGGGGATTGCCTGGGTCCAAAGACAGAAATGCACACCAAAAATCTTCTAATAGTCAGGAAGAGGGCAAACTCTTACTATGAAAATTAGCATCTTTCTTTCTCATTTCCAAAGAAAACTTGTGATCTGAAGTTAATCTATCCAATATCATGTTGGTTTGAAATCCTCAGGGTGATTTTGTATCAAGGTAGCAAAGTAAAAGTTGCTTGTGGAAATCAATCCAGGTGGCAGAGTAAGAGGATGTGAAACTCACCTATTTCTAGAAATACATCAAAAGTAGATCTACACATGGAACTATTCTCACTGAAAACTATCTGCTAACTGACAGAAGGACATCTGTAAAACCAAGGCTGTAAGAAAGATAAGCATCCCATAAAACTGAATACAAAAAAAAAAAAAAAGGCAAATAACCCAATCAAAATAGGAGCAGAAAACCTCTACAGACAATATTCAAAAAAACCTTCAGATGGCTAACCAGGTACAAGAAGAGATGTTCATCATCACTTATTATTAGAGAAATGCAAATAAAAGCAACAATGAAATCATCTCACACCCATCAAAATGACTATCATCAAAAAATACTGGCTAGGATGTGGAGAAAAAGGAACTCTTGTACATTGTTGGTGGCAATGTAAACTAATGCAGTATGGAGTTTCCTCAAAAAACTAAACCTAGAACTACCATATGATACAGTAATTACACTCCTGGGCATATATCTGGAAAAAATAACATACTAATTCAAAAAGATATATGTACCCCCATTATATTCAGAGCAGTGCTATTTACAATAGTCAAGATACTAAATAAGGGGTATAGAATTAAGAGATAAAATCTACTATAAAATAAGTAAGCAACAAGGATATATTGTATAGCATAGAGAATTATAGTCATTATCTTCTTTTAACTTTTGATAGAGTATAATCTATAAAAATACTGAATCATTATACTGTATGCAGAGATCATTCTTTCTGAAAGAAAAGCAATGTCAAAGAATGCTCAAACTATTGCACAATTGCACTCATCTCACACGCTAGCAAAGTAATGCTCAAAATTCTCCAAGCCAGGCTTCAATAGTACCTGAACCGTGAACTTCCAGATGTTCAAGCTGAATTTGGAAAATGCAGAGAAACCAGAGATCAAAATTGCCAACATCTGCTGGATCATCAAAAAAACATCAGAGTTCCAGAAAACATTTACTTCTGCTTTATTGACTACACCAAAGCCTTTGATTGTGTGGATCACAACAAGCTGTGGAAAATTCTTAAAGAGTTGGGAATACCAGACCACTTGACCTGCTTCCTGAGAAATCTGTATGCAGGTTAGGAAGCAACAGTTAGAACTGCATATGGAACAACAGACTGGTCCCAAATAGGGAAAAGAGTACATCAAAGCTGTATATTGTCACCCTGCTTATTTAACTTATATGCAGAGTACATCATGAGAAATGATGGGCTGGATGAAACACAAGCTGGAATCAAGATTGCTAGGGAAAATATCAATAACTTCAGATATGCAGATGACATTACCCTTATGGCAAAAAGCAAAGAACTAAAGAGCCTCTTGATGAAAGTGAAAAAGGTGGCTTAAAACTCTACATTCAGAAAACTAAGATCATGACATCCGACCCCATCACTTCATAGCCAATAGATGGGGAAACAATGGAAACAGTGGCTGACTTTATTTTGGGGGGCTCCAAAATCACTGCAGATGGTGACGGCAGCCATGAAATTAAAAGACGCTTGTTCCTTGGAAGAAAATCTATGACCAACCTAGACAGCATATTGAAAAGCAGAAACATTACTTTGCCAACAAAGGTCCATCTAGTCAAGGCTATTGTTTTTCCAATAGTCAAGTATGGATGTGAGAGTTGGACTATAAAGAAAGCTGAGTGCTGAAGAATTGATGCTTTTGAACTGTGGTGTTGGAGAAGACTCTTGAAAATCCCTTGGACTGCAAGGAGATCCAACCAGTCCATCCTAAAGGAAAACAGTCCTGACTATGCATTGGAAGGAGTGATGCTGAAGCAGAAACTCCAGTACTTTGGTTACCTGATGTGAAGAACTGACTCATTGGAAAAGACCCTGATGCTGGGAAAGATTGAGGGCAGGAGGAGAAGGGGATGACAGAGGATGAGATGGTTGGATGGCATCACCAACTCAATGGACATCAGTTTGAGTAAACTCCGGGAGATGGTGATGGACAGGGAAGCCTGGCGTGCTGCAGTCCATGGGGTCACAAAGAGTCGGACATAACTGAACAACTAAATTGAAATGAACTGATACTATATACACTATTGTAAATAAAATAAATTACAATTAAATTTTTTCTCACAGAAACTATTATAAATTAGTGGAAAATGAATATAGCCATATTTTTGTTTGTGATGTCTATGACTGTAAAGATACTTTCTTAAATAAGAAATAACATATATTGTATATCTGCAAAAAATAAAGTCACTTTCCTTCTAATGGTATTCTATTTATTGGAAGAAATTATTTGGAAACAATATATCTGCTAAAGAGCTAATATCAAAATATTTTAAAAATTCATGTAACTCAATAGGAAAAAACTAAGCAATTAGTTTGAAAAAATATGAAGATCTGAATAGACATTTTTCCCAAGAAAACTTACAGATGTTCAACATGTATGTACATGAAAAGACACTCTACATCATTAATAATCAGGGAAACACAAATCAAGCCACAGTGAGTTATCAGGTCACACTTGTTAGAATGCCTATTTAGAAAGACTACAAACAGCAAGCAATGGTGCGAACATGGAGAAAAGAGAACCCTTGGGTTGTGTTATGTGTATGTGAGTGACTATGACTATTTTCCCAAGTAAACTGTAAGAAAGTTGAGAGTATATTTTTTCCCTTCATTTACGCATTTCTATGCAGAAGGAAATGGCAACCCCACTTCAGTATTCTTGCCTGGGACATCTCATGGACAGAGGATCCAGACAGGCTACAGTCCAGGTGATGGCAAAAGAGTCAGACACAACTTAGAGACTAAACAACAGTCAATGCATTTCTAATGCCAAACACAAGGTAGAATGCTCAATAAATTTTTCTTGCCATGAATAAATGAATGTGTCTGGTTCAATGTAGCCAAAACATACTAAGATCAGTTCCACAGGTTTTAAATTGTTATTTTGTGGTCATAAAACCACAGAAGCCACAACAACCGAGATTCCGAACTCATTTCTAATGAAACAAGATTTCTGTGAACTTACCTTGAGGCTTGACTTAGTACAATTGCTGGGAGTGAACTTATATTTTTTAATGTTTACTCTTCCCTGTGAATGGTTACCCACCCCTCTCTTCCTCTGCATTCCTAACAGGAAATCATGCAAAATAAACCCCAACTGCCCATGAAGTATCACTTCTTTTATTGCTCTCTCTCTAGTGTGTCCCCTCAAAAATGTTTTGGCACAGATTTCATCATTTCATCACTGGAAGAAATTCTCTATAGTCATCAAGTGTCAGAAATCCCTGGACAATAGGGGAAGCTTTGACAGCAAATGCCTTCCAAAACCAGTTCCATTCTGAATGCGCTTCATTTAGTTTGCCAGTCAACTTGAGTAATCTAACAGAAAACTGTTATCCAATTATCATGTAACATTATTAAGCTACTGCATTCAATGCAGACAATTCATCTTTCTCTAAATAATAATCAAAGTACCAGGTCTAAGTGAAGTGAAGTGAAAGTTGCTCAATTGTGTCCAACTCATTGTGACCTCTTGGACTATACAGTACATGGAATTCTCCAGGCCAGAATACTGGAGTACATAGCCTTTTCCTTCTCCAGGGGATCTTCCCAACCCGGGGATGGAACCCAGGTCTCCTGCATTGCAGGCTTTACCAACTGAGCCACAAGCGAAGCCCAAGAATACTGAATACAAGAATACTGAAGAGGGTAGCCTATCCCTTCTCCAGCGGATCTTCCTGACCCAGGAATCAATCTGGGGTCTCCTGCATTGCAGGCAGATTCTTTACCAACTGAGCTATCAGGGAAGCCCTTGTCCAATCCATAGTATAAATGTCTATACATTAATTCTTTTTGGATTTAGCTTGCTTGTATCAGTGAATGCAAACCAAGTCTCCCAAAAGTTCTAGAAAGACTCTGTGATCTGTCAAATGTTGTTGGAACTGGAGTTCCAGGAGCGAGAGGAGGAAAGACTATACCTTACACCTGAAGACAAGAGACAACATTGTTTGATCCTGACTGTGATCTCCTTCAGTTTATCTGGCTCTGTCTGTACTCCATCCATCCACTGTTAATTCAACATATATTTGGGAAATCCTTGTTTTATCCCTGGTGGCTCAGATGGTAAAGAATCTGTCTGCAGTGCAGGAGACCCAAATTCAATACCTGGGTCAGGAAGATCCCCTAGAGAAGGGAATGGCAACCCACTCTAGTATTTTTGCCTGGAGAATTACATGGACAGAGGAGCCTGGCAGGTTACAGTCCATGGTGTCACAGAGAGTTGGACATGACTGAGTGACTAACACTTTACCCTGTTCTATGTACTGGCCTAAACGCTTGGGAATCACACAATTAAATGAGGCATGAACTCTGCCTTCAATGATCTTACAATTAAGGAGGATAAAAGCTATATTAAAATTATTTTAATACAGCATGGGAAATGTTATTATAGGGATAGGTGTTGGAAATAACTGAAGTGACCTCTATTTGAATTAAATAGAAAATACTTGACATAATAATAAGTTTGGGGGTTATATCTTTCAGAGTTAGTAGAGTTTGATTAAGCAAACGAAGCAAAAAAAAAAGAAAGAAATTTCAAGCAGGAGGGATAATATGTTCAAGACATAGGGAAGTACAAGGGAATGGCACATTCTGGGAATGCAAGTAGTTTTACATTGCCTGAGTTAAGGGTGCCTTTGTGGCTTCCCCAATAGCTCAGCAGGTAAGAAACTGCCTGCAGTGGAGGAGATATGGATTTGATCCCTGGATTGGGAAGATCCAGTGGGGGAGAAAATAGCAACCCACTCCAGTTTTCTTGCCAGAAAAGTCCCATGGACAGAGGAACCTGGTGGACTACAGTCCAAAGGGTGGTAGGGTCAGACGCCATTTAGCACACACACAGCACATAGGAAATAATAGGAAAATTAGGCTGAGAAGTTAGAATTCAAATCATTTATTGTTTATACTTCATGTTAAACGAAGATCAACAACTGTTATTAAGATTAGTTTAATCTGTTTATTAAGATTAAGATTATTCTGTTATTAAGATTAGTTTAATCTCAAGTGTCATGAACAGATTACATATCTATTAATATGATTCCATATTTCCTTTTCAGTTATCTTCCTTATTTGTAATCCTTGGGAAACAGAATAAATTTGGAGAATCTCCCTCAAAAACCAAACATTAACTTAGGAGAGAATGTAGATTGAGATGAATAAATAACCTTTCCCAGTTCTACACATTAGTCGGATGTAATCAGTAACTCAATCCCATCTTTAGCCAGCTGCATCCTGGAAACCTTGGAAAGCAGTTAAAGAGATGGGAATACCAGATCACCTGACCTGCCTCTAGAGAAACTTGTATGCAAGTCAGGAAGCAACAGTTAGAACTGGATATGGAACAACAGACTGGTTCCAAATCTGGAAAGGAATACACCAAGGCTGTATATTGTCACCCTGCTTATTTAACTTATATGCAGAATACATCATGAAAAATGCTGGGCTGGATGAAGCACAAGCTGGAATCAAGATTGCCGGGAGAAATATCAATAACCTCAGATATGCAGATGACACCACCCTTATGGCAGAAAGCAAAGAACTAAAGAGCCTCTTGATGAAAGTGAAAAAGGAGAGTGAAAAAGGTGGCTTAAAACTCTACATTCAGAGAACTAAGATCATGACATCCGACCCCATCACTTCATAGCCAATAGATGGGGAAACAATGGAAACAGTGGCTGACTTTATTTTGGGGGGCTCTAAAATCACTGCAGATGGTGACAGCTGCCATGAAATTAAAAGACGCTTGTTCCTTGGAAGAAAATCCATGACCGGCCTAGACAGCATATTGAAAAGCAGAGACATTACTTTACCAACAAAGGTCTGTCTAGTCAAAGCTATGGTTTTTCCAATAGTCATGTGTGGATGTAAGAGTTGGACTATAAAGAAAGCTGAGTGCTGAAGAATTGATGCTTTTGGACTGTGGCATTGAAGTAGACTCTTGAGAGTCCCTTGGACAGCATGGAGATCAAACCAGTCTATTCTAAAGGCAATCGATCCTGAATATTCATTGGAAGGAGTGATGCTGAAGCAGAAACTCCAGTACTTTGGCCACCTGATGTGAAGAACTGACTCACTGGAAAAGACTCTGATGCTGGGAAAGATTGAAGGTGGGAGGAGAAGGGGATGACAGAGGATGAGACAGTTGGATGCCATCACCAATTCAATGTACATGAGTCTGAGTAAACTCTGGGAGTTAGTGATGGACAGGGAAGCTGGCATGCTGCAGTCCATGGGGTCACAAAGAGTCAGACAAGACTGAGTGACGGAAGTGAACTGAACTAAACAATCCCATCTCTAGCTAGCTGCATCCTGGAAACCTTGGAAGGCAATAAATGTCTAAGTGAATAAGATAAATTACTCATTAGAAAACCCCACATAAGAGAATCAGTACAAGGAATTAAAAAACCAAGGACTGGAATTCAGAAAATGGGAATTCTGGACCCAGTTTTGAAGATGCCATCTCAAGTTTTACAAAATGAGTAATCCACTTGAATTCCAGCGTGGATTGCTCCTCTAAACAATTTTGTCCTCCCTCAATACTTTGATGAGGGTTGGATGAAAGATGGCAGCAGCTGGTAGGCTCTCAAGGGTCAGGAATTAACGCCAATTTCCAGAAAACCATGGGCTGACTCCTCAAGGCAGGCATGTGGAGGTGCAAATGTAAAATATTGGAGAAAATGTAACCTTTCCCACAATTTATGAAGATTTGCATTAATTTAAAGCTTATCAGTTTAACCACTGAACCAGGGTATTTAATACTTTTTTATTTTTTTTTAATTAGGGATGTTAGAGCCAGCTTTCAAGATGAAAACATTTCTACTCCTCAAGTCTTTACTTGAGATGAAGTCAGGTAGAAGTTAAATAACTTGCTATACCAGTTTCCTATTGCTGCCATAACAAAGTACCACAAACAGGGTGGCTTAAAGCAATGTCTCAGTATTCTAGAGGCAAGAACTCTGAAACAAAAATGTGCACAGATTGTGCTTTCTATGATGACTATGGGTGTAGAGAATTGTTCCTTTCCTCTTTTAGCTTCTGGTGTTTGCCAGCAATTTTTTGCATTCCTTGGCTTATAGATGCATCATTTCTGTTACATGGCCATTTACAGTGTGTTTTGCAGCTAATTATGGCATGACCAAGTCCTGGTCAATTAGATGTAAGCAAAATCTGGTGCTGGATTTCTGGTAAAGTTGCTTAAAAACAAACAACAAAAAAACTGATTCTGCACAAAAGTGAGTCCTTATTGCTCTTCTACTCTTTTGATATCCCTGGAATATGGACATGCTAGTCAGAGCTCAAACAGCAATGAGGAATTGTAAGGTGATTTTGAGGACAGAAGCCATGTTCTCTGGAGAAGCAGATGGCATAAAAGAGCCATATAGGTGAGTTCTGGTCTACCTAAACCCTTTGCTTTTGTGTGAAGTAACAAGCCCTTGTGAATTTAGTCAAGCCCCTGCTACTAGTAGCTGAACAGATTCCTCACTAATTAATTCTTCCATTGAAATGTAGGTTCCATGAAGGCCAGCTGCAAATTGTCTTTTCCAATATTGTGGTTGTTAACGCTTGGTATAGTGCTCGGTACATTGTACATGATCAGTAAGCATTTTTTAAATAAATGAACAAAATCTTTCAACTCTCCAGCATCTGTCTATTCATTGAAAAAATGTGAAGGATGTAAATGTACATGGCTTTATATTTGATTTAAATGTCTGCCATAATTGAAAAACTGGCAGGTAAATAGGCATGTTTCTTTTGCAACTTTATTAATTTTATTGTATTTATTGATCACAATTTTGTTCAAAATATGTGTTAAGAATTATAGTGAAATAACTTTTGTCTTAGTGTCAACATTTTACAACCTTAACTAAATTGATGAGCATTTTTAATGCCACCTATGAATCTGACATTGAGCTAAGAATTTCAAATATATATTGGCTACCAATCTCAGTTTATAAGCTTAGTTGAACTAGACATATTGTATTTCTTTATTTTCTCTTATTCAATTTAAATGATTTGAGCCTAGCATAGGTAGTTGACTAAATTCTCAATAAGAGTTATAACTGGAATTCCTTTCCACCTCTAGTTTGACCAAGATCTCAGGTTCTGATGCATATCTATAGGGTTAGGAAGTCTTTCTGCTAAAGGTTCTTTGACCACCCATTTTTCTATTATGACATCTCTGTCTCATAGCTCATGATTCCTTAGGTTCAGCAAAGCACAGTTATGAGACTCTTTGAAATAGCACAGGTTCTCAGATCAGGATGATTTAAAGGTATTGCTATATCTCATTGGGGTCCTTCTTGCTAAGCTCCTCCCACCCACTGGGATTTTCTCTTCCCATATTTCTCTGGTCTACATAACTGTTTCCTTTCCCAACTTCAGCATAGCAGAAATTTCGCTTTTTCTTTTTTTTGCAAAAAATAGGAAGCAACATTACTAACTTTGAACAACTTCTGCTTTCTGCCCTGTAAATATTACAAAGAGCTAAAAAGAAAGAGCCTGTGTGAAAGCAGAGGGTGGAACAACACAGAGAAGAAAATAGATATAAATCTTTCAAAATAATTTTATACTACATGAAGATCATTTTGAATTCCTGCATTGACCTAACAAAAAGGGATAGTTTTTCCCACTATGCAGATAAAAAAGCAAAAGCTCATAAATCTAAATGAGAATGTGGTTAGAACGTGACTGATCATGGATTTCAACCCAAACATCTCTATGTTTAGAAATCCTGTCCCTCTTTCCTCTAGCACAGTAGTTTTCAGGCTGCATTTTATAGAGTTCTGGTGTCCCGGGGGATTTGTCAGTGGCCCCAAGATTCTCAGGAGAGTTTTATGCAAATCAAAAAAAAGGAGAGAAATGCACATCAAAACCACAATGAGGTACCATTACTCGCCAGTCAGGATGGCTGCTATCCAAAAGTCTACAAGCAATAAATGCTGGAGAGGGTGTGGAGAAAAGGGAGCCCTCTTACACTGTTGGTGGGAATGCAAACTAGTACAGCCGCTATGGAGAACAGTGTGGAGATTTCTTAAAAAACTCGAAATAGAACTGCCATATGACCCAGCAATCCCACTTCTGGGCATACACACTGAGGAAACCAGATGTGAAAGAGACACGTGCACCCCAATGTTCATCGCAGCACTGTTTATAATAGCCAGGACATGGAAGCAACCTAGATGCCCATCAGCAGATGAATGGATAAGGGAAGCTGTGGTACATATACACCATGGAATATTACTCAGCCGTTAAAAAGAATTCATTTGAATCAGTCCCTAATGAGATGGATGAAACTGGAGCCCCTTATACAGAGTGAAGTAAGCCAGAAAGATAAAGAACATTACAGCATACTAACGCATATATATGGAATTTAGAAAGATGGTAACGATAACCCTATATGCAAAATGGAAAAAGAGACACAGAAATACAGAACAGACTTTTGAACTCTGTGGGAGAATGTGAGGGTGGGATATTTTAAAAGAACAGCATGTATACTATCTATGGTGAAACAGATCACCAGCCCAGGTGGGATGCATGAGACAAGTGCTCGGGCCTGGTGCACTGGGAAGACCCAGAGGAATCGGGTGGAGAGGGAGGTGGGAGGGGGGATTGGGATGGGGAATACGTGTAAACCTATGGCTGATTCATGTCAATGTATGACCAAAAAAATAAAAATTAAAAAAAATTTAAAAAATAAATAAATTAATTAATTAAAAAAAAAATGTATATTATGGGAGTGGGTCTGGTGAGATCTTTCTATTGTTAATTCTAATCCAGTCATTTTAAAATGTAAATTGTGAGAGTAGGTCTACTGAGGTCTTTACAACCTTGAGACACACCTTTGATTTATTGTAATAATCGATTTAAAAAGTATATAGCTCCCTTGGTAAAACTAGCGAGGAGGACACTCCCCGTCCCCCTTCTGATGTCCGTGTCAGTAGCTTTCTAAGTCCCTTTTCACTTTAATAAAACTCTGCTACACAAAGGCTCTTGAGTGATCAAGACTGGTCCCTGATCCTGAAGCTAAATCTTCTTCTTCAGAGATCACAAATCGGACACCTTTCACCATAAGATATCACTGCTTAGCAGTTGTCCATAAATTAAGTAAAGCTATAGGTTCCCATTGCTTAAGACGTCTCAACCTTTGTCGCAATTTTTTTCCCATTTGCCTATGCAGCTCTGTCATTTGTGGCCCAAATGAAATAGATAGCTCAGAACTCTTCAGTAGTCTAGTTTGGCACTGTATAAGGCATATACAAGTAATTGCTTCTTAATATTAAAAAGCCAAAATTCAAAGTTTAATATACTTTAAAACTTTGAGCTGGTTAACAGTCACCCACACATGAAATGTTCTCTCCCTCATGTTTTATCTGCATAGGCTTATTTTAGTGAGAAAGAGATGTATCTGTGGTGCCCATCCCTGGGAATTCAGCATTATCAAATAGGAGCAGGTATACTGTAAAACTCATACTTGTGTCTTTGACCGTATAAATCACAGTTGAAAAGTTGTTGCTATCTGCTACTTGGAATCCAGAATCACAGTAAGAAGTTCTGTTTCTATATTTCGGTGTCTTGTATTTCTCTAGGTGTCTATACTTCCAGAAGAGATTGGAACTCTAAATCCATATTCTTCTGTTCCCTCCTTGTTATAAAATGATGAAATATGATATTCTTGGAAGATAAAGATGTACTTAAGAATATTTCTATTTATTAGCATTTTAAAATGAAATTAAAGATTTCCCATAGAAAAAATAATCTTCCTAATCTTAGAGGAAAGAGAAATGGTTGAGTAAGAAAAATCTTAGATGATACCAAAGTTTCAAATCAGAGAATATCAAAGTGGCATTGAAGAAATGGGTATTACCTTAATTTCCTTTCTTCTCAAATACACTATCCCCTGGGCTTAGGAGAAGTAATGGCAGCTTTTTTCTTACATATATATATATATATATATATGTAAGAATATACACACACACACACACACACACACACATATATATATATATATATTAGACTTTCCCTTGAATAGAGTCTTTGGTTTTATTTATTTTAAAAATTAAATACAAAGGACATAAAATCCAAGCAGACTTCATTTTCTTATATGGTCTGGAAATGATAAAGTCCAGTAAGGCTAACAGGTTCACCAGTGACATATTAACATAACATCAGAGCCTAAATTCCAACTCAGTCTAGCTCCAAATCAATGTTCTTGACCCCTATGTTATTTTATCTAAGATTACAAGACAGCAATAATTTCCATAGACTGTCAACTGGACTTAGGCAATTTGAATAACCTCTCCCAGTGACACAGCATATAGTCTATGTAACAAGAATATGATCTGAAAATAAATGCCTTTGCCTCCTCTTTCCTGGTGGTTGTCATAAAGCTGTATATAGAAAGCATGCAATACACACTTTATTGATTAATTATTTAAAACAATTATTTACTTTTTAAATATTCGTCAATTCACTAGGCCCTGGGGATACAAAGAGGAATTGTAAGCAGACCATTGTTCTCAATGCACTGTGCAAAGGTAGTTGCTAGGGTAAGGATAAAGCTGAAATACAGCCTAGACACTTCTACCAACAGTGCATCCAGGAGATTCAAGTCACACACCATTAGGTGTGTCTTTTCCTAATTTGCCATTTTTCTAATTCTTTCTTACGCAGAGCTTGCTGCAAGTGGCCGTAGGCTAGCAGTTTCTTACCAGACAACAAGTAAATCTTTACAGACCAAGACCTCCCCAGCAACCTCACATTTACATGAAATCTTACCAGGCACCACCCTACCAATACTAACGCCTCCCTTCCCACACCAAGATCGGTCACCCCATTTCTAACCCCCAGAATTGACATTGTTATTTCTGATTCCTCATCTGCTCATGCCAACTCTCTCACCTGGTATGTCTTTCTTTATCCTTTGATTCTAATAAATTCTAATCATTCATTGCTCAGAATCTAGTTCAACTACTACTCATTCTGAACTCTTTATCCCACTCTGTAACTATCTACCATTTCTTCAGTTTCTTTGTTATTATAATTTATTATGGCAATTAATTATTGACCAGAGATTCCTCTCTGCAACCATGTAGTTTCCTCGAGTATGTGGGATTTCTCTCTTCAACTAGACAGGAAGTTTATATCATATATTCAGAAAAATCGATTAACTTGTTTGTACATCCAAAAGGTTTTATTAAATATGTATTCAATTGCATTGTTACTGGCAATAAAGTTATTATTCCAAGAACTAAGAATGCATGTAAAACTCTAGTAGAAAGAAATATTGTACATTTAATGAGGATTTCATAAGTATTTTTATATTCATATGAGACTGAATAAATGAATTAATGAACAGTGATTAATCAGTAGGTTATCCTGAAAAAATCCTTATTGCAATCAAATATGGTTATTCTAATCAAAATTCCAGAAAAGTGAAATAATAAAAAGAGTTAAATAAAAGGTAAAGCACACCCAAAACTAAAAAATGGAAATAAATACATTTTTCAATTAGTCACTAGCACATTTCCTTCTTCAATAACAAAGATTATCTCAAGTGTCCATTGGTTCTCTATTTGCAATGCAGATCACTCATCCGTGAGTATCACCATATGTAAACTAGGTCTGTTAAGCATTAAAAAGGTTTTGTTGTAATTAAAAGTACATTCTTGTTTACCCAAGGGAAATTGGCCACTTTAATTTTCAGTATCCAGTGTGTTCTATCCTGTATCTGATGTGTTCGATCCTGTATCTGTGTTTTCAAATTACCCCCCATCCTAGTTACTCTGCTCTCCACATATTTATTCTCCCCTGCAAAGATCAATGTTACAGTCTATAGACAGACTCCACTCCATCTTTAAGAATCCTCCAGCCATAATGAGTGGAACATTGATAAACTGATATCTTTCTAAGGAAAACCAAGAGTACAAAACTAAGGAACTTAATTTGTTTTTTAATCCTTGCTTTTGATTCAGAAAATAGAATCAGTTACAGTCAAGGTGGAAAGTATGAAGTTATATGGTTTATTTAGAAAGGGAGTCAGTCTGGGCAATCCAGAAGGGAGCGAGTGGAAAGTATGAAATTGTATGGCCATTTTCACTTGTTTCATTCATTTTGTTCCTCTGTAGTATTTTCATCCTGAATATGCTCTATTCCTTAAAAAAAGTACTATCTTAAAAATCCACAAGTTGCTATCAGATGGGAGAGAAGGCTAACACTGAGTACTCCTAATGCATCAACACTATGTGGGAAGTTTAATCTGTTAGAACACCTTCTATGGAAAGATACTCCCACCCAGCTCAGACTGATTTAAATAAAAGAAAAAATCGTTTGGGTCACAAAACCCAATGTCTATGTTCTTATTTCACTGTGGCACAATATATTTAGGAATCTGTCTTTTTGTATCTCTCATCTTTATTTTTCCTTGTGTTAGATTTCTGTTAAGACATGATCTTGTTATGGTAACACCAAGATGTTTCAGACTAATATTTTATTATCTGTGGCAGAGGTCAGCAAACTACAGCCCATGGGCCAAATCTGTTCTGACACCTGTGTTTTTACATAGAGCTTACAGGAACACTACCAGACTTATTGGTTTATACATTGGTTAAGGCTGCTTTTGCACTACAAAGGCAGAGTGAGGAGTTACAGTAGAGACCAAATGACTCACAAACCTAATTTTAAAAAATACGACTCTTTATAGATACAGTGATCTGATCTATGAGCTATAGCAACATAAAATGGATTTTTTATAGTATTTCCCCACAAACGTCTTGGATAATGTCTCATTTGTGTTATGTGTCAATTTCTGTATCAGAAGCACTGGCCAAAGGTTTGGGTTTCCATAATAAGCCAATCTAGGTTCATGCACCCATGGATAAGGCTGGGATAGAGTCAGCCTCATCTGAATCACATAAATTGATGGTGAGAAAGAGGTTACTCCCAGAAGACATGTATGAAGAAAGAGTGGATTCTGGGTATATTAGTTTGCTAAGGCTGCGATAACAAATTCCCACACACTGTCTCAGACAACAGAAATTCATTGCAGTTTTGATCCCCAAATCAAGCAGTCAGCAGAGTTGGTCCCTCCTGAGAACTGTGATGTAAAGTTGCAAGATCTCTCTTGCATTGCAGATCTCTCTCCTTAGTTTGTAGATGGCCATCTTCTCTCTGTATCTCTTGCATGACATTCTCATGGTCCAAATTTCCCTTTTTTACAGAGAAATTTCTTCTTAAATTTAATTTTTATTTTGCTTTGGAATATAGATGATTTGCAATATGGTGTTAGTTTCAGATGTATAACTAAATTATTCACTTATACATACACATATATCCACTCTTTCAGATTCTTTTTCCATATGCTATTATAGAATATTGGGTAAAGTTCTCTGGGCTATACTGTAGGTCCTTGTTGATCACTTATTTATATATGTGATCATTTATTAACATTATATATGTTAATCTCAAACTCCTAATTTATCCTTACCCCTACATTTCCATTCTGGCAACCATAACTTTGTTTTTGAAGTCTATGAGTATGTTTCTGTTTGGTAAATGATTTCATTTGTATCTTTTTTTTATATTCCACATATAAGTGATATCATATGATATTTGTCTTTCTCTGACTTACTTCACTTGGTATGATAATCTCTAGGTTCATCTATCCATGTTGCTGCAAAGGGTGTTATTTAATTCTTTTTTATGGTGAAAATCAAAGAGGAAATAAAAAAATACATAGAGACAAATAATGAAAACACGACAAATTTCTCTTTTTTTGAAGACACCAGTCATATTATATTAGAGTCTATTCTAATGAACTCACCTTACATAATTGCATCTGCAACCACTCTATTTTCAAATAATTCTAACATAAGGTTAGGATTTCAGCTTAGTAGTAGTGTGTCCATAAACTTTGTAGGGACCCAAAAATCACCTCATAATACTGGGCCAGCAAAGATTAAATTATCCCTACAACTCTGTTATCTCTTTTCAGCTTGCCCAACTTCCCTACATATTTTGGGTCCAGTATTATGGCTTCATATTAGAGAATGAAAAAGTCATTAAAACGTACCTGAGAACTCAAATTAAGTGAGGAATCTTTAGAAGGGCTTCTCAAGTGGCTCAGTGGGAAAAGAATCCATGTACCAATGCAAGAAACACCAGAGACTGGGCTTCAATCCCAGGGTCAGGAAGATCCCCAGGAGGAGGAAATGGCAACCCATTGCTGTATTCTTGGCTGGAAAATTCCATGGATGGAAGAGGCTGGTAGCTACAGTCCATGCGGTCACATAGAGTCAGACACTATTGAGCTTGCGCACTACTACTACTAACTCTTTAGAAAATTACAAAGCTTTGGATTAGTATTTAAAACATTATTTAAAATGACAATGACTCTCTTTCAATAATATTTAGGTTCCAGACATTATACTATGAGGTCACCATACATTATTTCACTTCATTCTTACAATAAACATATGATTGACATTATTGTTTTTATTTATGGATGAAGAAAGAAACCCCAGAGAATTTAGGGATATAAGACTTGGGGAATTTGTAATTCTACCAAATGATACAGCAATTAAGAGGATAGAGTAAGAATTAGAAGTCAAATGTATATGAGTCCAGAGCCCAAATTCTTGGCACTCTTCTGCAATATTGAAAATAAATAAGATATGGACACAAAATGCTCCAAACTTGGGGAAAGAAAACAGTATCCTGGAAGCAGAAGGAGCCATAAAAAAGACTAGAGATTTTGTAGTTGGACTTCTTGTTTCCAATGATTGGCTAGTTTTGAGACGTAAGACAGCAAACCTAATCAAATCTCAATTTTGTATTCTGTAAAATAGAAGATGATGAAACCTACCTCATGAGATGGTCATGAAAATTAACTGAGATAACACATAAAAAGGGTTTTGAACAGTTTCTGGCACATTAATGCTAGATATCAGTTCAATTCAGTTACTAAGTTGAGTCCGACTCTTTGAGACCCCATGGACTGCAGCACTCCAGGCCTCCCTGTCCATCACCATCTTCTGGAGTTTACCCAAACTCATGTCCATTGAGTTGGTGATGCCATCCAACCATCTCATCTTCTGTTGTCTCCTTCTCCTCCCACCTTCATCTTTCCTAGCATCAGGGTATTTTCAAATGAGTCAGTTCTTCACATCAGGTGGCCAAAGTATTGGAGTTTAAGCTTCAGTATCAGTCCTACCAATGAACACTCAGGACTGATCTCCTTTAGGATGGACTGCTTAGATCTGTTTGCAGTCCAAGGGACTCTCAAGAGTCTTCTCCAACAGCACAGCTCAAAAGCATCAATTCTTTAGTACTCAGCTTTCTTTATAGTCCTACTTTCACATCCATACATAATTACTGAAAAAACCATAGCCTTGACTGGATGAAACTTTGTTGGCAAAATAATGTCACTGTTTTTAATATGCTGTCTAGGTTGGTAAAACTTTCCTTCCAAGGAGCAAGCGTCTTTTAATTTCATGGCTGCAATCACCATCTGCAGTGATTTTGGAGCCCAAAAAAATAAAGTATGCCACTGTTTCCACTGTTTCCCCATCTATTTCCCATGAGGTGATGGGACCGGATCCCATGATCTTAGTTTTCTGAATGTTGAGCTTTAAGCCAACTTTTTCACTTTCCTCTTTCACTTTCATCAAGAGGCTTTTTAGTTCTTCTTCACTTTCTGCCATAAGGATGGTGTCATCTGCATATCTGTGGTTATTGATATTTCTCCCGGCAATCTGGATTCCAGGTTGTACTTTGTCCAGCCCAGCGTTTCTCATGATGTACTCTGCACATGAGTTAAATAAGCAAGGTGACGATATACAGCCTTGATGTACTCATTTTCCTATTTGGAACCAGTCTGTTGTTCCATGTCCAGTTCTAACTGTTGATTCCTGGCCTGCATGCAGATTTCTGAAGAGGAAGGTCAGGTGATTGGGTATTCCCATCTCTTTCAGAATTTTCCATAGTTTGTTATAATACACACAGTCAAAGGCTTTGGCATAGTCAATAAAGCAGAAATAGATATTTCTCTGGAACTCTCTTGCTTTTTGATGGTCCAACAGATGTTGGCAATTTGATCTCTGGTTCCCCTGCCTTTTCTAAATCCAGCCTGAATGCTAGATACAGTTGTGGTTAATATAATTACAAGTATTGTGATTTTCAATGCCATTAATATTTTTTCCTCAACTGTATAATAATTGTTAATAAATTCATGTATAATTAATAAACTCACATATGATTTATTAATAAATAATAAATTTAAAAATGTTATTTCCATTAAGATGTTTATGCCCCTCCCTTTATATGATTTCAGTTCAGTTCAGTTGTTCAGTCGTGTCTGACTCTTTGCGACCTAATGGACTGCAGCATGCCAGGCCTCTCTGCCCATCACCAATTCCTGGAGTTTACTCAAACTCATGTCCACTGAGTCAGCGATGCCATCCAACCATCTAATCCTCTGTCATCCCCTTCTCCTCCAGCCTTCAATCTTTCCCAGCATCAGGGTCTTTTCCAGTGAGTCAGCTCTTCATATCAGGTGGCCAAAGTATTGGAGTTTCAGCTTCAACACCAGTCCTTCCAATGAATATTCAGGACTGATTTCCTTTAGGATTGACTGGTTGGATCTCCTTGCTGTCCAAGGGACTCTCAAGAGTCTTCTCCAACACCACAGTTCAAAAGAATCAATTTTGTGGCACTCAGCCTCATCAATTCTTCAGCTGCTCCAGGGCCTACCATCTTACTGGGGTTTCTCTGACCTTGATGTGGGATATCTCCTCACGGCCGATATGATTTCAAACCCTTTCCAAAAATAAACATATAAATTAATTCAATTTTTAAAAATAAAAAATATATGGTGGAAATGGCATCACCTCTTTAATTCTTCAAACAAGAACAGCAAATTATTAATCATTTATAAGACTTCTTGATGTTAATGACATAAATAGCAAGCTAGAATACACCTGACTTCTTACAGAATGAATGAAACAAGTCACTTTTCACAGTTTCATATTGAACGAGCTTCATATCATGGAACTATAGAAAAAATAAAGCTGGAAATACAGCTTTTCTTTAACATATAGCCAGATTTTTTTAAAAAATCCTTATCTGTAGGATCCATTAAAAATCGCAATCTAAAAATGTGCTAAAATGAAAAGGACAAGAAAAAGTTGCTAGTGGCATTTCCATAATGGGTAATTTGAAACTGCCAAGGACAGAAATGGTATGAACCTAACAAAAGCAGAGGATATTAAGAAGAGTTGGCAAGAATACACAGAAGAACTGTACAAAAAAGATCTTCACGACCCAGATAATCACCATGGTGTGATCACTCATCTAGAGCCAGACAATCTGGAATGTGAAGTCAAGTGGGCCTTAGGAAGCATCACCATGAACAAAGTTACTGGAGGTGATGGAATTCCAGTTGAGCTATTTCAAATCCTAAAAGATGATGCTGTGAAAACACTGCACTCAATATGCCAGCAAATTTGGAAAACTCAGCAGTGGCCACAGGACTCGAAAAGGTCAGTTTTCATTCCAATCCCAAAGAAAGGCAATCCTAAAGAATGCTCAAACTACCACACAATTGCACTCATCTCACATGCTAGTAAAGTAAGGCTCAAAATTCTCCAAGCCAGGCTTCAGCAATACGTGAACCGTGAACTTCTAGATGCTCAAGCTGGATTTAGAAAAGGCAGAGGAACCAGAGATCAAATTGCCAACATCCACTGGATCATTGAAAAAGCAAGAGAGTTCCAGAAAAACATCCATTTCTGCTTTATTGACTATGCCAAAGCCTTTTACTGTGTGGATCACAATAAACTGTGGAAAATTCTGAAAGAGATGGGAATACCAGACCACCTGACCTGCCTCTGGAGAAACCTATAAGCAGGTCAGGAAGGAACAGTTAGAACTGTACATGGACCAACAGACTGGTTTCAAATCGGGAAAGTACATAAAGGCTGTATATTGTCACCTTGCTTATTTAACTTATATGCAGAGCACATCATGAGAAATGCTGGGCTGGAAGAAGCACAAGCTGGAATTAAGATTGCTGAGAGAAATATCAATGACCTCAGTTATGCAGTGGAGAAGGCAATGGCAATGCACTCCAGTACTCTTGCCTGGAAAATCTCATGGACAGAGGAGCCTGGTGGGCTGCAGTCCATGGGATTGTGAAGAGTCGGACACGACTGAATGACTTCACTTTCACTTTTCACTTTCATGCATTGGAGAAGTTAATGGCAACCCACTCCAGTGTTCTTGCCTGGAGAATCCCAGGGACGGGGGAGCCTGGTGGGCTGCCGTCTAAAGGGTTGCACAGAATCAGACACGACTGAAGTGACTTAGCAGCAGCAGCAGCAGCAGCAGCACACACGAAGATGACACCACCCTTTTAGCAGAAAGTGAAGAAGAATTAAAGAGTCTCTTGATGAAAGTGAAAGAGGAAAGTGAAAAAGCCGGCTTAAAGTCAACATCTAGAAAACAAAGATCATGGCATCTGGTCCCATCACTTCATGGCAAATAGTTGGGAAAACAGTGGAAACAGTGGGAGACTTCAATATCGGGGGCTCCAAATTCACTGCAGGTGGTGACTGCAGCCATGAAATTAAAAGACACTTGCTCCTTTGAAGAAAAGTTATGACCAACCTAGACAGCATATGAAAAAGCAGAGATATTACTCTGCCAACAAAGGGCCATCTAGTCAAGGCTACGGTTTTTCCAGTAGTCATGTATGGATGTGAGAGTTGCACTGTAAAGAAAGCTGAGCACTGAAGAATTGATGCTTGAACTGTGGTGTTGGAGAAGATTCTTGAGAGTCCCTTGGACTGCAAGGAGATCCAACCAGTCCATCCTAAAGGAAATCAGTCCTGAGTATTCATTGGAAGCACTGATGCTGAAGCAGAAACTCCAATAATTAGGCCACCTGATGTGAAGAACTGACTCATTGGAAAAGACTCTGATGCTGGGAAAGATTGAAGGCACGAGGAGAAGGGAATGACAGAGGGTGAGATGGTTGGATGGCATTACTGACTCGATGGACATGAGTTTGAGTAAACTCCAGGAGTTGGTGATGGACACGGACAGGCCTGGCATGTTGCAGTCCTGGGGTCTCAAAGTGTTGGAAATGACTGAGGGACTGAACTGAACTGAAACTGCCAAGAGCTAAGGGGTAAATAAATCACTGTATTATGTACTGAGATGCATATAAAAGATTTCTTAATTCACTGTGTATAGATTTTGACATTACCAAGTCTTAGGCTTTCCTATAAGAAAAATACAGTGACTTTCTTCTGTTTAAGGTTCTTAAAGATGACTAGATTGTCTTGTGTATCTTACTCCACTCAGCAACTGGGTCCTGATCAGAATTTATTTAAAAGAACAAGAGTTCTGTGTTTGAGTAGAACAAAAAATGTCCCATCATTTTAAGTGGAGGGAAAAGGCACAGGAATTTATATGGGCAATTGGGTGCACTTTTTCTCAAGTGACAACTTAGATTATTAAGAGAAGATCAAGAGAAAGATATACTATTGACCAATTTGTGCCAGTGATAAAATGAAGTTGACATTCCCTGAATGCCTTATTTTATCCAACAAATTCCCAACCAAACCCACTGGACTGCTGGCTTTGATTAAGAAGAAACCCTTGCACAAAACAGTTTTTTAATTTTAGTGTCCCTGTGAGCAGATGGTTTATCCCTATAATCTCTCCTAAACCTCAGAATCTTTTTTCTAATTTGGTTGTATATTCACATGTACCTATTTTTATTATTCGAGATGATATGTTAATTCTCAGTGAAATATTGTAATCTCCTACGTAGAATGCAAAAGCTGAAAAAAAATGTCTACAGCTATCAGAGCATTACTGATATTTACTGGAAATGTAAGACCTGTGAAGACTTTCACATCTACAAGTTATGAACTATATATACTTTTACAGACTTCATTGATGAAAATCAAGATTAATTGGGAACTTTGTTATAACATTTCACTTACAGTAATAGATAATGATGATTTTGACAAGCCCCTAGTTCATTCTTCTTAAAATATGATTTTAAGACAACATTTGTGTTCTTGACTCCCTTATGAACTCATTAGGTAAGTTCAGACACAGACCCTCAAATTTACTACTATGCAATTCATTCCTTCCCTTCCCCTATCCTTGGCTCCTGCATTATTCATTCTGACTTTGTGACTGCATGGTGGAAAAAAACTCAGAATTGCAAGTCCAGAAGCCTGGTTTCTAGTTCCATTTCCACTGAACCCATCTTCTACTTTCATTTGTCTTTTCTCTGTATTAATACTTTCCAAATTGACTTTTACAAAATGTCATGGCCCCACCCAAGTTTACATTCCAGGACCTGGGAATATGGGAGAGTATAAAAGGAGTGAAAGGAAGGGACCAGCAGCTTTAGTTGTCAATTGGAATACATAGCAGAGAAGAATCACTTCCCAGTGAGAAAAACATATCCTTAGTAGTCCATAGACTTACATTGAATGATCCCTCTGCTCACTTCCCACCCCGAAGTTCTATGAAAATGTCTATAAATCAAAACCAAAGAAGCTGATAAGTTTTTTGAGTTAAGTTTTCTTTTAAATACAGAATGTTAAATAGTTTCAAAATGAAATTTGCATTTTTATTTTTGGAATGATATCAAAGGAGACTGGAGGAAGGGAATAGTTCCTAGGATCATAGAATGCATAGTCTTGATCAGCACTCAAATGGTGGTTAACTGTCTCCAAGATTAAAACCCTCTTTAAAATGGGATAATATTTTTTGTGTTATTTCAGACTTTTTGGCATCTAGCAAAAGCAAATATGGTTATATTTGCTTTTATGCCATTTGTGAGGTAAACAGTTTTATTCATTGCCCCCTAAAATAACTGTACCCCATAGTAAACAAATAACTTTTTCCCTCTAGCCTGTTTTGCATAAGTATTATAGTCCTACAAGCATTCTTGATCCAAATAATTACTACATCACTGCTATTCACATAGACAGTGGTAAAGTCCTGATTTCCATCCAACAGAAACATAGTAGCATGATCATATTTCAAATCTGATTTGTAAAGTTTACAGGATATGAAAGTATAGCAGCCAAGGAGATATGCTCTCAGAACTCTCTTTAAAAGAACCCGCTTCAAGGAGCACGGCTGAATCACAGCATTCAGCTACAGCCCATTTGTATTTCTTGGGGATAACACTAATGAATGATAAAGGGAGAGGAATACAAGGAGCAGGCAGAGCCTTCAGACTATGACACAGGTGTGACGCTTAGGGAAGGAGAAGAGAAGGAAGGGTGATTGGGTAGGAAGCGCCTCAGTGAATGGTATAGAACTTTATACTTCACTCAGTATGCAGCCACACTTGTCCTGGGCTGCTCCCAGCCAATGACTGAACATACCATGACCACTGGTCCCAGCCCACTTATTCCTGAAGTGAACACATTGGCAACATTGGCACAGGAACTCCACAACATTGTACACAGACAACAGAAGTAGACAGTCCATTCCAGTGTCTTCCTCAATGAAAACATGGCGAGGAAAGATTAATTTATTTGTTCATTTATTCATCCATTTACTTAATCAATAAATATTTATTGAAGCACTTACATAGGCCAGGCACCAAGATTGAATACTATATTAGAATAACACCATTTCAGTCAACGTCTAAATCTTAAATACGTTAGTTCATGAGGCTCTTGTGATTTTGTTAATGCCTAGGTACTGTCTTCAGGGAAATGTCACATGCACAAGTGCATGTAAGGAAATTCTGCATAATATGAGAGGTTTCATGAACATAATTGAGTTCCTTTCATAAACAGCTTGAGTTCCTGCCTTTTTCCTGAATTCATTAGCTCACATGATAGTCCTGTTATAGTAACTAGATTTCCACCACGTTCTTCCACACCAAAGTCTCTGCTTTTGATTACTTTTCTACAATCTAGTTTTTCTCAGTTTCTTTTTATTTCTTTTCTTAGGGATTAGAGTCCAGTCTCTGAAATAGAGATTGCCTTCTCCTGAATTGCAACATTGTTTTCTGAGATTTCCCTTCAAGACTGACAAATATTATTTCTGACCTGCATAATTCCAGTAACTTCCTAACTTATGCCCATATCCCCAGTACTTCCCCATTCCACTCGGTCACATTCTGATGTCAGATGTACACCCCTGAAGCACAGATTTGGTCATGACCTTCCTTGACTATAGCAGGAAAATACACAATGCTTTACACACAAAAGATCTATTTCAAATTCTATTCCCATACAATTCCTCTACATGAAATCCATGCCCAGAGAAACTCCAATCTTTGCTTGTCATTGGAAACAAGGTTCATTGTCTTGTCTCAATGCTTTTTCTCACCTAAATGTCCTTCTGTCACATTTTATGCTAATCTCTGCCCATATGTCAAAGCCTAAATCAAATGTCTTCTCCTTTATAACATACGTGGGAGAGAAATCATTATTAGGATGGAAATCAAATTGATTATGTGGGAATGGAAAACACAAAATTAATGTAAAAATTATTTTTAAAGTGGAAGTAACCATAATTAGTTCCTTATTTTGAACATGAAGATTAATTTTAGATACCAGCCTCATCAGGCTGCTGTGGCCATCTTTAGACAGTGTATTAAAAACCAGAGACATGATTTTGCCAACAAAGGTCTGTATAGTCAAAGCTGTGGCTTTTCCAGTAGTTGTGTATGAATGTGAAAGTTGGACTATAAAGAAGGCTAAGCACCAAAGAATTGATGTTTTCAAACTGTGGTGCTGAAGACTCTTGAGTCCCTTGGATAACCAAGAGATCAAACCACTCAATCCTGAAGGAAATCAACCCTGTATACTCTTTGGAAGGACTGCTGCTGAAGCTCCAATACTTTGGCCACCTGATGTGAAGAGCTGACTCATTAGAAAAGACCCTGATGCTGGGAAAGATTGAGGGCAAAAGGAGAAGGGGGTGACAGAGGATAAGATGGTTGGATGGCATCACTGACTCAATGGACATGAGTTTGAGCAAGCTCCTGGAGCTAGTGAAGAACAGGGGAAGCCTGGCATGCTGCAGTCCATGGGGTTACAAAATGTTGGACATGACTTAGTACCTGAACACAACAAAAATAAACCACCATTATTTAGGACCCGCACTGTATCCAGCTCAGTGTACAAATCCAAAAAAGAGATGTTTATAAAATGATTCAAGGCCTCATAGCTTTTAGAGTAAAGTTAACATTTGAATGTAGGCTTGTCTAATAGCTTATAAAATGGCCTTAACCATGAGTAAATGACTTGGAAGTTTGTAGCTCAAGGGGATTATTTGTTTTGTGAATGAAAGAAAATATAAGAATTTCATCTTTGAAATGTTAATTTTGAGCATCTAAATAATGTTTAAAAGGAGATATCACCAGTTAATTGCAAATGTGGGACTAGAACTCAGGAAAGAAATCATTAATATAAATATTGATTTAAGAGTCATTTATATGATGGCAAGAGACAAAGTTCTATGAGTAAATGCATCATCAAATGAGAGAACATGTACAGAAAAGAGAAGGAAACCCAAAGCCAATATTGTAGGAAACACTGAATGAATGATAATGAGAAATAAATCAAAAGAGAGAATCCAGGGGAGTTTCAATACATAACACAGCATCCAATAGTATCATAATGGAAAATGGAAAATAAATTGGTGGCAACTTAGCATGCATGCACACACTATTTTTAGGGGATCCCTGAACAAGAAGTCATTGCACAGAAAATGGAAAGAGTTCAAGGAGTAATTCATGTTGATGTTTTTGACTTTATCAAAGAAGAGAGTTGGCTCTGGGGTCTGGATTGTTTATAGAAAAACTCTTCTAAGTGTTATTAAGTAGTATTGACTCCCCTAAGAAACTATATTCCCCATGCTGAGGGACTTTCCAGGGATTGTGATCCATCTAAGTCCTTATAACTGCCCTACATGCTGACTGAGTAAAACAACACATTTTATTTTGGACAATTGTTCTTTTTCAGTTGAATGGTAGAATTCTGAAGACATCACCACTTAGTTTCCAAATGACAGTTATTCAACTGAAAATGTTGACCATCCACTGTAATTTGGTGATTGCAGTGTTCAAAGTCCATTGTGATTACATATTACACTAGACTGCAAAGTTTCTCAGGATAGAGTCAATGTAATATTATCTCAATACCCATTGACTAGTACACCCTTCACAAATACAAACACATACACACACACTCATTTTCCTCTAGCACCAAATATGACACATATATTAGGCATTCAAAAGAGGTTGTTGAATGAATTAATGAATGAAAGAGAAGATAAATGAACAAATACGTTGGTAAGTGAAAGAAAGCAGATAAATGCATTTGTAGAGACATAAATATAAATGAATAGAAATTGTATTCCATGTAGCAAGGTTATATAATTAGTACATAGGCTGTGTGTGTATGCGTGTGTGTGTGCATGCTCTCAGCCGCTCACTGCTGTCTGACTCTTGTGACCCCCTGGACTATAGCCTGCCAGGCTCCTCTGTCCATGGAGTTTTAAAGGCAAGAATACTGGAGTGGATTGCTATTTCCTTTTCCAGGGATTCTTCCCTATTCAGGAATAGAACCCGTTTACTGCATTGGCAGATGGATTCTTTACCACCAAGCCACCTAGGGAGCTCATACATAGGCTAAAAGGTACAAAAATTTAAAAAAAAAAATCTTTTTAAAGATGAACTGTCTACAATGACACAAGCTACCTCACACGGTATATTAAGTGTTCAAGTAAAATTTTGATAGCTGACAAAGAGATAGCAAAGTTTAGTTTTTCCTTATGGAATATTTATTTAGACTATCTCTGAAGTACAAAATGTAGCATTACATTTAAAAAAAATAATGTTTCAACAGATACAAAAATGTAAAATAAACAGTTTGGTAAATGTTCTTGTCTATGTTGTCTCTTTTAGACAATAGCTTTTGCACTTTTGCATTTATGAGAATGTCTATTTCATTAAAAATAATGATAGCATTCATTATTGAATAATATCAGTCAGAAAAGTTAGGTTAGGCTGTGGTAATCAACCCTAGACCTCAATTGCCTAAAACAGGAAAGTTTATCTCTCACTTAGTTTACACATCCATTCTGGCTTGGCTGTGCTGGCCTCTAACTAGAGAGCTGAATCTATCATCTGGTATATCACACATTTCCATTACAGGCAAAAGGGCACAGAGCAAATGATGTAGCAGCTCTAAAAGGGCTTCCCAAGAAGTGACATATCTTACTTCCCTCAAGTGGCATTGGTCAAAACAAGTTACCTCATGAGGCACAAGTGAACAAATTACTATATAACGTAGTCAAAGAGTAAGGTTTTTTTGTTTGTTTTAATTCAATTATTCTCCCTGAAACAACCTCACCATATATATATGACGTGTGTGTATGTATGTGTGTTTTACAAACTTTCAAAGTTAGAATGCAGAATTCACAAATCTAAGACTTCAAATCTCAGGACCAGTTATTTATGCACTGCTTACCATATGCCAGGCTCAGCACAAAGTACAGAAGATGAAATACTAGGTAACCAAACCACAGTCCTTGCCTTTGAAGAATACTTGTACTAATGGAGGAGATGAAAAAATAAATAATTCATAATGAAAGATGTACTTGCTGTTGTGGCAGAGAAATTAATTCCACGTGGAAGGGTCAAAGAAGACTACATTGATATGTGAGGAATATTTAAATGGGCAAATGGGAATTGGTCAAATGAAAAATGGCAGATGAGATGATGCGAGGTGGGTTGTCATTCCTATCAAAGGAAATGGTATTTGGAAAGATATGGGGACATTCCAATGCATTGTACCCCACTGAGACAGAAAGTCTTTAATTGTGATTATGAATGGAGCTCCCAAAGAAGGTACCCCAAGATGAATCCAAAGACAGGCCAAGGCAGGAAATGAGTGTCTTAAGCATTACATAATCTGTCTTGATGATCTAGTTTTCGGAGTGTTCCATGTTGTTCCTTATGAACATCAATGATGTCTACTCCTTAAAGATAAAATTATAAAAGTACTTTATAATGCATTTAAAAATCTTATAATCATCATTATGGCTGACATATAATAGTAGTGGAGTGAAAGTCACTCAGTCGTGTCCGACTCTTGTGACCCCATGGACTGTAGCCCACCAGGTTCCTCTGTCCATGGGGTTCTCCAGGCAAGAATACTGGAGTGGGTTGCCATTTCCTTCTCCATACTTTTGAGATATTGCCAAAACACGTGAAAAATTAAAATAGGCTATATTTATGCACCACTTAAAAAATTTAAAATACAAGCTGTTTTCCTTAAACAAAGAGATCTGATTTTACTTAAACACAAAGACCACAAAAGATTGAGGGGAAATATATATATACAAACAATGAATTAAACACTTAAATTTCATTCTGTTCAAGTCCAAAAGGGAAGCCTGCCAGGACCAAACTCAGATGACCCTGAGTTGTACAAGTAAGCCTTTAAGTTATTGGGACCTGAAAGTCTCCACCAGGATTTTACAAAGTAGAAACTAAATCTGAAACTAAACCCCAAGTCAAAATCATTCTTTTCTGGAGTCACCAAATTCCATGTCCTCTGAACACATTCACCACCGAGGTAATATTAAGGCCAGCCCTGTTTTGGTTGCTAAGGCTATTCAGCCTGGTCCCTAAAATATTAACTAGAATCTTTAAAATGAAATAGCAATGCTAAAAATAGCTGTTGCAACTGCTTCATACTAATAGTCCATTCTACTAATAAAACCCAAAACAGATATGATAAACTTATTAAAATAATAGAAAGTTTGAGAGAAATCCTGGATGATATTGGTCAGTAATGGAGACAGTATATAAAGACTTTGTAACAGCAGACTTTGTAACTTTGTCCAAGTTAAAATGACTCTTAAATATTGCCTCTGGTACCTGTCCTAGAAATGAATTTTTTCTTTTACAATTTAATATTAACTAAAAAGAAGAAGAAAGACAAATTTCATCATAAGCCTAAACTAGAGCCGTATTAACTTCCATTAAGAAGCAGAATTGTGGAATATTAGACATGTGGTATATAATATTTGGATATTCAGGTCTTTAGAAATGCATATATTGAGAAATTAAGTATTAAAGAACCTTTCAGAGAGTCAAAACAACACCCTACATAAGGGTTTTTGTTGTTCAGTCACTAGACTTGTACTCCACTCTTTTGTGACCCCACAGACTGTAGCCCACCAGGCTCCTCTGTTCACAGGATTTTCCAGTGATTTTTAAGTCCAAGAATACTGGAGTAGGTTGCCCTGTCCTCCTCCAAGGGATTTTCCTGGGGGCAATGAACCTGCATCTCCTGCATTGGCAGGCAAATTCTTTACCACTGAGCCACCAGGGAAGCCCTAGGGCAAAGAAAAATTTTTTCACATATTGTTTCTACGAAGACTTAGAATATTTCTTTCATGAGAAATGAATCCTTCAACAATCATCTCCTATACAGCAATCAAAATTTCTTCTATTGAAAAAGCTCTAATTTGTGTGACATTGGGAATAAACTCCCAGAATTTAACTTTCTAGACAGAAAGTATTAGCTTAGCATGACAGGCACAGTATCAGACAGCTTAGGCTGCCCTAACAAAATACCACAGACTAGACAATTTAAACTATGAAACTATTTTCTCACAGTTACGGAGGCTAGAAATCTCAGCTCAAGGCGCAGTCATGTTTGGCTTCTGGTGAGAGCACTCATTTTCTTGCTTTATCTTCTGGCCTTATCCTCACATGGCCTTCCTCTGTGGTGCATGGACAGAACTCTCGTTCCTCTTCCTCTTCTTATAAGGACACCATTCCCATCTGATTAAATCCCCACCATTATAACTTTATTCATTTAACTTTAATTACCTCCTTATGAGTGTCACTGCTGGCTCAGTTGGTAAAGAATCTGCCTACAATACAGTAGACGTGGGTTCCATCCCTGGGTGGGTAAGATTCCTTGGAGAAGGAAATAGCAACTCACTCCAGGATTCTTGTCTGGGAAATCTCAAGGACAGAGGAGCCTGGCAGGCTACAGTCCCTGGGGTTGCAAGAGTTGGACATGACTGAGTGACTAAACCACCCCAACCAGCACCTGATGGGCCTTTCCTCCAAATGTAGTCACCTTGGTGGTTAGGAATTCAGTATATGAAGTGACACAATTCAGGGCATACGAATTCTTACTTAGAAATATTTTAAAACCTCCTATTATATTCATAGTCCTTCAGGCAAAAGCTACTCAAACCCTGGCGATGTTAACATCAGTTGGCAGAAATTTCCTGCAAAAGGAAAACCTTGAGACAGTTGAGGAAATAAGAAAGATTACCTCTCTACCTTCTCGTTAAGCAGCATCCTGTGGTGAATCCAACAGTGCCGCCCGCTATGTCACCATAACACTTTAAATGCAATAATATGTACCACCAAGATCTCCATGCCTTCTTTGCCCAATTTGTCAAATTGTACCGGCACTAGTGATAAAAAACCCGCCTGCCAATGCAGAAGACATAAGAGACACGAGTATGATCTCCGGCTTGGGAAAATCCCACAGAGAAGACAATGGTACCCACTCCAGCATTCTTGACTGGAGAATCCCATGGATAGAGGAGCCTGGCAGGCTACTGTCCACTGGGTCACAAAGAGTCAGACACAAATGAAGTGACTTAGCATGCATGCACACTATAGTTTGGTTCTCAAATATCCATCTGAGAAGTTTGGCTAATGAGACTGCATTTTAGTTAAATGAAAGAGATATTGTTTTAGATAGCAAAATAAAATCCTATCACAACTCAATAAATAGAGATGGAAATTTAAACAGATAAAATGCAGAGTCATGTTACAGCAAGGTTAATCAGATAAATCTTTGCAGCTTCCTGACTGGAAGTTTAAGGTGCTAAGAGTCAATACTCAGTCATTTAATTTCTGAATTTTGAATATTGGTAGGTGCATTATCACCATATTTTACTGTATTTCATTTTAGTTATCAATTAAATGATAAAGGGTTCACAAGGTATGCTTTGAAATTAATCTTTGTTTAGCATGAATTCCATAGAAATATACAATTCACTTTCCTTTCTGGTGAAACCTTTAAGATCATATATTTTTCAGACTGTGCCCCGACCTTGTCCTGAAGTCTAAAGGTAGAATGCAGTGACAAGAGTGGAGATACCAATAGGAGAGGCAAGAAAGAGTAGGCTTCAGGGTAACATCAGGAGGCATGAGAGGGTGTTGGCTAAAAGCTCATCATTCAGGCTACATCTGCTTTCAAATTCCTTTTTTCCTGGTTCCTTGTTGAGTCATTATTTTGAACAAGGCCTTCATTTTTTTCTGAAAGCCCAAAGGTCCTTATCTGAAATCAAATAAAAACACCTACCCACCTCATAGGGTCATCCTCAAGATTAAATGCCATAATATTTGTGAAGTACACAGCATTATGCCTTGTGTATCCTACAGCTACAAATGGTAGAAATTATTTTAGTATTAATGCCACTAGCCATGATGCTGGCAAAAGGGAGATTTCTCATTGTGAAAAGTTTGATGTTATAGAATAGTTGTAAATTAATGTTCAAATTCAAGGACATGCCTATAAAGATCTTTAGACAAGTTTCTGCTTAACTTAGAATGTCACTTGCCATTTGGTCAGATATACTAATTCTATTAAGCTGTATTATTCAAGGTTATTCATTAGAGGTCTAACTCCACTCAGCCATTAGAATGAGAATGAGATTAGAAGACTAGAATTTCCCCAGCATTTTGCTTCCAATAAAGAAGCAAGTTCTCACAACAATTCTCACTTCCCAGATGGCACAGAGGGCACAGAAGCTCAGAAAGGTTAAGTGAATTGTTCAGATTATCCCAGATCCTAAGTATATACGCTAAGCTTTAGGTGACACATTGACAAAGATCACTAATAGGTATATTCTTGCTTGCATGCATGCTCAGTTGCTCAGTTGTATCCAACTTTTTGCAATCCCATAGACTGTAGCCCTCCCCTCTCCGAGCCCCTTCCCCCCTAACCCCCAGCCACCCCCCACCCCCTGCCCAGGCTCCTCTCTATATGGAATTTTCCTGGCAACAATACTGGAGTGGGTTGCCATTTCCTTCCAGAGGATATTCCCGCCTGAGGGATGAAACCCACATCTCCTCTGTCTCCTGCTTTGGCAGGCAGATTCTCTACCACTGCACCACCTGGGAAGCCCATATTCTAAGTACAGTCAGTTCAGTTCAGTTGCTCAGTCGTGTCCGAATCTTTGTAACCCCATGAATCGCAGCACGCCGGGCCACCCTGTCCATCACGAACTCCCGGCGTTTATTCCAACTCATGTCCATCGAGTCGGTGATGCCATCCAGCCATCTCATCCTCTGTCGTCCCCTTCTGCTGCTCCTGCCCGCAATCCCACCCAGCATCAGGGTCTTTTCCAATGAGTCAGTTCTTTGCATCAGGTGGCCAAAGTATTGGAGTTTAAGCTTCAGCATAAGTCCTTCCAAGGAACACCCTGGACTGATCTCCTTTAGGATGGACTGGTTGGATCTCCTTGCAGTCCAAGGGACTCTCAAGAGTCGTCTCCACCAACACAGTTCAAAAATATCAATTCTTCAGCATTCAACTTTCTTCACAGTCCAACTCTCACATCCATACATGACCAATTTTGGAAAAACCATAGCCTTGACTAGACAGACCTTTGTTGACAAAGTAATGTCTCTGCTTTTTAATATGCTATCTAGGTTGGTCATAACTTTCCTTCCAAGGAGTAAGCGTCTTTTAATTTCATGGCTGCAATCGCCATCTGCAGTGATTTTGGAGCCCAAAAAAAATAAAGTTTGATACTGTTTCCACGGTTTCCCCATATTTGCCATGAAGTGATGGGACTGGATGCCATGATCTTAGTTTTCTGAATGTTGAGCTTTAAGCCAACTTTTTCACTCCTCTTTCACTTTCATCAAGAGGCTTTTTAGTTCCTCTTCACTTCTGCCATAAGGGTGGTGTCATCTGCATATCTGAGGTTATTGGTATTTCTCCCAGCAATCTTGATTCCAGCTTGTGCTTCTTCCAGCCCAGCGTTTCTCATGATGTACTCTGTATATAAGTTAAATAAGCAGGGTGACAATATACAGCCTTGATGTACTCCTTTCCCTATTTGGAACCAGCCTGTTGTTCCATGTCCAGTCCTAACCGTTGCTTCCTGACCTGCCTATAGGTTTCTCAAGAGGCAGGTCAGTTGGTCTGGTATTCCCATCTCTTTCAGAATTTTCCACAGTTTATTGCGATCCACACAGTCAAAGGCTTTGGAGTAGTCAATAAAGCAGAAATAGATGTTTTTCTGGAACTCTCTTGCTTTTTCGATGATCCAGCAGATGTTGGCAATTTGATCTCTGGTTCCTCTGCCTTTTCTAAATCCAGCTTGAGCATCTGGAAGTTCACAGTTCATGTATTGCTGAAGCCTGGCTTGGAGAATTTTGAGCATTACTTTACTAGCATGTGAGATGAGTGCAATTGTGCGGTAGCTTGAGCATTCTTTGGCCTTGCGTTTCTTTGGGATTGGAAAGAAAACTGACCTTTTCGAGTCCTGTGGCCACTGCTGAGTTTTCCCAGTTTGCTGGCATATTGAGTGCAGCACTTTCACAGCATCATCTTTCAGGATTTGAAATAGCTCAACTGGAATTTCATCACTTCCACTAGCTTTGTTTGTAGTAATGCTTTCTAAGGCCCTCTTGACTTCACATTCCAGGATGTCTGGCTTTAGGAGTGATCACACCATCGTGATTATCTGGGTCATGAAGATTTTTTTGTACAGTCCTGTGTATTCTTGCTACCTCTTCTTAATATCTTCTGCTTCTGTTAGGTCCATACCATTTCTGTCCTTTATTGAGCCCATCTTTGCATGAAAGCTTCTCTTGGTATCTCTATTTTCTTGAAGAGATCTCTAGTCTTTCCCATTCTGTTGTTTTCCTCTATTTCTTTGCACTGATCACAGAGGAAGGCTTTCTTATCTCTCCTTGCTATTCTTTGGAACTCTGCATTCAGATGGGAATATCTTTCCTTTTCTCCTTTGCTTTTTGCTTCTTTTCCTTTTACAGCTATGTGTAAGGCCTCCTCACACAGCCATTTTGCTTTTTTGCATTTCTTTTCCATGGGGATGGTCTTGATCCCTGTCTCCTGTACAGTGTCATGAACCTCTGTCCATAGTTCATCAGGCACTGTGTCTATCAGATCTAGTCCCTTGAATCCATTTCTCACTTCTGCTGTATAATCATAAGGGATTTGATTGCAGTCATACCTGAATGGTCTAGTGGTTTTCCCTACTTTCTTCAATTTAAGTCTGAATTTGGCAATAATGTGTTCATGATCCAAGCCACAATCAGCTCCCAGTCTTGTTTTTGCTGACTGCATAGAGCGTCTCCATCTTTGGCTGCAAAGATTATAATCAATCTGATTTTGGTGTTGACCATCTGGTGATGTCCATGTGTAGAGTCTTCTCTTGTGTTGTTGGAAGAGGGTGTTTGCTATGTCCAGTGCGTTCCTCTGGCAAAACTCTATTAGCCTTTGCCCTGCTTCATTCCGTAGTCCAAGGCCAAATTTGCCTGTTACTCCAGGTGTTTCTTGACTTCCTACTTTTGCATTCCAGTCCCCTATAATGAAAAATGCACTTTTTGGGGTGTTAGTTCTAAAAGGTCTTGTAGGTCTTCATAGAACCATTCAACTTCAACTTCTTCAGTGTTACTGGTTGGGCCACAGATTTGGATTACTGTGATATTGAATGGTTTGCCTTGGAAATGAGCAGAGATCATTCTGTCATTTTTGATATTGCACCCAAGTACTGCATTTTGGATTCTTTTGTTGACTATGATGGCTACTCCATTTCTTCTAAGGGATTCCTGCTCACAGTAGTAGATATAATGGTTATCTGAGTTAAATTCACCCATTCCAGTCCATTTTAGTTCACTGATTCCTAGAATGTCGATGTTCACTCTTGCCATCTCCTGTTTGACCACTTTCAATTTGCCTTGATTCATGGACCTAACATTCCAGGTTCCTATGCAATATTGCTCTTTACAGCATTGGACCTTGCTTCCATCACCAGTCACATCCACAACTGGGTATTGTTTTTGCTTTGGCTCCATCCCTTCATTCTTTCTGGAGTTATTTCTCCACTGATCTCTGTTAGCATATTGGGCACATACCGACCTGGGGAGTTGATCTTTCAGTATCTTATCATTTTGCCTTTTCATACTGTTCATGGGGTTCTCAAGGCAGGAATACTGAAGTGGTTTGCCATCCCCTTCTCCAGTGGACCACATTCTGTCAGACCTCTCCACCATGACCCATCCGTCTTGGGTGGCCCCACATGGCATGGCTTAATTTCATTGAGTTAGACAAGGCTGTGGTCCATGTGATCAGATTGGCTAGTTTTCTGTGATTGTGGTTTCAGTGGGCCTGCCCTCTGATGCCCTCTCGCAACACCTACCATTTTTCCTGGGTTTCTCTTACCTTGGACGTGGGGTATCTCTCCACCGCTGCTGCAGCAAAGTGCAGCCGCTGTTCCTTACCTTGGATGAGGGGTATCTCCTCACAACCGCTCCTCCTGACCTTGAACGTCGTCAAGGTCCTCTGGGCCCTCTTGCGCCCACGCAGCTATTGCTTCTTGGACGAGGGGTTGCTCCTCTCGGCCACCGCCCCTGACCTCGAAAGTGGGGTAGCTCATCTGGGCGGCCACCCGTGTTGGCAAAATTTTTAGAAAGAACCAGATAGCTTAGGCTTTGCAAGTCAATAGGTCTCTGCCTCAAGGATATACCTCTGCCTCATAGAAGCAGCTATTGATGCAAGTTAAAAGTGACCATTACTGTGTTTCAATAAAACTTCATTTATAAACATGAACAAACAGTAGGCCAGGTTTCATTCACAGGTTGTAGATTGCTCACACCTCTTCTGGTTAATAATTATAATTTAATTTTAACAGGGACACATAACCATTTAAGAAAATCACATCCTTTATGTGTCTCCCAAACAGAATGCCTTGAATCCTAATGGCCTAAGTCATAGGAGAAGTCCTGTTCCATTAATCATTAAAAACTGTACCTCTTGTACATTATTAAGATAAGATACATATTTAGTCACTCAAATATATTTTAGATAGATTGTCATGGTAGTCACTTAATATATATTCAATGAACAAATAAATGGGTAACCAAATAAAGAGGCTCTTAGTTGATATTGAAGAAGACCATGTTATCATAACCTGCCTCTCATCCAGATAAATTTGTCAGATATTTATCAGATGCTTTCTATATGCCAAGTGCTCCACTGTGAATTGAGCTGTATGGAAGAATAAGACATTATTTATCCTTTCCAAGGATCTCAAGACTATGAGGCAAATAAAAGTAAATGAGCATATAAGTATTGCATTTATGAAAATTGTGTTGACTCAGGACACTCAGATGTAGATTATTACAGGGCTAATCCTCAGATTTAATTTCTTACAATGCCAATTGATATTGTACTACTGTTCAAGAAGTGCAAGAATCTACCCTTCACACCAAAAAATCAAATTATGTCCACACTTAGCCTGAACTGAACTGATTTGAGGAGGATTAAAAACCAGAAATAGTATTTCTTACTGGATTTTTTTTCTTGTCAACTCCTTGTTTTATTTTTAAAAGAAACAGTCCTCTCAAGCTTCATATTGATTCTTTGACCAAATATTATTTTGGAAATTATATACATTCCTGCCTTTATAGCTTGTATTCTTTATTCCTTATTTGTGTGCTTAACTGGTTTTCTCCAAATGCCTATTCCAAGTTTTCCTTTAACATCAACCATTAAACCACAATACAGAGTAGAGCGTAAGTTTAGGTTTTACCTTTATTGTTAAATGCATGGGGCTTCATGAAAACTGTCAGTATCAAGCTGATGACAATTTGAGGAAGATGAATCAAGTGCCAAAATATCTGAGGGAAAATATCAATACATAAAAACAGACAAAGAAATGTCTGAAATTATCGTGCAATAGCTTCAAAAGATAAGATATTAAGAAAGGGTTTGGAACATAGTCATATAATCTGGATGAGATAAGTGGTTTTCATTTGTCACAATCCTGGGATATTAGTCTTTCAGATCATTGTGAATGATGTTTTGCGTGTTATAATAGAACTAAAAAATGTGGAAGCATTTGATTTAATGCATAGACATCAGTTTTGTCTGCCAAATCCCAAGGAAGACATCTATAAGCCCATCAATCAACATTAGGATCTCTGTGTTGAGCGAATGACATCCAAATCATAAAGCCGTTGTCATTTAAAATGCATTTTTAAATCATTGCTCCACTACCGTTTATAATGGATATATTTTTAACTCTAATAATTAATCAACTCTGACACATTTCCTTTCTTTTTATTCCTGTCCTCTTCTGACATCCTTCTTTTAAAAGAAGCCATTTTTAATTTCCTGTATGTAGAAAACCAGCCAAGATAGTCAGGTTTCTAGGTTTCATCAACGAAGGGGCTTTGGAGGTTTATAAATTAAGAAAGTTGAAAAACAGTTTTCAGTTTAGATAGCATCTTGACATACATGTGCCATGAGCAGAATGACATCTCCATTGGGAACACAAATCCACTGCTCCTGAGGATTGCAGAGAGATATTGCTTGAAAATGATGTACCTCAAGCACACAGTCGTATCGCATTTCTCCACCTCTTTGAGAACCAGTTCATCAGATAATTTCTCTTAAAGAGATTCCAGTACTGTAATTTGCCTCTGCTTTAATCAACAGTGAGATAATATAGAAGCCGCATTAAATGATTCAGAATGATTTAGTCAGCAGGAAACCCATTAGTCTAACCATATTTTCCCATACTTTTCAGCACCATGTCCTGTCATCTGGAAATAATAGGTACCATAAAAGCAAATTCTGAAGGCTTAAAAAAAATTGCTAGGATAGAGCACACAGTGTTTATTTGGAGGTTGATATTACCACAAATTAATCAAAATGAGAATTTTTTCCAGTATATTTGAATTCGATTTCCGTATGAAAGAATGTTAAGATGCTACAGTTAAGCATAATATATTCACATATTTATTTTCTTCAGATTGGAATATGCCAGATGTGCAAATGTAGAATCATACTAATATATGTTTTCATTTCTAGTAGATCAGTGTGTAAACTAAAAAAAAAGGTGGAGAGAGGAAGAATAAGGAAACGGCAGCTTGAAGAGATGACTAGTGCATATTAAAACATTTTGAATCAGTAGTCTACATAAAGATTTATTTTTTATATTTTTCATTTTTTGTTAATTTTTTTTATAAGCTACCAAGTTTTCAAGATGCCTTGAATGTATAAGAGATAGTCATTAAAATCATGATTACTAAAGTTTAATGAACATACGTGGAGGGGGTAGGTGGAGAGGGAGAGTAAAAATGGCAAAATTTAATATTTGATCATCCTTTAGCTTTGCATACCTCCTGGAGTTCCTCACAGTTTGTGGGTTCTCAATGAATACTGATAGATAATAATCTTACTTTTTAAAAATTCAGATTTCCCCTGAACATTCTCCAGTCCTCAGAGTGTGGCGTATAGCAGTCCAAGTTATAATGAGGCTATATTGTAACCAGCAGAAAGAAGAGTTGGGAGAAATAAGGTTTCAAATGATAGGGTTATGACAATAGCTGAAATGAACTCAATTCTTTAATTGAATGAAAATTTCTAGTTACCATTTTGCAGAAGAGACTGGTAGCATTACAGTGGTGGGTTGAAAGTGCTAAACCTTAATGAGACTCCTGAGTTCTTATTCCAGACTTCAAAGTTTGCTAGGTCTTTCAAGGTAAAAGCGAGGAGGATGGTTATTAAGTAATAACAAATTCCTGTAGTGTTTGAATTTAATATTACAAACCAGATAATCCAGAAAGTGAAAGCTGCTCAGTCGTGTCCGAGTCTTTGTGACCCCATGGACTATACAGTTCATGGAATTCTCCAGGCCAGAACTGGTGTGGGTTGGCATGCCCTCCTCCAGGGGATCTTCCCAACCCTGGGATCGAACCCAGGTCTCTCGCATTGCAGGCAGATTCTTTACCAGTTGAACCACAAATTAGTCCTAACCAGTCTATTTGATTGCTACATTTTTTACAGAAATACACTCAGTGAAGCTACATGGAATATTCTAGTGGAGTCACCAAACTGCCGCAGCTAAGACCCGGTTTCCATTTCGCATCTGTCTCCTAAATTCACTATAAGGATTAAATTAACTGATGAAAGAAAAGTGGTCCACACAGTGCTTGGTCTTCAGTAAACATAAACTGTAAAAAAGTCCTTGTACTCATAGAGGTGATAGTTAAAAGAAAAAAGAAAATGAATATATCTATAATGGGAAAAAAGAGCCTGTCTTTCTGATCTATTAAAAATGAGTCATCATTTTATAGCATTTATTACATGTAAGCAGTAAGTATGTGGAAATATTAACTCACATAATAGTCTTCACAGCCTGATGACACAGATACAGTCTTTATTCCTTTATATTATGGATGAAAGAAACTTAAGCACAGGGAGGTTATGTAGCTTATCCAAAGGTACAGAGCTAATGAGTGTCAGAATTCAGATTTTTAACCCAAGCAGGTTGA
Organism: Cervus canadensis; assembly: GCF_019320065.1. Lineage (NCBI taxonomy): Eukaryota > Metazoa > Chordata > Mammalia > Artiodactyla > Cervidae > Cervus > Cervus canadensis. The sequence goes on along the minus strand of NC_057404.1, from coordinate 25,252,421 downwards.
CACCATGGCCTACCACTTAGAGAACAGGCTCTCCAGCTTTCCATTTGCATTTGTATTATGGTTATTAGCAATGAAACTATTGCCATCTAATATTTTATAAATACAAGTGGTTTTCAAAATAGCTTCTTGTGGTGTCCTAGCAATTATGAGGCCAAAAATCACAAGGATCACTTTCCTTTTTATATCCAAGCCTAAAGCAGAGCAGTTTAGGCTAAGTTTGTACTAATTTGGCCTCATTATCTCTTCTGAGAATAAGTAAAAAGATTTGGACTATGAACAGGGAAGATATCTGTCTTCATGAGAACGAAGCTTCCATACCAATAAAAATGATAAAGAATGAAATGTTTTGTTTCAACATCTTTATTTGATTAAAGTACTAAGGCCCCAAATGTATGATCCCAGGATTTTCTGGGACCCTATCATCCTTCATGATGTGAAAGATGACTTAGATTTGGTTTTAAAGTACCCAAGGAGACAAAATTCGGGGTGGGGGGGAGGGAATGGGATGAAAGGGAAAAATCCCAAAAGTTTTCCAAAAATATTCTACCCACACTACAGTTTTAGACAACAATGTCAGAGGAAAAACATTTAACACCCTCTTTCTTTAAAGTTGGATTTGTTTAACTGGCCAGGGCTTAAGAAAATGTTATGTTTACTCTGTGGGAATATTTGTGAAGAGTGAATTTAACTTGGCTACTATGAAAGTTGTTTTTGTTGTTTGGATTTCTTTAATGTTAGTGTTTGGGATGACTTTGTTTTCTTTGGGGTGGAGGAAGCAACTTTCATACAATTTAGTGGTTACTTGAAACCGCCTCCATTGGACTCCCAAGCATTCCACATCCTATATAGAATATATATTTCAGCTAGGTTTGTTTTCTCAAAATCCAAGAATGACTGCATTAAAGTTGCTCCATTTCAGAAAGATTAAAACCACAGGGGGGATAATTCAAGATGATGCCAAACTACACGGGTTTCCTAAGCAGACTGCATATCATTTCACCTCTCTCTTCTGTCTTCCATCCTGTATCTTGGGGCCTCAGTGTAAAAGTCACCTTATTCTAATCCAGCCTGTGCCTGAGAAAGGAGGCTAGGCAATTTTACCTCCACCTCTCTATCTCCTCCCATTCTGACCCTTTTTCTCCCAACCACACACACACAGACCAGAGACCCAGAGTGGCCTCAGGCTTTGCTTTGTCCCTTTCACTCTCAAGAACATTCTGCAACTTTGTTGTTGTTCAATTGCTAAGTCGTGTCCGACTCTTTGCGACGCCATGGACTGCAGCACTCCAGGCCTCCCTGTCCTTCACCATCTCCCGGACGTTAGCTCTAATCCAGCCTTCTACACAGGTAACACAGGAGAGTCTGATTCTAGACTTTCTTTACTATGTGGCACATGGGAGAGTTATCAGGAAAGGTTTGATGACAGTTTCAGTATTTTTAAGATTTCAGTTATAGGTCATTCTTTCTCTCAGTTTTGTCTATCAGAGGTAGTTTGGAATAAAGTATCCTATAGAAAAAGTATAAACATAGAATTTGTGTCTGAATCCAACTCAAAAATGCAAACCTGGCCTGGAGTGCGGTGTCCTCAGGACAGTCCCAGACTTCCCTCTCCTCCTGTCTTCTTTTCTGCTCCAGTCTCTCCTGTTGGCCAGTAACGACTAAAACCCAGAGGTCAAGGGAGTCCTGCCTTGCGGTCTGGCCAGGCCAGGCTCCCAGAGCAGAAGGTGCCCTGGAGAGCAGGTCTGCAGGGGCAAACAGTACCCATATTTAACAGTTTAAAAGTCAGATAGTAATGATTGATAGATATTTCGACAGATAGGTAAAAGTGGTTTATTTGAACACTATTGAATTCAAATATGCTAAAACTCTTGCATATATACACTGCTATGTATAAGATAGAAAACAGGTATATGTATAAAATATACAGGTATATTATACATATATAGGTATATTATATAAATGTACAGGTATATTATACATGTATAAAATATACAGGTATATGTATAAAATAGATAAAATAGATAACAGGCTGAATAGCACCAGAGAACTGTGTTCAGCACTCTGTGGTGATCTAGGTGGGAATGGAACTTAAAAAGGAAGGGATGTATGTATACACATAACTGATTCACTTTGTTGTACAGTAGAAACTAACACTACATTATAAAGCAACTGTACTCCAATAAAATTTAATAATATAAGAACTCCGAAAACCCTTTCCATCAAATTCACACTAGGTTAAAGTCTGAAAGTCTCTCTCACCCATCAAAGTTCAACTGAAAACTAAGTTGAAACTGTATAAGTAACACCTCTATGAATAAAAATATTTATTACCCCAACTATTGCTTTCTTTCAAAATAAATCACTTTATATTTTGAGAGAATAGAGATTGTAATCAGATCTTTCCCATTCTGTCTTTGCTCTGGGATTTTAAAAAGCATCCTGATACATTTCCAAGTCAGGCTTAGAATTCAAAACTATAACATTCTGAGGATTGCAAAATGATCACTTTAGCAATAAAAATGGTTTTGAGCTAGGCTGATTGTTTTTCTAACCTGAACTTAAGTCAGAGGATAAACATTCCCATTCAGTATCTATTATTATTCAAAGTATTTCCATCCTAAGAAATCATGGAGAAATCCTAAGAAAAGGAAAAAAAGAAAGGAAACCCAGCTGCACTGATCTACCCTGGAGATAGGCATGAATGGTGTTAAAGGCATGAGCTATTTAGCCAAGTAATTGGATGTTTTTCTAGCCTTGATTGACTCACAAGCAGTAAAATGAAATTTGTCAAATATCTCATTACCACAGGGCTAGAGTTCAGTGAGGGCTACTATGGGATTCTGACCTGGCAGTGATGGAACATTTCTTCAGAAAGCCAAGAGAAACCCCATCCTCAAGATGAAGCAAGGGTTTGAATGGCTTTTCATTGCCAGAGAAGAAATATGAACAGATGAATAGGAGCAGTAAGTGCTTTGCTTGGGTGTCCATGAAAAGAAGAGTAACTTCTCCAGGGTCCACGCATAACCTTTTTGTTGTTGAGTTGCTGTCATGTCTGACTGTTTTGCAACCCCATGGACTGTAGCCCACCAGGTTTCTCTGTTCCTGGGATTTTCCAGGCAAGAATACTACAGTGCATTACCATTTCCTTCTCCAGGGGATTGTCCCAACCCAGGGATTGAACCTGTGTCTCCTGCATGTGTCTCCTGCATTGTAGGCAGATTCTTTACCACTGAGCCACCGGGGAAGCCCATAACCATTACCATAGCCATAGGTCATGCATAACCTGCTTGGCATCAAATAACCAGAAATGGCTCGGCTTCGAAGCTCTCCATCATAGGGTGTTCCTCTGCAGTTGTCTCTGTTGGGAGAGACAGAGAAAGACGGCTGAAAACACCAGTGCTTAAGCAGCTTGTTTGAATCATCCTCCACATCAGGTCCTAAAACTGGTGGATAATTACAGGAAATATCTGGAAAATGATTCTCATTTGCAAATGAGAAAGTGCCCCTTCTCCCCGCAGGCCACATCAGACAGAGAAGCCAATAAGCACTGCTGCGCTGCTATTTGCACACTAGATTTCAGCAATATCCACAACTTTCAATCCCTTTATATTTTTCCCTTTGCAGTCTTTGCCCATTGGCCTCATTCTGTCTGAGTAGATGTCTCCTGGCTTATCTCATGGTTCCTATTCCCACAGTCTCCTTCCCTTCCCCTCACCTCATTTTCTCTCACCTTGCAGGTATGATGATGGTTTCCAGCCCATCTCTCCCTCTGGATCCTAAACTGTGAGAGAATAAGGACCAGATTTGAGTGCCCTCTTTTTTCGACAGAGGGGTCTGGCATAGAGTAGACACTTAATAAATATTTATTCAATGCATGAATGAAATTCTCATCCGGCTCTAATTACAGAGTAACCCTCCTAAAGGAATGTTCTCATTCCTTTTTTTTTTTTTTCTTAACATGGGAAATTAAACCAAAACTTTCCCAGGGCATTTGTACTAACTGTTCTAAGTAGATTTCAGAAATGTCTGGAAAGTCATCTCTTTCCTCATCATTTTACAAAGAGTCTTGCTGCCAACAAAGTTATAGCAAGTGCATTCACAGATGAGAGACCTTCATTCAATGTAGCTGGTGACTTTGCTTAGCTTATCTACAGGCCTTATCTTCACCAGAACTCAAGAGTATTCTGTGGAGATGGCACTATCTTCTGATGAATATCTAATAAAGGGGTTTACATGACTTATGAAGAAAACTCCTGCTAGTGTAAAATTTCCATCAAGAAAATCTCCCAGCCTAGCAGCTGTGGCCAAAGAACATGAGCATCATTTTGTCGAAAGTCCTCAAGATTTAGGAGGAAAAGGAACCAGCCAAGAGTACATTTTTTTCCCATTTTTTTGACTGTCAAAATTTCTTTAACTTCTCTGATATTCATTTTCCTCATATGGAAAATGTGCATAATCCAGAATTTATAGAGTCATTGTAAAAACAAAGGAAAAAAAACTAAGCCCAGTGTATATATATATATATACAAACATATATCCTATGTGAAAGTGAAAGTCACTCAGTCCCGTCTGACTCTTTGTGACCCAGGTCAGAATACTGGAGTGGGTAGCCTTTTCCTTCTTCAGGGGATCTTCCCAATCCAGGATCAAACCTAGGTCTCCCACATTGCAAGCAGATTCTTTACAGCTGAGTCACCAAGGAAGCCCTATATTTATATACTGATCTATGCTTAGCTCAGTAATGTGCATAAGTAGATACTAAATATTTAATAATTTATTAATATTACTATTGTTACACCAAAATGTTAGAAGGATGGACAAAATATTAAAATACCAGGTTGTCACACTTAGGAACTCTATACACAGAGAATTTCAGGGTAAACAGAGCTATCAAATAACAAGAAATGTGTTAAGAAAAAAAAAAAAAAAAAAAAAAAAAAAAAAAAAAGAGCTTGCCTAGAAAATCACAGAATACACAAAGTAAAACATTTATTTAAAAAAAGAAAGAAAAGAAAATGCAATTAAAGTAATACAAGTAAAAGAGGAATTCTTCATGGACATTTATCTCTATGGAAAATAAATAGGGAGGTCAACTGAAAAGTATCTAAAAGTGTAAACACTTTAAATAATTTTCTGAACTCTATGCTTACATAACTATAGATACGACTTATACATCGTAGACAGACTCTGGGACACATTATTTGTTCCCAGCAGAGGGCCCCATAGGAGTCCCAGCAGTGCCACTTGACATTCAGACACCCTCATTGTGGTCTGGAACATCCAAGGGTTTCAACGTCTATGGCTATGTCTAATAGTGCAATGCTCACAGACATCTGCCCACTGAGAAGAGGATAGGCTGGAAATTCACTCAAACCCCCTTCCTTAAATATTATGACCTGGAATGGAGCTGGATACACAGAGAAATTGCACCTTGTTCTAATCTATCTACTCCAAATCTCCGGCTGTAAGACAGGAAAACTCAGTCCTGGAAGGAGGGAAAAAACTCAGGTGTGCCCTATTAAATTTTTCCCTTCCTTCCACTCTTTTTCTACCAGATATTGTGACCTGAGGAGGAAAAAAATGACGACAAGATAGATAGAAGATAGGTCACCAAACTTTCTGCACATTATCAAATGCCCACAAGAATAGTGTGAAGAGTTAACCTTGAAGAAACTGCTGGCTTTTATTGGGACATGATATGAACATACAGGCCTCTGTTATGAGGGGACCAACCTAACAATGGACTGAAGAGGATGGATGAAGGACTTTGGGCCTTGGGAGGGCAGAAGTTGCTGGAACACTCATGAGGGGGCCAAGAAAAGAGAATAAACAGCAAGTATCCTGTAGCAACCAAGTTCATGCTCATGGCAAATCGTAAACTTGGGTAGTGAGATATCCAGGGTGACTGTCATTCTAGGGATGAACTGCATCAAACTTTCCTAGGAGCTTTGAAAGGTAAAATTCCTGGTCACAGTCTCAGAGACATGGTAAATCGACATTGGGGTCCTGGAAACCAAATCCTTAAGACTTCTCCAGCTTTCACCTTAGATCTGAAGACAATCAAGGAAGGAGAATATTAGGCAATTCGTGGGGGATCTGATGTCTTTTTGGGGAAATCTAAACAGTGAAGAAGTCTTTCTAAAAGATGCTGCTGCTGCTGCTGCTAAGTCACTTCAGTCGTGTCCAACTCTGTGCGACCCCATAGAGGGCAACTTACCAGGCTCCGCCGTCCGGGGGATTCTCCAGGCAAGAATACTGGAGTGGGTTGCCATTGCCTTCTCTGTCTCAAAGGTGAGAGAAGACAAAATAGACAAATTTTATCTTGTTATAGTTTGTGTCCATATCAGAGGACCAGCATATTTTCAGTGTTTATGACAGAATTAAGAAGCAAATTAGAACTGTAAAAATTAAAATTTCCATAAACAATTACTTAGTTGGTAGCATAATCATATGAAAACTGTGGAGTCAAAGTCTGCAGAACTGATGAAATTGCCTAAAGTTTTATTGTTTTGTTTCAATATTTTTAACAGTTTTAAGTAAGCAAGAAATCTTAGATACCATGAGGGGTTGGGTAAAAAACCATAGATTTAAAGATCTCATCATGTAACTTTACTTAAATGTGGGACATTGGTAAATCATCAATTTGCAATTTTCTAAAATTCCCATATATAGTTTCCAGCAAAATAAATGTGTTCTTAATAACTACTTTCCTTTGTGAGTAACAGATAACTGAAAAAGTGTTGGGAAAGAAATGAGGGAAAAACAAAGACGCTATTGATGAATTCTCTCTGGACTTCAACAGTCAACACAATGGAAAGATCGGAATTACAATAGACCATCATTGCTTCAGTAAACAGTCATAACCTGAATAGAAACTATGCCACACATCTAGGCTTCAACGCTAAGTTAGAATGAATAGACATTTGTATCTGACTGGAATTACAAAGTTGAAAAGTTATAAATAACATCCTTTGGGGAATATAGAACATTTTTCTTTATTGTCAACATTTAACATTATAGGATGTAGATAAACTTGAAAAAAAAAAGTAACTTTCCACTTAGAAGGAGCCGTTTTGTCAGAATTTATAGTAGCCAATGATGTTTGCACCTGAGACTGAAGATATCCACTTAAAGGTGTGTGACTGTTGCCCTCACAGTTTTATCTAAAAAAGTCAGTGCTAACCTACATGCATGTATTCTAAATTGTTCTTAGTGTGCAATAATAATCTTTTAATGAATGAATAAATAAACATGCCAGATTGACATATGGCATAAGTTGTTCTGGTACACTTTTTACATGTCATGGACCTAGAATTTCTCTGTGCAACAGTAAAGACCGCTTTGCTAACTATTGCACAACTGTTATGAAAATAGGTCCTGACTTGAGTGTATTTCCTATCTTCTACCCTCCAGATTATTGAGGATATCATTTCTTTTTTATGTGTTTGTTTTTCCCTAAAGCAATGATATGTGCATGCCTGCATGCTGAGTTGCTTCAGTTGTGTCCAACTCTCTGTGACCCTATGGACTGTAGTCCACCAGGCTCCTCTATCCAAGGGATTCTCCAGGCAAGAACACTGAAGTAGATTGCCATGACCTCCTCTAAGGGATCTTCCCAGCCCAGGGACAGAACCCTAGTCTCTTATGTCTCCTGCATTGGCAAGTGGGCTCCTTACCACTAGTGCCACCTGGGAAGCCCCAAAGCAGTGGTACTAGCTCTGATTAGTGGTCACTTAAAAATGAGATTTTCACTTTTAGCTATAAGGAAAACTGTCCCCATGGTAATGCTTTTTATATCAGGTAAAAGAGAGTTTTAGCTGAGGTACGCTTCATGCCCATCATTCTCTGCAGGCACTGCCCAGCTTCTGCTGTGGCTGTTGTAGGAAAACAGTCCAGTTTCTCTAAAGCAACCCAGAAAGCGCTCCCCAAGCCTGATGCTTTCAAGCTTCACTGATGATCTGTCCTGTCCCCAACCCCCAAAGAATTCCATGGGACTTTCTGTGGACAAGTTTTATAGTTCCTGCAGAACTGGAAAGTTGTCCCTCAAAATGGTCTCCTCGGTCCTGGTCAGTCCAAGCCTGTGATCCAAGTGCTTCTGTGATTGACCTAAGTGACTTGGCTCCTGGACCAGCAGAGGAAGGTTGGCATTTGTGGCTTTTACTTCACAACCAGCTGGTCATATGATGCAACTTGGGGGGTAGCAAAGCTAAGGTGACAACATACCCTTCCCTATTCTTTAACTTTTTCTGAAATACTTACTTCAGAGCTCTTTAAGCTGAGAATCAGAGCCATCCTGCTGGCTTAAAAGGCCACTCCTACTAGGACAATAGGAACTTCCCTGGTGGCTCAGACTGTGAAGCGTCTGCCTACAATGCAGGAGATCTGGGTTCAATCCCTGGGCCGGGAAGATCCCCTGGAGAAGAAAAAGGCAACCCACTCCAGTATTCTTGCCTGGGAAATCCCATGGACAGAGGCGTCTGGTGGGCTACAAACCATGGGGTCGCAAAGAGTCAGACATGACTGAGCGATTGCACTCACTAAGGACAAAGGACAAGATAGTTATATCAGTTTTGCTCACCAGTATTTCTTCGAAATAGCTATTGTAGACTAATGATAATAGCACTAGTTCCCTTGTAACAGAAATTTATCTGTGGATTTCCTTATCTAATGAGATACTAGATGGTCTGTGTGTGTGCACTTAAATGCTCAGTCCTATCTAACTCTTTTGAGCCCATGGACTGTAGCCCACCAGACTCCTCTGTCCATGGGATTCTCTCAGCAAAAATATTGGAGTGGGTTGTCATGCCCTTCTCCAGAGGATCTTCCCAACCCAGGGATCGAATTCACGTCTCTTACGTTTCCTGCAGTGGCAGGCAGATTCTAGTTATCAACTTGAGTGAGCGAGTGAGTGAAGTCGCTCAGCCGTGTCTGACTCTTTGCAACCCCGTGGACTGTAGCCCACCAGGCTCCTCCACCCATGGGATTCTCCAGGCAAGAATACTGGAGTGGGTTGCCATTTCCTTCTCCAGGGGATCTTCCCGACCCAGGGATCGAACCGAGTTCTCCCACACTGCAGGCAGATGCTTTAACCTCTGAGCCACCAGGGAAGCCCCAGTTATCAACTTAAATGGTTGTAAGTCCACACACTGTGTGGCCCAACCAATGTGGACACTTATCACATACTTTAGATCCTGGTTTTGATAAGAAAACTCTTACACTAGTATTCTCTGATTTTAATCCTATTTCTATACAAGAACAAACTATGTTTCCAGAAAGCAGTTTAATAAATATATAGGTATAAAGGTAAGCCAAAGACTAAAATTAAAATGAGAGTTGGATTGATTATGCAAGCACACAAACAAACCCAAAGATATGTAAAGTAAATAAAATAATGGTAAAAAAAGAAAAATGGATTTCATTAGACTCCAAAAGACATTAATAAATAGTCACATCTGAATATGTAACGTACCTGAAATGCTTGATGAGCCACAAATTGTTTCAGAAAATGCCTAAGACAGATATTCCAGTTAGGAGAGTTCAGAGCCTTATCAGACATATTTTAATTCCATCCAATTTGGAAAAAAATAATGAATATCTACTATGTGCCAGCCTCAGAAAAGTTTAGAAAGATGACTCTAAGCTCCATAATGCTATGAATCTGTTTTATTTGCCAGTTCCTAGCACAGAAGCTGGCTCATCCATCAATAACTGTATATGTATTTATACAAAGGAATGGATTCATTCCCTTTTCTGGGACTACAAAGGTGGTCTTCATGGTTAGACTGCACTTAATAATACAGAAAGCATTTTCACATACCTGTTTGTTCCACACACCCCTTGGAGGTAAGCAGGAAAGATATCATTAGCTGTGACTACTTGATGAAGCAATTAATTGTTGGGTTAAGTGATTTACCCAAAGCCAGGCAGTTAAGTAGGAGCAAATCAGGGACTAGTCTTTCCCCTCTACCATGATGCTTGGGGCAACACACTGGGTCCAAACTCATCTCCATATTTTCCAGTTCAACTCAAGCAGTGGGAAATACAGTCATCAGCAATGCCCTGATCTTGATTTATGTGGAAATATTTCTTTCAGAATATAACCTTCACAAACCACCATGTTTTGCAGACAGAAACGGATATTTGTTGGGTTCTGATTCTGTGACATGCACTGTGCTAGATTTTAAAGATGGGTGCTTTTTTAACCCCACCTAATTACTCTCTGACATAGGTATCATTTCCCTTCTGAGGCAGTAGGTATAGGAAAACCAAATAACCTACCTAAGGTCAAAGATTTGGTAAGTGGTTAAACTAGGATTTCTGCGATCTCAGTCTTGTTTCAAAGCCCATTGTCTTTATTACACACTGCCTCCAAGAAAGGAAACACAGCTCCTCTTCACAAAATATCTGGGGACTCCTGTCTGAAGAAATAACTGAGTAAGCTTGCTGTTGATCTCTCTAATAAGAAGTAACCCTGGTTTCCTTTGATCAGAAGGAATGCTTCAGAACTGCATGGTGTTTACAATGCCTTGCTTCAGGAATTACTTTCTTTCCACTGAGATGTGAAACCACAAACTAGTTGCTTTGGGTAATTAAAGATCCTTTGCACCAACTGAATGTGTCAACAGCAAATGTCCTGGGTAAATTTCAAGTAAGTAATTACATTCTGCCCATCTGAAATGCCTTTCTAATTTCATTCCCCTAACATATCCACTTACTGTACCTTTTAGTGTGGCTGTGGATAATTCTAAAAAAACGAAGACCACACAGTCTGTTGTCCCAAAAAAGAATGAGAAAATGGACTTTAGTTTGAAGAGTGTGTCAAGTTCTTCTATATTGTTGGATTGAAGCCAACTTATAAAGATAGGGAGTTCATTTTCCCCCTTACATGTCAGATTTCTTATGGCTAATTCAAGCAACCAGAAATAAAAGTTGATTATATCTTCTTTTTCTACTTCACCTGCTACAGTGTGGGTAAATCAATTTATTCCTATTATAAGAACTTTGCACTCCTTCGAGAAAAAGTCTACTGAAATATTACATTTATAGCTACAGACAACCTAATACTCAAGATATTTTTAAAAAGCTCCACTCTAGAAAATAAAGTGTCATCCTAAAATCCATCACACATGCTTTATTATAACAAACCATGTTATACCCCAAGAGGGGGAAAATCTCAGCAGCAAGCGATCATTTGCAAGATATTTTTTCTCATAGGACTTAGTAGGGAGGATTTCTCCTCAGCAGATCATTTTAAAATTTACTGACAAACCAGTTGGATAAGTAAACATTGCAAGTGGAAAAAATATATTATATTCTATAAATTAATATTTCAAGCAAAAGCCCTCAATAATTTTGCTTTTTTAACTAATCCTCCTTACTCAGAAATATGGTGTTCAATCAAACAATTTGTATACTAATAGCTAGCTAATAATTCTGTAATTGCTATGAAAGCAAATCAACCAATTGTTAATCCTGTTTAAAAGCATTTAAAGTGGTTTCATCAGAGGTCTCTCACACCCATCTAACACACCCACCACACACACACACACACACACACACACACTCACATACTGTTGATCTCAAGATCTCACTTCCAAAAGTAAGTTTATAGCTATACCTCAGAATTTTGAGTAATGTGTGTGTGTGTGTGTGTGTTAGTCAGTCATGTCCAACTGTTTGTGACCCCATGGACTGTAGCCCACCAGGCTTCTCTGTCCATGGAATTCTCCAGGCAAAGATACTGAAATGGATAGCCAGTCCCTTCTCCAGAGGATTTTCCCAACCCAGGGATTGAACCCAGCTCTCCTGCATTGCAGACAGATTCTTTACCATCTGGGAAGTAACATAAAAGAAAAATTGGTTTAGGACTATATGTCTGGTTCTATTTTGTAGAGCTTGAATGCCTCTCATTTCTTTGATTTCATGAAAATTATACAACATTTTTCAAACTGTCAGAAAAAAAGTCATGAAACAAGATTCACTAACTACCAAAAATTGGCGCTTTTATTCAAGTCAAGTGTACCAATTCCTTATACTGACTACATAGAACCCCATTATTTTTAAACTTAGCAAAAGGTCCAAAGGCCACAGCCACATTCAAGTTGAAAGAAATAGGAAATTGTTGCCTTATAAGCTTGAAGCTATTCCTCAGGAATGAAAGATGGCAAGTGGCTGAAAAGCATTCAGAGTCAATCATGGAACCATTTTCAATGAATCTTAAGTTATTTTTCCTCTTCTGGAAGTCTCCAGACGTGGAACTTGGTCAGAATTACACCCATGTTCTAAGATACAATTGCCAGGTGAATTGTTCAGTTACGTGGTGTGTGTGTGTGTGTGTGTGTGTGTGTGTGTGTGTAAATTGGTTAGGAAGGTCAATTGATTCTGCAGTTAATGGATGTAAAATGCAAGATGTTAGAGAGACTTAAGTCAGAAGTAAAACTAGAACCCTAGCCTACAGACTCCCAAATCAGTTCTTTTGCCTACCTACGCGTCTATATATTAAATTGCTTCCTTTTTTTGCTTGCCTACAAAATATAAACTCCTGGGGTATAGAACTAGTCTCTCTAATCATATATCTGTCAGTAAAATTTGTCTTGGTTATAATCTTGTGTGAAAAATATCCTCAACAGATGTTTATTGTATTATACTTGATAACTTTGTCCAGTATCACTAGGCCAATCCCAACTTAACATTGTTACATTATCTTTCATTGTTTCTCAGCATTAACCTTGTTGACAACATTATCTCTGTCCCCGATGTCATCTTATAAAAGCAATACAGGGCTCCTGTCTCCTTTAGGAAATTAATTTTAGATTTTTTTTTCTTCCTGCAAATGAAGTAATGACAAGGTCATGAGGACTTTAAGAAATACTTGCCGTGTGTTCAGTCATCCTTTTGTTCACTGGCTATTCCTAAGCTGAGAAAAGTCAATAATTTTCTGTTTCTGTAAAGATTTTGACAGCTACACAGTCACTGCAAAAATATGCTCCAGGCCCTGAAGTAATCCATCTCATTAAAGTCTGACCTTTGACCAAAAAATGGCAAGGAGTTAAATATTTCACATGCTTCTCATGGCAAAACACTACTTCTCCATAAAACAGTAATTCAGTGAAGACATTGGAAGATATAAGAGGTTTTATACAGAGCCATGGAAATCAGTACTCATAAAATGACCATGATTACCTGTGAAGCTATCTAAAATGCCCAATAAATTGTCTACAAATGCTTTCAGATGACCATATAATAGGGAAAACTGAATTCACATGATATCTCATTTTCCTATCCATGAAACAGAAGCAATGATAAAGATAAATGTAATTTTTATTCAGAGGAATGCACCTTTTTTATTGAAATTGGCTATGATCTTAGAAGAAGTAACAGGAGCAGGAGTATTCTTCGATTACCGCTTATTTTGCTATGCATCCTATGCTAAGTCACTTCAGTCGTGTCCGACTCTGTGTGACCCTGTAGACGGCAGCCCATCAGGCTTCCCCATCCCTGGGATTCTCCAGGCAAGAACACTGGAGTGGGTTGCCATTTCCTTCTCCAAACCGCTTATTTTAGGAGAAGGCAAATAGGAAACACTAGTATCTACTCAATGACTATTTTGTCCCACATATCGTCATGCCTTATCTTAGTGAATCCTCATTTTGTAGAGGGTGGTGCTAATAATCCTCTTGCAGAGGATAATGCTAAGAGAGATTAAACATGTTGTCCAATGTTACACAAAGAATAAATGAACAGACTAGAATATGAACCCAGTTCTACTACTCAAACATCTATACATATGCTTTGCTTTTCAAGCATCAAAGGAGCTAGAAACAGAAGAATAAGAAATTTTTTAAATGTCTAGAATTTTCAGTGTATCTATCACCTAAAATTCAAACTTGCAGATTGCGTGTCATGTTCCAGTATTAGCCTATATAGGAAAGTAGCACCCTTCTAAAATACATGACCTACTAGAGCATTTTCAGGTCCAAGATTTTAAATCCATAATTTTATGACAAGTTTTTAATGCCAAAAATGACACTACCCCTTCCATCCTTTCAATCTAACACAGAATATCTCAGATGGTATTTCCGCCTATGATTTAGGGGTTTTATTACTCAAATCTGGACCCAGATGTTAAAGTTCAGAAATCTTTAAGCTATTCAATATCCAGTGGCTTGGAAACAAAGAAAGGTTGTTCAAACCTATTTCATTTAGATTTGGGGACAAAGAAGGCATATGTTAAATTTATCCCCATGAATTGGGAAAGAGACTCTATGAGTCAATTAAGAGAATGGGAAGCGTGGAGGATTTGCATTGTATAACTGACTTCATCGTCTTCCACAAAGGGAAGAATGGCCTAGACTATCTAAAGTTTCTATCACTCTTCTATCTAATGAATCTGGTTGACAAATTTAATAAATTGATAATAACATGCTTTGTTTATGAACCAATGCACTGTGCTGAGCTTAGCCGCTCAGTCGTGTCCAACTCTTTGCAACCCCATAGACTATAGCCTGCCAGATTCCTCTGCCCATGGGGATTCTCGAGGCAAGAATGCTAGAGTGGGTTTGCCACGCCTTCCTCTAGGGGATCTTCCCAATCTAGAGATCAAACCCAGGTCTCCCATGTTGCAGGCAGATTCCCTCTGAATTGTTAGAACATTCAAGCACATCTCATCAATAAATAATTGAAGACGGCATCTGTATCACTTAGATTTTGGTTCTGCATGGAATGAAAACCTCAAAACAGTGATTATTATGTATGTATTTCTATAGTTATAGTTATTTTGTCATTTTTCCTTTCAGCTTTTATACTAGAATTAAAATTAATGTTTGTACCACAGCTGTATTAATAGTATCACTGTACTCTATGTTTGTTTATATATTTGTCTTTATTTGTTAGCTTTATAGTTTCATAAGACTTTATGTTGCAGTTTATCATCATTGCATTACACATTGAAGAAATCCCTTTAACATTTCTCATAAGGCAGGTCTTAGTGGTGAGGAATTCCCTCAGATTTTGTTTACCTGAGAAAGTCTTTATTTCATTTTTGAAGGATAGTTTTACAACATATGGCATTTAGAATGGCAATATTTTTTCAACACTTTGAATATAACACCTCCGTTCCTTTTGTCCTTCAAGACTTCTGCTGAGAAATCCACTGATAGTCTCATGGAGGTTCCTTTATAGGTGAGGAGTCATTTTCTCTTGCTACTCTTAAAATTATTTGTTTTTTATTTTTCATATAAATCTTTTTTAATTTTTATTGGAGGATAATTGCTGACAACAACGTGAATCAGCTACACGTGTACACACACTGCCCCCCGCGTGGACCCCTCTGCCCACCCCCCATCTCACCCTCTAGGTCATCACAGAGCTCTGAGCTGCACTCCCCGTGCCGCATGCAGGTTCCAACTAGCTGCCTGTTTTACACACAATAGCATCTACATGTCAATCCTAATCACCAAGTCCATCCCAGCCTCCTCTTCCTTCCCCTGCTGTGTGCACATGTCCGTCCTCCAAGTCTGCATGTCTGGCCCTACGCACTTTTTTAACAGCTCTGAAATACTGCATATATATGGTTTTTAACCCTTTTCTAAGATTTTTGTTTGTCTTCATCTTACCTGAAAATTCATCCTGCTCTTAAATTAGATTATTATAAAAATAGGAACTATGCTTTAGCCCCTGGTGACATTTTTCAATTACAGATAAACTCTAGGCTCCAGACTCTTTTTGTTAAGTGAGCAATGTTTTCTCATGTTTCCAACTAATGATCATCAAGGATTTTGTTACTTGCAGCCAATATTTCCCTAACAGATTCAAGAAATGAGCAAAACAGAAACAAAATATCCTCTAACTGATACAACATATAAGAAAAATAAAGGAAAATATTGCCCTGCTTCCATCAAATATCCAAACTGCTAATGTGTTGGTGTATATCTTATCAGATTTTTCCCCTATACAAATAAATTCCCTTTACAAAAAATTGGATCATTCTGTAACCTATATACTATCTTCACATTATGTTATGGACATTCTTCTATTATATCTGTTTAATGGGTATGAAAAACTTATGAAATAAATGGCTTTAAAGAGTTGTCTCATGCAGGGGTCAGAAAACATTTTTTGAAAGGATCAAGTAAATATTTTTGGCTTTGCAGTTCATACGGTATCCATTGAAAGTACTGAACACTTCCACTAAAGTACAAAAATAGCCTTAGATTTACAAAAATTAGAAGTACAAAAATAGATGATGTATTGATATAAAAAATGGTAATAAGTGTATTCCAATAAAACTTTATTTATAAAAATAAGTGATGGATCAGTGATTCAGTGAACCATAGTATGTAAACTATTGTTTCAAAGCATCATTTTAATTAGCTGTCTAGAATCCATTTAAGTGTAAGCACCATGATTTATTAAGCCCTTATTAAATACAAGAAATATATTTCCCATGTTTGTTGTAATCAATGAAAACAGACAAGCAGATATGTTATAAATACCAATTGAATGAATTATTTATTGAATAAATAAATAAACTAAAACTGATAGTTCTTAGAAACAGGATTAAAATTTTGACATATAAGAAAGACACATGTTTGAGAGAAAGTGAAAATTTATGGTACGAAGTAAAGGAGAGAAATTCAGGTAATTTTTTATTGAAAGGAGCAGACTTGAGAAAGCAGATGAAATAGAAAAACCAAAATGAAAATGCTGAAATAGTCAATGGCCAGATGACAGAATCCAAAAGGCATTATTCTCAAGAGGGAGTATTTATAGTATTGAAGTAGGACAAAATATGGATTAGAATTCAGTGCTCAACTAAAAAAAAATTCAGGTCTCATTAATCTGAGACAACTCCTTCACTACAGAGATGATGCCTGATGCTTTGCAAAATAAGAGTGGTTGATGGATAATATCTAAGCTTCCATTTAAATCTATTTTAAGCTCCATGTTCATCTTTGTAGTAATCTTTGATTATTCAGTTCAGTTCAGTTCAGTTCAGTTGCTCAGTCGTGTCCGACTCTTTGCGACCCCATGAATCGCAGCACACCAGGCCTCCCTGTCCATCACAAACTCCCGGAGTTTACTCAAACTCATGTCCATCGAGTCGGTGATGCCATCCAGCCATCTCATCCTCTGTCGTCCCCTTCTCCTCCTGCCCCCAATCCCTCCCAGCATCAGGGTCTTTTCCAGTGAGTCAACTCTTTGCATGAGGTGGCCAAAGTATTGGAGTTTCAGCTTCAGCATCAGTCCTTCCAATGAACACCCAGTACTTATCTCCTTCAGGATAAGTAGGACTGGTTGGATCTCCTTGCAGTCCGAGGGACTCTCAAGAGTCTTCTCCAACACATTATTAGGTATTCTTTATTCTGAAAACAACAGTTTGGTCTTTCATAGGATAAGTTAAACATAGGTATTTCTTCCCATGGGGATACTAAATCATAGGACAAATAAAAGGGGTCTTGGAACAATAATATTTCATGTTAAAAGGCAAAAGCACAAACCATGCAAGCAGGTATATATGCAAATATTAATCAGTGTGTATTTGTATATTATTAAATATTTCCCTCAATTCCACATAGTCCGGAAAAGAAAACTG
This sequence comes from Cervus canadensis, assembly GCF_019320065.1. Classification (NCBI taxonomy): domain Eukaryota; kingdom Metazoa; phylum Chordata; class Mammalia; order Artiodactyla; family Cervidae; genus Cervus; species Cervus canadensis. The sequence continues at coordinate 25,234,828 of NC_057404.1, read as the reverse complement.
TAAAGAAACAAAAGTGTTCTTTACTACCTGGCAAAACGTAATCAAATACCCCTCTGGGAAAGTGGTCCATCAGCCTCTTAAGAAGATTATAGCAATTGTCTTTGAAGTTGCCTGCTTCTCCTCAATAGTTGGCAAAAGAGGTAAGATAATACTTCATTTAAGCAAAATCTTTATTGTATTATCAACCGCAGGCCCTGTGACCTGTGCGTAAGGAAGCAGTGTCCCCTGGCTCACCAAGAAAGGCAAGAGAAAGTGCTTGGAACCATAGTGATTAATGGGAACTATTCAGCTGCTCAGGAGTTTGAAGCTGCTATTTAGTGAGATCTACACAAGAAAGTTGTACTGTTTAATCGCTAAGTCCTGTTTGACTCTTTGGAACCCTGTGGACTGTAGCCTGCCAGGTATTTTTCAGGTAAGAATATTGGAGTGGGTTGCCATTTCCTTCTCCAGGGGATCTTCGTGACCCAGGGGTTGAACCCATGACTTCTGCAAGTCTCCCACATTGCAGGCAGGTTCTCTACTGCTGAGCCACTTGGGAAGCCCAAGAAAGATTGAAGGCAAAAGGAAAAGACAGCAACAGAGGATGAGAAGTTCAGATGGCATCATCCACTCAACGGACTTGAATCTGAGCAAAGCCTGTGGGATAGTGGAGGACAGAGGAGCCTGGCATGCTACACCCCATGACATTGCACAGTTAGACACAACCTAGCAACTGAACAACACAGTAATTTAACACACGCCATGAAGCACTTGGAAATGTAATAAAAACCCTATTTATCACTAGCAAAGCTTATAGTCAAAGCATTCACCCGTGACTCAGCTGTTTCTTGCAGCCTCTGATTTAAAGTGTGTCTTTATCAAGAAGAGCATAGAGATTTTTATTTTAGGGACTATTTAAGGCAGAGACCTTGAGCGTTTTTGCAATGAAAGGTTCCTTTTTTCATTTTCCTAGAACTTTGGTATCATGGATAGTTGGGACAAATAGGCTTGATTTCTGAGCAGAGTAGGAGAGACAAAGCTAATGCTGGCCATTCACATACCAGCAACAGAACATGGCAGGAAGGTGCGAATGGTAACCAGTCTGAGTAATGGTAATCTAGTGCATATTTTATATTTGAGGCCATCTATATTTTCATTCTAGTATTAGTAGTTTTCTATAATTATACTGCTATTGTTACTACTGAAATTCCAGCTACTACCACCACTGCTTGTCAATCATTGGAAATTCACAATGTGCTATGCTTTTGTATATTCATTCAAAAAATATGCGTCTAATCCTTGCTATGTACAGAACATTGTGTTAAGTGAATACTCTTTAACATGGATTTGCTTTTCCAGTGTTGAGCACTTTTCATAATTAAGTTGTTTTATATATCTATATTTCAGATCTTGAAGACGTAATCATGGGTGGTTATTCAATATTTCCATTTAATAAGTATATACTTTCATAGCAAACAGAAGGCAGAATATACAGTGAAAATTTACATGTACATATGTGGGGCAAAGAAGCATCCAGTGATTAGGGCAAACTAGAAAAGGCTTAAAGGTTACAAAAGAGGAACATGGTATCTTTTTTCCAATACATCCTGAGCAGAACAAGGACAATCTTCCATAATGCACAACTTTTACTAACTCAGTGTGCGTTGAGTACCTATTGTGCTAACAATAGTGTTATGGGCTTTGTAAATTATTTTTTATTATGTGAAAATTATAGAAAATAGATCACATCCTCCTGTAATAAATGATACAGAGAGATCCTGGGTATCATTTACCCAGTTTCCTCCAATTATGACTTCTTGCAAAACTCCAGTGTAATGTCTCAATTACGATCTTGACATTAATTTAGTCAAGATGTAGAACTTTTCTATCACCACAATGATCACTCATATTGTCTTCTTGTAAATACAACCTTTTTTTTTTTTAATTGTTGTTGTTTAGTCGCTAAATCCTGTCTGATTCTTTGTGACCCCATGTACTATACAGTCTGCCAGACTCTTCTGTCCATGGGATTTCCCAGGCAAGAAGACTTGGAATGAGTTGCCATTTCCTTCTCCAGGGGATCTTCCTGACCCAGGGATCGAACCTGCGTCTCTTGCATCTGCTGCATTGGCAGGCAGATTCTTTACCACTGAGCCACCAGGGAAGCCCATCACCAAATATTCCTTAACCCATGACAACAACCCCTATTCTAAAATTTCTACAACTTTGTCATTTCAAGCATGATATGCAAATAGAATTGTATACTATGTAACCATTTTGGTATTGGCTTTTCTGCTGAGCATAATTCTCTAGAGATTCACCCAGGTCATTTTGTATCTCAATGGGCCATTTGTTTTCATTGCAGTTGCATTCCCATGGTATGGATGCACAGCCATTTAACCATTCATCCGTTGAAGAACATCTGGTTGTTTCCAGCTTTGAGCTATTAAAAATATAGCTGCCATCAACATTCACATATAGGTTTTTGTAGAAATGTTAAGTTTTCATTTCTCTGGAATCACTGCCTAGGAGGGCAACTGCTGAAGAGAGTGGCAGTTGCAGATTTAGATTTTTAAGAAGATGCCAAATTGTTTTTAGAGTGCTGCATCATTTTACATTCCTACCCACAGTGAATGAATGCTCCAGTTTTTCTGCATACTCTCCAGCATTTGGTATTGTCATTATTTTTTAAATTTTATTCATACTGATGTGTGTGTACTGATAACTCACTGGAATTTTAATTTGCATTTTCCTACTGGTAATTGATGGTTAATATCTTTTCATGGGCTTATTTACCATCTGTATATCCTTTTCAAGTGTAATGTTTCTTCATGCCTTTTCCCCACTAGATGATAACTTTTCTTTTTTTTTTTTTTTTTTTAAACAGTTGCGTTTTGAGAGTTTTTTTATAGTTTAGATACAGTTTTTCATTCTATACGTGATTTTAAATTATTTTCCTCAAGTCTGTATCTTGTCTTATCACCCACCTTACAGGTCCTTTCACAATGCAAAAGGTATTAATTTTAAAGCAATCCAATTTATCAATTCTTCGTTTTTGTGTGTGCTTTTGGTATTAAGTCTACAAATTCTTGCCTAGACATAGATCCTAAAGATTGTCATCTATTTCTTTCCAGAGTTTTACAAATTTACATTTTATGTATAAATTATGATTCATTTTGAGGTAATTATGTGTAAAATGTGAGATTTTAATTGATTCGCTTCGGGGTTTTTTGTTAGTTTTGCCAAAAATGTTCCAGCATTGTTTTTTGAAAAGGCTATCTTTCCTCTGCAAAATTTATTCTGTACCTTTAGCAAAAGACAGTAGGGCATACCTATGTGCGTCTGCATGTGGTTCTCAGTTCTTCTCCAATGATTTTTGTGTCTAATCTCTTGCCAACACTACACACATGGTTACTGCAGCTATATAATGTCTTGAAATAGGGTAAAGCAATTCCTCCTACATTATGCTTTCCCTTTCAGACTTGTTTAGCTATTTCAGTTCTTTGCCCTTCAAGACAAATTATAAAATATTTTTGCCTATATGCACAAAAATCTTGTGGTGATATTGATTGGAATTGTATTAGACCAGTATATCACATTGGAAAGTATTAATGCTTTTAGTATGTGAGTCTCCCCATCATAAATACTGTACAAATCTCTCCATTTTTCATAGATTTTCTTTGAACTTTTTATCAGTGTGCTGTGGTTTTTATCCTACAACAGCTGCAAAGGTTTTATTATATTTAAGCTTAAGTATTTAATTTTTAAAATGATTATAAATATATTGCATAATTTTGTATTTTGTGTGTATAATTTGATTGCTATATAGAGTATTAATATAGAAATATTAACTGATTTTTATATGTTTATCTTGCATGTTCTTGTTAATCTTACTTGTAAGTGCTATGAGTTTTTGAATAGAATCTGTAAGAATTTTCATGGAGGTGATGTTATCTGCAAATAAAAACAGATATAAATCTTTCATTTTGAATCTCTATCCCTATTAATTTCCTTTTCCAGCCTCATTGCATTTCTTAGAGCTTCTAAGACTCTGTTAAAAGAGAGGGTTGAGAGTAGATTCCTTGCCTTGTTTCTGATCTTCATGATTGAATATCACGTTAGCTGAAGGGATTTTTACAGATGTTCTTAATTAAATTGAAGAAGTTTCTCTTTAGTCCCATTTTTCTGAGACTCTTAGCATGATAAGCTGTTAAAGTCTGTCAAATGTTTTTTAGCACTAATTGATATGATCATGTTCTTATTCAGCCTGTCCATATTGTGGATCATGTTGAATGGTTTTTGAGTACCAAACAGCCATATGTCTCTGGAATAATCCCACTTAATTATGGGATAACTATATTTTTGCATATCATTTTCATATGTTAATGAATTCTATTTACAAAAATTTACTAAAGATTTAGTGTATATATTCATGAATATATCTGTATATAATCATGCATATATTCATATATATTCATTTTCAAAGTGTTCAGTAGTTCTCTTATAATATCTTTGCTTTGTTGTCTATGCTTGGTACCAGGGTAATACTTGCTTCATAAAAGTACTCTCTCCTCCTCTAAGTCCTGAAGGAAATTGTGTCAAATTTGTGTAAGTCTTCTTTAAACATTTGCTAGAATTCAAACATTAGGGTAACTAGGCCTCTTTTATAAGAGTTTTAAGCTATACATTAAATTTTCTTAATAAAAGGATATTCAAATTATTAGCTTCATATTAGGTGATTTGTGAAAGTTTGTATTTTTTAAGGAATTGGTCCATTTCATCTGTCAAATTGTTATGTGTAAGGTTGCTTGTAGTAATTCCTTATTAACTTTTCAATAGCTACCATGTCTGCATTTATATCCTCTGCTTTGCTTCTTTTATTGTTCATTCTTGCCTTTTCTTTCTTTGTATGTCTTGCTAGAGGTTTGTCGATTTTATTAATCTATTTGAATAATAAGATTGTTTCCTTGACTTTTTTCTATTCTTTCTCTCTTTTTTAGTTTCATTGATTTCTGCTCTTATCTTCAGTATTTTCATTTTCTATATGCTTGAGGCTTATTCTGTTCTTTTTCTCAGCTTTTGAATTATTGATTTGAAACTTTTCTGCTTTGCTAATATATGCATTTAGTACTTTAAATTTCCCTTTCAGTACTATGTTAATTGTGTCTCACAAGTCCCATACATTTTTTTTTTTCATTTTCATTTAGTTCAATGGGTATTTTTGCTTCCCTTCAGAATTCTTCATTGATCCATGAATTATTTATAAATGTGCTATTTAGTTTCTAAGTATTTGGAGACAATCCTGTTATCATTCTCCTTGAATTGTAGCTCCATGATTCTGCAAGTTGTGATGTTTGCCAAATTTGTGATTTTAGGCCATTATTTTTTCCAAATACATTTTCAGCTGACCCTTTTCTTCCTTTCTTCTGGGACTTTGATCACACAAACATAAAATCTTTTTATATAGTTTCACATGCATCTGAAATTCTGTTCATTTTGCTTTGCTTTGTTTTCGGTCTATTTTTTCTCAGTGGTTCAGACTGAAAATTTTCTCTTATAATGTCATCAAGCTCACTGAATCTCTCCATTTTGCTGTTGAGCCCATATAATGAAATGTTCTAAAATTTGGCTACTATATTTTTGAGTTACAAATTATATTTGGTTCCTCTTTCTATCTTCTATTTACATGCTGAGACTTTCTGTTTTTTCATTTATGTCAAGCATGGTCATAGTTTCTAATTGAAACATTTTTATGATGGCTGCTTTAAAACTCCTCATCAGATCATTTTAATATCTGTATCTTCCCAGTGGTAGCATTTGTTGAGTGCTATTTCTTATTCATTTAGAAATCTTCCTGAGTTTTTTCAATAAGCGATTTTTCATTGAAATCTGGACACTTTGGCATTATGTATAAGACCTTGGATCTTATTTATACCTTTTCTTTAATTAAAGTATAGCAAGAATACACAGAAGAACTGTACAAAAAAGATCTTCATGACCCAGATAATCATGATGGTGTGATCCCTAATCTAGAGTCAGACATCCGGGAATGTGAAGTCAAGTGGGCCTTAGAAAGCATCACTACGAACAAAGCTAGTGGATGTGATGGAATTCCAGTTGAGCTATTTCAAATCCTGAAAGATGATGCTGTGAAAGTGCTGCACTCAATATGCTGGCAAATTTGGAAAACTCAGCAGTGGCCACAGGACTGGAAAATGTTAGTTTTCATTCCAATCCCAAACAATGCTCAAACTACCACACTTTGCACTCATCTCACACGCTAGTAAAGTAATGCTCAAAATTTTCCAAGCCAGGCTTCAGCAATACATGAACTGTGACTTCCAGATGTTCAAGCTGGATTTAGAAAAGGCAGAGGAACCAGAGATCAAATTGCTAACATCTGTTGGATCATCGAAAAAGCAAAAGAGTTCCAGAAAAACATCTATTTCTGGTTTACTGACTACACCAAAGCCTTTTACTGTGTGGATCACAATAAACTGTGGAAAATTCTGAAAAAGATGGGAATGGGAATACCAGACCACCTGACCTGCCTCTTGAGAAACCTATAAGCAGGTCAGGAAGGAACAGTTAGAACTGGACATGGAACAACAGACTGGTTCCAAACTGGGAAAGGAGTACATCAAGGTTGTATATTGTAGCCTTGCTTATTTAAATTATATGCAGAGCACATCATGCGAAATGCCAGACTGGATGAAGCACAAGGTGGAATCAAGATTGCTGGGAGAAATATCAATAACCTCAGATATGCAGATGACACCACCCTTATGGCAGAAAGCAAAGAACTAAAGAGCCTCTTTTTGAAAGTGAAAGAGAGTGAAAAGGCTGACTTAAAACTCAACATGCAGAAAACTAAGATCATGGCATCTGGTCCCATTACTTCATGGGAAATAGATGGGGAAACAGTGGAAACAGTGGCAGACTTCATTTTGGGGGGCTCTGAAATCACTGCAGATGGTGACTGCAGCCATGAAATTAAAAGACACTTACTCCTTGGAAGGAAAGTTATGACCAACCTAGACAGAATATTAAAAAGCAGAGACATTACTTTGCCAACAAAGATCCATCTAGTCAAGGCTATGGTTTTTTCAGTGGTCATGTATGGATGTGAGAATTGGACTGTGAAGAAAGCTAAGCACTGAAAAATTGATGCTTTTGAACTGTGGTGTTGGAGAAGACTCTTGAGAGTCCCTCGGACTGCAAGGAGATCCAACCAGTCCCTTCTAAAGGAGATCAGTCCTGGGTGTTCATTGGAAGGACTGATGCTGAAGCTGAAACTCCAATACTTTGGCCACTTGATGCGAAGAGCTGACTCATTGGAAAAGACCCTGATGCTGGGAGGGATTGGGGGCAGGAGGAGAAGGGGACGACAGAGGATGAGATGGCTGGATGGCATCACCGACTCGATGGGCATGAGTTTGAGTAAACTCCAGGAGTTTTTGATGGACAGGGCAGCCTGGCATGCTGCGATTCATGGGGTCGCAAAGAGTCAGACAGGACTGAGCGACTGAACTGAACTGAACTGAGTTACAATATTGTGCCAATCTCTGCCTATAGCAATGTGACTTAGTTCTAAACATTCTTTTTAAAAATATTCTTTTCCATTATGGTTTTTCCCAGGGGATTGAATATAGTTCCCTGTGCTGTACAGTAGAACTTTATTATTCGTCTGCTGTAAATGTAATTGTTTGCATCTACTAACCCCAATTCCCAGTCTCTCTCTCTCTTTCTCTCTCCCCCTTCTCCTTGGCAATCACCAGACTGGTCTCTAAGCCCTTGAGTCTATTTCTGTTCAACAGAGAGGTTTATTTCTGTCATATTTTAGATTCTACATATAAGTGATAGCACATGGTATTTTTCTTTCTCTTTCTGACTTCACTTAATCTGATAATTTCTAGTTGTGTCTGTGTTGCTGCAAATGGCATTATTTTATTCTTAAATATGGCTGAGTAGTATTCCATTGTATATACATATCACATCTTCTTCTGGATGTTATTTATACCTTTTGTTTAACATGTTTCTTCTGTTATGGATTCTGTGGGAAAGGGGGGACACTGCCTCTTTACTGCCACCTGGAGATAGAATTCTAATCTATTATTTCTGTCTCCACTGAAAGCCGATGGGGGAAGCCTACCTCTTATCGCTGATCTCAGGTGGGAGCACAACTCTCCACTCTGCCTCTGCTGCACTGCCCTGAATAGAAACATGAGGAGAGACTCGTGCCTGTTTCCTAGGGAATCTGCATTGACATGCCCAGAGGGTAGACTGCTTACTGCTGGGTGGCCGGGCACGTCCTAACTCTCCACCAGGCCTCCCCTGATACCAGTTCTCAAGGAGAGGGCACAGGATTACTTCTCACTGGGAGCTGCAAGTCCAGGCAGGCTTGCCACGTGGTCTCCACAAGCATCATGGGGAGCATCGTCATTACAGTTCAGAGAGGATGGTTATCCCAACACCCACTCTCTGACACCAGCTCAGCAGGGGCACTGATATATCTCATTACAACCTGACAGCACTGAAATCTAGGTTGTCCACTCAGCTTTTGTTAAAGGAGTGGAGCGGGACCTCAGTGGTGTGTGTGTGTGTGTGAGTGAGTTTTGGCTGGAGTAGAGCAGTTATTTTCCAAAAGTGTCCTACTGTGCTATGCTTCCCCTTTCCTGTTTTTTGATTAAAGAAAGCGGTTTCTCTTGGTCTCATTTTTTGGTCTGTATTCAGTGTTTCTGGGCTGTTGTCTTCTCCAGCATTCGGTCTGGGTGATATGAGGCACAAAGAAAATTCAGGGATACACTACTTTATCATTTTTTTAGTTCCAACATCCCTAGCTGGTGTCTCTTCTCGCCACCTTTCAGAGTCTCCGTGTGTGTGTATGTGTGTGTGTGTGTATGATATATTAATGCAATCATAATATATATCATATATAATGGATATAATAAATATATTGTATAATGCAATATATATTATGATTTTATTTCTTACATTTATTCAACAAATATTTATTGTGAAACCTAGTAAATGCTGATGATACAAATGACTAAATATCTATCTTTAAGGTGACTACAGTCCAGTGAGGAAGATGGATGTTAAATGATACCTCACAAAATTATTAGTTACAGTTAAACTAAGCTGTACTATAAAGCCAGCATATGGGAAAATATAGGGAGCCTAACCTAAATATAGGAAACTTAGTTTTACACAATATTTTAAATAATATACATGGATTATAAATACTTTTATGATATTGAAGTAGTCTATTTTTCCACGCAATTATGGAGTAGAGTAACAACATTCAACTTTTGAAATAAATAAACACAAGGCAAATAGTATTAATGCCTAATAAACTTATTATGTAATGGCAGTTGAAAAAAGGCTCATGAATGTTGAATCACAAATTCAGAACTTAAGGATATTTCTGGGTAGTGCATTCCTATGCTTTCAAGGTTGTTATAATAAATAACAACTACTTTTTCTCCCAGAATACTGACACAAATAAGCCAAAATTCTAGGCTGAGTGAAATTTGGTTATATTCCAGTAGCATGATTCTTAACATATTTGTGCTTATGAAACTCTTCGGTGACACCATACTACTTCATTATGGAAAGTTCAGATACTTTATTTGTCTTTGGATTGGGTTGACTTCATTGTCTACCATCATCCAAAGAACATGATGACATTTTTAATTTGATGGACTGCTGAGAAACCACAGCAGGATATAGACCAACCCATCAAAAGTGAATTGAGGATTTCATTGATGTGGAGAGCTAATTATGTGACTACGGGGAGTGGGACACTGAAATCCATATGACTCTTTAGAGCTCACTCTGTAGGCTAGCCCTCGCGAGGAATAATAAATGACAGTGACGTGTTCTCTGCCCTCACCAAGGTGCTGCCTAGTCTTTCTCTGTTAGAAGTCAACCTCAGAGATGCTCCCTCCCCCAAAACGAAGAGTGCAGAGAATGGCAGGAATATTGTCTTTCACAGATCATGGAGCAGTCTCCAGTTTGCTTATGCTGAGAACCTGTCTTCAGATGCTTCACTGACTCCTTCTCTATGCTTGTCTTGTGTTCGGCTATTTTAGAAATAACACCAACTACTTGTATGTATGTATGTGTATATATGTGAATGGCTGTGGATATATAATGTATAAGTACATACTTGTTTATTGATACACTTTATACACACAGTTTGTTTAAAATTCCCTAAGAACAAATCAATTCTATGAAATTATGGTAAAGGTTACTAAACATAGAGAGCCTGGGTTTCAATTCCATTTCTGTGACTTGAGCAACTGATGTAAAGATTTCATAAGAAATATCTGCTACTATGCTTTTTAAAGAGTTGTTTAGTAAATGTTGATATCTTATTTTTTTACTGCCTGATATCTGTAATATCCTTGACCTTCCTCATCTTTACTGAGCCTGAAAAGTTCTTCCTAAGGGCACAATGTGCTTTTATCTACCTTATAAGCCTCTTTTCTCACCTTCACACCATGTTGAAATATTTGGCTTTAATTTATAATTTTGGAGTATGAAACCCTTGGTTCTCCACTCCCAAATACATATTTTAGGATGGCTGATCCTTACCTCTGTTCTCACTGCTCACATTCTTGACTGAACCAGCCCTATTGTGTCTCTAGATCAAATTCTGCCATTTTTTCAGAGCCTATTGAGGGATTTTAGGAAAGAAGTAACATTTCACTTGGGCCTCAATTAAGTGAAATACAAGACATTGAGTTATATATGTTATGGGCTTTACCTCATTTAATTCTCACAACTTTATTATCTCGGTATTACCATAATCACTTTTAAAAATGAATAGATGCCCAAAGAAATTACTCATATAAAGTCATGTATTTAGAAAACATCAAATCAGATTTAGTTTGCATGACTTCAAAGTGCTTTAAGTTCTCATCCTCTACCATTTTGCTTTTTAAAATAAATTGATGACTTTGTTATTGTTTACTCTCCAAGTTGTGTCTGATTCTCTTGCAACCCCATGAACTTTAGCCCTCCAGGCTCCTCTGTCAATGTAATTTCCCAGACAAGAATACTGGAAAGTGAAAGTGAAAATTGTTCAGTTGTGTCCAACTCTTTTGCAACCCCATGGACTGTAGTCTGCCAGGTTCCTCTGCCCATGGGATCCTCCAGGTCAGAATACTGGATTGGGTAGATGTTCCCTTCTCCAGAGGATCGTCTCAACCCAGGAATCCTGCATTGCAGGCAGATTCTCTACCATCTGAGCCACCAGGGAAGCCCAAGAATACCGGAGTGGGTTGCCATTTCCTCTTCCAGAGAATCTTCCCCATCCAGGGTATCGAACCCACATCTCCCAAATTGGCAGGTGGATTCTTTACCACTGAACCACCAGGGAAACTAAAATGATGACTTTGCCCCTTTTAAAGGAGAAAAATTCTGGTAGACACCCATTGTTGATTTAAATTATGATCTTGATAATATTTCTTCTTTAATACAAAAGGTATAACTTTTATACTTATAACTTTTGTGCAACCATCAAACCAAAAGATCTTTCCATTGGATGTTAAAGAGCCTTTTTAAACATACCATGTGCAGAAGTGACCTCCTAATATTTCACTCTATTCCCACACCTACTATTTCTAGAGTCTTTCCTATTTTGGTTAATGATAAAACTGACATTCTTCCAGTGTTTCAAGTAAAAAATATTGATGCCATCTTTAATTCCTCTTTCTCTTGTTCCCCACATCCAGCACATCAGCATATCCTGTTAGCTTTGTTATCCTCAAAATACATTCTTTCAGTAAGCTTTTCTCACAATCCCCACTGTTCTCATCCTGGTTCAGGTCACTGTTACTTTCTGTCTGAAGTAGCTTCTCTACCTGGCTCTGCGCTTTTGTCCTTGATGCCTTAAAGTTCATTTTCAGCACAGTAGTCCAAGGAATTCCCTCTAAACTAAATTAGTTCACAATATTTCTCTGCTACAGTGTGCCCAATGGTTTCCACTGGACTCTGAATAGTGTGCTTCTGTTTTTATTGCAAATGTTATTTCATTCTACTCTGTCCCTTATTTAGATCTTCCCAGCCACGTGGACTCCTGTCAAATACATAGATATGCTCTTACCTTGAGGCACTGCTATCTTCTCTTCCCCTCTGCCAGAAGTGCTCTTCCCTGGTTACCTACTATATGGAAATCCCTTAGATCGTCAATAGAATTTCATCCACTCCAAGAGACCCATCTTGACCACATTATTTAAAATTGCAAGTGTTCTCAACCCTTCCTTGTCACTCACCTGATTTTATTTTTCCTCCTATCACTAATCTATCTCACACACTATATATTTTACATATTCATATTGTGACTGTCTTCTCTTCCATTGGGCTTCCCTTGTAGCTCAGTCGGTAAACAATCTGCCTGCAGTGCAGGAGATCTGGGTTTGATCCCCGGGTTGGAAAGATTCCCTGGAGAAGGAAATGGCAACCCACTCCAGTATCCTTGCCTGGAAAATCTCATGGACAAAGGAACCTGGTGCGTTGCAGTCCATGGGGTCACAAAGAGTTGGGCACAGCTGAGAGACTAACACTTATTTACTTACCTCTCCCATTATGGCAAAAAATTATACATGGACAAGGATTTTAGTTGATTTGCTGATTAGTTGATTTTAGTAACTAGATGATTAATTTGTACATAGCAAGATGATAAATAATTGCAGTATTCAAGAAAATATTTAAAATTAATAAACTGAAAAATCAATAAAATTTTTAAATATGATTATTAGTTTAATGTTATAGTTTTATGATACATATTATATTAGTTTGTTGAAACTAATTTGATATTACATTTAATAATAGAAACACATTTGTTTCTTTTTGTGTTTCACTTATTTTCAAATGGATTCTTTTGAACTTGAGTGTAAGAATCACAATTTCAGACTCCACCAGAATCACTTCTTTTAATTTTCTTATTAACAATAAAATTGTTTTCTTTTTATTTTGATGGGCCAATCAGTATAATAGCACAACTCAAGCTATAAAATGCAAAAGAAAGCACATTTTTTGCATACTTGTTACTTCACTTATGGCCAATGAAGTTTAGATAATTGGTATATAAAAGATGAAAAATGTCCCCCATGCATCAACTTATCATATGACTATGGCACAGAAAGCAAGCGTTGTTTGATGACCCCATGCTCTAGAAGGTGCAGACTCATTTTCATTCATGATTTTCCTATTTGGACTCTTGTGAAACCTGTCTTACCATGCCAAGAGACGTTTTCTGTCCTTCACCTCTCTTGAAGTTGACTGTAAACGCAAATGCAAACACAGGCAATTAAAATGTATGTCAGTACTCAATTACAAGGATGTCATGTGGGTCACTTAGAATATGTTTATACTATTTTTAAGATCATTATCCAAATGAAAATACAAAATTCATAATTCTCCCAGAAGTGGAGAATATGTCTGCAGGTCCCCAGGATCCACAAATCACAGTTTAAGAAGTATTCTTTATACCACAAAGATTTTGCAAGACAAATTGTGATAAATGACACATGGAAATATTACAGTAGATTCAATTGAAAGAGAGAGACATTCAATTTATGAAAAAGGGCAGGATTTTTAAACAGTGACATCTGTGCTAAGGCCAATTTAGCAAGGTGGTAAAGGAAGTGAAGAAGAAGTTAATTCAGGTAGAGAAGATTGCAAAGAATTAGAAACAAGGAAGTCCTGGGTTTCTCAAGAAACTTCAAAATCTTTTGCTTGAAAGCAGCAAACAGTAATGAGATTAATGTAGATTTGCATATAGAGATAATCAGGATATTTGATGTATTGAGAAATACTGATGGCCAGTGGATATACAGTGACTTTGTCACCTGCCAGGCACTATTCTATGTCCTTTACACAGAGTAATCTGTCTATGTTCATTCACCCAGTCGAGTCTGACTCTTTGCACCCCCATGGACTGCAGCACGCCAGGCCTCCCTGTCCATCACTATTTCCCAAAGTTTGCCCAAGTTCATGTCCATTGAGTTGGTGATGCCATCCAACCATCTCATCCCCTGCCACCTGTCTAATCTGTACAGTAACCAATTAAGTATGACTGCTGTCATATTCTCTTCTTTAGTGAGCCTGAGAAAGGTTCAGCAACTTTCTCAAGGCCACACAACTGAATAGTTTTCACAGTTTGGTTCCTGAGTCCATGTTGAACCACTATGTTCCAGACCTCTAAGCACATAGCTCAATTCCTATCAAGGATTACAATCCCATAGAACACAATAAATCATTGAGTGTTGTTGTAGCAGAAAAAGTACAGAAAACTTTCAGGAGTAGGCAGAAATAGTTTGAAATAAAGATTTCCTAAATGTTAATAAAATGTCTCCCACCTTCAGTTTTTTCATTAGGCCACAGCATGAGAAAAGAGTTACCAAAGATCTTTTACATTTTAACAAACCACATAATAATAAGGTGTGTTTCTCATTTCCTTCTTTCTGTTACCATCCTTTCCCCTCCCGCTGCTTCCCAACAGTCACCTCATCAGAGCTTTTCCTTTCATTGCAAGCGCTATAACTCATCTGACTGCTCATTTATCTTTTTTTTTAAGAACTAAATATTTCAGTAGTTTGTTGCCCCATGAATCTGATGTAAAAAATTGTTGGCCTTCAGTCATCTCATGAACACTAAAACTGATCCATGCAAACTGGAAATATCATGCTAAGATTTTTCTTTTTAGTGTTCTTCACCCTCAGGAGCATAAGGAACCCTTAGATAAAAATGTTTAAAATTTCCAAAAAAGTCAAGCACATAAGAGGCAAAGCTGTTTTATTTTTCTCCTTAGTAAGTCCTTTACACATCTTTATGTATCCTCTCATCTGTCAACCGGAATAAAAAATAAGAGCTCCTTGATGCATAAATTAAAATTCACTTTAATTTTCATAAATATGGCATGGATATTTTTGTTCTCTACACATTCTCTTTACTAAAACATGCAGTCTGGTAACAGATCAAAGCACTATTTCTAGGTAACACACCAATACAAAGACAGTTCATATAACCTTATAATATAATACATATTTAAAAATACCAAGTCACTTAATATTTAGCTTTAATTCTGCTAAATCAATTTAGGTCGTAATATGAAAATATTTTTCCTTCTGATAAAAAAGTTTTTTCTTACTTGAAAAAATAAAGTGGAGTATGTGTTATATCTCTTTTCGTGTTTAAGTGAATGTAGGGAAAGGATGTGAGAAGTAATAACATGTATAATTTATGTTTATAACGACAAATCTGTATGACAAGAAAATTGTAAAATTTGCTAAGTATTCTGTTTTATAAAAACACATTTTGAATGATCATAATTGGAATCATTAAATATTTTCAATTATCTAAACAGTAATAAAAGTCATTCACAAATAGCTTCTGCAGTAAAAACAATCCGGCTCAATGTTGTATATGTGATCTGTGCAGTAGAACTGAGAAAGGAGATGTTATGGTGCGTTTTCAAACACAAGAAAAACTGTACACTTTGTGGAGATGAAGATGATAAAATGTAGCCATTCCAAGCTTCTGCTGCTGCTGCTGCTAAAGTCCCTTCAGTTGTGTCCGACTCTGTGCGACCCCATGGACGGCAGCCCACCAGGCTCCGCCGTCCCTGGGATTCTCCAGGCAAGAACACTGGAGTGGGTTGCCATTTCCTTCTCCAGTGCGTGAAAGTGAAAAGTGAAAGTGAAGTCGCTCCGTCGTGTCCGACTCTTCGCGACCCCATGGACTGCAGCCTACCAGGCTCCTCCATCCATGGGATTTTCCAGGCAAGAGTACTGGCGTGGGGTGCCATTGCCTTCTCCCATTCCAAGCTAACAAGTGTATATTGACGTGTTCAGGACTTAAGATGGATAGCGGTGAGAAGCAGCTGTGTGGCACAGGAGCCCAGTCGGGCACTCTGGGATGACCTGGTGGGATGGAATGGGGGGAAGGGGAGACAGGCTGCTTTGTCCATGGGATTTCCCAGCCAAGAATACCGGAATGGTTTGCATTTCCTTCTCTAGGGGCTTTTCCTGACCCAGGGATGGAACTCACCTCTTCTGTTTGGCAAGCAGATTCTTTACATCTGAGCCACCTGAAAAGCCCGAAGACAATCCAAACATGATCAAAATATCAGCTTGGAGACTTGCAGTCAGGATGACAGATTAAAGTCCTCTCAATTACTCCCCACTTCAGACTCCATGAAAAGGAACCAAAAAAAAAAAAAAAAAAAACCTATAAATTCAAAGATACTAAATAAGCACTTAGGAAAGCTGATATGCAATTGAACCTACTAAAACACACACTAAATATTCATAAATTGCTGTTACTTAGTACCATGCAGAGGAGTGATGTTATGGATGAAAACTTTAGTAGGGACAGAAATTCCACTTAAAGGTCCTTTTCATACTTCCATCTCCACATCCAAGTACCCACTTTGAGTAGTTAGAAGACAGACTTACCAAATTCTGGCAAAAGATGAGAGAGTTATTTACTGTAAAAGATATTTTCTTAAAGACTCTGGAATCGGAACCTAAACATAACTGAGGACAAGTGTGTTAAAAAGAAAAAAATTAAGTGAGACTATATATCCTCTCTGGGGCCTTCAGAAGCCCCTAGACCACTTCTTTAAAATTACTTCTTGATCCAACAATCTCATTTTGAGGAAAGGTTTCAAAAGATATATTAATACCATATCCTTATTATAGAATGCTAGGCATCTATTTAAATAATTTATTCAATTTATAATTAATACAGCAAAACGTAACCCCTTGTAAATTCTAAGTGAAAAAAGAGAAATTTTGAGAATAATATCTTTAAAATATTCACATTGGTTTTAAGAAAAATGGCAGGGGAGAAAGAAAACAACTCCTCCATGTATAACATACGTATCTGTATAGTTATGTAAATGTGCAGAATAACATGAAGCAATACCTTGAAAATTGTTGATTTCAGTAATATAATCAGCCAAATTGAGACAAGCACTTTACCTGTGTACAATATCCAGCCCAGTGTTAAAAATATACAGGATAGATTATCCTGTTCTCATCATACATTTTATAGATACTTCCGTTTTACCACCTATAAACTTTGATTGAACCTATGTGTTTACTTATCCTCTGCCCACTTGATATTCTGTAAATTAGGTTGAACCATATGAATTTGTTTGTATTTAATCATTTTGACCTACATATGCTTTAGCCTGTTATTTATCTGTTTATTTCTTTATTGATATTTTACTCTTGAATAAAGGAAATTCTCTGAGGACAGATATTTTGCTTCTTTAGTTCTCTTATCTCTTGTGCTGAAATAGTGCATGACTGATAGTGGACACTGGGGAAGAGGATTTTTAAATTTGTGTATGAACAAATAATGTAGCATGTATCATTTTTCTCTTTTAAACAGAAAATAGGATATGTATTCAAATGCCAATTTTTAAAGAGTTCTAATAACGTTTTTATTCACTCTTTAAACAAGTAGTTGTTTAGGATGTAAAATTGATGGTTTAATTTCAAAGGATTATAGTTTTCTTCACACATTTGTACCTAATTTTAGGTTTTACTGTGTAATCAAAAATATGGCCTGTAAAATTTTAATCTTTTGCAACTTTTGACAAAATATAACTGTGTGCATGCATGCTTCTGCGTGTCTGATTCTCTGTGACCCCATGGACAGTAGCCTGCCAGGCTCTCTATCCATGGAATTTTCCAGGCAAGAATACTGGAGTGGCTTGCCATCTCCTCCAGGGGATCTTCCCGACACAGGGATTGGGCCCACATCTCCTGTGTTTCCTGCATTGGCAGGTGGATTCTTTACCACTGTGCCCCCTGGAAAGCCCCAAAGAAGTTTTGTCTGTTTTTTTTTAATCTGGTACACTTAAGATAATACGTAGTTCTCTTGTAGGGTATTCAATTAATGTATGTCTATTATTTTGTTTATTAGCTGAATTATTTGAATGTTTACCAACCATAGGATGATGATGTTACTTCATACTACAATAGAACCTGTTTTCATCTACTTTTATTTTTAAATGAAGTATTGATATATAACCATTAAGTATTTAGCATAAATTATTTTTTATCAATAGTGACCATTTGCACAATTTCATATTTTGAAATTTAAACCTAGTTTCTAATTCTAAGCTATCTTCTAATTGAAATGTTGAAGATTGCACAAACAGTCCTTAAAAATTCTTTGTATATATTTTTGTTCAACAACTATATCTACTTTTTTATCCCAGTGATTTTTAACCACAGTAAAGATTACAATGTATGAAAGTCGAATGAAGTGGCACTGATTTACAAGCAGTCAACAGAGCAACTGAACTGCATAATATTCTTATAAAATTTAAATTTTAGTTTGGATACAAAGCAAAACAAACAGAGAAACCCTTGATCTTTTTTTGGTATTTGTCTGATTTAGTTCCAGATTCTCAAAGTGGAAGCTTATTTTCTTCTGTGTCATTAATCCTTTAGAAAGAAAAAAAGGAAGAGTAGAAAAGAAAATAAGATTATTTTTAAGAATACGCATGTGACTTTCTCTATATATACATACATATATATATACACACATACATAATATACACATATAACCCTAGTATATGTGTTTGTGTGTGGGTGTGTGTGTGTGTACATATATATAAAGAGAGAAAGGTTGAGATTCGTTCTTCATTCGCTAGAAAAGAGTGAATGCTTCTTTCCTAGGCAAACATGGGTCTTTTTACTTGAATTTAATTTTCGTAATCATTGTTGGAGAGATTTGGTGGAGTATACCATACAGATGACACCATTTAATCTTCCTTACAATGTACTTAAATGCATGTTATCTGATTTTCCTGTCAGCATTTCCATGGACTTGTCTCTAATCTGTCCTAACATATATATTGAATTGTTTGTAGACCTTTCTATTAACAAAAATATTATTCCAACAACAGCTTATCACACTAAAGCAAAGTCCAAATAAATCAATACATGAATGAATGAATATCTAGAACTCAGAAAAGAGGCCAAAATTAGATACTTTAGCTTTTTTTAATTTTTGATTTGTTTTTGTCACAACTTCCTTTGTACATTATTTGAATCTCAATTCCTTAATAAGAAAAAATTATTTTTCTTTCTCTTTACAGGTAGTAGAAGACTACATAATTTTGCTGAAAAGAAATGGAATCATAGAACATTTCCACAACAAACCTAAAATTTTCAACTATATGTCATCAGTTATAAATCACATTTGAATTTTACAATAGTTTTTAATTGACTGGACTTTAAACATACAATTTTACTATTAATCCTAAATAAACCATATTTAACAATTATCCCACACTTTAGGCTGGAAACTTGATAGCTTCCTCTTAGTTTGAAACACAAGAAGGAGGCTTTGTTGCTCTCCATGTTAGTGATCGTGAAAGTCGCTCAGTCGTGTCCGACTCCTTGTGACCCCGTGGACTACATGGTCCGTGGAATTCTCCAGGCCAGAATACAAGAGTGGGTAGCCTTTTCCCAGGGATCGAACCCAGGTCTCCCGCATTGCGGGCAGATTCTTTACCAACTGAGCCACAGGGAAGTCCAAGAATACTGGAGTGGTTAGCCTATCCTTTGGCCAGGCGATCTTCCTGACCCAGGAATCAAACTGGAGTCTCCTGCATTGCATGCGGATTCTTTACCAACTGAGCCCAGGGAAGCCAATTATCCTAAAGAGATACAATTCGGGAAAATTCTACCAAGCCATTCTTCAGCAGACAGTTTTCTAAATCTAAATGTCACAACAACGTGCCTATTTGGTTTAAGTTATCAAAGCAAAATATAAATAAGTAAAAAAAAATTCACATTCTCAATCGGCATTCTTCTAAATGAAAATGCTAGAGGATTAAGTGAGATGTTCACTTTCGTACCTCAATATACACAAATAGAAATTCAAAATTTCCTAGTTCTGCTTTCTAAGAGCATACTGACTAACCTTCCCCATGACAAACCTTATAAATCTCGCATCATAAAATAAACTAGCATATCTTTTTCATTCCCTTTATAGTACATAATACATTCACAATCAATTTCTTCAATCTTTCAATAGAAGTTGATTGAGTCCCTGTCATGTGCCAGGTGCCACTTCAGCTACTAGACACAAGAGCAATGAACGAAACAGACAGAAGTCCAGCCTTCGTAGGCTGACATTCTAGCCTGCCTGCTGCATGCTAAGTGGCTTCAGTCATGTTTGGCTCTTTTCAATCCTATGGATTGTAGTCCGCCAGGCTCCTCTGTCCATGGGATTCTCCAGGCAAGAAAACTGGAGTGGGTTGCCATGCCCTCCACCAGGGGATCTTCCTGACCCAGGGATCGAACCTACATCTTCTGCTGCTCCTGCACTGCAGGCAGATTCGCCAAGCCACCAGGACATTGTGGCTGGGGGCTACAATTTACAGTGTGGAAGTGGATGATCAGTGCTATGGAGACAAAGAAAGCAGGGAAGGAATATGCAGATGGGTGCAATGTGTAGTGGGTTGGTCTGGGAAAAGTTCATGGAGAAGGGCTGTATAAACAAAGACCTGAAGGAGGTGAAAAAAAGTCTATTTGAATATCTGGGAAGAATATGAATGTGTATTTGGAGGAGATGACACATTTGTTAACACAACCAGTATCAATTCTCAAATTCTTTGCATCTAAAAGTTAAATTTAACCAATATCTTCTATTATCTTCATTGACATCTAAATAAGATCACTTTGATTCAGTAGGGAAAAACAAGCTTTGGTGTGCTTTTCTAGACCCACTTCTATCTCACAGAATATTTGCCCCTTCTCCCTATTGACTGTTTTCTTCCTTTTCTCCGATCGAAGTCTACGCTCAGGGGAATATACACCATAGGCTTAATCACTCTAGAAGGTATACAAACTGATAAGCCTTACACATTTAAGTGTCTTTCTCTGGAATGTTTGAATTTTTTAAACAAACCCAAATTGAAATGAAATAAGGCAGTTTATAGCAGTAACCTTTCAGGACCTGGCAGGTGGTAATAATGCTTCTATAACCTATACAGGGGCTTCCCAGGTGGTGCTAGTGGTAAAGAACCTGCCTGTTAGTGCAGGAGACATAAGATATGTGGGTTGGATCCCTGGGTCAGGAAGATCCCCTGGAGGAGAACGTAGCAACCCACTCCAGTATTCTTGCTTTGAGAACGCCATGGACAGAGGCGCCTGGAGGGGTACAGTCCTTAGGGTCGCAAAGAGTCAGACAGGACTGAAGCAACTCAGCATGCATGCACACAAGATATATAGGGAGTAAAATACTGAACTTTCGGCTGGAAATCTTAGGTCTCTTTTTACTCTGTTGCTCATCATAGGCGCATCATGCAACCTCATTGAGCCTCAAATTTTCTGGGTTCGTAAGTACATTAAAGTATTAGATGGAATAACTATGACATCTGCAGCCACAAAGTTATTCATCTCAATTGATTTCAATTTCTTTTCTATGTTATTGTGTAGAAGACATTTTAAAAGGCGGAAAAGCAAAGGAAGAATATTTAATCCTGCAATGTCAGAGGCTGCATTTCTAATTCAATGCCTCTGTTTCTTAAGTACCCATTAAATGATAACCCTGATTTCATCAAGGGAATCCTGTAACTATGGTTCAGTACACTAAAAAGCCCCATGGCTTTTATGCATTAGAAATAAAATGTATGCTTAGAAATGTTTGCTGGGATCCACATTGTATACAGCATATATTTTCTCAGTCTACCAGTTGCCTCTAAATTTGCTGTTTATAATTTACCCGATATTAACTAGGAGGCTGCTCCCCAAGTCACTCCTGCTACAGGCAGAACATGAATTAGAATATAAGAAAACAGAGTGTTTCTGGTTGCTAAAAGCAAGCCATACATATTCATGGTGAAAACAGAAAATCATTTGCCAAACTGTGGATAGTAAATACAAATTAACCTTGCAATGAAAAGTGTAATATTTGCATTTTCAAGCCTTAGATCTCTCTGGGATTAATTAGGTGATCAGTAGGAATTAGAGTTATCACGAACAAAACCTGGCCTTAGATTGCGTGTGTCACTGTATGTGTCTTATTATTCATTATTTTCTCTTTCATTGTAATTCTCTGGTCCTATCCACAAAGATTGTGGTATGAACTGATTGACTAAATCTCTCTGTGAAAATATTTTGCCAACTGTGCAGGGCTACAAAAATAAAATGAAATTTTATTGTTTTATATTTGCTCAACTGAATAACAAAGAGATCTATTAATAATCTGGAAGACTCAAATTGTAACTCTCCTGTCCATTCCCTCTGTGATCTCTCTGCTGGTGCTGGTCAACATTTTCCTTCTAGTGGAATCCACAGCTCCTAATTGTTCTCTCCAGCTCAAGGTTAGTTCCATTCGGATCCATTCCCACAATGCTGCCAGAGTGAATTTTCTGAGACCCAAATATCATCAAGTTAGATCATTTATAAAGCTCAATTATGCCTTTTGGATAAAATTCAACTTTCCTAGCTTGCCATCGATTATCTTTGTCCTGCCTACCTCTTCAGACTCATCTCCTGGCACTCAATCTGTCAACAATTCTTGATCAAGCATCAATTTTTTGCCAGGCATGGTTCCAGACACTACACATCTCACTCTTTATAGCCTAGGTTTATTAAATCACGGACAGTCCCTAAGCAGACTAGAGTCTCAAAGATTTCTGTACCTTTTCACATTTGTCTTTTCCTGCAGAGAGCATTCCTTTTCTCTTCTGTATCATGATAAATGCTTATGGCTTAGGATGCAGCTCAGATATCAAATTCTAAGGGAAATTCTTCCTGACTTCATTTTGTCCTGCTTAGTGCCACTCTCAAGGACTTCACACTGGACCAAGGATTGTCAAGTCACTTATGACCCTGCATCATATCTGTCAACTCTCCTCTTGTCTCTCTTCTTGTCAACTTCTTACCCCCTGAAAGTAGAGACTGGGTCTCTTACTTTTTATTTAATGGTGCTTAGTAGAATCTTTGGCACATTGCAGATGTGAAATAAATATTCATTGAAGGAATTAATGCCAGAGGGGAAAATGCCAGAGGTGTAGGATGACAAAGAGAAGTCATCTATGTCTCTCAAGTTCATAAAACAAATTTTCATTAATTCTTAAGATATTTGGGTGAAGGCAGGTTTATATTTTATTATTTTTACCCTGCTAGTTAGCCTTGAGAATTTACTACAAAATTTAATATATTGTGTCATTAGAGTTTTAATTTATTTTACTGAAAAAAAAATATCTTTGAAGTTACAAGCTTAAAAAAATAATACAGCGTATCTGAAGATCTGTCACTTTTGAAAGACAGTTGCGGCTTTTCCTAAGTAGTTCCCCCAGCTGCAGGTAAGAGCCTATGGTGGGCCAGCATATGCCTAACAATAAGATATGGACCAAAGTTTGAAGAGAATTTAAGCCAAAGAGCAAGTCAGGCAGAACACGTGTCAAATTGTAGGCAATATTCTATACCAGAGTCAACCAACTGTGGCCTGCTAACTGTGTGTTTTTGGTGATGGTCTAAGAAATTTTATTTTATAGTTTTTAAACTGTGACATGCTGGATGGCTATTGCGCCTTCCCTGGTGGCTCAGACGGTAAAAGAATCTGACTGCCATGTGGGATACCTGGGTTCAACCCCTAGATAGGAAGATCCCCTGGAGAAGGGAATGACAACCCACTCCAGTATTCTTGCCTGGAGAATTCTATGGACACAAGATCCAGAGAGGCTGCAGTCCATGGGGTCACCAAGAGTCGGACATGACTGAGTGACTAACACACATACAGATAGCTACACTTCTGTAATATCCTTGGTTTTGGTTCTTGGTCTCCAGCATTCTTGCCTGGAAAATCCCATGGACAAAGGAGCCTGGTGGGACTACAGTCCATAGGGTTACAAAGAGTCAAACACAACTGAAGCGACTTAGCAAGCACGCAGGCACCACAAAGCCTAGAATATGTACTGTGTGACTTCTGAGCCGCAAACAGAACAAGTTTGCAAACTTCTGGTCTACTAACAGAGATAAAGAATTTGAACATGGAAAGGAAATGACAGAGACAAGAAGAACACAACCAGACTTTTAATTTTTCTAAATTCATTTTCAATGAATCTAGACATGTAAAGCAGGAATACCTGAAACCACAATCATGTGTGAAAAAGTTTCTTGACTTATGTTCAACAATACAGAAACAATTCACTTTTTATATATCCAATCAACCAGCTGGTCCTAGAAGAAAGTCTTATTTTAGAAGTTTATCCATATTTCTGGAGATGCTATAAGGGAATTTGATGGTACCATGATGGTGTGTAACATATAAAAAAAGAGGGAAAGCTATTTTTAGGGGGAAAAAAGAAAGCTAAAGAACCTTCTAGTCTTGAACGTCACCTCCTAGACATGAATAAATCTGGAAGATTTATTTTTGGCTGGATTCTAGTGTGGCAAACTGTGATAAGGAATAAATGTTTGATGGCCCATGTGAACTGACTCCAGTTCACTCTGGACTTTCAAGCTCACTGTCAAAAGCCCACACTAATCTCATCCATCCTTCTCCTCACTCATAAAGTGTGCTCACTTAAATTAGACCTCAGATTTATCTGCAGTGATAACTGCATGCCAAATTGATGAATTTTCCAAAAAGACACTAGATAATGAATCAAAAATTAAGGCCCGTCTTGACGAAAGAGATTTTAAGAGCTGTAGAGTGAGAAAGTTCCAAGATCTATTGTGCATTCCCCTCCTGTTCTTAAGAAAATGAGAGCATATATAATGGAATATATAATTGAATCAATTGTGTGAAGTTCCGAATTGAATATATGTTTCAAAGAACTCTTAATTTAGATATCAACACTATAATCTGCAAGGACGCTTCAGCTTGGAAAAAGTCCTTTTTGACCTTGCTTTTTTTTTTCTTTTTCATTTATTTAATTGTC
The DNA here is from genome assembly GCF_019320065.1 of Cervus canadensis. Taxonomy (NCBI): domain Eukaryota; kingdom Metazoa; phylum Chordata; class Mammalia; order Artiodactyla; family Cervidae; genus Cervus; species Cervus canadensis. Next base: position 25,209,915 of record NC_057404.1, on the reverse strand, counting down.
TCTCTTCCATATCTTCTTTATGTCTCAGAACAAAGCAGAAGCAGTTGGCTAGGGGCAGTTACAGGGCTGCATCTTATTTGTAATGTGTAATCACTGATGCTGTTACTTGTGGACCTCCTATATGTTAGGCTGTATACGCATTTCTTATTCTTGCAGCAACTTGGAAATTAGGGTCTCTACACTTTTGATAAGGTCTTCCCTGGTGACTCAGCAATAAAGAATCCACCTGCAATGCAGGAAAGTCAAGAGATGTGGTTTGATCTCTGGGTGGAGAAGATCCACTGGAGAAGGAAATGGCAACCTATTCCAGCAGTTTTCCCTGGTGAATCCCATTGACAGAGAAGCCTGGTGGGCTACAGTCCATGGGGATCACAAAAAGGTTGAACACAACTTAGTGAATATTGGGGAACATGTGTATTTTTCAATTAGTGTTTTTGTTTTTGTTGGAGATATACCCAGCAGTGGAATTGCTGGGTCTTACGATGGTTCTTCCCTTAGAGAAGGAATAGGCTACCCACTCCAGTATTCTTGCCTGGAGAATCCCCATGCACAGAGGAGCCTGGCTGGCTACAGTCCATGGAGGTGCAGAGTCAGATAGGACAAGCACAGCACAGCATAGTAGTTCTATATTTAGTTTTTTGAGGAAACAAAGAGTTTTTATTTGAAAGCAACATAGATAGAAACATTGTGCACTGCATTAGACTGCAACACTGTGGAAGAAATTGAAACAAATGAGGCCTGTTTTCAGTGTTTAAAAGATAATGGAAAATATAAAAATTGCAAATCAACACAATACAAGTAAGAGGAAATAAAGGTCACAAGAAAAGAGCAGGCAGAGCATTATCGGCCCTCAGACATACAAGAGAAGGTGCCACATGGAGTCTTCAGATGTGGATGCTCCCTCAGAATTCACAGAAAGCATAGTAGAGGTCAGGAGATGCAAACTCAGAGAATGAAGCAATTATGAGACAATATGAGACATTACTTTTTTAAAAATCTGAGTCTGGATTTCAACCAGGGAGAAAGCCACATTAGTAATACAAGCATATCATGTTAGAAAATGAACAAATAAGGCTCTCTCAACCTCTCAAGGGCTGATGCAACAAGATTTCAAGGAGGGGAGTGCTGTTTTGCACAGTGGAGACAGAGAAATTAGAAACTGGAGTTGAGGATGGATGTAAAGTGCAGAGGAATCAGGGAAAAGGGGACAGAGGAAGACTAAGATAGGAAGCCAAGGAGCAAGGGAGAGGATGGGGTGAAAGCAGGAGAGAAGGAGGTGGAGAAAACAGAGCAAAAACAGAAAGAGAAAGAGGAACGAAGGGAGAGGAAGGGGATGGACATGAGGACATGACGCCCAGTGGCCGAAAGTTTCAGTGGCAGAACATTCTCATGTTAACTCCAGAATCTGCTGAAAAACCTGTTAGACCAAGTGCTTTGTGTGCGTGAACACACAAGAATTCTGCATCAAAATATTCCTGAGGAAAACAGACATATCCCACTAGAATGCAAGAACTTAAGGGTTCAGGGAAGCCATGGGAGGCAAGATTTTATGGGGCAGAAATTATGGGGAAGATTTTGGAACATTACAAGGTATGGATTGGAGTTCGAGCCAAATTTAAATAGCTGACTGGAAGGCAGAGGTACCCCAGAAGACATCAAGGTTATAGTAACTAAAGCTACCATACACTGAGCATTCTAGTGTGTTATGCCATTTAACTATCCCCAACAACTTTGTAAGGTGCATACTCTTATTATCCTCATTTTACCAGTGAGGAAACAGACTCTTAGAGCAGCTGAATAGTTTCATAAGATCACACAACTTGGAAGAGTCAAAGATGATGTTCAAATCCAGGTCTTTCTGTTTCCTGAACCAGAGTCTTAATCACCACTTCTCAGCGAGTTGGAAACAATTAGTTGTATTCACCACATTTTCTTTCATTCTCTTTGACCCTGCATTATGTCAAAACCAGATTATTTCTGGAACACTGCACAAAATGGGAATCTGCTATCAATTTTTCTGGGGCCACTTCTTATTATTGTTGCCTAAAATGAGACAAAGCTGCAATATCACTGTTTCTTTTCATTAGGCACTTGTTAAGGGGCTGTTCAGCTATCACAATAAAGCTGACATGATCTCACCCATTCTTATTAAGACAAGTGTTTCAAATTAAAAATTAACATCTTTGACATGTTAGAATGGTATATATTAACTCAAAGTCAGGTTTCTAAATAGAAAAAGTATGAGATTAGTGTGATCTAATGGACTAGGGGAAAGAACACCTTCTCCCATTCCTACCTTCTACCACAGAAGGAAATATTTCCTATGCTTTTGTTAAAAATCAAAAAGCAGGGTGAAAAGGCCAAATGAAAATATAACCCAGTTGACAATAAGTTTAGTCATATATTATATGTACAGATTTTTAAGAGGTGACTTAATATGAGATCCTTATAAATCAGAGAAGAAATCCCAGTTGTGGTTCCTATTACTCTGTCTCTTACTGTTGAAGACTCATTGCTATTGAAAGTCTCTTATGTCTTATTTTTATATAACGGCAGTGTTTGCCTTAAATAATACAGAATAGCCTTTCATTTTAACAAAATGCACACCCAGTAAGTGCTTTAAAAAGAAAAACTCTAGAATGACTATTGAAGTATGAGACACAGAATTTCCTGGGTACTAAAGGTACTCATTCACCCACTATATTAAATCATAAAACTAAGCTGAAATTAGAAAAATATAATCACATAGATATTTGGCACACATGTCACAAAATAAGCAATTGAGTTTACGTTTTTGTGTTTTTTTCAATGTTAACTACATCCCTTTTCAGGTGGATGTTTGAGATATTGAGTCCAGTTGGAACCGTTTGACGTAGGTGGTTTTTCTAGACATTTATTTCACAAATAAAATTCAATGAATTTGTCTAAATTTGTAATTATTCATCTTTTTTAAATTTGTGTATCTAAACTTAAGGCTTCTAATTATCAGAGGAAACTTATCTCCCTTTGATTTTTTATTGGGATCTAAGGCAAGGCTTATCAAATATTTTCTGTGAGGGATCAGATACAGCAAATATTTAAGGCCAAAATTTCTCAATCTCAGTGGTACTGACACTTTATACAAGATAATTATTATAGGAGCTGTATTGTTCTTTGCAGGATATTTAGTAGCATCCCAATCTCTTCTGATAAGGCTCCAGTACTAGCCATCTCATTCACTTGTGACAATCAAAAATACCTCCAGATTTTTTCAGACATCTCCTGTGACCTCAGAACAAACTGGGCCTGGTTAACAGCCATTGTTTTAGAACTTACAGACCTTATGTTCCCTTCTGGAACTATGAAAGCAATCATAGACCATATGCAAATGATAAGCATGGCTGTATTCCAGGAAAAGTTGATTTATGCACACCAAAATTTGAATGTCATACAATTTTTACATGCCATGAATAATTCTTCTTCTTTTCCAACTATTTAAAAATTTAAAAGCCATTCTTAGCTCATGGGGTGGACAAAAACAGCATCAGGCCATAGTTTCCAATTCCTTATCTGCAGAATAAAATGATAATCTCTGCCTCAAGGCAGATCTACTTGTTAATCCCTTCATTTAGTAAATACCATCCTGAAGGTTTGGAAAGGAAATGATGGTGGCAGTACCAAGGAATATGGTCTACAGTGAAGGCTACATAGACAAGGGATAAAACTATCTTAACAGATGATCAAATGTTTGCAGGTAATCAAAGAATCAATGTTATATATATACATATGTTTATGTATATATGGGTTTCCCTGGTGGCTCAGATAGTAAAGCAGCCACCTGCAATGCAGTAGACCTGGGTTTGATCCCTGGGCCAGGAAGATCCCCTGGAGAAGGGATAGGCTACCCACTCCAGTATTCTTGCCTGGAAAATCCCATGAACAGAAAAGTCTGGTGGGCTAGAGTCCATGGGTTCACAAAGAGTTGGATACGACAAAGCAACTAACACTTATGTGTATGTGTGTGTGTGTGTATATACATATATATATGTTTTATATATTTATATATGTTTTATATATTTATATATGCTTTATACATATACACATTACATAATATACAAATATATATCAAATATATATAATATTGATAATATGTATCTGTTTTGAGGTATATGTATGTATATATATGGGATAAATAGACAGATGGCTATTGTATATAATATATTACTTAAAAGCAAAGGATATAAAAATATTTGAGGGAGCCTCAGGCCTTATTTTTCATAGGTTGAGAGGTGAGTTAGATGTTGTTATTATACCATAATTACTATGATGTGATTAAATAAGTGAGATGAACATCCAGAACTATTCCTAATGTACAAATAGATTCAGTTGGGGCTTTCATTTCCACCTTTGTGGAAATTTGTGACTGTGCTATATATCTAAAATGTATTTCCCATTTAAAAAAAATTTGAGGACCATGGATCCCACACAGGACATAAAGTGAAATCAGTGAAGTTACCCCTAGGGATATGAATGAGGAATAGGAGTTTATTAAATTATAATCTTGGGATGTGTATAATGAGTTTTCACATATTTTAAAGGAGCAGTATTCAAGTATAAGATAGCCTTCTTTCAGTCTCCTTTTCTTCATGTTTTTGCTTTATTGATTGATGTTAGTAGAAGTTATTTTGTCTCGATTTGGAGGATTGAATGAACAGTAATAGGTATTTCATATAGTTTTGCAATAAGTAGCTGTTTCTGTGCTGGGGACATTATAGCAAAAATAGTCATAAATGCAGCAGATTTATAGACCAGCTCATTCATCAGGAAGAATTGAAATTATCAAATCCTAGAATAGGTTCATTTGATGAACAATTTTTTGAGCCCTTCCATCCAATTGTATCCTTGGAAAATTTCAAGGAATACTCTACATCCCTGGTGATGAAGTAGACTTAATATGGTGCATTCAGTTTTGGAAAATGGATATTTTTCCCCTCTACTTCCCTTGCTTGTCAAGTTCCTGCCATTTGCAGAGCAGTGGTTTTTGCAACAAGTACTGACACAGAAAACCCAATATCATAACTATATTTTCCATGTAACTTTAATCCTTAACTTGGGCCACAATTATTCACAGTGACTAATGCCAATCAAGCCCTAAAGTTTTCAGTTGTTTTCATGAAAGATATCAATGTCAGTTGTGGGAATCTGTGGCAACCACCTAAATGGATAAAATTAACAGTTAAAGTACCCTGTGGCTCAACCATTTCCTTGCAAACATCTAGTCTGAGAATTCATCCAACCTCTTTTCTAAATAGTACCCTTATACTGTTACTGCAGGAGATGAAATATGTTGCAACAATCCAAGGAATGGCTAATCTTGATTAATGCAGTCTTCCAAACAACTAAAAAGTACCCCTTTGGAAATAATATATGTGGCTCAGACAGTAAAGAATCTGCCTGCAATTCGAGATACCTGGGTTTGATCCCTGGGTTGGGAAGACATCCAGGAGGAGAGTATGACAACCCAATCCAGTATTCTTGCCTGGAGAATCCCCATGGACAGAGGAGCCTGGTGGGCTACAGCCCATGGGGTTGCAAAGAGTAGAACATGACTAAACACAGCATATATATATGCCATATATACATATTTTTTCTGTGTGCTACATCTGCCTCTATTATAGGTTTTATTTCTTCCCGTTTTATATTATAGTCAGTAACCTACACTTATTTCACTATGCTACCTTGTGATGTTTTTGAGGGACACAGTTATGTTCATATCTAAACATGCTCTAACACTGCAGAGCACTTAGGCATGTAACAAGTGTTTCATTTCAATTTAATTTCTTGATAACTTAGCAGGGTTTCTAAAAACATACCATAATTGGTAAAGTGACACTTTTAGAAACAATTATGGTGTATAAGTGTTTTTCTAGAGGAACTCTCTACCAAATATTGAAGAGAAATTCTACCCCTTACAAAAAATATTTATTTTTATTATCAAGCAGCTAGTAAAAGAGTCAAACCACTGGAAAATAGGTATTTAGTCCCAAATATTTTAATTTTCATCACAAGATAACATGTAGAAATTAATAGGTATTATATACTCTGGCTTTTCAGGTTTCAACTTTGAAGGGGGAAATATGTATTTAAAATATTTAAAAATTATATATGTGTATGTTATATTACATGTACAGTGTATCAAACAGGCAAGAATACTAGAGTGGATAGCCATTCCCTTCTCCAGAGGATTTTTCTGACCGAGGGATTGAACTCGGGTCTCCTGCATTGCAGGCAGATTCTTTACCATCTGAGCCACCAAGGAAGCCCGTGTTACACAGACATTATATTATATATAATATATTACATATATATATATACATATATATATATAAATATGAAAAGAAGGCTTCCCTGATGGCTCAGCAGGTAAATAATCTGCCTGCAATGCCGAAGACACAGGAGACACCAGTTCAGTCCCCTGAAGGAGGAAATGGCAACCCATTCCAGTATTCTTGCCTGAAAAATTCCATGAACAGAGGAGCTTGGCAGGCTATAGTCCAAAGGATCACAAAAAGTCAGACATAACTGAGTGACCAAACATAATATGAAGAGAGAAAACAATTCCTGTCAGGAGGGGCATTTATCATGAAGATAATCTAACAAAAGTGAAAAAGCATTAGTCGCTCAGTCCTGTCTGACTCTTTGCAAGCCCATGGACTGTAGCCTGTGTTCACAGAATTCTCCTGGCAAGAATATTGGAGTGGATTGCCATTCCCTTCTCCAGGGGATCTTCCCAACCCTGGCACTGAACCCAGGTCTCCTGCATTGATAGCAGATTCTTTACCGCTTCAAACATTTTGTACATGAGAATCACGTGGAGATGTTTTTAAAGCTCTGATTTCTAGAGTACATTCTCAGAGTTTACACTTAGAGAGATCTGTGTGGGAGCCCAAGAATTTGTATATTTAACAAGTTCCAACATGATGCTATTATTGCTGATATGGGAATACTACTTTGAGAATCACAGATCTAATTTAAAGTTTCATGTATCTGACCTTATCATTCTTTCATTCGTGTTCAATAACTTGCCTCCTTCCCTAATACATGAGAAAATTAGCATAGTTCATAGCAAGGGATATTTCTCATTTGGATAATGTTTCCACAGAGGACTTTCTTTCCCATTTTTATTGGAAAATGTATATCTTCCAAATTCTGAACCTCATGAAGTATCTATCAAGAAATCTAGAAAATGGAAAACAAAATTATAATGCCCTTAAGAGAATTAAAGCTGTACTAGCAACATAGAAATGGTACTGGTACAAAAGAATGCACTGACTTGAAAACAAAGGCAGGAGATACAGACATGCTGGGTCAAAAATTGTGGTCAATATTTCCAGAAAACAGAACAGAACAGCAGGAAGTCAATGTTACTTTTTAGCTGTTGCTTTGTAGTAAGTTTCAATGGCTACCCATTCCAGTAATCTTGCCTGGAGAATTCCATGAGTGGAGCCTGGTGGGCTAAAGTCCACTGGGTTGTAAAGAGTCAGAGGTAACTGAGTGACTAACATTTGTTACAAGTTTATTTTCATGGCCTGGTCCATTGCTAATGGTAAGCCATTCTTGAAAATAGAAAAAATAGTAAGTCTGTATGCATTGTTTATACAAATCTTATGAATGTTCTTCTAAAAAATAACATGCTTAGGAATCAAATTACATTTTTTGATTGGCAATTTCTACATATGACTCTGTTCAGCGCAGTTGAGTTCAGTCGTTCAGGTATGTCCAACTCTTTGAGACCCTATGAACTGCAGCATGTCAGGGTTCCCTATCCATCACCAGCAACCGGAGCTTTCTCAAACTCATGTCCATCAAGTCGGTGATGCCATCCAACCATTTCATCCTCTGATGTTCCCTTCTCCTGCCTTCAATCTTTCCCAGCATCAGGGTCTTTCCCAATAAGTCAGTTCTTCGCAGCAAGTGGCCAAAATATTGGAGTTTCAGCTTCAACATCAATCCTTCCAATGAATATTCAGGACTGATTTCCTTTAGGGTGGACTGGTTGGATCTCCTTGCAGTCCAAGGGACTCTCAAGAGTCTTCTCCAACACCACAGTTCAAAAGTATCAATTCTTTGGCGCTCAGCTTTCTTTATAGTCCAACTCTCACATCTGTACATGAATACTGGAAAAACCATAGCTTTGACTAGACAGACCTTTGTTGGCAGAGTAATGTCTCTGCTTTTTAATATGCTGCCTGGGTTGGTAATAACGTTTCTTCCAAGGAGCAAGCATCTTTTAATTTCATGGCTGCCGTCACCATCTGCAGTGATTTTGGAACCCCCAAAAATAAAGTTTCTCACTGTTTCCATCTTGATTGGAAATCTGAATATTATGTTGTTCAAATACTGCCTATTAATGTTTATTGCCACCTTCAGTGTTTGAAAATTGGCTATAGGCTACAGTTACTTGTAAACAATTTAACAGAACGAATGCAACAGAAGATGTGAATGTTGAGGAATACTTCAACATGAAATCAGAAACTGGTCCAAGATCAGTTTTAAAATTGCAAAGCAGTATTAAGTTCAACAGCAAATAAAAATAAGGGTAAGCAAATAAACGCTTTTCATTGTTAAAAACTGAATGAGCTCATCAAATGATGCACTATGTACCAATCTGAAGTTTTTTTGAGTTCACTTTTAGAAATATGACCAACATTAATTCAAAATAAAATACATTTTTCTACATTGGGAATATTTGTGACAAAACAAAGATTAGTTCTATTGAACAGGGAAATGAATGCTTTGGTGGCTCTAAAATTCCATTTTAAGAATGATAATTTTAAAATATTAAATAGTTTGTGTTGTTTTCCCCATGTAAATTGATTATTTGTTAGTTCTTTATTTAGCATTTTTATTATGGACTATTGGAGAAGGAAATTGTAACCCACTCCAGTATTCTTGGCTGGATAATTCCATGTACAGAAAAGCCTGACAGGCTGCAGTCCATGGGGTCACTAGGAGTCAGACACAACTGAGCACAGTACATTATAAGGTATATATTAAGATGAGACCATCTGTATGTATTGTTGAAATGTAAACTCTTGGCACAACATATGGTACATATAAGCCATGTACTTATATCAATTTTACTTTACAGAAATGTCATGAAAATCCATATGAGTCTATTGCAGAGGAAAGATTCCTTGTTTATTTTTATGGTTACTCATTATTCCTAAACACATATAGAATGCTATGAAACATAAATAATGCCATTCTGAGAATTCCTACAAATTTCTAGAAATCCCAATTTCTTGTTCTTAAATTCAAAGACTAATATCTGCCAGGAATTTGGGAATGCTACATTTGAGTCAGTAAGAGTCAGTCATTCTTGAATTTCTCAAAATAACAAGCATATGAAATTTATCTTAGCCCCCTCTTTGAGGCCATTGAAATTATTATTTCTTCTGCCTGGAACATTTTCCTGGATATCTCCTTGGCTCACTCAGCTTCTTGGTACAAACACATCCCTTATGTAGGAAACTGTCTTAAAATATTGGTGGAGCACAAGGGTGTAAATGAACAGTATATCATGAATGTCATGCATTCTCTCCCTTTAATGTTAGTTATTCTAAGTGTCTCTTGGGAATAAACCATAATCTTCCAGTCATCCTTTTCCTCAGTTAAGGAAAGAGTTGTTCCATTGCCTATGACCCACCATCTGATTGTTTTGACAGAATTTTCCAAGAGTCCTTTGGCATATATCCTGACACAAAAGTTATATCAGACTTCCCTGATTTTCTTAAATCTCTGAATTTATTTCTTTGCTTCTTTTTCTTTTTTTTTTTTTAAGTTTACCTCTATTATACCCTATAATAGGCTAAATGGTTTATCCCCAAAATTCATATTGAAGGGGGGGGGGTTAAAATTCTAAATCTAGTACTTTAGAATGTGACTGCAGGTGGATATATGGCCTTTAAAGAGGTAATTAAGTTAAAACCAAGTCATTAGAAGGGTCTTTAATCCAGTATGACTCATGAGCCTGTAAGTGGAGGTTGTTAGGACACCGACGTGTACAGAGGGGAAGAGCGCGTGAAGACGGGGAAAAGATGGTCATCTACAATCAGGGAGAGAGGACTCTGATGGAACAGACTGCTTTCAGCCTGATTTCTATCCTCTAGAACTGTCAGAAAATCAGTTTCCATGGTTTAAGCCACCCTGTTTGTGGTACTTTGCTATAGTTGTCCTAGCAAACTAATACATGCTATAAAACACTTCTGCCTTCTAAAGTATTTTCTAGGTATAATATCTTTGTATTTTCTAAGATACTATGCAAGAAGGCAATGGTACCCCACTCCAGTACTCGTGCCTGGAAAATCCCATGGACGGAGGTGCCTGGTAGGCTGCAGTCCATGGGGTCGCAAAGAGTCAGACACGACTGAGCAACTTCACTTTCACTTTTCACTTTTATGCATTGGAGAAGGAAATGGCAACCCACTCCAGTGTTCTTGCCTGGAGAATCCCAGGGACGGGGGAGCCTGGTGGGCTGCCATCTATGGGGTCGCACAGAGTCAGACACGACTGAAGTGACTTAGCGGCAACAGCAGCAGCAAAATACTATGACTTAGGAAGTCAAGAACGAAAGTGGATACCAGGTACATAAGTAAAGATTTCCAATAGCAGCCTAAAAGATCTTTTCCAGAAACCAGTGTGTTTCTGTATTTGCAGTAAGTAGCATCTGTTTCACTTAGAAGAAAGGTCAATAGTGTTCCTTTTGTGTCCAGTTCTCCTTATGGAAGTATGTGTGTGTGCTCTGTCATTCAGTCGTGTCTGACTCTTTGCAACCCCATGATTTCCTCTGTCCATGGTGTTTCCTAGGAACACCAGGCAACACCAGGCAACACCAGGTTTGCCATTTCCTTCTCCAGGAGATCTTCTGACCCAGAGATCTAACCTGCAGCTCCTACAGCTCCTGCTTTGACCAATGGGTTTTATTTTCACCACCATCGGGGAAGCCCATGGAGATATGGGAGGGTTGTATTTGTCTGCCTCCTTGAAAGGCAAAAGCATATATGTGTGGCTTGTTTTGGTCAATAGAGTATCAGTTCAGTTCAGTAGCTTAGTCGTGTCCAACTGTTTGTGACCCCATGGTCTGCAGCATGCCAGGCTTCCCTGTCCCTCACCAACTCCTGGAGCTTGCTTAAACACATGTCCATCAAGTCAGTGATGCCATCCAACCATTTCATCCTCTGTCATCTCCTTCTTCTCCTGCCTTCAATCTTTCCCAGCAACAGTGTCTTTCCCAGTGAATCAGTTCTTTGCATCAGGTGTATTGGAGTTTCAGTTTCAGCATCAGTCCTTCCAATGAATATTCAGGACTTATTTCCTTTAGGATGACTGGTTGGATCTCCTTGCAGTCCAAGAGACTCTCAAGAGTCTTCTCCAACACCACAGTTCAAAAGCATCACTTCTTCCACGCTCAGCTTTCTTTATAGTCCAACTCTCACATCCACACATGACTACTGGAAAAACCATAGATTTGACTAAATGGACCTTTGTAAGTAAAGTAATGTCTCTGCTCTTTAATATGCTGTCTAGGTTGGTCATAACTTTTCTTCCATGGACAAGTGTCTTTTAATTTCATGGCTGCAGTTACCATCTGCAGTGATTTTGGAGCCCCCATAAAGAAAATCTGCCATTGTTTCCACTGTTTCCCCATCTATTTGACATGAAGTGATTGGACTGGATGCCATGATCTTAGCTTTCTGCATGTTGAGTTTCAAGTCAACTTTTTCACTCTCCTCTTTCACTTTCATCAAGAGGCTCTGTAGTTCTTCACTTTCTGCCATAAGGGTGGTGTCTTCTGCATATCTGAGGTTATTGATATTTCTCCCAGAAATCTTGATTCCAGCTTGTGCTTCATCCAGCCCGGCATATCACATGATGTACTCTGCATATAAGTTAAACAAGCAGGGTGACAATATACAGCCTTTCCTGATTTGGAACCACTCTGCTGTTACATGTCCAGTTCTAACTGTTGCTTCTTGACCTGCATACAGATTTCTCAAGAGGCAGGTCAGGTGGTCTGGTGTTCCCATCTCTTTAAGAATTTTTCAGTTTCTTGGGACCCACACAAAGGCTTTGGTGTAGTCATAGAGCAAAAGTAGATGTGTTTCTGGAACTCTCCTACTTTTTCCATGATCCAATGGATGTTGGCAGTTTGATCTCTGGTTCCTCTGCCTTTTCTAAATCCAACTTGAATATCTGGAAGTTCATGGTTCGTGTACGGTCGAAGCCTGGCTTGGAGAATTTTAAGCATTATATTGCTAGCATGTGAGGTGAGTGAAATTGTGCGGTAGTTTGACCATTCTTTGGCATTGCCCTTCTTTGAAATCAAAATGAAAACTGATCTTTTCCAGTCCTGTGGCCACTGCTGAGTTTTCCAAATTTGCTGGCATATTGAGTGCAGTGTTTTCAAAGCATCATCTTTCAGGATTTGAAATAGCTCAACTGGAATTTGACCACCTAACTTAGCTTTGTTCATAGTAATGCTTCCTAAGGCCCACATTCCAGGATGTCTGGCACTAGGTGAGTGATGAAGATCTTTTTTGTATAGTTCTTCTGTGTATTCTTGCCACCTTGTCTTAATATCTTCTGCTTCTGTTATGTCCATACCATTTCTGTCCTTTATTATGCCCTTTATTTTTTATGCCTTTTATTTATTATGTCCTTTATTCTGTCCTTTATTCGTATTTATCTTTGCATGAAATGTCCCCTTGGTATCTCTAATTTTCTTGAAGAAATCTCTAGTCTTTCCCATCCCATTGTTTTCCTCTATTTCTTTGCAATGACCACTGAGGAAGGCTTTCTTATATCTCCTTGCTATGCTTTGGAACTCTGCATTCAAATGAGTATATCTTCTCCTTTCTCCTTTGCCTTTAGCTTCCTTTCTTTTCTCAGCTATTTGTAAGGCCTCCTCAGACAACCATTTTGCCTTTTTTGCATTTCTTTTTCTTGGGAATGATCTTGATCACTGCCTCCTATACAATGTCACAAACCTTTGCCCATAGTTCTTCAGGTACTGTATCAGATCTAATCCCTTTAATCAATTTGTCACTTCCACCATATAATTGTAAGGGATTTGATTTAGGTCATACCTGAATGATCTAGTGGTTTTCTCTACTTTCTTCAACTTAAGTCTGAATTTGGCAATAAGGAGTTCATGATCTGAGCCACAGTCAGCTCCGGTCTTGTTTTTGCTGACTGTATGTAGCTTCTCCATCTTTGGCTGCTAAGAATATAATCAATCCATTTTTGGTATTGACCATCTGGTGATGCCCATGTGTGTAGAGTCTTATCTTGTGTTTTTGTAAGAGGATGTTTGCTATGACCAGTTCGTTCTCTTGGCAAAACTCTGTTAGTCTTTGACCTGCTTCATTCTGTACTCCAAGGCCAAATTTGCCTGTTACTCCAGGTATCTCTTGACTTCCTACATTTGCATTCCAGTCCCCTGTAATGAAAAGGACATATTTTTGGGGTGCTAGTTCTAGAAGATCTTGTAGTTCTTCATAGAACCTGTCAACTTCAGTTTCTTCAACATTACTGATTGGGGCATAGACTTGGATTACTGTGATATTGAATGGTTTGCCTTAGAAACGGCCAGAGATCATTCTGTCATTTTTGAGACTGTATCCAAGCACTGCATTTCAGACTCTTTTGTTGACTATGATGACTACTCCGTTTCTTCTAAGGGATTCTTGCCCACAGTAGTAGATATAATGGTCATCTGAGTTAAATTCACCCATTCCAGTCCTCTTTGGCTCACTGATTCCTAAAATGTCAATGTTCACTCTTGCCATCTCCTGTTTGACCACTTCCAATTTACCTTGATTTGTGGACCTAACATTCCAGCTTCCTATGCAATATTGCTCTTTACAGCATTGGAATTTACTTCCATCCCCAGTCCACAACTGCGTGTTGTTTTTAATTTGGCTCTGTCCCCTCATTCTTTCTGGAGTTACTTTTCCACTGATCTCTAGTAGCATATTCGGCACCTACTGAGCTGGGAAGTTCATCTTTCAGTGTCCTATCTTTTTGCCTTTTCATACTGTTCATGGGGTTCTCAAGGCAAGAATACCGAAGTGGTTTGCCATTCCCTTCTCTAGTGGACCACATTTTGTCAGAACTCTCCACCATGATACGTCCATCTTGAGTGCTACACAACATAGCTCATAGTTTCATTGAGTAGACAAGGCTGTGGTCCATGTGATCACTTTGGGTAGTTTTCTATGATTGTGGTTTTCATTCTGTCTGCCCTCTGTTGGATAAGAGGCTTATGGAAGCTTCCTGATGGGAGAGACTGACTGAGGGGGTTACTGGGTCTTGTTCTGATGGGAGTGGCCATTCTCAGTAAAACTTTAGTCATATTTTCCGTTGATGGGCAGGGCTGTGTTCCCTCCCTGTTTCTTGCCTGAGGCCAAACTGTGGTGGAGGTAATGAAGATAAACCTCCTCCTTCAAAAGGTTTCATGTGTTGGCGCACTCCATGCCCCTGACCCTGCAGCAGGCCACCACCAACCCACGCCTCCACCAAAGACTCCTGGACACCCATGGCAAGTCCGGCTCAGTCTCTTGTCAAGTCACTCCTCCTTTTACCTGGGTCTTGGTGTGCACAGATTTTGTTTGTGCCCTCCAAGAGTCTGTTTCCCCAGTCCTGTGTAAAATAAAAATATAAGCAGAAGTAATATCTGTCATTTCTAGGCTGCAGTTTTAGGAGTGAGTGTGCAACTTGCCAGACTTCCCAGGTGGTACTAGTGGTAGAGGACTCGCTTGCCATCACAGGAGATGTAAAAGATGCAGTTTGGATCCCTGGGTCAATAAGATTTCCTGGAGAAGGAAACAGCAACCCACTCCAGTATTCTTGCCTGGGAAATCCATGGACAGAGGAGCCTGGTGGGCTACAGCCTATTCGGTTGCAAAGAGTCAGACACAACTGAGCAACTAACCTTCCATTCTTTCCATTGGCAAATGTACACCATAAAAATGGAGGCTCCTGTATCCTGAGTGCCTGAGTCAGGATGGTGGAGAGCAGAGCTTCCAAGCTGGCCTGTGATGGTCATAAGGAAGGGATGAGAAATAAGCATCTATTACTTTGAGGCACTGCAATTATTTAGCTGTTTGGTACTGTTGAACAACTTTATTTATCATGACTCATAACTTGATCTGAGGCATTTTTGCTTGTTTTCCAATTTTTGACTATGTTCTATATACATAAGCAGTTATTATAGCCAACACTTTTTCTTTATTTTTGAAAGATTAAAACCAATTTTTGAATAAGAACTCCCAGGGCAATGAGTGGGTTCAAAGCATTCTGAACAAAGCTTTCAGTTCACTGCTTTTGGGCCTTTTGCAGTTATTTTGATGACTCTGAATACCTATTGGACTCAGGTCTAAAGGGCAACATTTCTGTACAGTGACGAGAATTTCTGTGATGCTGCCAAAATGTTCATGGACAGAGGAGCCTGGCAGGCTACAATCCCTGCGGTTGCAGAGTCAGACACGACTGAGCAACTAACCTTCTATTCTTTCCATTGGCAAATGTACACCATAAAATTGGAGGCTACTGCATTCTGAGTGTCTGAGTCAGGATGGTGGTGAGAAGAGCTGCCAAGATGGTCTGTGATATAACTCACTTGCATTTATCATAACAGAAAATTTGTTGAGGTTTCCTTAATGAGCTCTCAACTGTCTGGGTGCTGCTTTTTGGTGGATTAGCTTCCCCAAGACAGAGTGCTTCAAAAGGCAGAAGAGCTATAAATATTCCATGGTATAGCCACAACATACTCTGTCCCAAGAGTGGTGGCAAAGGGACTCCAGTCCCACCCAATTTCCTAAACCTGTGTGCATTGCAACCTAGAAATCCACACCAATCTGAAAGCATATGGATGCCATTTATTTCATTTCCTTTGCAGAAGAGTACTTTGGGAAACACTTCTCTCTTTCCCCACCCCTCTGTCTTATCATTTGAAGGCTACAGAGGAATTAAATTCATCTTGAAGGAGTGTTTATGAATTAGATTGTGACCATTACTTAAATGATTAAATACTCAAGAGAGATAATGCAACCCAGAGACCATGTCACAAGAGGGAACTGTGGTTATCGTCAATTACTGTTCATTTGCTATAAACATGGCTATGAGCCAACCTTGGAGGGGAAATGTGCAGTTGGTAAATGACGTATTTGGCATCTCCATCTGTTTCTTTCCTTACTCCTTTAGCATTTGTTCTGGATTCATTATGCTTCTCTGAGCACTAAACTCCAATCATATAAGGACCTCACAAACTTCTTCCCAATCTGAGGACACAGTCCCATGTCTCTCATCATATTAGGGCATCATTGCAGAGCTACAGCCAGAGTACTAAGGAATCACATCTCTGAAAAAGATTCTAGTCTCCAGAAAAAAGTCCAGGATAGGTTTGGAAGATGTTAGCAGTTTTCTCAAGCTTACTTAGTGCTTTCAGATGAATAAAGCATAGCACTGTTATAGGTCACCAATTAATTATATATGGATTTTGGATATTAGAGGATGGTCAATCATGAAGAACCTTTTGGACTTAGGGCTATTAAAGAGCCTATTTCTTAGTTAACACTGTAATTGACTCCACCGCATCTGTTCCACTCTGCCCACCTTGTATTGACACCATTCTGCTTGAAGAGTTAGACTCAGCTTCAGGGGTGGGACCTGCATAGTCTAAGCCAATCATAGCAATCCTATTTCACTTAATATTATTGATAGTGTTGGGTGCTTAGTCATGCCTGACTCTGCAACCCGCAGACTGTAGCCCACCAGGCTCCCCTGTCCATGGGATTTCCCAGCAAATATACTGGAATGGGTTGCCATTTCCTCCTCCAGGGGATCTTCCCAACCCAGAGATCAAACTTCCGACTCCTACATCTCCTGCATTGAAAGTGGATTCTTTACCTCTAGGCCACCATTACTCAACTCTATTCCACTAACCCTGGCAAATATCTCAGGGATTAGCCAGTTAGCATAAAGCTTTATTCAGGAGCATGCAAATCACCTAACTCAAGGCAGTAGATGGAGGAAGTTCTAGCCAATAA
Organism: Cervus canadensis; assembly: GCF_019320065.1. Taxonomy (NCBI): domain Eukaryota; kingdom Metazoa; phylum Chordata; class Mammalia; order Artiodactyla; family Cervidae; genus Cervus; species Cervus canadensis. Next base: position 25,192,825 of record NC_057404.1, on the reverse strand, counting down.
CCCCTGGTCGATGAGGTATATGAACCAAGTAAGTTGTGTCACTTCCAAGTCAAATATTCAATTGCCAGCATAAGGAATTTGGGTGTTTTGTTCTCTCTGCTGTAGTGCATTGCTGAGTTCCTACATGAAAGACCGTAAACCAAAAAGCCTTTAGAGGTGAAACAGACTTAAGACGAATGAGAAACAAAACTTTTGTCATTAAGTACTGAGACTTGGGATCTCTTTGTTACTGTAGAAATAGGCTGCATCTATGGTAAAAACTTAACAGTTGCAAGGCAGAAGGTGAGGAAATTGATATCAGTTTAGCAGGATATTGATCCATTTTATGGCCGTGACAAAATAATTGGCAAAACTGTTATACAGTCAATGTACTTGTGGATCTATAAGAAGAGGTTGGAAAACAGGTCACCAGTAGTTCACAGTGATTGCTGTTGGCTGCTATTGACAAGTCATTATGAGAGAAATAAACTCAGGAAAGAACCAATTTTAAATTCAATTTTAAAGCAGAATTTAAAGGGAAAAGATGAAATTCAGAAATTCAAAACCAGGCTAGGTTGGAAAAGGCACCTGCTTATTATCTCCAAACAGTAAAAGTAAAATCAAAAATTATGATTGTCAAAAATGTCCAGTGAAATTTTCATGTGATTAGCTGTCTTCAGGGCAAACATTAGACTAAAGACAGGATGTCTTTTACTTACATAAATTTTCTCAGTGAAAAGATTGCATTCGAGGTGAGGCTTTGCCACAGAAGCTCTACAACTTCAAAACGGGTCCATAGTCAATCAAAAGAAACATGTCTATAACTGAGAAAATGATGAAATACAGTTGATATGAAAACTAAGTCTCAAATGAACTGAGTTCCTGGCTACTGGTCCACAGAGCTAACTTAAATAGACAAGAAACCTACTAAGACTTTTAGGAAGTTGTACCATAAGTGTAGACTGAAGTAGTCCATGTTTAGTCAAACTTGACAACCAAACTTTTACCAGCAAGAAAGAGAAAGATACAAAGACTGCTTCGAGCCAGAAGGACTGAGGAAGAGTGAAAGGAAGACTTGCCAGAGAGTGGAGCCAGATGGCACAATGAAAAATGAATTTGGGAGCTCCCCTTAGATTGCAGAGTTGGGAACTAATTAAAGAGCATTCCACACTACAGAAGAATTCTAATCAATATCTTTCAAATGCTTTAGGATTGCTATGGATTAGTGATTTCTGGGTGTCTTCCATTCTTCCTCTTTCTAACTGTGAATGTTTATTGCTGCTATCCTGTCCTTGTTCCACTAACATGTAATATATGCTGATTGTGTGATGGTGGGCACTGGGAGTGCAGGGTGTAATATATTTGATTAGTTTAAAGGTTTCTAGGAAAGACTGGCAGAAACAATAATGCTAACCAAATATTTTATGAGCTTTTCTACATTTTCCAGGCCTGTTGCAGTTAGACAAGGCCATATAACCTGTTCTGCTTCTATAAGGAATGTATTTATTTCATTTCTAAAATAAAGTAGTTAATTGATAGAGTAGGAGGATACAGTGTTATCTGCTTAGAGACTAAGAAAGCCTCATTTTGACCCGGGGAGTTATGGCATTGAAACAGTCACCATATAGAAAGTATTTGCCATAAAAAGTTATCATGAAGTCAGTAAATCTATCATAGTTTTCACATGAACTTAAAAAAAATTGTCATTGTATTTATCTACTGGAGTTCAGGGTCTTCCATTGTTATTGTTTCCTTTTTATTGATTTGAATACAGCATCATTGATTAGGGTTTCCTAGGTGGCACAGAAACACGGTTTCAATCCCTGGGTCAGGAAGATCTCCTGGAGAAGGAAATGGCAACCCACTCCAGTATTCTTGCCTGGAGAACTCCATGGATAGAGCCTAGCAGTCCATGGGGTTGCAAAGATTTGGACACAACTTAGTGGCTGAACAAAAATGGAATAGTTTCTCTAGAGAATCTTGACTAATGCAGAGAATAATTACTTTAAACGTATCCATCCCACCTTCTTCCATGTCCTCCCCCTCTATCATAGAAAATGGTTTTAAAAACTACATTTTCAAGAATGCTTTATAGCTAAAATTTAGTTATGAGTGAGAGTCTATTAATATGTTGCACTTGCAGTATTTTTGACAGAGTGAGGAAAAATCTTGCTTCAAATAAGGTCTAACAGAGACAGAATATTTTTCAGTTGGTTCTTCTGCATTCCTGTGTCTAGTAACTGAAACACTAAAAGACAGCTGTTTTTCTAGCAGCTGCAACAAACTATCTTCGTCTCTGTATCGAAATCACTGTGATACAACTCTAAAGTCCAGGTGCCTCTCTAACAATTACCTCTCTAGCCTTTCGACAGTTTTCTAAGGACTGATTCCATTCTGCTTGATATATCTAGGGAAATTTCTGTTTCCTGCATTAAACCTACCTGGTAAAATAATGCCATATTTAATAAGTTACTAAATTCAAAGGAAAATTAGGATCAGTTATGGTAGATGCTAAGCTACTGTAATATATACAGACTAAAGCATAGTTAAGGAAAAAAGAAAAATTCATTGCTCTTTTGTGTAACAGTCCAGTGAGTGTGAGTGCTAAATCGCTTCAGTTATTATCTGACTCTGCAACCCTATGGACTGTAGCATGCCAGGTTCTTCTGTCCATGGGATTCTCCAGGCAAGAATATTGGAGTGGATCACCATGCCCTCCTCCAGGGGATCTTCCCAACCCAGGGATCGCATTTGCGTATCTCTTGCATTGGCAGGTGAGTTCTTTACCATTAGCACCACCTGGGAAGCCCAAATAATCCAGAGATATGTAAATTATTTTATTATGTGGATAATGCATGTGCATGCATATTATCAAAAAGGTATAATCTTCCATTAGGAAAATTGTGCTTCTTCTTGTCAAACATTTTGCAAACAAGTTTTGGAGTTGTGCCTATAGAAGCTGTACACTTGAATATTGTAGAGGACAGTTGGTACCTATACATCCGGAAAGGGCTTCCAATGCTGTATTAATATGTTAAATCAAATCAAAGGAATAAAAATAAAATGAAGAGGAGAAATTCTTTTGGAAGAAGAGTTTGGTCAAACATAAAGTGCAACACATACTCTTCTCATGCTAAGATTTTTGGGACCCAACTTAGACTTCAAGGAATTTATTAGATGACAAAACTAAAAATTCCAGGGATAAACATGGCTTCAAGCAAAGCTCAGTTTGGGATCTCAAATGCTGTCATCAGTACTCAGTTTTGTTCTTTCTATTTCAGTTTTCTTTTTCTCTCTTGCTGTGTTGTCTAGTCGCTAAGTCGTGTCCAACCCTTTTGCAACCTCATGAACTGTAGTACACCAGGCTCTTCTGTTCATGGACTTTTCCAGGCAAGAACGCTGGAGTGGGTTGCCATTTCCTCCTCCAGGGGATCTTCCTGATCCAGGAATCAAACTTGTGTCTCCTGCATTGCAGGTGGTTTCTTTACCCCGAGCCACCAGGGAAGCCCATTCTCTCTTGAGTTTATAAGAAATCAACATCTCAAAAATGACACAGTCAATTCCATCTTCTCAGCTACTCAAGAAGGGGCAAACTCTCCTTTTCTAATAGAAGTCCTAAAACTGAGGCTCACAAAAATTAATCAGAATAAGGTCATGAAATTTTTCCTGAGGCATATTCTAGGCATGGCTAAAACAATCTGATTTGGTGATATTTCTACTTTGAAGAAGAGGATAAACTCAGCTCTAACAAAACACTGTATTGGATGACTCTGGGCAACTAAGGTCTTTCCCAGTGAAAAATAGGATTTCTTACAAGAAGCGGAAAGCCTCATTATCAAGCAGGTAATAATGTTTTGATGCCCATCTCCAGTTAGACCCTTGTTAACATTTCAATTATATAAATTATGTACTTAAAGTTGGGGCTTCTAATTTTATGAGTTAATTATTAGCATCAACTTTAGTAATCTTATTGAATAAAAAACTTTTCTACACCAAACATAGAAAACAGCACATAATGGGTACATGTTAGACATCTGTTGTGTAAGTGGGGTTTCATTTTTTTTCTATTTCTTTTTTTTTTTTTCCATTTATTTTTATTAGTTGGAGGCTAATTACTTTACAATATTCTAGTGGTTTTTTTTGTGCTCGGGCCTGGTGGGGTTTCATTTACCAGTTAATTTATCAGCTATCTACTGCCACATAAAAATACCCCAAACATTATCGTTTGAAATAGTAGCTATTTGTTTGCTCAAGATTCTATGGGTCAGCTTTCAGGTGGGCCAACTCACCTCTATTGTTAACTGGACTCAGTTATGCATTTGTAGTGAGTTCTCAACTGGCAGATATGTTTCAACAGTTGTGACTTTTTTTTCCTGGCTGGTCTCAGAGGACCTTGCTCACACGCCTGGATTTTTCTGGAACGATAAAGGATGACTGACCCACACATCTGTCGTCAACATGCAGACTGCGGCCACACCACAGTCATTCTGCTGTCTTTTACTTCATAGTGACAGTTTAAAAAGTATTGAAACAAGGACAGCTCCAGTGCACAAACACTTTTAAGGCTCTTGTTAACTCAGTGTTTGTCAAAATCCCATTGGCTAATGTAAATCACAAGTAATGGAAAGATAGACTCTGCCTCTTGATAAGAGGAGCTGAAAAATCTGATGGCCATGTTATCTTTCATTTTACCAAAGTTCAGCTATGTTCACAACTATTTGCATTTCTCCTATCTACAAATAAGTTACTGTCTTCAAAGGCTCCAAAAATGTCTTCATAAATTTTGCCATCAGGCTCAAAAACTAATATTTGGTAATCAGTATCTGGTCTAAGATGGATACGGTTTCTAAGATTCAGTGACATGTAAACTAGAAAGTAAATTACTTGCCCTTATTCTGCTCATGGACAAAACAGTCATATTAGATGCTCCCATTTCAAAAAAGGACTTCCCTAGTAGCTCAGCTGGTAAAGAACCCGCCTGCAATTCAGAAGACCCTGGTTTGATTCCTGGGGGGGAAGATCCACTAGAGAAGGGATAGGCCACTCCAGTATTCTTGGGCTTCCCTGGTGGCTCAGCTGGTAAAGAATCTGCCTGCAATGTGGGAGACTTGGGTTCAATCCCTGGGTGGGGAAGATCCCCTGGAGAAGGGAACAGCTACCCACTCCAGTATCCTGGCCAGGAGAATTCCATGGACTGTATAATCTATGGGGTCACAAAGAATCAGACACAACTGAGCGACTTTCACTTTCATTTCAAAAAAAGAAGGAATAAAAATTACTGGTCCATAGCAGTTGTGAAATTAAGCCAGGCATGTAGTATTGGGTGACATTACTCTGGGGACAAAGCGTTCCTTGAATAAAACAGGCATTTGCTCCTTGAAGAGCAAATTCCCAAGTCTACTTTTCTCCATACTTTTCATTTCTGCCCTCAGAGTCATCCTTCCTTTTTAAAAAAGGAATAACCAGGTAGCTTGCTCAACCTGCTTTCTACCTCTGAAAAGTTTGGGACCAAAACATTTTCCAATTTGAATTAACTCTCTCACTTTTAATACAAGTGATAGTTCTTAAATTGTCACATTTAAAAAAAAAATCCATGGGTTTCCTATGAATTCACAAAAAACATATCCACATTTCTAATGTCATATCAGCTAAAATAAGTGACATGACCAAACCCAGATTTAAAAGATGGAAGAATAGTTTCTAACTCTTGATGGAAGGAGTTGCATATTTTTATGGCTGTCTCATTAAATCCACCACAAAATAGGAGGTTTAAATATTTGCTAGAAAATGCTCATCTTTATTTCCAGAAGTAAAAATGCTAGCTTGTAATATTAAGCCCCTGATTCTTTATGTTCATTGACTTTTCCACCAAATAAACTTACTGCCAGTTAGCAACTGGCATTAAGTTAAATCAGGCAAATGAAAGAAAAAAAAAAAAAAAAAAACACGTGGGGTGTATAAAATGATTAGACATGAAACCCACAAAAGAATAGTTTCCCATATCCTTTTCCTTAGATATGGTCTCTAAAAGTCCTCGGAACAACATCAAAAATCCCAGAATTCTGAACTTAGCATTAATACTGACTTCAAAGTTTGGGTTTAAAATGATTTACATGCAATTACAAGCTAATCCAAAGATAGCCTTGTAGACCTTGTCACTATCATAAGACATAACAGTTCCTTACTCTTGGAGTAAAAAGGAGCATTTCTCTGCCTCTCAGGTGGCTCAGATGGTGAAGAATCCACCTGCAATGTGGGAGACCTGGGTTGGATCCCTGCGCTGGGAAGATCCTCTGCTGGAGGGCATTGGAACCCACTCTTTCCATTGCTTGTGATTTACATTAGCCAATGGGATACTGACAAACACTATATTAGCAAGAGCCTTACAAGCGTTTACACTGGGGCTTTTCTTGCTTCGATGCTTTTTAAACGGTCACCATAAAGTGAAAGACAGCAGGATGACTGTGGTCAGAGGAGCCTGGTGGGCTACAGTCCATGGGGTCACAAAGAATTGAACACCACTGAGAATCTAAGCACACAGCACAGTGTTAGTATTATATTGCATTTCATCTAGGATATTGAAATTCATTGCTGTAAAGTTGTTAGAAAGGACAGTGGAAATTTCTGAAAGCCAATACATGTTTCCAAGTCTATCATTAAAGGTCAGCATGCTTATACAGTTTCTATAGAAACCATATTTCAATAATTCAGTATCTCAAATAAAATCACCTTGAAGCAAACTAAAAATATTCTATATATTGTATTATAGGACATAAGATTTAAAACAATGATTCAATGAAATAAAAATGTAAAATGCCTCATTTTTCCTAAGTTGCTTAGTAGATCATAGGAACTATAAATTTTTTTTTTTTTTATAATTTGATAAACATTACAATTGCTTCTTTCTAGTCCCTCAATGCAATGTATTTTCTATCTTCAGACATGGGGTGGGAGAGGCGGTATGTAACTATAAGAATGGAGGCACAGTTGTATGGAAAACTCAATCTTCCTTCTGAAAGTTCATACTCAAGAAATCTACATATAATAATTTGAATAATTTATTAAGAACTTTATCAATTCAAAACACTTGAACTTAACACATACTTAGTCATTGGTAGACCCTATATTGGGTTCTGGGAATGAGGTTGTCATATTAGCATTTTATGGCATTTAATTTAATTGCCTAATAAAATAAAGGTTACAAACAAAACTCTACACATGAATATTTACCATAGCCTTGCTAATAATTACCAAAACTTGGAAGAAGCCAAAATATTATCTAGTAGATGAATGGATACATGTGGTACATCCAGAGAATTGAATATTATTCAACACTAAAAGTAAATGAGATATCAAGTCATACATGAAAAGACATGGGAGAGCTTTAAAGGCATATTTAGGAAGAAGTCAGTCAGAAAAGGCTACATAGTATATTACTCCAACTATATAACATTATGAAAAAGACAAAACTGTGGAAGCAGTAAAAGGATTAGCCAACAGCTAGAGGAAGGGCTAGAGAGTAATAGGCAGAGCACAGAAGGCTTTTTTTAAAGCAGTGAAAATACTCGGAATGATAACCATAGTGATGGATAACGTGTCATCATATATTTGTTCAGACACATAGAATGTAGAACACCAGGAATGAACCATAATTTAAACTGTGGACTTTGAACAATTACGGTGTGTTAGTGTAGATCTTTCCATTTTAACAACTGTACCACTCTGGTAGGTATGTTGATAATGGGGGAGGCGATGGCACGTGTTGGGGTAGGAGGTTTGGGGGGAATCGCTGTGCCTTCCTCTCATGTTTGTTTGAAGCTAAAATTGCTCCAATGAAAACAATTTTTAAAAAGAGACAGGAGGATGGGAAAGAATGCAAAAAAAAAAAAGAGAGAGAGAGAAGAAAGGAAAGGAGGAAGGCAGGATATTATGCTTAGTTTCAAATGTTCATTAAAAATAACCTGATATAAAACTTAATTCTATTTTTTTAATGCTACGCACCTGAAACTAATACATTGGCAACCAACTATAATATAAAATAAAAAGTTTAAAAAGGAAAAAAGAATATGTGATTTCAGTATTATTGATAACTAAAATTTAGACAGTTTCTGTCTTTCTTAAAAAAGTTAAAACCCTCTGCTAAAATACATGCCTGTTAGAAACAATTGTTAAGACAATGAGAAACAGAAAATTCTATTGCAATTTAGAGAATGGAGCGATGTGTAGTAGAGGAGAAGACATTTGTGCTGGGCCTTGGAATATACATAGAAAAATGTGATATTCCAATAAGTGGATTCAACAACTTTTCTTTCCTAACTTTAGTATATCTTTATTTTAAACCACTTTAAAACTGAGCCCATTATAGCAGTTTAACTTCACAACCAGGATAGAGAACTGAGACTATCTGGGTCACCATGACTCAATTATTTCTTCTATGAAATTCTTCTCCAGGAAGATAACTTCTCCAAGAAATAACTCTATTATTTGTTTCCAGAAAATCCATAAACACATTATCTGGATAAAGAGCTTTCCAAGTAGAATACCCATCTGGGCAAAGAGCTTGCTTACCGAACAACAGAGTCTCATCTAATATTTCCTCACCAATCCTATCCCATGATCTCGTGGGCTTTGCCCAGTTGCCATCAGTACTTGTGCTGGTTAATTCTAAGTGTCAGTTTGACTGGGCTAAGGAATGCCCAGGTGGTAAGGCATTCTTTCTGGGTATGTCTTTGAGAGTGTTTCCAAAAACTATGAACATTTGAATCTGTAGACTGAGTAAAGATCATCTTCATCAATGTGGGTAGACATCATCCAATCTATTCAGAGCTCAAATAGAACAAAAAAGGGAGAAAAGAAGGATTTTCTCTCTTTTCTTTATATGTGTGGACCCAGTAGCTCAGTGGTGTCTGACTGTTTGTGACCCCACAGACTGTACCCTGCCAGGCTCCTCTGTTCATGGGATTTTACAAGCAAGAATACTGGGGTAGATTGCCATTCCCTACTTTAGGGGATCTTCCCAACCCAGGGACTGAAACTATATCTCTTGAGTCTCCTACATTGAAGGGCTGATCACCATTTGCACCCCCTGGGAAGCCCTTCTTTAGATGAAACATTCACCTAATAATTTATTGATTCTAGCCTTGCTTAGTCAACAGGTCATGCTGGTAGATTTGTGGAAGAGTGAACTTTTGACAGTCTTCGGGGATCTACTAACATTCAGACACTGTTGCCATCATGGATCAACATTCACTCAGAGAGTCCATTCTCTAAGGATATGGAACTTTCCACTGAGGGCTGTCATGACCCAGTGATGCTCTTTTTCCTGACATAGGTCCATGGACAGAAGAGCCTGAAGGGCTAGAGTCCATGGGGTCGCAAAGAGTTGGACACAACTGCGTGACTAATGTTTTCACACTTTTTTGTTAACTCTAGAGCCATTGATACTATTGTTAAATACTGTTGGTTAAAATTTGATTATACAACAGGATTGTGCCTCCATCAAGATGAAATAGATGCATTTTCCCCTTTTCCTCCTATTAAGTACAGCTAAAACCTGGAACAAAATGTGATCTACTGGAGAAAGGAATGGCAAACCACTTCAGTATTCTTCCCTTGAGAACCCCATGAACTGTATGAAAATCAAAAAGATATGACACTGAAAGATGAACTCCCCAGGGTGGTAGGTGCCCAATATGCTATTGGAGAGGAGTGAAGAAATAACTCCGGAAAAAATGAAGGGATGGAGCCAAAGCAAAAACAACACCCAGTTACAGATGTGACTGGTGATAGAAGCAAGGTCCAATGCTGTAAAGAACAATATTGCATAGGATCCTGCAATGTTAGGTTCATGAATCAAGGTAAATTGGAAGTGGTCAAACAGGAGATGGCAAGAGTGAATGTCGACATTTTAGGAATCAGTGCACCAAAAAGGACTGGAATGGGTGAATTTAACTCAGATGACCATTATATCTACTACTGTGGGCAAGAATCCCTTAGAAGAAATGGAGTAGCCCTCATGTCAACAAAAGAGTCTGAAATGCAGTACTTGGATGCAATGTCAAAAATGACAGAAAGATCTCTGGCCGTTTCCAAGGCAACCCATTCAATATCACAGTAATCCAAGTCTATGCTCCAAGTAATGCTGATGAAACTGAAATTTAATGGTTCTGTGAAGCCCTACAAGATCTTCTAGAACTAACATCCCAAAAAGATGTCCTCTTCATTAAAAGGGGACTGGAATGCAAAAGTAGGAAGTCAAGAGATACCTAGAGTAACAGGTAAATTTGGCCTTGGAGGACACAATGAAGCAGGTCAAAGGCTAACAGAGTTTTGCCAAGAGAACACACTGGCCATAGCAAACACCCTCTTCCAACAACACAAGAGAAGACTCTACACATGGACATCACCAGATGGTCATTACCAAAATCAGATTGATTATATTCTTTGCAGCCAAAGATGGAGAAACTCTATACAGTCAGCAAAAACAAGACTGGGAACTGACTGTGGCTCAGATCATGAACTCCTTATTGCCAAATTCAGACTTAAATTGAAGAAAGTAGGGAAAACCACTAGACCATTCAAGTATGACCTAAATCAAATCTCTTGTGATTATACAGTGAAAGTGACAAATAGATTAAAGGGATTAGATCTGATAGAATGCCTGAAGAACTATGGATGGAGGTTCATGACATTGTATAGAAGGCAGTGATCAAGACTATCCCCAGGAAAAAGAAATGCAAAAAGGCAAAATGGTTGTCTGAGGAGGCCTTACAAATAGCTGAGAAAAGAAGAGAAGCTAAATGCAAAGGAGAAAAAGAAATATATATCCATTTGAATGCACAGTTTGAAAGAATAGCAAGGAGAAATAAGAAACCCTTCCTCAGTAATCATTGCAAAGAAATAGAGGAAAACAATGGAATGGGAAAGATTAGAGATCCCTTCCAGAAAATTAGAGATTATCAAGGGAACATTTCATGCAAAGATGGGCACAACAAAGGACAGAAATGGTATGGACCTAACAGAAGCAGAAGATATTAAAAGGTGGCAAGAATACACAGAAGAACTATACAAAAAAGATCTTCATGACCCATATAACCACGATGGTGCTATCACTCACCTAGAGCTAGACATCCTGGAATGCAAAGTCAAGAGGGCCTTAGGAAGCATCACTACAAACAAAGCTAGTGGAGGTGATAGAATTTCAGTTGAGCTATTTCAAATCCTAAAAGCTGATGCTGTGAAAACACTGCACTAAATTGCCAGCAAATTGGGAAAACTCAGCAGTGGCCACAGAACTGGAAAAGGTCAGTTTTCATTCCAATCCCAAAGAAAGGCAATGCCAAAAAATGCTCAAACTACCACACAATTGCACTCATCTCACACACCAGCAAAGTAATGGTCAAAATTCTCCAAGCCAGGCTTCAACAGTATGTGAATTGTGAACTTCCAGATGTTCAAGGTGGATTTAGAAAAGGCAGAGGAACTAGAGACCAAATTGCCAATACCCATTGGATCATTGAACAAGCAAGTGAATTCCAGGTAAACATCTTACTTCTGCTTTATTGGCTATGCCAAAGTCTTTGACTGTGTGGATCACAACAAAAGTCTTTGACTGTGTGGAAATTTCTGAATGAGATGGGAATACCAGACCACCTGGCCTGCCTCCTGAGAAATCTGTATGCAGGTCAAGAGGCAACAGTTAGAACTGGACATGGGAAAGACTGGCTCCAAATCAGAAAAGGAGTACATCAAGGCTATATATTGTCACCCTGCTTATTTAACTTATAAGCAGAGTAAATCATGAGAAATGTTGGGCTGGATGAAGCACAAGCTGGAATCAAGATTGCCGGGAGAAATATCAATAACCTCATATACGCAGAAGACACCACCCTTATGGCAGAAAGCGAAGAACTAAAGAGCCTCTTGATGAAAGTGAAAGAGGAGAATGAAAAAGTTGGCTTAAAACTCATCATTCAGAAAGCTAAGATCATGGCATCTGGTTCCATCATTTCATGGAAAATAGACGGAGATACAATAGAAACAGTGAGAGACTTTACTTTAGGAGGCTCCAAAATCACTGCAGATGGTGACTGCAGCCATGAAATTAAAAGACGCTTGCTCCTTTGAAGAAAAACTATGACCAACCTAGACAGCATGTTAAAAAGCAGAGACATTACTCTGCCAACAAAGGTCTGTCTAGTCAAAGCTATGGTTTTTCCAGTAGTCATATATGGATGTGAGAATAGGACTATAAAGAAAGCTGAGCACTGAAGAATTGATGCTTTTGAACGTGATATTAGAGAAGACACTTGAGAGTCCCTTGGACTGCAAGGAGATCCAACCAGTCATCCTAAAGGAGATCAGTCCTAAATATTCATTGGAAGGACTGATGCTGAAGCTGAAACTTCAATGCTTTGGCCACCTGATGTGAAGAACTGACTAATTTGAAAAGACTCTGATGCTAGGAAAGATTGAAGACAGGAGGAGAAGGGGATGACAGAGGATGAGATGGTTGGATGGCATCACCGACTTGATGGACATGAGTTTGAGCAAGCTCCAGGAGTTGGTGATGGACAGGGGGGCCTGGTGTGCTGCAGTCCATGGGGTCGCAAAGAGTCGGACAGGACTGTGCCACTGAACTGAACAGAAAACCCTGAACATTACATATGTTGCAAACGTATCAACCCTCTGAAAGGTGGAGAAAAGAAACAGAATAGCCAGGGACCTCAGAATTCATAAACACCCCAGCAGTGAGTACATGGGGTTTCTTTTTGTCTCCTACAGCCCAGACTAGGTGCTGGAAAAGCTTGCCATACATATGTGATATCTATATCTATATCTATATATGCATATATACCTGTGTATATATAAAATTTTCAATTTTAGTGTTGTTTAGTTGCTAAGTCATGTCTCTGTGACCCCATGGACTATAGCCGACCAGACTCCTCTGTGCTTGGGATTTTTTAGGCAAGAATACTGGGGTGGTTGCCATTTCCTCCTCCAGGGGATTTTCCTGACCCAGAGATCAAACCCACATCTCTTATGTTTTCTCCTGCATTAGCAGGCATGTTAATATTTCAGTATAAGTCTACAAAAAGAAATCATACACGACAAATAGGAATAGAAGTTTTGCTAAGTGTATATATGCATAGTTATCTGTTCTGCAAATGGATAGCTGTAGAATACACAGTGGACATCAAACACTGGAGCAGATGTGTGAGATTCTAAGATAAATAAGAATATATTCTTCAACATGAGCTCCACAATTCTCCAGAGGCTCACAATTTAGGAAGACAGAGAAACAAGTAAGCAAATCACCTCATTTATTGAGACTTTCCTAAGTGCTGGACACTTGGCTAAAGCTAAATCCTATTTAATACTCGCAATCTTATGAATTAATTTCTCTTATTTTTATTTTGTGAAAAGGATAATTAAAGCACTGAAAAGACAAATAATTTTCAAACAATATACAATGAACAAGTAGCAGATCCAGGATTCAAGACTAAGTTTGTATGACTCCAAGTCCAAGCTTTTCACCCCATTCCATCTAGCTTCCCCTATGGTTAGGAGATAGTGGGAAAATGCAGTCAGAATCCTCATGTTTAAAAGAAGGGTTAGAAATAATCACATTTGTTTCCCACAACAATAGCACAGCACCAGGTGCATGCAGGTGCTTGATATGTATTGAATTGTGTGTAATTAAATTTAAAAGGACTGAATAAATTTAAAAGAACAGTGTATTTTCTAAACTCACTTGTTTACTATATGCCATAGAGAATCTATAAAGCATGACTCACAGAATATTTTATTTATATTCTTTTTCTCACATGCTACCTCTACTATTTTTCTTTGGAAGACTTACTGTAGCTGGTTCTCCTCCCTCACTGGTCCCAATCCTCACCCCCTCAAACCTTCCTAAATAACCTAAGACTTAATAGTCCATACTTCAGTTCTTGAGTATGCTATTAATTGCTATTTTGTGAACAAAATACATCCAATTGAACCTATTTTTTGAGAAGGAAATGGCAACCCACTCCAGTATTCTTGCCTGGAGAATCCTGTGGACAGAGGAGCCTGGTGGGCTGCCATCCATAGGGTCGCACAGAGTCAGACATGACTGAAGCGATTTAGCATGCATGAACCTATTTAGGTTTTATATTTGTTTTTAGATAGACCATGTACCACTATGTCAACACATATTTTTTATTTTCCTTTTTCAGCATTTCTGAAATTAATAATAATGTGATGGCAATTAATTTAATTAAGTTTTAAAACACCTGCTGGGTGTTTTAAGCTTTTTATGGTTCCAGAGAGTAGGGGTTAGCATGTGTGCAATATGGAAAGACTTTTATTTCTTTGCTCTCACTCTCTTTTTAAAAAATTTTTACTGCCACATCAAATTTATACTATATATTCCCATGCTATAAAAATGCCTGCTTTGCAAACTATTGCATGTGCAGTTTTATAAGGTGCACCAAAGGGTATTTCCCTTTCCTGCACCGTTTTGATAATCACTCTGCCTTAATGCATGAAGGGGCTCTTTTGTACAATGGATGTTGGAATGTGTTGATAACTTTAACAGACAGTTGTTAAATTGAGCATACATTGAGACAGCAATTTGTACCAGCTATGAATACAAAGCCTTGCGTGCTACCAGAAGAAACTGACATATTTCAGGAAGGGTGATCACTCGTAATTCATCAGATATTAAATGACAAGATTGGTTTAATGCATTCTATATTTCTCATCCTGGTTGACATGCAACTATTTTACTTGTCCGAGAGTGCAAATCAAAATGGCATCTACTGCTGTGCTCACATTTCAGATCATCAAGGACTATAATAATGGAACAAATATTGTTAAATGTGCATTATTGAAACATTCACTTGCATCTTCATCACCATAATTAAATTAGTTGAAAGCATGCAATGGGATCATGGCATGATACTAAGTGCTTCAGGTCTTTCATGGAACTATACCAACATCTACAAGTTGAGAAGTTATAACAATTTGAATTAACAAATGCCTGCATCAATATTCACCATCCAATCTGACTTGGTAAATACACCACGGAAGTCCTTCCCTGGTGGCTCCGATGGTAAAGAATTTGCCCACAATGTGGGAGGCCCAGGTTCAATCCCTGGGTAGGGAAGATTCCCTGGAGAAGGGAATGGCAACCCACACCAGTTTTCTTGCATGGAGAAGTCCTTGAAAAGAATTCCATGGTGGGCTATAGTCCTTGGGGTAACAAAAAGTTGAACATGGCTGAGCGACTAACTATTTTACTTTTTATGGAACTCCTTAAGCACTGGAATGGAGTCTTGTGGTTTATACTTCTGTTCATAAAAGATAAGCACACTCCTCCAAAGATGAAAATAGTGAAAAGACAGTCAAGAGTGCTAAAAGCCATAAGATGATAAATTGTGCACTCTATTGTTCCTAAGATTATGGGCAGCTCAGACTACTAATACCAGCCCCAATAGCATCCCCAATGTTGGAGGAACTCATCCCCGATAGTCCTCCCTGCCAGAGACCATTTTGTCTTTGCTTATGTGTATTTCACTGCTTATAATTACTGTCCTTTCTCTACCTGGTAGGATTTTACTCATTATCTAAGTACTGTCCATGGGAAACAGTAACTGACTTGAGAGCAGAAACATGCTTTACTTATCCTTTATAGCCCCGGTCCTCAGAGAATGGCATATATAGCATGCTTATAACAAATGTTTATTGAATAAATAATCTGAATCAGGCAAACATGGGCTTGAATTCCAGCTGCAGATTTCACTAACTGAGACTGAGTAAAACAGTTGAAATTTCTGAGCTTCAGTCTTCTAAATTGTAAAATCGGGAAAATCAAATTTATCTCTTCATAATTTTATGGGATATCTATATTAAATACTTAGTGTAGCCTAAAAATGGGATTTCCTTTTCCTTTCCCATTGTTCCTCTTTTTGTTCTTCTCTTCTTGGGTTTGTTTGTCTTTCCCCCAATTTGCTCTTGAGTTTTTTTTTTTTCTTTCTTTCTCAAATTCCCAGAGTCAGTCCAAAAGATGTGGCTACCTCCCTTTGATATATAATGTATAGTGTTTGTTCCATCTTGGACTTCCTAACTGGTACCTCTCATTATGAGAGGTGGATTTCAGATGAAAAAATCTTGCAAAACACAATTTATTAAAAATTTTGTTTGTAGAGCACAGACCTGTAATAGTAATAAAAACACTTTGATGTTCTGAGTGTGGATTTGCAAATTTCATGCCTCTTAAAGCAGTAAATGAAAGCATTGTTTTGATACCCACCCTAAAGAAAATCTGAATTATCTGCTAGATTTTTTTTAAATAATTTTCCCAAAATCATTGTCATATAGAAAAGAAACTAGAGAACATAAGCTAAGAAATGAAAAATGAGAGGATAGTTAGCAATGCATAGTTATTTAATAAATGTACTATGCTATTTTCTGGATTTTATTATATTTGTAATATTTTTTTAAATTTCCAATCTGATGTATTTTTTCTTTCAAAATAAGTATTCCTTTTCATACTGAATTTTGTATTTTTTTTTAAATAAACAGTACAAAACTCTATTAGCTTCAGAGTTCACCAATAAATGGAGAAAGAAATGGCAACCAACTCCAGTATTTCTAGCCTGGAAAATTCCATGGACCAAAGAGCCTGTCAGGCTACAGTCCATGAGTTCTCAAAGAGTAGGACATGTCTGGGTGCACACACATGTGACCAATAAAACCTGGATTCAATCTTATGCAAACTTTAAATTCTTCATTTATAGCCTGTCTTCTAAATTGGGTGGAGAAAGCTCCACGGTACAAGAAGCCTGGCTTTCATGTTCACCTCTGTATTCAGTGTCTACACTTGAGTTCAAATTGTAGGCTTACAGACAGATAACATTTTCCATCTTTTAACATGATTACAAGGCATCTCATTATATCACAGTCCACATTGATTAGCTCCCTCAAGCTTTACTTCACATGAAACATCAAGACCAGATATATCAAATTCTAAAATATAGTTGTTCTATTGGGATGGTACTAATGCTTGCTTGCTAGAAATTATGAATTGGGAAGAAGATTGCTGCAGGATATTCAAGCATCTGCCACTTGAGGTTGTGTGGTACATCTGGGTGTGCCCCATACACAGTGAGACATAACTTCCTTGGCTTATGCTTCTTTGGCTGTGGATTACTGGGAA
Organism: Cervus canadensis; assembly: GCF_019320065.1. Taxonomy (NCBI): domain Eukaryota; kingdom Metazoa; phylum Chordata; class Mammalia; order Artiodactyla; family Cervidae; genus Cervus; species Cervus canadensis. The sequence goes on along the minus strand of NC_057404.1, from coordinate 25,175,643 downwards.
ACAATAAGAGCAGACCAACAGCATCGCATACAGTAATTAGGAACAGAGTAGCTTGTTTTGAGATCTTCTTCTGGAAATTGTTGCAAACTGGAAGGCACACCCAAAAATCTTTCCCCTGAACTTCCCCGTCTAGTGAGAGATGACAGCTAACAGCATAATTGGCTGAGCTGCTTCAGTTTGCATTATCTTCATTTAAGAGTAAACTATCCATACTCTCCTATTAAAAGAAGCCATACAGAATTTATCCATAGAAAGCCACCATTAATGTTCATAATGATCTTCTGAACAAGGTAGAAAGAATTAACACATTTTATAGATAAGGAAATCTAGATACACAGGTTTTGTTCAAGGGCAGAAGTCTGAAAAAAAAATACAAACATCCTTTTCAATAAATTAATGTTTTGCCATGGCTTCCTCACAATCCTATTCTCTGCCTGCTATAAAGAAAGTGCTTTTTCTGGCAAATGGTATTCCTAGCAGAAATAAATACTTTATAAATCCATTCCCTTTGAAACCTGCATTCAAGTAAAGTCACTCGTATTTTTAGAACATTTATGCGTTCTTACTCTAAAAAAATCATTTAAAGTTCTACTTATAGAGATCATATTTCTTCTTTACTGCCAAAAGATCACAAATGCCTACAAGGCAGAAAACTTCCTGTTGAACAAGGGAGATTAGATGAGGCTTTCAAGAAAAGATTAATTTGTCTATTGAAATGCAGTTGGTATTGCTTAAGCTGATGATTTTCTTAGCAGCCATTGCAAGGAAAGCAATATGACAATGTCACCAGTTTTAATAAGTGAACATTTTGGAACTACCAAAACACATTAGGCACAGTTTTTAAATAAAGTAACCATTTACAAGCAACAAGAAAGCAAATGGTCATCAGTAAAATAATGTAACAGGAAGGAGAATATGAAAAATTGAAAGAGAGTTCTTGCATTTTTAAAAGTCAAATTCTCAAATGAAATCATCAGAGCTTCCTCAAATTGCTAATACGGGCATAGCTTACACATCTAATTACAAAGATTCTGTTGACCACACCACATAAACAGAGGACCATTTGTCCTTATTTAAGAAGATATGCAAACCACAAATTGCTCTGCAGGACCCTGAATATAGATAAGTTTGAAACAACTTTAGTTAGTCTTTATACACACACAACTGAATAGATGATCTTCCCAAGTTTAAACCTTTCAGACCCAATCCTGTTTTAGTGAGTTTTAGCTTACAATGTAATTGTGATCACATAGATGGATAAAACCTCAAATATCTCCAGTTAACTCTTAGGAATTGTCTTTTTTTTTTTTTTTTTCATGTACTTCACTCAGATAATCATGTATGGTCTAAAATGGCTTTTCTGCTCCTCAGACATTTAACTTTAGAAATCACTCAAGCCCCTTATATTAAAATGCCATCAAACAAAGCTCTCCCACTCTCCCATGACCTTCACCACCACCATCTCCAATGAACTGAATTCTCTTGAAAAATGGATTTGTGCTAGTAGCCCTCACTGCAGCACTTCCAGTTTCTGACTAAAAAGTCTACAGAAAGCCTGAACATTTAAATGTACCCAAACAGAAACACTCATAAAAATACTCAAACCTCATTTTGACTGACAATCTAAGCTCAGAATATGAGCAGGATTTTCATGACACTGCAGGCAGATGACTCCAAGTTAAGAAATTCTCTAACAGGTTGGCTTATGATGAACCTTTATAAGCTGGAGTAGCCCTGCCAACATGGAAGAAAGTACAGATAAACTTCATTGCTCATCCATTCACTGGTTTTTAACTCACTTGTTCATAGAGAGGGCTGAAGTATAACAAGAAGAATTCAATAGAATTCTGGATGAGGGAGAAAAAGCAGGCCAGCTTAGTGTTTGAGCTGCTGAGAAGCATAAAATAAAAAACCAGGATGCTGTTTCTCCTGTCAGAGATGATAGGCAGGATTATAAATCATTAGGAGCATGGACTTCCAAAAATCCATATAGTACAGAGGGATGCAGCCAGAGAGAAGGCTGAAGGTCACAGAGAAAGGAGGCATAGGCTTAAAGATGAAAGCTTCTATTTGGACCACATTGATGAAGGGGAAAATGTGGGATGTGAGGAACAAGTTCCCAAAGAGTGGTTCTGCAGCATTCCCTAAACCAGAGACAGAATTGCATAAAGGCCAAGCAATAAAAACCTATTACAACATCATTAGTGAAAGGCAAGAATCCATGGTCTCCTTGGTGAAAAGAACAGAAACCATAGGGCTATAGAAGGATAACAGAATGATATAAAAGGGAAGCATGCTAGTATAAAATAATTGAGTGAGATGCAAAGGCAAGAAGCGGATACAATCAGGGGATAAAATAGTACTGGTAAAACTTCAAAGAATTAAAATATCGAAATAAAAATCTTAGCCATTAAAAAGAAGGAAATAATGCCATTTGCAGCAACATGGATCGACCCTAGAGAGTGTCATACTGAGTGAAGTAAATAAGACAGAGAAGGAGAAATATCCTATGATATCCTTTATATGCAGACCTAAAAAGAAATGATACAAAGGAATTTATTTACAAATCAGAAACAGACTCACAGACTTAGAGAATGAACTTACGGTGTCCAGGGGGTAGTGGGGGGGGAAGGGGTAGTTAGGGAGTTTGGGATTGACGTGTACACAGCAACATATTTAAAATGGATAACCAACAAGGACCTACTGTATAGAACAGAGAACATTGCTCAAAGTTATGTGGCAGCCTGGATGGGAGGGGAGTTTGGAGGAGAATGGATACTGACATATGTATGCTGAGTTGCCCCGTTGTCCAGATGAAATTATCACAATAATGTCAATCAGCTATACTCCAATAGTGAATCCTTGAGGGTGGTTTATGTATCAGGGGAAGTGAGTACAGGGGGATTGGGAGGATGAAATGATGGAACAGATGTCGAGAAATGTGGAGGGAAAAAAAAAAACTCCCACACCTGAGATACAGCCCCACAGAGGGGACCAGGACAACTGGACAGAGGAAGAAGCAATTTTATGTTTGAAGAGAAAATTTAGCACATAAAATGTGTCTAAAGATGTTAGATAAAAGGGTATCTGAGTATTTGAGGCACGACATTAAAAAATAAAACTAGACACTTCATGTGGAGAAGTATTAACTAAAATAATAGAGAAAAATTCTACATTCAAATATTTTTTTAAAAAATAAGCAAAAAGATGTGCAGTAAGGGACAAAATTAGACTATCATTAGACTTTCCTATCACATCAAATACCAGAATATATTAAGGAAACAGTCACGAAATCATGATAAGAGAGAAGCTTGTGATCCATAAATTTTATAATTTATAAGTTTTCATTGATGTATTAAGCCAAAAGAAAGGATTTCTAAAGTAATACAAAGTTTCAGAAAAAACAAACCACCCACATGGTTACACCGGGGAAAAAGAGCTGAAGACATTCTCTAGCTAACACTGAAATGAGTCAAGATCAATGACTCAATAACAGGAAAGTATTTTATAAAACAGATGGCAGTTAGCACAGAAATTGGTAAGGGATAAAATTGAATTACTATCATAAATAATGTTAAGAAAAGGAAAGCAGACATCACAAATTATTATTGAGAGACTATATAAAAGTCATCATTGATAGCAACAATTGACATCTAAATTCCAAAACTAATATAACCTGATGATAAAACGGCAGTAAAGTAGACAAAGTATGCAAAGCTCTGTGTCTTATAGAAGGCAAATACAAAATCTTTTTCTGTTTAATAATGATAGAAATAATGTTTTAAAACATATTCTTAATTACTCAAAAATAATCACTAGTGTAACCAAATCTTTAAAATGGGATATATATTTTCCAATTGTCTACAAAAGCGCAAATAAACATGATCAGTAGAGTTGAAGAAAGCAAATGAAGAGAATAAAGTTATTTGGGGCTTCCCAGGTGGTGCTAGTGGTAAGGAAGCCACTTGCCGAGGCAGGAGACATAAGAGACATGGTTTGATCCTGTGGGTTGGGATGATCTCCTGGAAAAGGAAATGGCAACCCAATTTAGTATTCTTGCTTGGAGAATCCCATGGACAGAGGAGCCTGGTGGGATACAGTCCTTGGGGTGGCAAAGAGTTGGACACGACTGAAGCGACCTAGTATGAAAGTTATTTTAAAGCTTTAAATAAATTAAAGACATGAAACTAGCCAAATCAATTCTAATAATAAAGACAATTGAAAGTCGCTCAGTCGTGTCCAACTCTTTGTGACCCCATGGACTATGCAGTCCATGGAATTCTTCAGGTCAGAATACTGGAGTGGATAGCTTCCTTTCTCCAGGGTATCCTCCCAATCCAGGGATTGAACCCAGATCTCCCTGAATTGCAGTCAGATTCTTTACCAGCTGAGCCACCAGCGAAGTAAAAGAATACTGGAGTGGGTAGTCGTTCCCTTCTCCAGGGGATCTTCCCAAGCCAGGGATCGAACACAGCTCTCCCACACTGCAGGCAGACTCTTTACCCGCTGAACCACCAGGGAAGCACAATTGTTAGTTTGCACTGTGTCTTAGTTGCAGCATGTCAGATTTAGTTCCCTGACCAGGGATCAAACCTGGGTCTTCTGCATTGGGAGCATGGAGTCTTAACAACCGGACCACCAGGGAAGTCCCCATTTTTCCTGGGGCACTGTTTTGTTTGTCTGTTTATGCATATTCATATGTGTAGACAGAAGATATCTAGAATAACGTAAATTAAATGTCTTATAAATTTCACTTGGCATGTAAGAGTTTGAGTAGATTTTAATAGTCTTCATTGCATTTTTACATTATTTAAACTTCTAATATATGTATAATCAGAAAATGTATCTATCTAATGTGCATGTATCTGAAAACTGCTTATTGGACATTTAATTAAGTATCTGGATCGGTACTAGTAAGTTGTGGCTGACCCTGATGGAAACTATTAACATGTAAAGGAAAAGAATACAACTTCCTTTATTGTCAGGAAAGGATTGATGAACTTGACTCTAGGAGCACAGCTGTATAAACCAGTGGGCTGAGTGGGATAAGCTTTCTGAAAAGGGCAAACATCCCTGACCACCAATTCCCATGAAGATATCCCACTGCAATCTCCACTGGCTGAGCGAAGTGAGAATTTCATCAGGTGCTTCAAGGAGCCTCATTTGCCATTCCCATGGGATTATTCCGTGCCCTCTTGGCCTCTTCCAACTGCTCTGTGGACTCTGGCTATGTGCCTATCTGGTGAGAGTAACTGTCAACAGCCCCACAATCCCCCGAGCACTTACTCTGAAAGGTATGTCAAAGGGGATCTTGGGGAAGCTTTCGAGGTCTGTGTTACCCTGGCTGACCCAGGCTGAAGATCTTTGTGAAATCTGTTCCTAAAACTAGGTGCTGGTAATACAACAGAGAAACATTGCACATACCCCTGCCCTCCCGGAATTCACTTTTTAGAAGAGAAACAGACACTGGGTAAGTAATTACCACTGTGATGAATGGAACCAAAAACTCAGGCTGGTTGCCATGACAGTCTATTTTTTTTCCTTTCTCTGCTTTCCCCTTTTGCATTGCTTATGAGCCCAACATGGTGCTTGTTACCCTCTGCTTTGTTCTGTGCCTCTGTGAGCACATCTGTTTTGCCAGGTAGCCAGTTACTTGCAGGCATCTCCACAGCCCCTGCTTCAAATTAAATGTTCAGTAATATCTTCTTTAAATGAATGAAGAGAAAGCCTTAGGTCTCTCCATATGCTTTCTTTTATCAATATTTTCTATTTAGACACAATTCTGAGACACCAGGAGTTATGTTTATTTAATTAGCCTAAATCGTGTACAGACAATTCTTTGAAAGGTTTTTTCTTTGGTTGGGGAGGTTGTTATTACCTAACCTTGAGAAATCATGAAGTGACAGTGTTTATATACAGAAAAAGTTAACTTATACTCACCTATAAAAATATGTACTAGGAGTTAGTGATACGTTTCAATGTACCAAAGAGATTGACATATATATACTGCTTTTGTTGTAGCAAGTTTGGAAGAGAAGGGTCCACGACAAGTGGTTTATGACTCTGAAAGAGGAGGATGCCCTTGTAAGTGCTATAGAACCTGGCTGTTACTTGGAAAGCTGGTGAATTTTCCATATCCAATAATTAAGTTGGAGTCACCCCCATCAGTCATGTCATGAATAAGAGGAAGTGCATTCATCCAATCCATACACCTGGATGTGGAAAACATGCTACCTTTGGACCAAGGGTGAGGAATTAGGGTCATTGGGGAGTACTTTTTGACAAAGATTAAAAGCCTAGGTATTAATTAGCTTAAATCACGCTGCAGCCTCAGAATGATTGAATTCATTTGTTCCCGTTGAAGAATCAGTTAGGTCTTCTTTTATAACCAATGTCTTGATTAAAGTCGTGTGACGGTGAGATATCCTAAGGAGACAAAGCAACAGTGACTTGAGCCAGTAGAATCTTGTGCAGCTTTGATCCTAAGACCTGAGTATTTTATTAGGTAACAGGCCGAATCTCTTCTGGATTCTGTGTGGCACATTTCAGTTTTCCTCAGGAGGTCCTCTGTTGCCTGCTCTGGTTTTGCATCTCCCTATCCTCTGAGTCAGGGACTCCCCTCCAACCTCTCTCTAACTCATTTTTCTAACTAACTCAGAAGACATATGGTATATTATTGCATCCTGAACAGTGTATCCATAGGAGGGCTTCAAAAGTCATTCTTGGTAATGATGATGGGTTAAGGTTGAGTTTCTATTCTGGCAGGGCTAAAATTTAAAAAATCAGATGAAGTTACATTTGACTATCTTTTTTAAGCCCCAAAACCAACATACCATCCTTCTCTCAGCTGGAGAAGAGCAACCAAAATCATTAATAACCAGAGCCTAGATTCAGAATATTTTCAAGGCTGAAATAAACTCTCTAGTCCTTATATATGTAGGATATTCCCACACTTCTGGAGTTACTAGAGGCTATACAATCATCAGTGTTAAGAAATCTATGTCAAGACTCAGTTCCCTGTGTACAATCAGAAATGCAGCCTATACACTGACCTCGGCTTTCACTACTGCATTGGAGGAAGAAGGTGGTTAGCCTGTCTCCTTGTCCACGCTCACGAGGTCTGCTCTTCAAGAGCCTATAAATCAGTTGAAAATTATAGGCAACATTTATGGAAGAATTGCACAGAGCCCAAGTCAAGCACCCTGCCTGGATTATCTCATTTATCTTCATTTATCATACAACGTGAGAGAGAGGGTACTACCCACTTTTCAGATGAAGAAACTCAGGATCATTGTTAGTAACAAACCCCCACACAGCTATAAATCACGTTAGAATTAGAGTGGGTCAGAGAAGAAAGCTACCACTTCTGGTTGGGATGTTACAGAAGGTTTAGGATGGGGCATTTCTGTGAACTCAAACCTGAAGCAGTGATTTCTGTAATATAACAAAGTAGACTATTTACCATCAAGCCAAAAATTGACATTTATCCTAACATTCATTCAAATGTATTTATTTATCATATATATACACACACACATATATATCCATATATGTTTACATTGGCTTCCCAGGTGGTCCTAGTGGTAAAGAACCTGCCTGCCAATGCAGGAGATGCAAGAGATGCCATTTCGATCCCTGGATAAGGAAGATCCCCTGGAGGAGGGCACGGCAACTCACTCCAGTATTCTTGCCTGGAGAAACCTATGAACAGAGGGGCCTGGTGGGCTACAGTCCATAGGGTTGCAAAAAAAAAAAAATGGACACGACTGAGTGACTAAGCACACATGCAGACATTGCCTTTGTATGTGTATGTGTGTGTGTGTGTATACATATATATATATGTAAGTATATATGTATGTGTTTACTATGTGCCAAGCACTGTTTGCATTGGAAAGGAACTTATATTAACTGTATTTACAGCCCAAATCAATATCATTATAATGCTTATATACTCTTATGGGTAGGGAACAAGGCAAAGTGCAAATGAACAAATACATAGGCTGTCAGCTTGTGGTGAGTTGAATAAAACAAGTTCAAGGGAAGAAAGAGTGTGGGAAGCAGCAGGAAAGCCGTATTTGGAACAGTTGTCAGGGTAGAATTCTCTGAGCCTTGGTAATCATCTATAGGAGGGAGGGAGGGGAGTGGCTGGAGGTGAAAGATGAGATCAAACAGGGAGCCAGGATCAGGTAATTCTAAGTCTTAGAGTTAGTAAAAACTTGTTTTATCAGGAAAACAATGTAAATGGAACACTGAGTGTGTTTGAGCAGGGGAATTACATTTACATTTTAAAGGATTACTGGCTGCCTCTTAAGTGATGAGTCTAACATTACAACTTTGAACCTTAAAATAAGGAAACATAACTCCTAAAAGATGCACTCAGGCAGACTCACTGCAACAGATCACTGAATCCTGATCAGTGGTTTATTTATTAGTAAAACAGACCTGTAAGTCCAGGGAGGCTGACCTAGAAGTCCCTTTAGATTCACTGCAAAAGCTCATGTGGGGGCTGCGAATAGTCACATGGTTGTCTCAGGAGCTCAAAAACTAGTTGAGAAACAAAGGAGAACAAAAGTAAACCCAGTTACCTCAGCAACTGAAGTGATTTGTCTTACGGTAGGAGGCCTCCAATCACAGCCTTGTCTCTATGAACTCCAGCTGAAGGGCAGACAGCAGTAAGTCTAGATATGTGCTGTGCCAACAGAAGATTTCTAGCTCAACAGTGAACTCTTGTCTTGCACAAAGACGGTGAGGACTGTGCTGTGAGGTAATAACTGCTCCCACCGATACACCTTGCGGAGCTCAATCCCTGTCTCTACAGACCAAACTTTGAGACCTCTGATGTGCACCTCCTACTGCACTTCTATTTCAAACACCTCAAATCAGGTGTACGATTCTTCTCCTGGTTTTAAAACATCTATTATCTTCTCCTGAGGCATCTCTGTTTTTGTTCCGGCTTCCTCTTTCCTGGAAACAGCATTATTATGATCCAAACCTCCAAGACTAGACAATTTAAGGTTTTCTTCAACTGCTCTCTCTTCTTTAAATTCAATATCTGAGGAAAAATAATTCAGTCAAGTCTTCCTTTTAATGCTTTGCTAGTTTCTCTGCTCCTACTTCATTGAAGTTGTCATCTGTTTAGAATTAAATACCAAAAAAGAGGTTCTCTTCCCCCAGCTCTCTCCAATCTCTATCTCACACACTGCTGCTGGTCCCAGCTTAGGAGGTGATTTGGGTTCTGGAATTCCCTTAATCAAGACTCTATTACAGCTCACTGTTTCATTTAACAAATTAAGTCAGAGTTCTCTTATCTAGATCTGGAGACCCTCCCCGTCTTGACAATCCCCAAGTATTGTCAAAGGAATCCAGAGCAGGTCAGAAAAGAAGTAAAAGTAAATTTTATTGAGGAACTCTTGCAGGAGGGGAAAAGATACCTCACGATAGAACAGGTTGCAAGGCAAGGACTGGGGTGGGGAGTTTGGAGCCAAGAAGCAAGTTGGATTGTGGGGAGGTCTGTAGGTGAAGAGCTACTAAAAGGAAACATGAGGGATGAGGCTGGGGGACTCTGATTAAACAGGTCTAATAGGACTCTCTCTGAAGGCAGCCCAGGATGACTGGATATTACCTGGGAGATTGTGGGGCATGAGAAACTTGCTCAGATGTTGAGGATGATCAGATATCAAGGGTTTTGAATCTGGATAAAATGACAAGATTCTTGCCAAAACAGGGGAAAGGAAGACAGACACAGAGGCCAAAGTTTGAGGCCTACTTGAGAAGAAAATTCCAAGGAGCTTCATTAAACTGGCCAAGAAGAGTCTTATAAGTGTCTTATCACATCCCAACCAATTGGCAGCACTTAGTCAGATTTTTGTCCTCACAGACCCCTATATATAACCTACACTGCCTCTTTCCTCTTGGGAAAATCCAGCATGAATTGCCTATTCTCTGTCTCTGCCCAGTCAGATCTCAGTCTTCAGAACCCAGCAAAAAGATCTACCTCAAGAAACCTTTATGAAGTCAACAGTTCCTCAAGATTCTCTTACATCTCAGAGTTTATTCTTTCAACTGATGAGCTTCTAAGGGGAATAAACTTTATACTGAGCCCTGTGTCACATCCTGAAAGAGACACCAAAAATTCAGCGAGAACCCTTTGGTTGTGACCATCAGCTGTTCCTCTATATATTCTTTTATAATAATAACACCCTTGAAGTTTAGCTAAAATGCATTAATACAATTTCTAATTTTACCTTAAAAAAGAGGTACTTTTCTTATCCCTTCTATTCCTTCTATCCCTTCCATCCCTTCTTATTGCCTTCTACTTTTCTTATCCCTCTCTGCTGTGAATGCAATGTGAACATGATTTTGAAGCTGGTAAATTCATCTCAGGCCTTGAGGTAGAAGTCTTATGAAAAAGGAGGAATTAGTTTCTGTATTATTGTGGGATTTATCACTCCATGGACATGACATATTGCTAGTAAAAGACTTAGTATGAGAGCTGGCAGATAGTACATTAAAAAAAAAAGAATAAGAATGATGCTGATGATGATGAAAAAGAAGTTGATATTTGTGGTGATAACTATTACGATGATCGTGACATTTTCATCAAAGATGTACACTTAGGAATTTGACTTTTCATCACTTCTGGCTGTGAAAATAAAGCATCAGGTTTAACAGCTGACAGTAACCTAGATTATACTGAATCTTTCTTACTATTTGGGCTAGAAAAACCAATGTCAAGTAGCCTTCAGTAGCTCTTTGCTAAGACTTTCTTTATTAAGCTAGAATACAAAGAAATGGTAGATAGAGAAATGACTGAAAGGCAGAAAAGACAATAGGACAGTTTCTGAGATATCAACTTGATCTAAATAACAAAGAATTTGGTGTTTGGATATAAGAATAAGAAAGGCCTCAAAAGTGGGGAGTAAAGGGACCTTGAATGATGCATTCTGATGAAGTTTGAAAGTAATCCAGGGCTTAAAACAAATGGCAAAATAGAGGAAAAGGCTTTGGCAAGTTGGCTGCAAGTAATGAATTTTAAGAAATTAAATAAATCTATTTATCACTATCTTTTGAGAAATTAAATAAATATTAAAATTCACTTAAAATTGCTACTAACTGTTCAGACTGGTATCCTTTGAACTTCATTGCATGCGGAGACCAGGCCATAAGGAGTCAAAGTTTTTATTAAGGTTACAGTTGTTTAAAAACATGAATCTTTTTAAAATGACAATGCTTATATTTTATTTTTTCTGCCACTATATTTATTAAGTATAAAACAGCATGCCTACACTTTTTTTCCAAATTAAAAAGCAAGTTATAGAACACCATTCTGAATAAAACGAAGTAACGGAAGGATTTAGAAAGAAATATCATAGGATTTCATTTGTGTTTTTTTTTTTTTTTTTTAATTTTTTTTATTAGTTGGAGGCTAATTACTTCACAACATTTCAGTGGGTTTTGTCATACATTGATATGAATCAGCCATAGATTTACACTTATTCCCCATCCCGATCCCCCCTCCCATCTCCCTCTCCACCCGATTCCTCTGGGTCTTCCCAGTGCACCAGGCCCGAGCACTTGTCTCATGCATCCCACCTGGGCTGGTGATCTGTTTCACCATAGATAGTATACATGCTGTTCTTTTGAAACATCCCACCCTCACCTTCTCCCACAGAGTTCAAAAGTCTGTTCTGTATTTCTGTGTCTCTTTTTCTGTTTTGCATATAGGGTTATCGTTACCATCTTTCTAAATTCCATATATATGTGTTAGTATGCTGTAATGTTCTTTATCTTTCTGGCTTACTTCACTCTGTATAAGGGGCTCCAGTTTCATCCATCTCATTAGAACTGGTTCAAATGAATTCTTTTTAATGGCTGAGTAATATTCCATGGTGTATATGTACCACAGCTTCCTTATCCATTCATCTGCTGATGGGCATCTAGGTTGCTTCCATGTCCTGGCTATTATAAACAGTGCTGCGATGAACATTGGGGTGCACGTGTCTCTTTCAGATCTGGTTTCCTCAGTGTGTATGCCCAGAAGTGGTATTGCTGGGTCATATGGCAGTTCTATTTCCAGTTTTTTAAGGAATCTCCACACTGTTTTCCATAGTGGCTGTACTAGTTTGCATTCCCACCAACAGTGTAAGAGGGTTCCCTTTTCTCCACAGCCTCTCCAGCATTTATTGCTTGTAGACTTTTGGATAGCAGCCATCCTGACTGGTGTGTAATGGTACCTCATTGTGGTTTTGATTTGCATTTCTCTAATAATGAGTGATGTTGAGCACCTTTTCATGTGTTTGTTGGCCATCTGTATGTCTTCTTTGGAGAAATGTCTAGTTCTCTGGCCCATTTTTTGATTGGGTCATTTATTTTTCTGGAATTGAGCTGCAGGAGTTGCTTGTATTTCATTTGTGTTTTATCAAGGTATTTTTGCCTCAGTATGGAAGAAGATGTTATATGCTAGAATTATACAGAATTACTATAATTGTAATGAATTGTAAGCCGTTACACAGTGAGGAGCATGATCTATACTTCTTAATCTCCCCATCCAGAACCTATCATTGTAAAAGACAGAGTCTCAATGTATATGAGCTGATTGGTCTGACATCTAAAACTGAAATACCCCTGTGCATTTATGTACTCATCTCAAGGTTGAAGAATTCTGTACATATTATCAGATTCTTTTCTCACTGCCGTAAAATTGCTGCTGATGCCAATACAGTAACAGAGAACCCAAAATGTCAAGTCTTTTATTTTTCTCATTTTCCTGACTCCTTCTTGAATTGTTTTTCAGTAAGACACACTGACTTTCAGGTAATTATTTTTTAAAAATATGCTTGTGTGAGTGTATATCTTATATCCAGTGTTGTTGTTGTTCAGTCACTAAGTCATGTCCAAAACTTTGTGACCCCATGGACTACAGCAACCAGGATTTTCTGTCCATCACTATCTCCCTGAGTTTGCTCCATGGAGACAGTGATGCCATCCAACCATCTCATCCTGTCTTGCCCCCTTCTATTCTTGCCCTCAATTTTTCCTAGCATCAGGGTCTTTTCCAATGAATCGGCTCTTTGCATCAGGTTGGCCAGCATATTGGAGTTTGAGCTTCAGCATCAGTCCTTCCAATGAATATTCAGGGTTGATTTCCTTTAGGATTAACTAGTTTGATCTCCTTGCAGTCCAAGGGAGTCTCAAGAGTCTTCTCCAACACCACAGTTCAAAAGCATCAATTCTTCAGCGCTCAGCCTTTTTTATGGTCCAGCTCTCACATTCATACATGACTACTGGAAAAACCATACCTTTGACTATACAGACCTTTGTTGGCAAAAGGATACATGTACACATGTATGTATTAGGAAATAGGCACTGTTATTTGCTCTTTGTAAATAATGACTTATTTATCTTCATAATAATATTATGTGATTAGCCCTAATGATATACTCATTTAATAAATGGAGGACTTGAGATAATAAAAGGATAATTCATTTGCCCAAGGTCATGCAATTAGACCATCACACAACTGAGATTCAAACCATGATATTCCAGTCCAGGCTCTCTCTTACTTCTTATTCTCTGCTCACAGAAATGGAACTAGAACCCCAGTTTTCAGAAACTAATGCTATTCATAAACATTTCAGCAGGGATCTTAAATGCATACAAGGGCAAGTAGACAGCATGAGCTAGTGAAGCAGATATGTAAAGAAAAATGCTGAGAAGCCATGAAAGAAATATAAGGAAAGCTGTAAAAATGAAAGCCTGGGCCTCTCTACAAGCCAGAGGCCCATATGTCTTGCTGGATGCAGCCTATCTGTGCTTGATCTCCCACTTTTTCAATTTTTAAATATTGGCTCCAGATACTCTAAGCGTTCTGGGGACAAATGAAATACTTCCTCTTTGGTTTCAATCCAGTGCATGGCCCAATGGTTTTTTAATCTCTCTAGCTCATCATGTACTTGGCAAAACTGAAATAACATGGGCAGAAAAAGAAAATTTGGCCCTAAATCTTGGCTTGAGTTTACTGACTCTGACCTTGACATATTACTTAACCTCTTTGAACCTCATTTTTTTTTTCATTTCAAATTAAGAATCGTATTTATCTTGCTAGATTACTGTGACAATTAAATGAAATAATGCATGAAACTCAATTAGCACAGTACTCCACGCATAACACATGCTTCCATAAATGTTCATATTTACATAATTTGTATTTATACCCCCATGTTCTCTTCTTTTTTATTCATCATTTCATTGATTAGCTTGAAGTCTGGATCAAAGATGGACCTATATCTAAGTCAGTTGCTTCCCAGTTAATGCCATGCTTAGGGTCAACACAAGGTACAATTTAATTTAAACAGCTTTTTCTACCACTGATGGTGCTACCAACGTGCTTTATCACTACATTTAAGGTGCTAAACTGGGTTAAATGTGGATTCACACTAGAGAAAACATTCTAAGAAAAATTCTCAGTCATTTCTGTTAACCTATGGGGCCAAGTTTTAGACCTCTTCTAGGAAGAAAATTCAGATAAGACCAAGAAGGCAAGGCCAGGGAGAGAGAATAGGCAAAGGAGGAGGTGGGCAATTTTGCCAAGTGGTGTTCCATTTCCAGCTGTGGTGGTTGGAGCCTAATCAGGACAGAGAAACCACTTGGGCTTGTCAGAGTGGTGAGGGACTGACCCACCAGGATGACAGAGCTGAGAAGTCAAACAGGGGCGGGTGTGGCCACTGAGACCTTTGCTAGATCAGCAAGAAATCCCACTCTCTGGGCCAGAGGACAGAGGAAGGTGGCAGCATTTCTAGAACTGGAGAAAGTCAGACCAGGTGGGCCTGCCTGGGAGAATGTGCACCATAGAGGACATGTTGCTGGGGCCCGAGGGGACACCTGAGACAAGAGAGAAAGGGAGAAATATCTTGGCTGCCCTCTTCCTCTCTCCCCAGTCTGCTCCCAGGCCCAGACAGCCAACCAGAAACCAGCACAGGGCAGCCTGGGGTATCCAATCTCAGGGATCAGTACTTTTTCAGTCTGATTCAATCAGGAGCACACAAAGAACAACATCTGGACAACCACTTTTTTAATGATTATTTAAATTATTCATGTGTGGCAGTGGTGGTAGAATATCTGTCTAAATGTGCACATTATTTTAATATCATTTTTTTGTCAGTGAATCACTTTTGGAAAATATTAATATATAATTATAGCATCTTATTCCAAATTTACAAAGTGTTTCATGATAAGTTGACATGCTGCCCTTTGTCATTTCCATATTTTGCATTTGTATACTTTCATTCATTTTAAGCCAATTTATATAACAAATAAATATTTTACACTCAAAAAAAGCATATCAATATATATTCTCTTAGATTCTTTTCTTAAAAAAGGTAACTGTCAGTTCATTATTGCTACATATCACTAGTATGAGCTCCCTGCATTACTGTATTTTAGAAAAATGACAACAGCACCTAAGGATGGCCTGGAAATCAGAGTCAAAAAATCTAGCTCTAACCTAGAACCTATCATACAGAGTGACATAAGTCAGAAAGAGAAAAACAAGTATCATACACTAATTCATATATGTGGAATCTAGAAAAATCTAGATGAACCATTTGCAAAGCAGAAATAGAGACGCAGATATAGAGAACAAATGTATGGATACCAAGAAAGTGGAGGATGGGGGTGGAATGAACTGGGAATTTGACATATACACACTAATATGTATAAAATATATAACTAATGTGAACAAACTATATAGCACAGGAAATTCTACTTAATACTCTATGGTGATCTAAATGGGAAGGAAGTTAAAAAAAGAGGGGATATATGTGTACATATAGCTGATTCACTCTGCTATATAGCAGAAACTAACACAGCCTTGCTAAGCAACTATGCCCAATCTTAAAAAAAAGACCAAGTATAATAGAAAAAAAATTTCTGGCTGTAACCAAAGCTATCAGGAAACCATCAAGATGGTGTTTGAGTGACTTTCTTATATTCTTTGAGCTCAAGTTTCTTCCTTCACTAACATGGAGTAAGGATCCCTGTCTTATTGAGTTGAGAGAGGAATACATAATGCCAGAAAAATACAGTACACAGTGTCTGACCCAGAAGAAGGACCTACTCAAAGATTTTTTTTCCACCTGCCCTTTCAGAAATCATTTTATATTCTTTTTTTATTTAAAAGATTAATTCTCAATACATGTCTTTTCTATTTCCAAGCCTGAGAAGTTCCTGTTCTGATAGACAGAAGAATGCAAAATAACATCATACTCTGGGTGCCCTTTCCCACGGTCTCCTGGGCTGATGCCGACTTCACATCTTCAAAACCTCTCATTTCTGTTCTTTCTGTCATTTATACCCTCAGCCATATTAAGTGTCTTTCCTGCTGCCATTTAAATTATCTTATCACTTAGCTGTCTTGCTTTCCTTAGTGAAACGATTTTCACAGGAAGCACTCAGCTTTTTCCCTGGCATTCCCTAATGACAACATCAGTGAAAAATGTGGAGGTTACCGGGAAAGGAATGAGGGAGCAAGGTGTCAGCACCAGCATTTTTTTCTTTCTGGAAAAAAGAACACATTTATTTAAATTTTTTAAAAAGAGAGAGAGATGGGTGTATAAACAAAACAGCAGGGGAAAATGTGCTTCCTTCACTTTCTAGATTCCTTGGCTAGGAAAATCCTATGGGAGCTATTTCTCCTACACAATGATGGACCATAGACTCCCAGCCCCTTATCTTTGTCCGTCCATCATTTCCCAGGAGCGGAGAGCAAAGGACATTTTCTGGGATAGTCTGCTGAAGACTGATATTCTCTTGTTCTCACTCAGCCTTCATTTTAACATGAGATACCCAGCTGTGTGGAAAACAGGCATTTGCAAAAGGTTTCTTTTCATTAAAACAAATCAGTTGATAGAAATGGACTCTCCTCCATACTTTCATGTTTTCTTTCCTTTTGTTTTTTTTTTCCTGCTTTTTGAACCACGAGTTTTGTTTTTGTGAGGTTTTTTTGTTTTTGTTTTTGCTTTTTTGGTGGAGAGTCATTGTCCCACTGGTTGGTGGGCTGATATTTTTGTTTTGCAGAGGTCTCATGAATTTAAGTTTTTTTTCAGCTCACACTAAGTATAAATTATTGAGCTGGCTGCTTGTAGAACATGTTCCCAGTGATTTCACTGAGCACAAAATTAACCTTGACAAGACCAGATGAGGAGATCTGTAACATATCTGGGCTGTAACTTATAATGCTTTTGTCTGCCTGTTGGAGCTCACCTTCCACAACTTATCCCAATACCACACCCCCACACACAGGCCTCATTCTTCTTCCCTCATCCAACCCAAACTTCCTCCAAACATAAGACTCCTGTGTGCTCTTACCCCTACCAGGATTGTATTCCCCTTATAGCTTTCTATGCTGTCCCACCATGTTATCACTCCTCAGTTCAAATATTATCTCTGCAGAAGGCCTTTCCCAAAGTGCAAGACCTGAGGTAACCCTTCATGGCCTTCATGATCCAATCTATCTTTCTATTATGTCATCTTCAGAGCAATTGTCTGGAGTCATTTTGTTCATTCATTTTTGTGTTCACAGTCTCTATTCACTAGAATATAAGTCACTGAGAGCAAAGGCAACATACATATTGTCCCATCCCTTTATTTCTATATGGCACCTGCCATGTAGTAGATACTCATTAATCGTTGTGGAATAAATGACTGAGTAAAGAATCACTCAATGAGCCATCTGTAGGCAGCAAATGTGAGTTCTCAGAGACTGGTCACCAGGTCTTTTTCATTATTTTTTCCGCAGTTTCCATCACTGCTTGGCATAACAAATAGCAGCTGAGTGTGAACCGTGTGTCTGGCAATGTGGTGAATGAAGGTCATTTAAAATTTAGCAATTGAAACAGAAACCTTGCCCTAGTGGAACTTAGAAGAGGCCAGGCAATTAAATAAGCAGTTATATAACTTTGTGATAAGGCTACTCTAGAAAGTAAGCATGTTTGGAGATGTTCCAGCAGGGGAAGCTAAGAGTCTGAGAACATCTGGGACTTGGCAGGGAAAGAATGAATAAAAGGAGAGACAAAGACAGCAAGCGAATAAAATGGGGATGGAAGGAAGAAGACAAGCCCCTACATGGACCTATGATTAAGATATCATTCTACTCTCAAAAAATACTCTTGGAAAAAATCACTGTTGTTCAATTCATAGATATAGAACATGAGGCTCTTGCTAGATTAATCCCTTACCCTTGTCCCCACAAGCTTATTCATAGAGCTAGGACCAGCACCAGACACCCGACTGCTGTTCATTTCCTCTATCTCATGCCTTCCGAGTCATGATGCCTCAATAAACAACCTGATTATTTTAAAGCAAAGATTTCCAGAGTCAAGGCATTGCCAGGGACCTCAAAGGGCATTCCAGTTATAGAAAAGATCTCAAAATAAGTAATTTTGCAAAAATGATACAGTCAGACAGAGGGTTCAATTCTCATTTATACATGTACCTTTTTATTTTTACCAGTACTTAAGAGAACTCATGACCAGGGCAGGCATTGCCTCTAGGCAGGATAAATGTCTACAAGGAACAATCACAGGGAAAGAAAGGCTTTTCTGTTTCTAATATAACCTAACTCGATTCTGCCTCTACCCTTGAATCTGATCACTTGTGAAGGCCACTGATCCTTCTTAAAAAGGTTGGAAGACATCTTTAAGCTGTTATTAATAGTAACCAACATTCCTTGGTAACCTGGGTGAATTAAGCAATGCTCATTGTACTTCACATGTGCCTGTTGAATTTATTCTCTCTAAGATCATATGTGGTAGTCCTAATGTTATCCACACTTTGGAAGGCAGGAGATTGATACTTCAGAATACTATTTCTTAAAATTTAACAACTGATAAGCAGCAGAGTTGGGATTCAAAGCCATGTCTTTCTGAACGCAAAACCCATACCCTGACTCCCTAGTTTGCTACCCTCCTTTTGTTGTAAATATATACTAAGGTGGATTTTAGAGTGATCTGGGGGCTAGAAAGACCTGAACATCCATATGACGGGCAGAAAATGGGTAACACTAAGTGGTAGAAAAGGCAAAAGGTCCATATATGTACATTCCACATACTTCACATTTTTTTGCCAGAGGAATTTCCTCAGCATTTTGCAAAGATCTGCTTGAATGCTAGATTTACTTACAATGTTAAGTTCTGTGTTACTTATGATGACCTTTTATCGGGAAATAATTTCCAAATGATAGTATCTAAGATAAGATGATCATCACTGTAATCATTAGTCACAATTGACATTTATGTTGGATTCTACCAGTGATGCAGTCTTCTAGGTCTTTCTCTCCCTGAGATAGGGCTATTCACTTTGCAACAGGGAAGCTGCATGACCTCCCAGAGCAATACTTTGAGGTCAAGCTGGCAGAGATGGATCCAAAGGACCGCCCAGAGACTCGCTTGGGCAGGCAACTCAATTTCTTTGAATGTCACCTCTCAATGAAAAACATGACTTTGCAAGGTATTGTGCTTAGTACTTGAGAAATGATTCATACAGAGAAGTGCTAATTTATTTTAATTTAACTCACACATATATGCACACATGCAAACTCATGTACTCAGAACAGATCTAGGCTTCAAAACCAGATCTTTAAACTTCAGATCCTATACTTTACCACTTCTACGTTCTTTCTTTAAATCAAGAAACTGCCTGATCTCCATTTTTATACAAAGCAAATGGTTCAGAATAACATGTATATATAATAATGTGTCCTACTTCTTTGTAACTTCTTCCCAAATCTTAAATGGTTTTTTCATGGGGTTCAGTGGGAAAGAACAACCCATCTGTACAAATTCTAGCTTTTGAAAAGCATTTATAGTTTCTTGATCTTACAGCTGAGAGAGATCTCAAAGACAAATTCAAATATTTCATTTTGCAGAAGAAAGAATTGAAATCCCTAAAGATGGCATGATTTGACTAGATCCCAGCTTTATCTTTTGAGATGTATAATTATATTATTTAAAATTTTTAGGTTATTGTCACATGTATTAAATTCACTGCTTTTTCTGTTTCCTTCTTCTGGCATTATTTATGAAATTTAACTGTGTAAAAATGCTTTGGCTTCATTATACCTACATATATTAATGCATCTGAAGGAAATTTTATATTCAGGTCTATTAGTGCACAATGTAAATTGAAAACAGACTCTAAATGGCCCACTGCTAAATTTTTTACAAACACGATAGGCCCACTGGAAGCAGGCAGCTGCACTGACATTCCTTCTAGGGCAAAGGAAAAAACAACACTAAGAAAAAATATCCTGGTTTGGTGTTCCTCCATTGCCAGATTTATTGACCTGCAAGAGAAGTCAGTGGCTGTTTTGCCCCAGTCAATATTAATTTCTAGGGTCAATAAATCCTGGTAATGAATGGAGAATGTGAGTCAATAAATGCTCATTAGATGTGCTCACAAAATGTGCCGTGTATAAAAGAAAATAATAATCAATCAACCTTATCAATGTTTAAATATTATGTGACACCTTTTTAAACCATTTTTTTCTTTGTTTTCCTTTGAAGTGACTTGAGATTTTTTAAATCATGTTAGAGAGTTAAAGCTGCTTCCTGTACACATAATGGTTGCCTCTGTCCTCCACTAGCTTCTCCTGTAATCTCCCTTTGTTGTTTTCAAGATGGGGCCAGGAGCGCTATGGAAGGAGGATAATAACCCATGCGGCAAATGGATTTTGCAAGCTAGTGACCTCTAGTTTCTTCAGTCATGAAGGAGACAGCAAATGGCTGCTGAGAACAGATAACAGTCCTTCTGGCTATGTATCCCAAAGAACTGAAACATGGATGGGGAAGACCTATCTGCACTCCCATGCTCATTCAACATTATTCACAATAACGAGGTATGGAAACTGATGTCTGTTAACAGATGAAGGGTAAAGAAAATACTGTCTACACAGACAATGGGATATTATTCAGTCACAATAAAGAAGAAAAGACTGACATTTTTAACAACATGAATAAATATGGAGGACATCCTGCTAAGTGAAATAATTCAGACACAGAAAGACAGATCAATGTGACCTCACTTATATGAGGAAACCTAAAAATTTTGAACTCAGAGAAACAGAGTAGAAGGGTGGGTTCCAAGGACAGAGGGATAGGAATTAAGGAAATGTTGATCAAAGGGTACCATCCTTTAGTTATGAGATGAATAAGTTCTGGGGGTCTCATGTATAACATGATGACAATAGTTAACAATACTGTATTGTATATTTGAAATTTGTTAAGAGGACAGATCTTAAATCTGCTATCTCACTTTCATGCACTAACACACACATTAACTATGTAGGTAATGGATAAGTTATTTAACTTGATTGGGGTGATTGTTTCACAAGGTATACATACCTCAAAATGTCAGGTTATACACCTGCAGCTCAGCTCAATTCAGTCACTCAGTCATGTCCGACTTTTTGTGATTCCATGAATTGCAGAATGCCAGGCCTCCCTGTCCATCACCAACTCCCAGAGTTTACTCAAACTCATGTCCATCGAGTCGGTGATGCCATCCAGCCATCTCATCCTCTGTTGTCCCCTTCTCCTCCTGCCCCCAATCCCTCCCAGCATCAGGGTCTTTTCCAGTGAGTCAACTCTTTGCATGAGGTGGCCAAAGTATTAGAGTTTCAGCCTCAGCAGCAGTCCTTCCAATGAACACCTAGGACTGATCTCCTTTAGGATGGACTGGTTGGATCTCCTTGCAGTCCAAGGGACTCTCAAGAGTCTTCTCCAACACCACAGTTCAAAAGCATCAATTTTTCAGTGCTCAGCTTTCTTACAATTTTTATATCGAAGATATATCACTAGAGTTGTCTTTAAAAAACAGATATATGAGCATGATTCGCATATGTCCTCATATGAAGCAGTGAATGCAAATTTTCTGTGGGTATATCTAGAAGATATAAAGAAAATTTGGTGGAAAATAATAATTAATGAATACTACCTTTCGCTCAAAATCTACAAGTTCAAAGACTGTGATCCAGGTACTATAACAAACACTTTACATATATCATTTCTAATCTTTAAAAACAATTCAAAGTGTCTGTATTTCTCCCAATCAGGAAATTACAGCCAAGTAAGGCTAATAAATGTTTTTCAGGACTGCTATTCCATAGAGTTTCAAAACCTTGGTTCTTTCCACAATACTCTACTCCCTTTTTTAATAGAAAGAGTTCAAGTTGAATCCTTGAAAAGGTGAAGGTGTGCTATTAGCTAAGTCATAGTTATAAAGAGTAATAGCTACATCACCAAGGAATTTTTATAGCTTTAGCAAGTAAATTGTTTAAATCACCAAAATATCATGTTACTGATTATGTTAAAAAATGTTTAAATAGTTGAATATTTTAAAATCCATTGGTTAAAAATCCATTGTTTCCAAAGTAAAACTTTATTGTATAAACTAACAAAGTTTGCATTTCCTCTGAATCATTGAATCAAATCCTGATGATATATAAAGGATGGGAGGAGGGTAGAAACAGAGATATAGAAACCATTTTGCATTGTCACTTACATTAAACTATAGGAAAAAATGCACTTACAAAAATCTGTGTGTATTTTTAGACCAATCACAATCATGTTAAGTAAATACAGCACACATTTTGTGTTACATTTTCAAAATCTTGTTTTGAATAAGAGTTGCAAAGGACTATTTCCTGAGGCCTCCCCACAATATAAAACAGGTTTTGTGCACATACCTCCAAAGTAACTGACAAAACTAATGAGCTCAACCACATGAAATAAGCCCAGAGAAGCTGCTTTCAAGGTGCAATGATATCGCTAAATCATCTCAACCAGTCAGTAAATGAACTCAGCTACTCAAAATCCTCCACATTCTACAGAATGGTCTTCATCTTCTGTGCACAGATGTTATTTCATGTGGTTCTAATGTAGGAATGGTTGCTAAGAAAGATCTCTTTTTGAGAGTGTTCCACGTTATAGTCTCATTTAGGAATTTGATCTGTGCAAAAAATGTGTATGAGGGAGAGAGAGGGAGAAACAAAAGACAATCTCATTTCTTAAAAAAAGAAATTTAGACATCAGATCACCAAACTGTATTCTCAAGGAAGTAGGGTATAATAAAAGGATTCATGAAGATAAGAATATAAGATAGATGAGTTCATTTACTCCATTCTCTTCATATTCCCAGAGATCTATTTCAGCACATTACCCAGCATGGGTTCTCTGGTGCTGGATTCCAAACCTCAAATAGTCCTGAGGAATAAGAAGGAAGCTCCCGGGAGTCACCCTGTCCACAAGAGCCATTTGGGAGTTGTTGGGCTCCTTAGGGGACTGATTCCTACATCAACAGGAGCTTCTGGGTGGCCTTCTGAGTGTCTCCAACTAGATCATGTTGCAGTAATTCAGTCCTTTATTGTTTATGCTTTGGACCAACTCCCAATTTCAATAATATAGTGAGCAAAACCCTACAACTTGTAGGCATTGAGTGCTTGAGTTCCAAATCTGTGGCAGCCAGTTTTTGATTCATGTTACTTTAACCTAGATTCTCATTCATATTCAATTAGCTTTTCTGTGTATATTTATCTATAAATCTAACTAAAGAGGTGCATGAAGCTAAATGCACACACATGGAGGGGTTTTCATTGATCTGGTATTTACATATATAGATATACACACTGATTAATATCAGAACGCTGTAAAACACAAACATATGCACATAATTACTATCCTCTCTTTCCCTGATTGCAGCAAGGAATATTGTTCCTCCTGGGCCTCTGCTTCATAACCTGCTACATCCTTTCTGGCGGCCAGCTTGGAAGCTGTAAGATTTATTGTCTAACCTTGCAATCTATTATCTATCCCTTGACCTGCTTCAGACTTTGTGTCTTAATTTCTCATGAACTTCCTGCTTTGTACTACTATTCTTTATTTTATTAAAAGCCAGACTTCATCCCACCTTACAAATGTGCTATATTTCTAAAAGTTAAAGATGAGTTAAAGAGAAAATATTAACATTTCCCCCATTTCTGGGATTAGTTTATCCCCTCATAAAACAACAACAAAAAAAGGAGTTGTCTGAAAAATTATTGGCCGCATCTGAGTCATCTTTTTTCATGTATGATTAGTCCAAATGTCCAAAATTTCAGGAATTTTTATATTAAAAACACAGAAGCAGAAAGTTATTCATAACAGCCCCAGTCTAAGATGGTTTCTACTTTTTTTCCCATACATGCATGAGTGCATGCTAAATCACTTCAGTTGTGTCTGACTCTTTGCAACTCTATTGACCATAGCCTGCCAGGCTCCTCTGTCCACAAGATTCTCCAGGCAAGAATACTGGAGTGGGTTGCCATGCCCTCCTCCAGGGGACCTTCCCAACTCAGGGGTTGAACCCATGTCTCTTACATCTTCTCCATTGGCAGGCAAGTTTTTTACCACTAGCACCACCTGGGAAGCCCTCTTACCCATACAATACAAGGTAAATTGAACTTCTACTTTTTCAAGATATTGCATTTTTATTTGGCAAGTATACAGATATAACTTATCAATTAAGCAAGGCTCTAAAAATGTGTTATAAATAACATAGCAGCTCATATGTGAACCGTGTGCAGATGGGGACCTCTCTTCTTCCCATATTTGTTTTTGTTGTCGTTTTGTTAAATGTACTAGACCAAAAGATGGTGCTGATCATAAAGATACAATGAAAGAGTTGTGGTTTGGGATGTGACCAACTTTTTAAATTGCGCTTTTTCTGGCCAGAGAAGTTGGAGTAAATGAACCACGTTGGACCTATTGACTAATGAACTAATAGATAGGAGCCTCTACACTCAGTCACGTGAAAAGGCCACTTCCTCCTTTGTCAGCTCTGTTTTCTGGGCCATACCCATATATTTTCTGTGCCGTTCTTACACAAAATGGCCTTCCATGTGGTAGCATTTAGCCTGTCTTACCCAACTCTTTTCCCTTCTTCATTTTTCACTTCAATGTTGTATTATAATTCCTTCAGCTGAAGTAAAGAGTAAAGAAAGTGTTGTGGTAATGGAATAGAAGGTACAGTTACAGAAAACCTTAAATTTTAATGCAAGCTCAGCTTGTTGGCCATCCAGTGACTCAGGATAAGACTTTCAACTTCTAAAGTCTGAGTTTTCTCATCAGTAGAAAGTGGATAATATGAATAATTTGCCAAGTAGCATCTCTGAAGCAAGAACAAGCAGCTTTTCCTACAAATCTTCAGAGCTTTATTCTTTATAAATCAGAAAGCAATAGGGCTGAAAATTCATATATGTATCTCAAAATGTGTCTGTTTGGTGACAGGACCTTGGAACAAGTGATTAAGGTAAAATTCAATATGATTGATGGCTTTATAAGAAGAGGAGGTTAGGACACAGCAACAGAGACAATAGAGGGATAACCATATAAGGAAAGCCAGAAGGCAGCAACCTGCAAGCTAAGGAGAGACCTCAGAAGAAACCAAACCTACAACATCTTAATTTTTTAGCTCCAGAATGTGGGGGGGAGAAAAAAAAAAAAACAAAAAACTGTTAACTCAGCCAGTCTATGGTATTTTGTTATAGAAGCCCTAGTAAACAAATACTGAAAGTATAATCAAAGGTTAAATAATATTACTACCTTTCTAGCTATCATTATATCGATTCAATTCAGTTTAGTTCCATTGCTCATCATGTCCAACTCTTTGCAACCCCATGGACTGCAGCACACGAGACTTCCCTGTCCATCACCAACTACCGGAGCTTGTTCAAACTCATGTCCATCGAGTCAGTGATGCCATCCAACCATCTCATTCTCTGCCATCCCCTTCTTCTCCTGCCTTTAATCTTTCCCAGCATCAGGGTCTTTTCCAATGAGTCAGTTCTTCACATCAGGAGGCCAGAGTATTAGTTGCCTTATCTGATCCAAGCCCATGCCCAGAATTCAGGAAAAAACACATGCATACATACACTCCCCAGAGCAGAATAAATGTTTACTCACTCTCCATGCACTTAATTAAGGATGATTCTTCTCATTTGAATGTCACAGTTAGAAGATTAGTTCAAGTAGTAGTCAAGGTTTTAATTACATCACTAGTCCAATTTTTGGAGTGGCTGCTTAAGAACATGCTCCTGATTCTCTGCCTGTAGTACACAATTATGTTCAAGCTCTGATCAAGTCACTAGAGAATAATCATATAATCCATAAAAAGAGATTTTTGCTAACTAATGAGAAAAACTCATCAATGTCTTTTGAAAGAATTCCAAATGGTCACAACTGTTTCTTGCTCAAACTCCTTCCAGTTTCTTAAGATAAATTTCCATTATTAATGGGTGCTCAGTAATGTCACACTTTTACACAAAGTACCACAATCTAGGAAGTCACCTATTTTCTCTCCCATTCTCTTCCTAGATCTGAAGGTCTGAAAAGTTCTGCCTTTAATGCAATTTAAATATATATATACACATTTAACAGAAATGTAACATTAATTGCATGTGAAAAGAATGCAACTAACATGTGCTGGAGAGACTAAGCAAATTAAGAATTTTAGTAGATTTATAAGGCATCTTTGGGAAACTTCTATCGCTTAATCTTACATACTAATAGCTGAAAAGTTTTTGTGATATAAAAATTACAAGCCTGAAATTCAACATTATAATCCTAACACACTTACTCATTAAAGAGATCTAGGAGCAATTCACTGCAAATAAGGAAAGAAGAGATGCTTATAGATGACTAATTTATCTATCAAAATTTTATTGAGCAACTACTAAGTACTAACACAGTATAGACTGCAATGACGATGTATTTTTTCTGCTTGTCCAGTAATCTTTTGCTTCTTCACTCTTCTTCTTTTAAAAGAATCCCCTGTCTGTTATGGCTTATTTAGAGCTGATCAAATCCTTTCCCCAATTTAGGGGACCCAGAATTGGCCATTGAATACACTGAATTTGTTTAATAATAGTTGATATAATAATGAACAAGTTGGATTAGTCAGAGACCTCTAAAAATAGTTCTGGAATTGATTCACAGAGATGATTTAAAGCTAAAACTTAGGAATATCTTAACTCAGGTGGGGATAGTATGCCTTAGAACTCCACCATCAGAGGGAAAAAAAAAGAACCAAGAGTTGGAAATCACTGATACCACTTTTTTAAATCTTCCTCGACCTAGCTTGAACTAATGCTAACTTTCCATTTAGTGAACCAATACATCTATACATCTTTTTTTCCTTTTCTTAAAAAAATGTATATTTGTACAACCAATATGCTGTACAAGACGAACTCATAGAATAAAACTGTAAAGCCCTTTTTTTTACCACACTTTACCTTAAAATTAGTCAAGAGGGAAAACGTCTCCCTTTGTCCTTAGAATACAATTCAGTGTGTCTCATGACTTTTAACCATTCTTAAATGACAAATTTACTTTAAGAGCACAAATGAATTTTCTGTTCAGTGATATAAAATGTACATTTCTATATAATAATCAAAACCCATATTTGACTTAAAGTAGCATGTTCTCCCATCCTTCTGTGGGCTGGAAGGATAAGAATGGAGCTATGCCATTCTCAAAATAGTGAGATGCATTTGCATTCTCTGAGCATGGTGGGTATCTAAGGCCCTCCCTCTTGTAGGAATTTTCATGAGTGATTCAGAGCCTCCTCCTCCTCTCCATCATTTCTCCTCGTACCTACAGTTCTTTAATCTTAGTGATTTACCTCCCTAGAGCTCATTATCAACTCCTGTCATTCCTAGGTCCAGCCATTCCTTCTCTTTTTGCCACTGCATTCACCCGCTCAGGAAGTTCTTTCGGTCAGGACCAAACGTGACTCCCACTGGCCCTCCCACATGTGCTCATATTTTGTCCACAAGAAAAGCTTCTGCATCCTTAACCATATCTCTGGGAATATAATCTGACCCCACATCTGTCAGCTCCCCCTTGGCTTATCCAGTGGCTTATCTATCAGGCTGGAGGCTTACTCAAGACATCTGCAGTCTCACCTACAGATATGTCTTTATCCCAGCAAGTGCTTTCATTAGGATTGACATGAGGACACAGAAGGAGGGTGACCAACCATCCTGGTTTCTTAGGACTGACTGTCCATGGTCTTAGCATTAACACTCTCTTGTCCTGAGAAACTCTTCAGTCTGGAGCAAACCAGGAAATACGTTCCCAGTAGAACAGTTACCACTAACTCTCTCCTTGAAGGTGGGGGTTAAGTCTTATAGGATGGCTTTCTCCAGAGAAATATTTTAAAATCTTCTTTCAGCCTTTTTACTCTTAATGCGGGGAAGGATTTAAGAGTTGTGTAATTACTTCATAATTGTCTTCTTCAAGTTCAAGTATCTTTGACCACTGTCATTTTTGAGATTTCAGCAGAAGCTTTCTTTTCAACATTTTGTTACATCTGGGGGCAGGGAATTTGGGGTTTTTTTCCCAATCAACCAAAATATACGTGATTACTATGTCTAGGTATTATGTGGTTTTTCAGTCAGTCAGAATTACAGACAACAGTGGTTCTCAAAGCCACGGTATACGTGGAATAACAGCATTGGCATCATCTAGCATGACCTGGGAACCTATTAAAATTGTAGACTCTTGAATCTCATCAGAGACTTACTTAATCAAAAACTCTAGAGTTGAGGCCCAGCAGTTTATAATGTTAACAAGGCTTCCAAGTAACATAAAGTAATGTATGAGAACCACTGATCTAAAATTTTGATTCTCAATTCAAACATTAGAATCACCTAACCCTCTTTTATTAATAAAAACAAATTCGAGAGCCCAGATATTTCATGTGTATCTGATGGAACTCAGGCACCAGTAGACTTTCAAAAGTTGCCCCAGTAAATCTCATGAGTAGCCAAGATTTTGAATCACTTGTCTACAACATTATTTACTGAATCTCTGCATTGAGGGCAGAAGTCTTAGCTATTTCAGGGGAGTAGGACCCAAGTACTACATAATTACTGGATTCTTCACTTCAAGTCTGAGCGATTTCACTTCATTTCACTTCATCAGTTACGTATGTTTGAAAATGAAAGTGTTAGTGGCTCAGTTGTGTCCAACTCTCTGCAACCCCATGAACTGTAGCCCACCAGGCTCCTCTGTCCATGGAATTCTCCAGTCAAGAATACTGGAGTGTGTAGCCATTTCCTTCTCCAGGGGATCTTCCTGACCCAGGGATCAAACCCTAGGCTATTGCATTGTAGGCACAGTCTTTACTGTCTGAGCCACCAGGGAAGCCCTCTGAAACGCCAGGATAGTTTAACTGTACGTAAACAAAATGTTCCAGTTCATTCAATGTTTCCTCATCACTGTATTTTCCACTTCTTTATATTCATTTGATTAAACTTTGTGAAATTTCAAATTGAACTGAATGTCATCAAATTACATAATTATGGTTCTTCTTAATTTGTGTGTAGTTTTTACCTGCACTGCCCATGGGTACACAGAGATATCTGTCACTGAGAGCAAAACTTGAAAAGGCATTCACATTTGTTTGCTTGATTCTATGACAATAGGCTCTGAGGATTTAAAAGTGGATGGTATTTATTTCACTGGACTGCAAATCTTGTAACAACCTACAGTGTATACGTTACAAATGATTTGTGGAAATATGATCATTTGCAAATAGGCACATTAATCTGCAAATGGCCACATCAACCCAGAACCAGTTAAGGCTCTTGAAAACCATTAAGACTATTAGTTTTGTCCAGAGATAAGCAAAATAAACAAATTCTTGCTGAAGTGGAATCAGTCTTGCTGCCTTTCAAAACCCTCTAAAGGATGATGACGCCCAAAGCTTTCACTGATGTTTTTCTTTTTTTTTTTTATTGTTTTGCTTACTCTGCTCTTTCCAAATCAGAGGAACTTAATGTTTGAATCACTAAGTGAGCTTTTGCAGAGACCTTTCCTTCTCTGGATGACTTAGAAAAAACATTAATAATAACAATAATAAAAGGGTAAAAGATTCTTGAGATTTGGGCTGTGATCATTTGGCTTTGTGCAAAAAGATAAGATGAATTTTAGCTGGAGGCAATTTAGATTAAAACAAATTCAGAATAAAAGTAACTACATTATTTACCTTTCGATAAGCTTTATTTTACAGATTTGAGCACGTCTGAGAGTCTCAATCTGCTTGCCGTAAAATAAAAGTCAAAATATATCCAATAAGAACCTTTGACTTTGCTTTGAATTGAAAGACTCACACAGTTGAAGGAGGGGAGAATTCAACTAGGGAGGACTGGTGTCTGTATTTCCCTTTATTTACAGCTTGCTAAATTTTAGTTTTTTTGACCTGCTTGTTTTAAAAAAATAAACATGTGATAGGAGTATGTTGCAAATTAAAAACTGATTTGAAAGAAGTTTACAATCTAAAAGGAGAACTTGTATTTGAAGGGTTAAAAAATTTAATCTGATGTAGCATATAAGCCCCCCTCCTTAATTAGTCATGACATTCTCCTGCTTGATTCTACAGGTCTACCCTACGGCTTTCCAAATAATTTGCTGAAGTGCCCAGGGTCATGTATTATATTGATCATTTTTAAGGAATCAAGTCAATTCTCTACCATCACTACCCTGTCACTATACTTGTGCATGCTTGCTAACTCACTTCAGTTGTGTCTGACTCTTTGCAACCCTATTGACCATAGCCTGCCAGGCTCCTCTGTCCATGAGATTCTCTAGGCAAGAATACTGGAGTGGGTTGCCACGCCCTCCTCCAGGGAATGTTCCCGACCCAGGAATAGAACTTGTGTCTCTTGCTCTTGCATTGGCAGGCAGATTCTTTACCACTAGCACCACCTGGGACGTAACACCCACTCCCACACACACACTTAGTAAAAGTGAAAATACAATTGAGTAGAAACTTTGCAAACTTAATGTATTCATTATATCTAAATCAAAATAATTACTTTGTACCAGTACAGAAAGTATTTTATCCATACAGCTAAGTAAAATTCCAAATGGGTAACTCACTGAAATGACACCGTAAAATGACCCAAAAGGTAAAAGCCATTTCCAAATGTTAATATAGAGCTATGTGACTCCACCTATGGCATCTTGAAGGGCAAGGCAGTTTGAGTAGAGAATGTGCAATAATTTTCAAGAATAAATGAAGGCATGTAGCCTGATCTTCTACCCTATGAGCTGGAAGTGAAGGCCATAAATCTCACATAGGATAAAAGAAAAAGAAGTAGCCTTTCTATTAAGAAGCAAAGAAAAGAGTGGTCTCTCCTCAGAATCCAGAAGCTCTATGAAGGTGACCTTTGGAGCCGGAGTGGGGCTAATTAGCCTATTTACATGAAACCCATGATGGAGCATGATATTTAATCACATCATTTTGGCAAATAATTAGAAGATAAATCACTCAAACGACGGTGCTACTGTATCTGAAAAACACAGCACAAATACTGTTGACAGCATTTACAATTGCACCCATTCATTTAATTTTTCATTTAACAGAAAAGAAAGCAGAAGGCAGATTTGTGCACCAGCCAAGCTAGCCTTCAAATTCTGGCAAGGGTTGAGCTTGGGCACACACCAATCTTGCATGAAATAGGACTCTGCTTCTCATTTATAGTGAACATTGAAAAGTTATAAAATATAATATGTGGTTTGGGGTCTTTTCTTGTTAACTGATGGTAAATACTAGCCTTTGGGTTATGTGGGAAATACCAATACATGTTTACGGTCTGCAAAGGGTTGCCCAGAAATTGCTGTGGAGGCAGTCTTTTCAGATATTGCAACCCCCTCTGAGTTGTTTAAATGTTAAGAACAAGCCTCTTTATGAATGCTTTTATTCTGAAACATTTATCTTTGCATGAAAGAAAAAAAAAAAAAACTAGGGAAATGGTTTTAAGTACATGTATGCTGTTCTTGAATGTCCTGTCCACCCATATTTACAAAAGATTAAAAGAATCAGAAATTTAATTTTTAATTAAAAGTTAATGAGTTTAAAAGCTAAGGAGTTTAAATTTCCAGTATATGACACATTTATACTTTCATAGTGGCAAGATCATTTCATAGTTTATTTCAAGCCAAAATTAGGCCAGATCTAGTCTTTATTTTTGGCTTTCAAGTCAAATCATATAAATGTACGTGCATACACATAAACACACACATATATGACTTTGTGTGTGCCTGTCAATGAGCTTTTTTCTTAAAATTGGTTTTGTAAGGAGTCAAGTGATAGGGTAGGTGTGTGAAAAGGCACGTGACTTGATCTGGCTGCTGAGTGAAGCCGTGAAGGATTGCTCTATGTTATTAAATAAGCAAGAAATTCATCATCAGTAATTTGCATGGCTATATTCGTTCTAACTTAAAATGGTTCTAGGGAAGGATAAAATTATACTTTTTCTTACTGATTATAATTTATATTGTGGAGATCTGGAATACCTGGCTCATTTCTTTAATATGTATCCCTTGGGATACCGCTTTCCTGAAGAGCAATTTTCTTCCCCTGATTTTTACAAGTTAACTATGAACTGTGTTACATCATGTTTGCCCAAGGAATTTAATGATTTCTTCACATAGCCTTACACCTCAAAGGGTTATAAATACTTAAATGATTAAATCTAAAACTTATTTTTCCTGGTATGATTAAACTAGCATGATTTCTTTAGGATTCTAAATATAGGTGATAAGGCTGAAACTGGGAATGGAAACTGTGTCTCAGAAAGATTGGGCAACTTGCCCAGGGGACATAGTCTGTGGCAAAATAATTTTCTGAGCATAGATTTGAATTCTTTTCTTCCATGTACTGTGTAGGTTCTAGGTTTGGAAAAGTTCAGAGACTTACTTCATGGTCCTTATATAATCACTAGAACATTCTGGAGGTCCAGTTCTCTCTAAATATCTCTCCAAACCTAGAGACATATTCACACACAAAATATCACCCCAGTTTCACCCTTACCCTTGGAAGATTGAAATGCATGTCTAGGACATAGCAGTACAAGAGCAGACACAATATTGTGAAAACTGAATTAGATCTGAGAATTCAAGATGTAATCAGTGCATAAATGCAGACAAGTAGAATAACCAATGAGTGGAACAGAAGAGAAGGGTAAGAGCCCTACCACTCAAAAAGAAGACTACAAAAGTGTGTGTGTGTATGTGTGTTTAAGTCAAGGATATTTCAGCTTTTTAAAAAAATCTGGATTCTGGTGTCTGAGAAGGGATTGTTAAAAAGGAAGCAGACAGGTTAGAGTTCACAGTAACCCATGAAATGTAGTTTTGTTTCTTGAGCACATACTGGTATCATGGTATCATTGCTACTTTCTTAGAACTTTTTTATCAATTTTAAATTGAGTGCTATGTTTGGATCAAGAAAAATAATAGTAATGTCAGCAAGTTACCAAACTTTTTAATCCAGTTTTAGTATGTCTGTCTTCCTGTCTGTCCAAATGGAATCACATTACAGAAGTGTCTCTTGGTGTCCACACAACAGGGTGAGGCATGAAGATCTGGTAATTTTTACTCCACTTCTAATAATTTCTAAAACTGTTTTCAATTACACTTTTTTTACAACAATGGTGAACCAGTTACAAGGAAGACTGGTTGGTTAAGGAACATTCAGTTAAAACCACTAGGTAAAATCGTCTAGCATGTACTTGCCAGACTGTTTCAGGTATTTCCAATAAAATGCAAAATTTTGTATTAAGAATGTTTCCTTGTGGAAGAGTCACTGCCAAATGACACTATCAGAGTGGGATGAAGTTAAGGCATCATGCTCCACCATTAAATCAACTATCAGTCCCTAGGAATGGCTGTCAGTGGTAGAAGACTGGATGAGGCAAGACTGAGCCAACGAGAAGCAAGGAGGTTGGGGAGCTGGACAAGGAAGAAGGCAAATGTGAGAACGATGGAATATTACTAAAGGGGGAAAAGGCTTTATTTTAAAGAAGGGGCTTCAAAGGTAAATGTTAGTGTGCTTTACTTTCTTGCTTAGTGCTAATAGAAACAGAGAATCAGAATTTAGAAGTGACATAATGGCGTCGAGAACATCACCCAACTAAAAACAAGAATCTCTTCTTCAACACATGAAACAGAGGTTCAGCCTCCTCCTGATACCTCCTGTGATAAGACAACTTGAAAACATGTTGTTTTTCTCTCTCTCCCTCTCACCTTTCAGCAGCTCTAATTCTACCGAAATCCGTTTTACTCTAGTCTGCTGTGGCCAGTCCATCAGAGCTCAGCTCAAGTGCCACCTCCTTAGTGAAGTCTCACCTGTCAGTTTAATCTGACAGAAAAGTCTCTCCCCAATTTTCCCATCACACCTTGGATAAATATTAATTTCTCATTCACAAAATACAAAGAGCTCCATAAGGGCAGAAACATACATTTCTTCATTTTTTTGTTTGTTTGTTTTGTTTACTTTCTAGAACTTAACAGGGAGCCTTGTACAGATGCTTCCCAGTTGGTGCTAGAGGGAAAGAATCTGCCTGCAATGTAGGAGACACAGGAGACGCAGGGTTCAATCCCTGGGTCAGGAAGATCCTCTGGAGAAAGAAATGGCAAGCCACTCCAGTATTCTTGCCTGGAAGATCCCATGGTCAGAGGAGCCTGGCATGCCGTAGCCCATGGGGTCCCACAGAGTGGACACGGCTGAGCATCTGAGCACACACTTGTACAAATGGGAGTCAATAAATATTTTCCAAATCAT
Organism: Cervus canadensis; assembly: GCF_019320065.1. Taxonomy (NCBI): domain Eukaryota; kingdom Metazoa; phylum Chordata; class Mammalia; order Artiodactyla; family Cervidae; genus Cervus; species Cervus canadensis. The sequence continues at coordinate 25,140,987 of NC_057404.1, read as the reverse complement.
GAGTCAAAATCCGCCATGCTAAAAGTTACTTCCAATCACTGTGACTTATGATTCTCTCAGGAATTACTCAGAATTTGTCTAGTTCCTCTAGTAGAATTGTTTCTCAGTTGTACCTCCTCTTGCCTCAATTTTATTTCCTTGGCATCACCATTTCAATTCCTTAAGCCAGCGTTCCTCAAAATCACCTGGAAGATTTGTTACATGCATTGCAGGGACCTATCTCCAGAGCTGCAGTTCTGTAGGTCTGGGGAGGAACCCACTAATTTGTATCTCCAAGTTACCTGGTGTTGATGATACTGCTGGCCAAGGGTAACACTTTGAGAGTCTATACCTTCTACCATTCCTCATCTGGCTGGATACACGGGCCCTTTATTTGCCTGCCTACTCTCTTTCATAACTACATTCTCATAATTAACCAGAACTGAAGATAAAACTGCAAATAGAAACAGTCTAAAACTACATTTGAGGAAACAGTGCCCTCGACTCTGGTTTATTTTTGAATTTTGTTTTTTCCATGACTTTCCAATTATCTAAATAAATTTAAGAATATTTAAAAACCTGAGTCAATAAACTACTCCCAAGATTTGCTGATGCCAATGTTGACATTCCTCAATGAGTTATAATACCCACCTAGTTCCACTTTATAGTAATCACAATATAGTAACTTATAAAAGCATCCAAAGACACTTGTACTCAATAGTCATTCCATTAATACTTATTGTATGTTGTTGCTGTTCAGTCACTAAGTCATGTCCAACTCTTTGTAACCGCATGAACCACAGCAGGCCAGGCTTCCCTGTCCTTCACTATCTCCCGGAGTTTGCTCAAACTCATGTCTGTTGAGTCAGTGATGCCATCCCACCATTTCATCCTCTCTCACCCCCTTCTTTCTTACCCTCAGTATTTTCCAGCATCAGGGTTTTTTCCAATGAGTCGGCTCTTTGCATCAGGTGGCCAAAATATTGGAGCTTCAGCTTCAGCACCAGTCCTTCAGTGAATATTCAGAATTGACTTCCTTTAGGATTGATTGGTTTCATCTCCTGGCAGTCCAAGGGATTCTCAAGAGTCCTCCAGCACCACAGTTTGAAACCATCACTTCTTTGTTTGGATTATACAGACCTTTCTCAGCAAAGTGACATCTCTGCTTCTTAATATCTTTTATGTATTGTATCGGTCTCTGGAGATTCAAATGAATAAGCTTATCCTGAAGAAGTGAAAATTTTTCTTATTTTTCATTTTGAACTATAAAAGAATTAGAAAAAAAACTATATTACTTGAATTTAGTGCCTGCCATAGTTCTAAATTTTTATTTTTAGAACAGGACAGCTTTGATTTCTGACTTTTCATGTTACAGTCCTTGATTTATAGATAAACAGTGAGATTATAAACTGCTCATAACAAACCCCATCACTTGAATTATCTTCTTTGGAACTCTACTTAATGATAGAATGAGACAGAATAACAAATCAAATATTAAATCTATATAGAAAATGCTTAAAATACATTCCACGTCCTCTAAATAATCTATTTGGAAAAAACATTTGGGAGTAGGGGAGAATAAAAATTTCCTCAGATGCCTTGCAAATTACTGAAAAGTATTACTCAAAAGTTAAGAGAATGAAACTGCAATGTGTATTATTTACTTGCTACATTCCTTTGTTCAAACAGCCATGTTATATTATACATAAAGTACATTGACCATGATGATGAATTTCACAAACATCTTTGCACATGTAACAGCAATATTACATTGTTTTGTCCAAGATATAATTTGGATACTTATATTGTGTGAATTGCTTTTATCAAGTTATGTTATCCAAGTTATATTTCCAGTGTGGATAGGATGTGATACCTTCTAAATAATTAATTTATAGAAGATTATAAAATTACTAAAAAGTATATAATGCTTGAATGAACAGAAGAATATATGGATGAAGTCATAATCTCAAACATATGAACATTACTGTTAAAATGTCAGGACCTTTCTAATTGTGTTTACTCTTCCATAAATTAGTAAAAGCTAAAATGCAAGCATTTTATTGGTCTATGGCTCAGTCTGCCTGCAGTGCAGGACACCTGGGTTCGATCCCTGGGTGGAGAAGATCCCCTGGAGAAGGAAATGGCAACCCACTCCAGTACTCTTGCCTGGAAAATTCCATGGACTGAGGGGCCTGATGGGTCCATGGGGTTGCAGAGAGTTGGACACAACTGAGCCACTAACACATTCATTTCATTTGGTGTTTGAATTGATATGGGGGAAAGGATCTACTCTGGTCTGGGGCAGGAGACAACAGGCTAGATGTGGAAGGATGAAAAAGGGAAGCACCTTTTGGAATTTTGCTCATGCTCCTGCTCTCCATTGTCTAAATATGAGTAGCCCACACCTGGACCAATGGTGAGGGCATTTCCTAATCAAGAATTACATATTATGTTTGCTGTGCACCTGAGGACTGAAGGAAAATGAATTACCGTAAATAAGTGGGAGGGGATATTTGCTCGAGGTCAAGAAAAAAGATTGAAAGTCACAAACTGAAATTATATGGTTCAGGCAACTAGTATCAGTGGGAAAAAAAATCAGTTTGTTGGGGATAAAATGAGAGGTGAGTGGGTATGGCAAACTGCCTTTTCAAGATAGGCAGTGACCACTTAGCCTCAGGTCACAATGTTGTGAGCCCAGGAATTCTAGATCTTCAGATAAACCAATGGAGGCCAGAAATTGATTTTTATTAGAAATTTACCAATGTTTGAGTGTTGCTTCATTTTTTAACTCAGGACAAGCCAAATTAAACATGTCTGTGAGCATTTATGAGCTGTCTTGTTCGTCTGCAGTCCATTCTCCACACGGCAGACAGAATGATTTTCTCAATACACAAATCAGATTGCTTAAAATTCTCCAGTGTTTTCCCATTTCACCTGGAATAGTTAAACTTAATTTCATGGTCCATGCGATCTGTCTCATGTCTACATTTCCAGCTATCTCCTCCGTGACAAAATACCTCTGACTTACAGTCTTATTTACTATTTCTTTTGCTGGAAACGTGATTTCATTAGCTCTTTGTAGAGTTTCTCATCTTTGTGAACTCCATTCAACCCTTCTTTCCTCAGGCCACCTTTCTAATATAGCTTTCCTCCATGACCCCACCAGTCACTCTCTAGCTTCATCTTGGTTTTATCTTCTTCCAGAATGTATACTTTTCTGGAATACTATTATTTATTCTTTTACTTTATTATTGTTTCTAGAATATACACTCTATGAAAGTGGGAACTTTGCTGTGCTCACTGCTGTGGCTTCAACTTGATTTGTGGCACATAGTAGGTCTGCTGGATTTGTAGTTTTTTCCCCTCAACTCCAAATCTACCCTACTTCTCCTCCGCGAGGTCTTGGCAAACTGTACTTCTCCACTATCAGCAGGATTCCTGTGAGGTGTTGCTAATCAGGAGCCCTTGAGAGATACTGGAAGGTCAAAAGATGGAGGGGACCAAATTCCTTTCTTTGTTTTCCCATTGGCTGCACTTCATTCTGGTTTCCCGTTTTTTCCCACAGTCCCACAACCAGCTTCACAGAGCCTCACCAGAGACACCGTATCCTGTGAGGCAGCAGCCTTCCATAAAGGAATGCCCACTCACCCTTAGATTAACTCCTCTGTAATTTCCACTCCTGTAAGTGTGGTCCTTGCTCCGAAGGCGGCATCTCCACTGAGCAGCACCTTCTCCTCAAAAGTCATGGTCTCCAACCATTTCCAGGGGCAGCCCATTGAACTTCTAGTTTTGAACCACCCAAACCTCTTTCCTTTGATCTCTCAGCCCAAATCTCTCTACAAAATCTTCTCTTGGCTGGTATGATTTCCCCATTCCCTGCTGGGCCCTGACTGAAATATTAGGTATTTAATAAATATTTAACATTTATGAATGAATGAATGTGGTCAGCTGACATCTTGTTTGTAGAATGTGCCCTGAAGATACTATTCACAAATTTCCATGATAATGAATCATCCTTACACAAACACAACCACGGTTTATTCTCCTTTTGAGTCACTTGTAGGTCAGATGCTGTGTGATCCACCTGTTTGTACTATAGGCCTCCCTGGTGCCACAGACAGTAAAGAATCTGCCTGCAATGGAGGAGACCCAAGTTCGGTCCCTGGGTCAGGAAGATCCCTGGAGACGGAAATGGTAACCCATTCCAGGATTCTTGCCTGGAAAATTCTATGGATAGAGCAGCCTGACAGATTATAGTCCGTGGGGTCGCAACAGGACTGAGCAACACACAGTTTAACTTTCCAGGGTCAGATTACAATCTTCAGAGACCCTTAGACATTGAGAAGATACTGGCACTTGGAATAGAAAATTTAAAACAAAATATACAGAGGGAGACAGGGACAGACATATTATTTGCAACATAAATATGTCTAAAAATTACCTTATTTTTTTCATCATGGTTCTTTAAATAATTAATTCCTTCCAGAAAAACATCTTTACTTTTTATATATTGATGCCCCCGCTCTCTTGATGGCCTAACCTTGTATTCTGTCTGTTGCATAACCCAGATGTCTACTTATTAACTTTCTTAAGATAACTTTATGAAGAAAATGTTTAAAGACATAAATTTCTGGGATGATTCAAGTACACACCAGATTCTTCCTTTCTTTCTTGACCCTCTGGAGAAACCCCACTCATCCTCAGATTAGCTCCTCTGTAACTGCCTGAAGCTCTCACATTTATTGAGTGTTCATTATGAGCTAATGCCCATGCCATACACTTTATATATATTGTTTCATTTTAGCCTCACAAAACTACTATAAATTAGAAATCACCCTTATTTATGCTCTGACAGACTTAACAGATTGCTGAGGACCCCCCAGTTACTCCATAAAAGATCACTGCATCTCTCTTAACATTTTTAAGAGCATAAAATGGGCCAGGAATTTGTCAAATTGCTTGCAATATATTAAGCTTACTTAATTATTAAAGCAATGTTTTTCACCTAATTTTACAGATGAGAACACTGATCAACCAAAAATCCCTCACCCAAGTTCACCCAAAGAATAGATGGCAGAAATGGGATTTGAAAACCAGCAGTCTGGGTCCTCTTTCAACCATTTACATGTGTTGACCTAGACAGTAATGTAGACAATTATTATATTTGCTAGACATTAGACGGGCTACTACTTGGTGAATATCTGTGTTCAAATAAAACCTCTATTATTATATTTAGCTCTTCACAGATTATCTACAATAATGGTTCACAAAGTGTTTAAATATGAGCACACCTTTCAGTATCAGTGATAGTAGGACTGGTTTTAATTTCTCTTTGTTGCCCACACGAATGACAAAGTGCTGTGATTATTAAGCCAGTACTTTACAGGTCTTACTGGAAATTCTTTAACATCTTCTTATCGTCCAGAAGACAAAATATAAAATTCTTAACTTGACCTTGCCAGGAACAGCCCCAGCATGCCTCTCCATCTTGGTTTTTGCTGCTTTCCCCCAGTGACTAGTGTCTAACCACATGAGCCTTCTTTCAGTTTCTCGCGCAACCTCAGTATCCTCACATGCAAGCACTCTGCCTCAGCCCAGGAAGGCTCCTTCTCTCCCCACTCACAAGTAAGTACTCAATTCCCACTCATGCTTTAGATCTCAAGTGTCTCTTTATCCAAGAAGTCTTCCTTAACCTCCAATCTTGGCCAGGTTCCCTGTGACACGTCTTAGTAGTTCTCTAAACTTCTCCTTCACAGTACCTGTAATTGCATTACACAATTCCATGGGTGCTAAGCACCTTGCCCCACAGAGACAGAGACATCTTCTGGGAGCAGAGGCCATGTCTGTTTCATTAATTCTCGTATCCTTAGCACTTTGAAGCAGCAAGAGGGTTCTAGATTCTCAAGACAGAGATGGCTCTTTCCATCTTTACCTGGTAAAATTGACAAAAATTCTACTGTCTCTTGAGTTTTTGAAACAGTGACTAATACTAATAACAATGATAATAGTTAACTTAATGAGTAATATCTATTTTCCAGGAACTATTTTAAGAGCTTTGAAGTTTAGAGCTCAATTCACAATACTGTGAGATTGGTACTGACATTTATAGAATGTTCAATACATACGTGCTTTACTCCAGCCAGGAGCTCAAATTTGATGAAGGATTAGTTCTGCTCTCTTTGACCCAGGCTAAAACCTGAGGGCATCACTTACTTCAAAGAGATCTTTAAAAATATTTTGCTTGCAGAAAACCTGGCTTGGTAGTTAAATTTCTCCAAGATTTCAAACCAAATGAGAGTGGTCCTCAGGGTCTGAACAGTGATCACTGGAGTAAAAGGTTCTGGTATTAATTCCCAAATCAAACATATAAAAAACCCTAACAGGAGTCTCAATAAAAAGCACAAGACACAGAGAACTGTCACAGCTTTTTTCACATAGGAGTGCATATTGTCATGATTAGTAAACCTGAAATTCATTTGAATTTGTTCCTTTGTTAATCATGACCTTTGCTGTCTTCTCAACATTAAATGCAGGATGACTGTCATGGCCATTGAAAGAAGTTCTCATGGTCAAGTAGTCTGAGATCCATAGGACTTCCCAGGTGGCTCAGTGATAAATAGTCCACTTGCCAATGCAGGAAATGCAGGTTCGGTCCCTGGGTCGGGAAAATCCCCTGGAGTAGGAAATAGTAACCCATGCCAGTGTTCTTGCCTGGAAAATTCCATGAACGGAGGAGCCTGGTGGGCTATACAATCCATGGGTTCACAAACATTTGGACATGACTGAGCACACATGCAGGCATGCCACAGATCATCTGTGGAGGGTTATAGATGATCACATCAGTTTCACTTGAACACCTACAGATACAAAACATTCACAAAGCTTCAGTTCAGTTCAGTCACTCAATCGTGTCCTACTCTTTATGACCCCATGGACTGCAGCATGTCAGGCTTCCTGTCCATCACCAACTCTGGGAGCTTGCTCAAACTCAAATCCATTGAGTCAGTAATGCCATCCAACCATCTCATTCTCTGTCATTCCCTTCTCCACCTGCCTTCAGTCTTTCCCAGCATCAGGGTCTTTTCCAGTGAGTCAGTTCTTCACATCAGGTGGCCAAAGTATTGGAGCTTCAGCTTCAGCATCCATCCATCCAATGAACATTCAGGACTGATTTCTTTTCGGATGGACTGGTTTGATCTCCTTGCAGTCACAAAGCTTAGATGTGACAAATATAAGTCCACTTACATAACATGATTGGTCTATAGAAATTACATGAAGCACATAGCAATCTTCCAATATCCTTCCATAGGGTAGTTATCCTTCTGGGACCCTTTCACCCAGAAAAAGACATCTGGTTTCCTTAGATTAAAAAACCATAAATGAATTCTTATGGAATCCTCAAAATAACAATCACTTTCCCATGTCTCTCTGGCTCAGGATAGTGTCATCACCATTCCTATATGCTTAGAAATTAAAATTAGATGAATTGCTACAGAATGAGTTTCTTTTAAATTAAGAAAAGATGGGAGACAAATTCTAAATAATATTGTCATCTAAAAATCTTTTTGATAAGAATGTGACCATCACAACTTAAAGACAAATGCATGTTCCTCCAATGAGAACATGTGACAGAGTGCACTGCAATCCACTTGCTATTTCAGGCATATACAAATCGCTGTACGTTTTAACAAATCATGATTTATTTCCAGTAACAAATGATAGTTCCTTTGGGTTATACATAAAGAAAGAACTATGGCCTTCCAGCTTTGGCTCTGGAAAATTTAGAGAAAAGAGATTACAGAAGGGAAGGGGAGAAAGATTCTAAATAATAGGAAAATAAATATACTGAAGAAGAAAGGATTTACATTTCTAAAATAAAGAAGAAATTTTCAAAGTTTATCTGACTTAAATGATAAGAAACTTCTGGAATGTAATTCCTAATGTAAAGTTCCTAATTAATATCCAAATCAATGAATGATTACACTAATTATAGTTAACAGGGAGAAATAATAATAAACTAGTAAATTAGAAAATAAACAGCATAGATAGTGGAGAAAATTAATGGAGAAAAGAAAAAAAAAGAAATATTGGCAATCATGCCATGGGGTGCTGTGGGTACAGTTTTAAATAGCAGGATCCAGGAAGGTCTCCGGATAATGTGGCATTTGAGCAAAGATCTGAAAGTGGTAAAATGAAGTCAAGAGAATCTGACTTTTTTCCAAAAAGAACGAGTTTGCAAATTTATGAAATATAAGACAATTTGGAGAAAATATTGAATACCCATTTTTGTTCTCACTCCCATTAATGGATCTCAGTACATATGGGCTTTCTCTTTTGTACTAAGTTCTGATATAATACTGAAAATTGAGAATAGGAATATGGTGGGGAAAATTACACCTGTTTTCAACTAATTTGTTTTTCATGTTGTATTGCATATTTCATGTATTTAAATATTGGTTTTTCAGCTGTAGCCCAAAAAAGCCCCTCTGGAAATGACATAGTACCTCTCTGTGGGATATATTTCCTGCATTTAGAAAATACACATTAAAAAAGTAACTCCATAGTGTCTGTGTTCCATCAACCATAGCCTATTTTCTAATTACACTACATGCATGCTCTTTATAAAGTTGATTTTCTCTCTATATAAACATCTTAACATACTTATTTTTAGGTCTTTGTTTAGTTTGATTTTACTCCATTTAGAAGATGAGCATTTCAACTTTTCAGACAAGTGTGCATGCTTAAGGTTAACTATCAAATATGGGACTCTCTTTAAAATAAAATGATTTTAATGGCAAAAAAATCCTGTTTCCACAAACCCAGTTTGAAGAAGATAAACTTTTAATTCCAAGTTTTCAAGCATCTTCAATGTACTTGGTATTTTACAAAGAAACAAAACCCAAGACATTACATTGGTAATAATAAGTTAACTAAGCTAGCATGTTAAATTATTAAATTTGGAGAATACATTGTGCTTATTATGTTACTTACCCTTGCAGTGAACTAGAAAATGAATGTGGTCATTCCAGACTGGTTAAATTGGAAATATATTTTATACAGATGTGTCTAATGTAGTTTCCTGGCAGAGGAATAATGCACACAACTTATATTTATAAGTATACAAATCTGGTTTTATATTACTATGCAGTTCTGTAAAATCAGATTTTCCCCTCTGCATTTTAGTTTTCACTTTCAAGATATATTTACATCCTTTTATCATTTAAAGTATCTTTATTAAAACACTATTTTTTCCATATCCTTTGGAGTTGGTTTCATTTATGGTTAGGTTGGGGGTTGAGGTTTGAAATAGGAGAGAATTTAAGAATAAACAGTGAACAACCTATTTAAAACCAAGAGCTTCTCCCACTTTAATTAGTGTTAAATTGATTTTTATAAAATCCTATTTCTGCTATCAGCTTACTTGAGATCATGTTCCTTTTTATTTTGTTTTGGAACTTTTATTAATGCTAACTAATTACACTTCTATTTGTTTGGATGGCTAGACTATTTACAGCATCCATTTCAGTTCTTTTGACAATTTTCATTAGATCAACTCAACCCCGAAGACAATGGAAAATTTATCTAGACTAACTATCCATTAACATATCTGATATCTATGATTTTATGAGTGCGTGTATGTGTGTGCGTGCATGTGCGTGTGTGTGTGTGTGTGATAATTGCTTATTTAGTTTTCAGTGCCTGCATTTAAAGGGAGTTTTAGTGAACTGGATTTATTACAGAAATAAAATATATTTTGTTATACTTACTTTTCAGTTAGTGAATAATACTTATTACATACTGCTTCAGAGCCTCTAATAGAGTGGTTCTAAAATTATTCCATTCAAAAATTGGTGTTTAAAAAAAAAAAATTGGTGTTTTCATGGAATGGCAAAACAAAGGCATCACAGAAAGGCAGAACAAGTTAGAATGAAACTGTTGTATTCCATTATAAAAATGTGATCAGACTGTTATTCCAGTTCTAAAGGAAACTAACGTTTATGTTCCTCCTCTGGGTATCCTGTAAAAGGAAAGTTTATTAATTAGCCATTTTCTCCAATCAGGACTCGTAAAGTCTGGATGCCAGATCGCCCCTGGAGTATGTTTTTACCAGGGGTTGTTACACCATGGATAGGACAGCATACATTCTAAACGGGTCCTTTCATTTGCGCTCAATTGGTCCAACATTACATGCCGAGAGGGCTAAAAAAGCACAATGTGATTCCCTGGGATTCGCCAATGGCCATAACCAATGGAGCTCAAGATTGGTCCTTAGTAAAATTATGAATTAGCCAATGTTTGCGGTCAATATCACTGCATATTTCCTTTCCTGCCTGATAAATGGCCTCAGAACTAACTTGAATAAGAAATCATTCCCACGTGGTTGCTTATTTTGGAACTTTTCCAAAAGAAAGTCGCATAAAAGCAATACAGGGAAATTTATGCTATATGATATAGCAGAAGTTCTACAAATGTGCAGAGGAGGAATACACATGGTATCTTGGTTAGGGAAAAGTCTCCAGAAATAGCACAAATTGAGCTATTTATTGAGCATTTATTCTATGTGAAGCACTATGGTAAGCACTTTGTGCATATTTTGATAAAGTAATAAAGTAGGTTGTAATACTTCATGTATAAATAAATCTCAGGCTTTAAATTCAATTATGTGTCATGTTCAGAATCACATGTTCTTAGTCACATGAGCTGAAAATACAATCTTTATACATAGACATATATATCCAATGGTAAAGAATCTGCTTGCAATGCAGGGGACCCGGGGTTCAATCCCTGGGTTGGGAAGGTCCTCTGGAGAAGGAAATGGCGACCCACTCCAGTATTCTCGCCTGGAGAATTCTATGGACAGCGGAACCTGGCAGGCTACAGTCAATGGGGTCACAAAGAATCGGACACGACTGAGAAACAAATACATATATAACATGAACCTGGATAATTTCTTACAATACTTTCTTGAAAAGGTGAAAAGGGTGATGGTGATCGGAGATGTGGGATCCTTGCTTCTTCCTTAATGAGCAAGGCTCTTACAGATTTGAAATCAATCATCTGAGCTTTGCTGAAATACAAAATTTAAATCAAGCCGAGAACACAATACCAAGTTTAAGATGTTCGTTTAGATAATGTTCAAGCATGAATCATTAGACGGGCAATATTTTTAAATTATCAGTGGCATTGCTAGTTTCTCAGCTTTAAGCATTATATACGGATTTGTTATTCTTCCTCCTCTCATACTTATCATGAGAAATGTGTTGATATCAAATTTAGAGACTGAAAGGGATTATCTTGGCAGTACAAGAACATCTCTTTGAGAAATAACTTTTCAGGGACTTCCTTAACGGTCCAGTGGTTAAAGAGTCTGCCGTGCACTGCAGGGGGCGTGGGTTCAATCCCTGGTCAGGGAACTAAGATCCCCATGCCTCAGAGCAACTAAGCCTGTGCTGAGTAATCCCTGCGGAGTGCGCCACAACCAGGAAGTCCAAGTGCCACAATGGAAGGTCCTGCATGCGGCAACTAAGACCCATAGCAACTAAAGCCAGAGCGCAGTTTGAATGTAAAGTCTCCGTAGGCAGAATATTGATTTTTTTTCTTTTAACTGTTACATTACTAATTTTCACACTAAGACACTAAGTAATTACTGGTTGAATGAATAAAAGCAGACTAAATCTGTGTTCATGCATAGATTTGGTTTCCTCTGTATGTGTGTGGGGGGGTGGGGGGGCCGCTGGGGTGGAAGGGTAGGGGAGTCTGATAGGCAGCAACAAACAGATAAGTATACATTAGGTTACATCACACTGCATAAAATAGGGCAAGGTAATGCCTGTAATGATTATGAAAGAGGGTGCATTTTAAAACAAGGTAATCAGGAAAGTATTTCAAATGGGATTCTACTTGAGCAAAGATCTGAAAGATCTGAGAAAATATACATCCATGGAGAAAAGGGGGTACAAATAAATGTTCTGTATGTTTGGTATTTTCGTAGAATCGACTGATGAATAAGGTCAGAGCAGTGTGAGCACAGGAGTGGGGAACAGAAATGAGGTGAGTCAAGTGAGTGTCAAGTTAGAGGTCAGGACCAGTCATACACAGCTCTGTGGCCCCTGGTTCAGTTGAGTTCAGTCGCTCAGTCATTCAGGTCTGACTCTTTGTGACCCCATGGGCTGCAGCACACCAGCCTTCCCTGTCCATCACGAACTCCCGGAGTTTACTCAAATTCATGTCCATTGAGTTGGTGATGCCATCCAACCATCTCATCCTCTGTTGTCCCCTTCTCCTCCTGCCTTCAATCTTTCCCAGCATCAGGGTCTTTTCAAATGAGTCAGCTCTTCGCATCAGGTGGCCAAAGTATTAGAGTTTAAGCTTCAGCATCAGTCCTTCCAATGAATATTCAGGGTTGATCTCATTTAGGACAGACTGATTGGATCTCCTTGCAGTCTAAGGGACTCTCAAGAGTCTTCTCCAATACCACAGTTCAAAGGCATCAATTCTTCGGCGCTCAGCTTTCTTCACCGTCCAACTCTCACATCCATACATGACTACTGGATAAACCATAGCCTTGACAAGACAGACCTTTGTTGGGAAAGTAATGTCTCTGCTTTTAAATATGCTGTCTGGGTTGGTCATAACTTTCCTTCCAAGGAGTAAGTGTCTTTTAATTTCCTGGTTGCAATCACCATCTGCAGTGATTTTGGAACCCAAAAAAATAAAGTCAGCCACAGTTTCCACTGTTTCCCCATCTATTTCCCATGAAGTGACAGGACCAGATGCCATGATCTTAGTTTTCTGAATGTTGAGTTTCAAGCCAATTTTTTCACTCTCCTCTCTCACTTTCATCAAGAGGCTCTTTAGTTCTTCACTTTCTGCCATAAGGGTGGTGTCATCTGCATATATGAAGTTATTGATATTTCTCCTAGCAATCTTGATTCCAGCTTGTGCTTCTTCCAGCCCAGCGTTTCTCATGATGTGCTCTGCATACAAGTTAAATAAGCAGGGTGACAATATGTAGCCTTGGCTTTCCTTTCCCTATTTGGAACCAGTCTGTTGTTCCATGTCCAGTTCTAACTGTTGCTTCCTGACCTGCATACAGGTTTCTCAAGAGGTATGTGAGGTGGTCTGGTATTCCCATCTCTTTCAGAATTTTCCACAGTTTATTCTGATCCACACAGTCAAAGGCTTTGGCATAGTCAATAAAGAAGAAATAGATGTTTTTCTGGAACTCTCTTGCTTTCTCAATGATCCAACAGATGTTGGCAATTTGATCTCTGGTTCCTTTGCCTTTTCTAAAACCAGCTTGAACATCTGGAAGCTCATGGTTCACGTATTGCTGAAGCCTGGCTTGGAGAATTTTGAGCATTACTTTATTAGCGTTTGAGATGAGTGCAATTGTGCGGTAGTTTGAGCATTCTTTGGCATTGCCTTTCTTTGGGGTTCGAATGAAAACTGACCTTTTCCAGGCCTGTGGCCACTGCTGAATTTTCCAAATTTGCTGGCTTATTGAGTGCAGCACTTTCACAGCATCATCCTTTAGGATTTGAAATAGCTCAACTGGAAATCCATCACCTCCTCTAGCTTTGTTTGTAGTGATGCTTCGTAAGTCCCACTTGACTTTGCATTCCAAGATGCCTGGCTCCAGGTTGCTGATCACACCATCGTGATTATCTGGGCCATGGGCATCGAAATTTAATCTGAGTGATATGAGAATACACAAGCAATTTGAACAAACTCATGATCTGATCTTTTTTATTTCTTCCAGTTTTGTAAGAAATAATTAACTTACATCACTTTTGCTTATTTCATTGTTAAATGTTTCTCCCCCATCAATTCAATCAAGAGTAAGTATTTTGATGAGAAAAAGACCTTTGTCATCTTTCTCACCCTTATACCTCCAGGGTTTATGGTAGGTGTTCAATGAATATACTATTTGTCCAGTATGCATGGGTGTGTGCTAAGTCACAGTCATGTCTGACTCTTTGTGGCCCCATGGACTATAACCTACCAAGCTCCTCTGTCCATGGGATTCTCCAGGCAAGAATCCTGGAGTAGATTGTCATTTCTTTTTCTGAGAATCTTTCTGATCCAAGACTCAAACTTGGGTCTCGTGCATTGCAAGCAGATTCTTTATCATCTGTGCCACCAGGGAAGCCCTTAAGGTATACAAAATAATGATTTGATTAACATTATCATGAAATGATTATCACAGTAAGTTTAGTGAACAAACATTATCTCATCTAGATACAAAATATAAAAATAGGAAAATAGTTGTTTCTCCTTGTGGTGAGAAATCAGTATTTACTCTAACAAGTTTCATATATAGCATACAGTAATGCTCACTATACTTATCATATTGCATGTTATATCCCTCGTACTTATTTATCTTATAACTGGAAGTTGTTTTAACTGGGTTCCTCTGGAGAGCAAAGGAAAAAAGCTGGAATACCAGTGAGGAGGCGATTACAACGGTCCAGACAAAAGACTGAAAGAGAGTAAGTGTTTCTACCTCCTGTCGTATTAACACGCCTCCCACTCAACCCATCTGCCACTCCAGTACCAAATTGATCCTTTTCATATGTAAATAAAACTGTTCATTCACTGCTCAAAATTCTTCAAATCTTTCTCATTTGTCTAAATAATAAATTTGAATCTCCTGTGATATGTAAAGCAACTCTTTCTCTACCAAGAGTATCTATGCATTTTCTTTGTGGTTTTTTCTGCTTCTATTTCACTGCTCAGTCCCCATACATGGTATACTCCAGTATATAAAATTTATTTTCAGCCCTCCAACCTATCATTAATTCCAGGGCCTCTGCTCTTTTTATATACTTAGAGATTTTAAAAAGCTTTCAGATGATAGTGCTGTATCGTGCATTTGTGCATGCATATATGCTCAGTCATGTCTGACCTTTTGTGACCCCTTGGTCTGTAGCCTGCCAGGAGTTTTCCAGGCAAGAATATTGAAGTAGATTGCCACTTCCTTCTCCAGGCGATCTTCCCTACTCAGGATTCAAACCCGCATCTCCTGCATTGGCAGGAGAATTCTTTATCACTGAGCCATCTGGAGGATGGATATGGTTGGGATATTATAGAGCTTTGAGAAATATTCTGGAAGGCAAAGTCAACAGGTTATGCTGATGAATTTGATACATAATCATAAAAAGGGATGTAAGGTCAGTTGTGGTCAGACCACAGAAACTTGAATGCCAGCAAAAGAGTTTTCAACATTTACAGTTTAGGAGAGAAGTTTAGGGAAAGATTTTTGAGGGACTTCAGTAAAAAAAAAAAAAAAAAAAAAAAACCTTCAAGTTTAAAAAAGTTCTATGCAGCAGTTTTGGAACTTTGTGGTTACCTCTACAAACCTAAAAGAGCTAAAAAGGATCCTATGGTAAGAACGTCTCCCTGAGTTTTTGAAAAACCCTAAATAAGGCAATGTGGCATAGTTGTAAAATACTGAGAAATGTGGCTGCAGGCCAAGGTAGTGTATAGTAATCAGAGATGCAGTGACTTATTTTGAGTAAAGGTGTCATACAGACTGCGATATACCAAGCCATAAGTCACAGATGGCAGATGACACTTCGAAGAACATACAAACATTAATACACTCACAGCTCTGGAAGAAAACATCATAGCAGGAAAAGCTCTGGGTGAAGGATAGAAAGTTTCATTGTAGTCCTAATTCCACTGTGACCCACTATAATGTTTAGATAAGGCATATGGTCTTTCAAATATGTAAATGTTTTATCAGTAGAATGGAGAAAATATCTTGTTATTGAGTCCAAGCTCATACTGCTTGCCACAAGGCAGGCCAATAAATTGAGAAACAAGTTGTGGAGGCAAGGAATAACAACTTTATTTGGAATGTCAGCAGATGAAAAAGATGGAAGACTAGTGTCCCAAAGAACCAACTTTCTCAGTGAGAGTTAAGATTTCTTTTATACCAAAAGGTGGGGGAGGGGAGGGAAGTCAAACATTTTCTGATTCAGGTCACCCTCCATTAATTTCTTCCTTCCTGCAGTCATTCACAGGTAAGCCTGGTCAGGATGTTTTCCTAAGAGCTAAACAAAGGTATTTCAGCCCAGAGATGGGCTATTATGTATAATTTAAGTTTATAGGCAACATCCCTTTAGTAATGAACCTGTAGTAGAATACAAAGTTCATTTCTTATTGCAAATCTCTTCTACCACTCAGAATCATATGGATTTGATGAAATAGTAAACAAGTCTTCCTTCCTCTTTCCTCATGTGATGGTTAATTTCCCATGCTAATTTGAGTGAGTCAGGGGTGCCCAGATTAAGCCCTGTTGCTGGCTGTGTCTATGAGGGTATTTCTAGATGAGATTAGCATCTGAATTAGTAGACTCATTAAAGAAGACTGTCCTGTCCAATGTGGGTGGGCATCAGCCAATCCACTGACTGAACAGAACAGAAGAAGGAAGAAATTGGAACTTGTCCTTTTACTTTTTCTTTCTTTCTTTCTTTTTTGTTACTGCCTCACTGACACAAACTGGGGCATTTCATGTTTCTTGCCCATGAAAAGTGACTAATCATTGGTTTGCCTGGTTCTCAGGCCTTTGAACATGGACCAAATTATACCACCAATTATTCTAGAGCAGATCATGGGAGATAGGGATAGATATAGGTATAGCTATAGATAACTTCACTATCCAGTTACTTAGGACTTAGGCATACTAGCAGTACTGACTACTTGTATTCAGAAGAACATAAACACCTGAGCCTTAATTTAATTTATATTCTTGGGTCAAGAAATTAACTGGGCCATGCCCCTCTATAGCTTTCATGACTGTTCCTAGAGCACGGACTATATGGAGACAAACAGGATACGCTCTTAAAACAATGGTCTCAGAGGATGGAGATAATATTAGCACTATTGGCTGGAAGAATATGATGGTTACAGTCAGTGGAAACAAGATGTAAGTGTTTGAATCGCTTTTATAAGCTATTTAAATTAAAAGGGGGAATAAATTTTATTCATTAATTTACTCACCTATTCTAAACATTCCATGCCCTTCATTACGTCTGTGCATATTTTTACTATTCCCCATGCTCTATCATTCTCTGCACAGAAAACTCCCCATCTCTACCCAAACTCTTATAAAAAGCCATTTGCCAGGAAAATGTAGCTGTATTCTGCTTCATACTGCCTCATCACCAATAGATACATTTTGCTCAAGCCCTCTTCAGTAAAGGGTGGTTCTGTAGCAGTAGAAGGAACTAAGCCTCAGCTCTAGCACCAAATTGTAATTCTTATCTTAGACATCTCTTTCCTCATGAGTCATGTCCAACTCTTTGCAACCCTGTGGACTGTATGTAGCCCACCAGGCTCCTCTGTCCATGGAATTCTCCATGCAAGAATACTGGAGTGGGTTGCCATTTCCTATTCCAGGGGATCTTCCCAATCCAGGGATCAAACCCACATCTCTTGTGTCTCCTGCCTTAGCAGGCAGATTCTCTACCACTGTGCCACCTAGGAAGCCCCATCTCTTTCCTACTTGCTGATGATCTTTAGGGTTCCTATACTGAAGAACTTTATCTCATCAGTGTTTTTATCTTCCTGGATTCTCAAGAAGAGTACAGTGTTAACCAAGTGTATTCATATCCTGACGGAAATCACCTGAATATTCTTGCATATTTCATTTGTTTTCATCTAAAGCAAGGTTTCATAGAGTGTAGGTACTATGGAAACAGGTTTATATAAATCCTTCTATACGAAATGTGCTCTGCCAAAGCTCTCAATAGTTACAGAGTGAATTTCTTTAAACTGAAATCTCTTCAAATAATTGCACTGGAAACCTGTGAAGTCAAGCCATACTTTTTAAAAGTGCTTTTTCTGTATCACTCTAACCACCTACATACTGTGAGAAATGTTGCTTAAGAAGAGCTAGATTGGCACAATTTTCCTTGCTTCATCACACTTTATCTTAAATTATTAAGTTCACCACTGTTTGGGATATATGAGTCCAGGTAAGAATTTATATTTTTTAAAATGTTATGTTTTTATTTTGGTACAATCTAAAACATTAGGAAGCATTTTTGTCACCAGCACAAAGCAGGAGAAAACATTAGTGGTAAAGAATCTGCCTGCCAATGCAAGAGATGCAGGGGACTCAAATTCGATCCCTGGGTCAGGAAGATCCCCTGGAGAAGGCAATGGCAACCCACTCCAGTATTCTTGCCTAGAAAATCCCATGGATAGAGGAGCCTGGTGGGCTATAGCCCATGGGGTCACAAACAGTCAGATGTGACTGAGCACACACCCACCATATCTGGAATAAAGCATATCCATTTTTTTATTCAATAACAATTTTTACAAATATTTGATGGGCATGTTACCACATACCAGGCAAATTGTTAAGGAGTACAGTGGTGAACAAAAACTGTATGGCAACAACATATGTAATATATGTTAAAATAAGAATGCAATGAAATGCAAAAATCAGTATATTCTTTAAGAATTTAACCATTTGATTTCAGTTCATATTCTGTAAGTTTCTGCTGTAAGTAACATTCCTTGGTCTTAACGGCCTCCTCAAGAGTGACAATTAAATGAAATTAGCAAATAGCTTTTACTGATGGCAAAATATAACATGCTGAAATTTATTCCAGAATGAATCAAAATTATTAAATAATTAGAAAGATTTTGCTTTGCCAGGAGATTTTAAAAAAATGGAGGTAATTAAAGCTACCACCTGGGCTAGAATCCTGAGACAGTTGACACAGTAGGCAAAATGCCCAAGAATTATATATGATGACAATCTGATTGATTGTTCTCAGTGGGAGAAGTTATTTGATATTACTGTATTTTCATCATTCCCAAGCCCATAAGAATATCTTTATATGAGAAAAAGAAGTTGTTCCTAAACCACTGTTCTGTTTCCAGAAGACACATTCCAAAGAATCCCCACTATCTTAGATGGCCATTAGCCAAGACATGTCTATCTTGGCATGTCTTGGCATTTGTCTGTCTTGGCAAATGTCTGTCAACAGAAGAATGGATAAAGAAGTTATATATGTGTATATACATATACATACACAATAGAATACTACTTGGTCATAAATAATAACAAAATAACGCCATCTGAAGCAACATGGATACAACTAGAGATTATCATATTAAGTAAAATAAGTCAGAAAGGGAAAGACAAATATTGTATTATATTACTTATATGTGGAACCTAAAATATGGCACAAATGAACCTATCTATGAAACAGTGTGTGTGTGTGTGTGTGTGTGTGTGTGTGCTAAGTCACTTGAGTCATGTCCGACTCTGTGCGACCCTATGGACTGCAGCCTGCCAGGCTCCTCTGTCCATGGGATTCTCCAGGCAAAAATACTGGAGTGGGTTGCCATGCCCTCCTCCAGGGGATCTTCCCAACAACGGGATGGAACCCACATCTCTTACATCTACTTGCATTGGCAAGTGGGTTCTTTACCACTAATGGCACCTGGGAAGCCCGTGAAACAGAGACAGACCCACAAATATAGATAACAGGTTACCAAGGAGGGTGCTGGGGGTAGGAGTCTGGGGTTAGTAGATGCAAATTATTACCAATAGAATGGGTAAACAATAAGTTCCTACTGTATAACTCTGGCAACTACATCTGATATCTGGGATAAAGCCTAATGGAAAAGAATACAAGAAAGAAAATATATGTGTAAAACTGAGTCACTTTGCTGTACATCAGAAATTAACACAACTTTGTAAATCAACTATACTTCAATTTTAAAATAAATTTTTAAAAAATAAAACAAAAAGAAAAGGAAACATGTAAGCAGGAGAGGGAAAAAAAGAAATATTTCCTAAACCATTGTTCTGTTTCCAGGAGACAGCTTCCAGTGAATTCTCATGATCTCAGATGTAACTAATGATGAAATATAAATAAAACAAAATAATTAGAAAATAAAAAGTAGGAAATAGAACAACCTTTAGCCACCATATCCTAACTATGCTACCTGTTCATAGAGCAAAATCTCTCACCTGTAGAAGGACCATAGATTCTGCAGAGAGAGCTGCCTGATGGGGGAGGATCTGCTTGGATAATAGAGTTTTGTCAAAACAATCAAACCTTGAGTTCTTATACCAGAGCTTTCATGAGGATAGCAAATAGAAGCTGAACTTCAATTTCTGGGCAAGAAGAAAAGCAAGCATCTAATGTCTCTTTGGTGAAGCCATGAAAATACTCCACATGTAATCACATTAGGGGCAGTTGTCAAAAGAGTTAATAAATTGGTTAGCAAACATTCAAATATTTTGAGACTGAAAAGGTCAGCCAGTACTCTGTTTAATTTCTATGCAAGCATATTCAATAGAGTAACTGCCTGAGCTCTTTCTAGGATTCAAAACCACTCTTCAATGACCAATTCACATCTAGTTTTTCCTATTTCTATCCTACTAGTTTATCCTACTATTTCTATCCTACGAGTTTTTCAGGAGGAAAATAACATTTTCTGAAATGAAGACACTATCAACACTTACTTCTGTCAATGTTTGCTCTTAGTCCACAGGAAATTAAACTGCCTTTAAACTTTGGTTGTGTTTATTTCCCACTATTGACATAACTTCCTACTGAAGGCCTGCAATTGTTTTTCACCATTACAAAATTAAGTTTTAGGATGTTTGTATCTCTTTCACAAAGTAAAAAGGATGATTTGTAAACTTTTTGATGATGGCCATTCCAACCAGTCTGAGGCAATACTTCATTGTAATTTTTTTTCCTCATTGTAATTTTGATCTGAATTTCTCTAATAATTAGCAAGGTTGAGCATTTTTTCATGTGTCTGTTGCCCAACTGTATGTCTTCTTTGGAGAAATATCTATTAAGTAGGTCTTTTACCCATTTTTTTAATTAGGGTTTTTTTTTTTATATATTGAGCTATACAGGTTGTTTGTATATTTTGGAAATTAATCCCTTGTTGGTCACATCATTTGCAAATGTTTTATCCTATTCTGTAGGTTGTCTTTTCATTTTGTTTATGGTTTTCTTTGCTGTGCAAAAGCTTTAAAGTTTAATTAGGTCCCATTTGTTTAAATTCTGGAGAGTGTATGGAGAAAAGGGAACTCTTCTACAATGTTGGTGGGAATATATATTGGTACAGCCACTATGGAAAACTATGGAAGTTCCTTGATAAACTAAAAATAGAGCTACCATATGATCCAGCAATCCCACTTCTGGGCATATATCTGGAAAAGAAAAAACTATAACTCAAAAAAATATATGTACCCTGGTGTTCATAGCAGCACTATTTACAATAGACAAGACTTGAAAGCAACTTAAATGTTCATCAACAGTTGAATGAACAGATTCATCTGATATATATCATAACAAAGAAGCTATATATACAGATATGTGTGTGTGTGTGTGTATATATGTACACACACAATGGAATATTACTCAGTCATAAAAAAGATGAAACCGTGCCATTTCCAACTACATGGATGGATCTAGGAATTATCATACTAAATGAAGTAAGTCAGACAGAGAAAGACACATATGACATGATATCACTGACATGTGGAGTCTAAAAAAATGATACAAATGGAATTATTTACAAAACAGACTCACAGACAAAAAAACAAACTCATGGTCACCAAAAAGAGAAAGGAGGGGGATAGTATAAATTAGGAATTTAGGATTAACAGATACTCACTGCTATATGTAAAAGAAACTATACAGCACATGGAACTATATTCAATATCTTATAATAAACTATAACAGAAAAGAATCTGAAAATAATATACAGATGCATACATATACATATATACACATAAGAATGGGCTTCCCAGGTGACACTAGTGGTAAAAAAAAAAAAAAAAAAAACCACTTGCCAATACAGGAGACATAACATATGCTGGTTTGATCCCTGGGTCAGGAAGATCTGGAGGAGGACATGGCAACTCACTCCAGCATCCTTTCCTGGAGAATTTCACAGACAGAGGAGCCTGGCGGGCTACAGTACATGGGGTCGCAAAGAGTCGGACATGACTGAGTCGGACAAACTTTCACTCACTCACTCACTAACACTTCTGGTTGAATCAATACTCATATCAACATTATTGATTAAATAAGAATTGTTTATACTTGAGCCTAGTAATATACTGGAATTCCATTGCCTTTGTTTTTCATTCCTTTTTGTTTTGATTAGAGATAATGGCTATCTTTTCATTTCATTTAACATGTTTAATTCTTTCTAACACAGGAGTAAAATCCCTCTGAATACTATTCTTCACATCGGGTGGCCTAGCATTTTCATCACTTGTCTATGTATCTGTTTATTGTTTATTTATTTCTGCACCATTCCTCCTGGAACCCCATTCTGACTGCTCCTGTCTGGCCTGATTGCTCTACGACTGCTGCACACTTGTGATCCTGGAATTTCCCCCTCTGCCTCTTTTCTGGGTTTGTTGTTGTATGTGTGCGTACGTCTTTGTTTTAAAGATCCTATGACTTCCTTTGGTTTAATCCCTCATTTTGGCAATGCAAATACCAAAAATAAAAAATAAAAATTATTTCGCCCCAAAATAAAATTGTCCTGAGAATGAGTACCTGGGATGTTCATTTCTGGAAATACTATACACAATATATCCTAAAAATCTATCTAAAGACAACCTAGAAATATTGGACATATATCAAATAAATTTCATTTTAAATCCATAGCTGAGCTTACAATAAAATAAATTGAAATCAATCCCTAGAAACATTTTATTGAAACTGTAGAACAACAAGGAGAATGAGACCTTTAAAGCTGCCAGAAAGACAGACAGCAAATTACCACAAAAGAATACTGAAAATCGAACCAGAAGATCAGCAAGAAGCAATATTCATATACCTAATATTGTCAATATCTATAAAGACAAAATTGACTAGATTAATGTCCTAGTAGGAAATTAGAACATTACAATCTCATTATTTAATAGATAAATAAATCAATTAATAATTGTTCATTTGCATTACTATTTCTTGTTAGAACAGAATACATAATTAGGAATTGTAAAATAAAACATTTTTATAAGAAAAAACTATTATCAACAAGCATTACATGTAGAACCATTGTCTTCTTATAGGTGTTTATGCCTATATATCACATGAGTGTTTCAGAATAATTCACTGAGATATTATACTGTGTTTTGCTTTGCAGTTGTGGAATAATTAGGAATAATAAGAGTCACTCTTCCTTTCTTCCTCTTCACATACACACAAGGACTAATAAGGTGCATAAACCTTCCCCTTTAGGCCAAACTTAGATTTAATTTTACAAATGGAACCAGAGTGTATTAAGCTCTGAGATGGTAGAGAGGGCCTGGGGATTGGACAGTAGGAAGGCTAGGTTGTCAGGAGTTGGTAGCCAGCTCCCAAGGCTGACAGAGGTGGGGAAGAGATGGTACATGCTTGTTTGTGTTTTTATGGAGTAGTTGTTAGGTGGCGGGGATCTATACCACCACAAGCCTCTGATAGGTTGGCGTATTGATTAGATTCATGGTGCCCAAGGACCATGGCCCAGGAACTACAAGAATGAGTCTCCTTGCCCCATTTGGCAAAGGGGAGGATGGATCATGGAAACCCCAGTAGCAAGGACAATAAACTGAAGACTTAAGTTCCCTCTCTTATTTTCTAAACACCACAGCACCTCACCCCGAATGTGCCTTCAGGGAGGTAAAAAGAGAAGGTGAGAGGTCCCCCGAAGCACAAATTAGTGAGAATTCAGAGTAAGATTAATTTGATTTTTGAAAGTGTTACCACATTATTGTTCAGCAGAGAACTGAAGGGTACATGTCAGATTTAATACATACCATGAAAAGTTTTCCTGTAAAACATTTTACTTTCAATGTTCATATGTTTGACATTCTCCAGAGAACAACATTTGAGAACCCCTAGGTCTTATAAGAAGCCTTTGGAGTAACTGGGACTGATTCTATATTTTGCTGTCTACATTTTGCTGAATCTCTACTTTGTTATTTTATAAAATGATGGCAACAGTGTAGTCTTTTCATTAACAGAACATCAATAAACAACAACCATCATGATCCCCTCAGTATATGAGAAGGATTCCGAATTGGTAGAAGCTCAATAAATAATTAATGAGTGAGTCCTCTGCCACTGTCATTCCTATTCCTCCTGTGATGAAACCGGGCCAACACAGATTTTACAGACAATGCTGAAGTCAGAATTAAATTCCGGATCTAACTCAAATGTCTTTTTCTTGGCACTGCACCACCTTGCTTCAAACTTTGGGCCATGACCCACTCGTGGGTCTCAAAGTCAATAAAACCTGTCAGAATTGGCATTCCTAGAAGGAAAGAAAAGAGAGAAAAGTGACAGAATAGAAGGGATAACACTGCCAGGACAGCATAGAGTAACATAGACTGGGAAACAAAATGAAGCAAGATAAGACAAATCAAAGAAAATCTAGTGTGTCTAACATATAAGGGGCTAAGCAGTGTTTTGTAAAAATTTTGCATATATTGGGTCAATAGGTAAAATGACTTTTTTCTTTTTTTGTGATGAGTCATTTTAGGCCATGACTCACAGCAAAAATAATAATTTTAAAAAAGGTCAGAAAGTCAATAAATTAGATTGTTTGTCTTCTTTAATTACTCTTTTACATTTGCTAGAAGAAAAAAAAAAATACTTTTAACCGGGCTTTTCTAACTCTGTCCACTTTAATTTATCAAAAAAAATTTTTAACCATGCAATTTTCTACCTTTACAAAAAGTTAAGAAAATAATAGTAGAGATACCTATAGACTGTGTGCAAGCCAGCTAAGTCACTTCTGTCCTGTCCAACTCTTTTCCACCCCATGACTGCAGCTCACCAGGCTCCCATGTCCATGGGATATTTTAGGCAAGAATACTGGAATGGGTTGCCATTTTCTTCTCCAGGGGATCTTCTCAACCCAAGGATCGAACCCATGTCTCTTGCGGCTCCTGCATTGCAGGCCGATTCTTTACCTGCTGAGCCATCAGAGGAGCCCATTACCACATATTTATCCACACATACTTCATGTATGTATCATTTTATATATAGGAATCATGTGGTTACTTCTTTCCCAGACCAAGTTTTTTGAGAGGAATCCATTTACCCTATGAAAGACTGTTATGTTATTTTTTACAAGGAGTACTGAAATGAATATCTTTACACATACTCTACATGCACACATGCTGTGAGAATTCTTTACCTTAGATAAACAGAAACAAAATTGGTCTGCTTTACTTAGACTATGGGAACCTTCAGCTGGTTTGAAAAAGTTATTACTAATTTACCATCTCATAAGATATAATAGATTTTGTGTGTGTCCACATCTTTGACAGCTTTGAAGTTATCAGACTTACAAATTTTTACCATATACTGGATAGTAAATCTTTTAATTTGAAATTTTCTCATCAGCGATGGTGAGCATCTTTCTATGCTCAAAAATGGTTTATTGACTGTTTGTATTTCATTCTTTGTGTATTACTTGCTGCCCTTGAGTTTTGGTAGG
The DNA here is from genome assembly GCF_019320065.1 of Cervus canadensis. Lineage (NCBI taxonomy): Eukaryota > Metazoa > Chordata > Mammalia > Artiodactyla > Cervidae > Cervus > Cervus canadensis. The sequence goes on along the minus strand of NC_057404.1, from coordinate 25,115,511 downwards.
GAGGGATATTCTTTTTGCTATTGATTGGTAGAAATATTTTTATATTGGATTACTAATTTTACCTATGGGGCTTCCCTGGTGGCTCAATGATAAAAGAATCTGCTTGCAAGGCAGAAGACCTGGGTTCGATTCCTGGGTTGGGAAGATTCCCTGGAGAAGGAAATGGCAACCCACTCCAGTATTCTTGCCTGGAGAATTCCATGGACGATGATGCTGGCAGGCTACAGCCCAAGGGTTTGCAAAGAATCGGACATAACTAAGCAGTTAACACACAATTTTACCCATTATCATTACATGCCTTTTCTTACATGTACATTACATGTACATTACATGCCTTTTCTTACATGTACATTACATGTACATTACACGCCTTTTCTTCACTCTGTGGCATTTCTTTAAACTTCATGATATGTTTCTTTTACCTAGCAGTTTATTATTGTTATTATTAGGTTAATATAATAAAAATTATAAATCTATCACTTATAGATTAAATTATCCTTTATCCTTTCTTGGAAGTCATTTCTCATTCTAATAAAATATATTATATTCCAAAGTTGCATCATTTTGATTTCCCACCTCATTTTTACTGTATTTGAAATATATTTGTGTGTCTGGTATAACATGAAATTTTGGTTTAATTGTCTATTTGGATGGTCAATTGTCTCAGCATCATTTATGAACTGTCAATCTCTTCTGATATGATTTATGACAGTAATTTTTAATTCAGGTACCAAATATTTATATAAATTTTGGGTCTTCAAAAGTCTTCTTTATTTGCTCTGTTTTTCTATGCTTGTGTTGATAACAACTTGCTTTAATTATTTAGTTTTAATAGTTTAGAATCTGATGAGCCATATTTTTCCTCTCACTTAAGGATTTCTCATTTATTTTTAGGCCCTTACTCTGATATTTGAATGTTCAGATTTTCAGGTTTCATGAGAAACTTCTGTGAAATCTGAATTGAAACTGAAATGGATGTATAGATTAATCAGTGGATAATTGCCATGTTTACAATATTGAGAGCATCTTTCCAACAAGAAGGCCTAACTCTTCACTTTAGATCTTTGTCTTCCAGTTTTCATATTTTATTCATTTTATTTCCCATAACTTTGCAGTTTTGTTGCTAATATAAATGTGTAGTTTATTATATAACATTTTATATACTTTGTAATTACAATTGCTTGTGCATAGAATTACAGGAGATTTTGTATATTGTTCTTACATTCTCTAAACTTACTGAATTATTTTATTAATTTGTCTACAAAATCTCACGAATTTCTGATGTTTATGGTTATATTGTTTGAAAATAATAACTTGTTTCTTATTTTAAATTTTACAACTCTGGTTTTCATATCTTTTGCTAATATGTTACCTAATTTGTCTACTACAGTTTGAATAGAGGCAATGATGGGGCATCTTCTCTTCTATTCCTGGTGTTAATAGTTTTTATCATGAATAAACACATTTTACAGTTTTTCCACACTTACAGAGATGATTCTATGATTTTTCTATTTTATTTAATGTGGTTAATTATATCAATGTATCCTCTAATATCACTTAATACCCTTATAACTAAAATATATCCTTTTGGATTTGGTTTGTTTTCTCTTACTGCATAACAAATTATCACAAACATATTGGCTTAAAACAATGCACATTTATTATCTCACAATTTCCATTTTCAAGAAACAGTTCAGATAAGGCTAACTGTACCCTCTTCTCAAGGTCTTCCCAGGTGGCTCAGTTGTAAAGAATCCACCTGCCAATGCCGTAGACACAGGGGATGTGGGTTGGGTCCCTGGGTTGGGACGATTCCCCTTAAGAAGGGAATGGCAACCCACTCCAGTATTCCTCCATGGAAAATCCCACTGACAGAGAAGCCTGGCAGTTACAGTCCATAGGGTTGCAAAGAGCCGTCATGAATGAGCACCTTGAACTCACACACACATATTTCTCAAGGTCTTACCTGGCAGAAATCAACATGTTATTTAGCATTACAGTCTCAGCCAAGGCTTGAGGTCCTCTGTCAAACTCACTGGTTGTTGGTAGAATTTATTTCCAGATGGTTATAGGATCAATGTTTCATTATTTTTTTTCTCTCTCTCTCTCTCTTAGCTGGGACCACTTTTAGCTCTTTGAGACTTACCCCAAGATAGTAGGAGACTCTCTCCTGTAAGGGCTCACCTGATTATATTAGGCCCACCTGGAATGATTTGCCTTCCAATTAACTAAAATAAATTGATTAGGGCTGGAGAAGGGCATGGCAACCCACTCCAGTTTCTTGCCTGGAGAATCCCATGGACAGAAGAGCCTGGCAGGCTGCAATCCATAGGGTCACACAGAGTCCGACACAACTGAAGTGAATTATCATGCACGCAAATTAATTTGGGACTTCAATTACATCTGCAAAGTTCTGTTATCATAGCCATATGTTGTTACATAAGCATGACAGTGATATTCCATCATATACACAGAATCTACTCACATTCAAGGGGAGAAGTTGAACCAAGGTGAGAATCACGGGCGCCATCTTGAAATTTTGCTTACCAGTTTCTTAATCTAATTTAGGAATTTTCTTACTACGCTGTGAGATTGGATATCATTTTTTATTTTATACTAAATTTATTTTTTGAATTATAAACTCAATCATGATGTTGGAGAGTATTGACTCGATTTTGTCTCTGGATATAGAGTTTAGTGAATGCATTAATGTTTAACATTTTCAAAATACTATTTGAGCTGCAATTAACCACTCTCTGTTCTTCCCTTCATTGTTTCATCTTCTAGCTCTCTGTTTACCAGCTCCAAACTGATAGAAGTTATAGATACATTATTCCAAATCTCTCCATTTCGTCAGTCACTGATTCTCTCTGTCTCCAATAAGAGCACACAATACATGTGTAATGTAGTGTCAAGATCATGGGATCAGAACTTGGGAGACCAGATTTTAGTTTCAAACCATTGGCCACCATGACATTGGTGTGTTAAGTCACTGTCTAATTCCAGTTGGAAGACAACAGCTAATGAACATTTTCATGTTTCTACCTGCTGCAGGCTTCCTGAGAAAAGCAGATTAGCAAACTTTGTTAAACAGTGATGGAATGACAAATATGCTTTAGAAGTTAGAAGGAGCATATTGCTCCAGAGAGAACTGGAGACTCATCATGCCCAGAGCCATTTGTTTACATGCCAAGATAGATGCCTTTCCCTCCCCCTCCTCAGAAATGATTTGTTTACATTCTCCAGTAAAGCCCTGTCTTTGCAGGGAAGGATTTACTAAAATGCCAGCCTTTGTGCATAAGTCCTGAGTCTTATAATTTTCAAGGTTCTTCTCACAGGATGCAATCCCAGTGTATGCAGAGATGAATGTTCAGTCCCTTCCCTGCGGAATATAGACATGAGGAACAGGGGTTGAGATATTCTGACTACTAAATGGATAAATGGTCTATTTTTTTATTCAGATACTGTATCTGCTGTCAGGATATGAATAAATATATAAAATTAAGAATTCTTAGACTCTTCTGAGAGTTATAGAGAAATTACAGTCCAGCTCTGCACACAGGGTTCTCCTGATGAAACAGATGAGATTATTGTTGCCAATATAAAAGGAGTTTCACAAAGCAAGACAAGATATACAACGCAAGGTGGAGAGGTACTGAATGTTTTTATGTGCCAAGAGGTTAGATGATATTTAAGATGGTCAATGTCAATTGCCTAAATATATTTATTTCCAACCTTTATTTGCTTCCAGAATAATGCTTATCCATTTAAATCATTGTATACCTGAAGGCATTATTTTTTGTAACAGAGTGAGATAGGAGTTTCCTCTGTTCAGCGTGTGTTCCTGTCATAAAGGATAAACCTAGACAGTAGGAGGGAAGAGGGGTAAGCCCCTGCAAACCTCAACCAAAAATACAAAACTAAAAAGAAGCTAAACTAAATGAAATTAAGGCCAAATTTGCCATTTACCCCAGAAGCCAAAGAAAGTGCTAGAAGAGAAGAGAGTGGGTAGAGAATGACTCATAGTTTGGATATTTCTTTCCAGGAACACTTCTCTACTTTCAACCCCTTACTCCCACAAAAACCCCTAGGATTTTGGTGCTATTTTATTTATCTCTTCAATTTCCTATGTTCACCAATAGACTATTAAATTCATGAGAGTATGGTCTGTCCCTCCTAATCACTCAATACCCATCCTCATGACTGGCCCTTTATCACTATCTGTCCAGAAGTAAGATATTGCAGCTCTATTCACAACACTCAATATATGGAAACAAAATATGAAACAAGTGCCCATCAGTGGATGAATGGATAAAGAATATCTGGTACATATATCCAATGGAATATTATTTAGTAGTGGAAAAAGAAGAAAATCTTACCATTTGTGCCAACATAGATGGAATCAGAGAGCATTATGCTAAGTGAGCTGTCAGACAAATATTGTATGATATCACTTATATGTGGAACCTAAGATACTGAACTCATAAAAATAGAGTAGAATGGTGGTTACCAGGGACTGAGAGGTGTGGGGAATTGGGGTAATATTGTGTGAGGATGCAAACTTGCAACTAGTAGATAAATGCATTCTGGAGGTCTAATGCACAACACAGTGATTAGAGTCAAAAACTGTAGTATACATTTCAAAGTTGCTAAGAGAATAGATCTTAGTTGTTCTTACACCAAAGATAAATGATAATTATGTGACCTGATATCAGTATGGCTTCTTAGGTGGCACTAGTGGTAAAGAACCCACCTGCCAATGCAGGAGACACAAGATTGACCCCAGGTTCAATCCCTGGGTGAGGAAGAAGGGAATGGCTACCCACTCAAGAATTCTTACCTGGAGAATCCCATGGACAGAAGAGCTTGGCAGACTACAGTCCATAGGACCACAAAGAGTTGGACACGACTGAAGTGACTTAGCATGCATGCACACAAGGTGGTAATATCACAATATATAAATGTATCAAATCAATATTTTGTAAACCTTAAGCTTACACAATGTTCATATCAATTATAGCTCAACAAACATTAATTCATTCAATTTCTTTAAAAAGAAGGAAGACAATACAGAAGGAAAAGAGGTGAGGTGTGGAGAGAGAAAAAGGTAGGACAAAAGCATGTCCACTTTCAGTCACCAAACCAAGATGCTAGGGGAAAGGACAACCTTAAATATAGATATTGAAGTCTCTCACACATAAGATTTCTTGATTCTTTGAAAGAGAGCCTTCAAACATGTTGCTCCTCTTTTTTCCACCACTTGTTTTGCCTATGCATCTCCCTCTCCTGAGATCACCAATTACCAAAGTTCTGCCTATGTAACCCACTTATTAAACTCTGTTAGGGGTACACAATGCTTTTCTTCTTTTTCTACCCTTCCAACCAAACTGTGTCATCTTATGATGAGTAGAAATTTATCACTGTATTTCCCATGTTATCTTCAAAATCTTATTTAACAATGAAAATATGAAAAAAAAAAAGATGACTCATTTGCAGGTTTGAAGACATAGAAGGAAAAGAACTGATGATAAGTGTTCTGAAGTTTGAGCAATGTGTGAAACATTTTGAGTATTTTGGATTTCATTCTCCCAATCCACCACTGCTTAACTCCTAGAACTAAGGCCACTTTTTTTCTAATATCCTCTCTAATAGTTTCAGCTGAGCCAAGTCAAAAGTATAATTATTAGAGAAATTAGTTTAAACTTATCTTTTTCTGGTCTTTTCCTCTTCTGAACATCTTAGCCTAAAACTATAGCTTTGGTCTGACATAAAGCTTATTCTGTTACTCAAGTTATTGCACGGGATTGAGTTTTGTGGTTTGGTTTGCTAAACCTATGGTTGAAAGCTAAACATTTCTGGAAAAATGGATAAGAATATCTTATATTTATTGAACATAGCCAAGAAATTTATTTTTAATAACTGAACCACAGATTGGGTGCCATCTGTCAGCATATGGCATTGGCTTTTAAAGCAATGTTTACATCTGGGGGATATGATGCTTTCTTTGAGAGAACAAGAGGTACTATAGGACTAAACATGAAGAGAAGTGGTTTTAGATTCATGAATATTGTAAGTTTGCTAAGGATAGAATCAGCATGTTTATGTGCATACAGTTTTCATACATTTGGGTAGATAAAAAGAAAGAAAATCTGTCCATTGAAATTGTTATGGTAATAGACAATAATTGTAATTTTAAAACCATAGGGACTTTTTTCTCTCATGACAGGCAAAACTATTAGTAGGAAGCTATCAGATCACCAAGTTTGAATTTTTCAATGTATCCAATTTGACTGATAAACTTTTGAATAATAATACTAATACAGTGTTTTAATTTATAGAAATTCCAACTGTCAGTTTTATTTTATTCAAAGCATCTACAAAAATATAATGATTTCTCCTTAAGTTTCATTAACTTCAAAAATTTATCTGATATAGTTTTTCTCTGCTTTGCTATGCACTTGTTGTTGTTCATTGTTATTTCGTCACTCAGTTGTGTCCAACTCTTTTGCAATCCCATGGACTGTAGCTCACTGGACTCCTCATCCATGGGATTTTCCAGGCAAGAATACTGGAGTGGGTTGCCATTTCTTTCTCCAGGGGATCTTCTCTACCCAGTGATCAAACCATTTCTCTTGAATTGGCAGGCAGATTCTTTACCACTGAAACACTAGGGAAGTCTTTTACTAAGCATAAATATTCTTATTTTTTTAATCAACTGCATTTTGAAACATAAAAAGTAAAGTAAAGTAAAGTTGCTCAGTCGTGTCCGACTCTTTGCGACCCCGTGGACTGTAGCCTACCAGGCTCCTCCCTCCATGGGATTCTCCAGGCAAGAGTGCTGGAGTGGGTTGCCATTTCCTTCTCCAGGGGATCTTCCCAACTCAGGGATCGAACCGGGGTCTCCCACATTCCAGGCAGATGCTTTAACCTCTGAGCCACCACATAACTGGACATATTTTATTACTATAAAAGCACAATTTGTAAAGAAATTGTATTTTGCTTTTTTATATTTAACTCTCTGTTCATTAAAAATTTTAATAAATTCTGATTAATATTAACCTTTTTCTGTTGTTAGTTCAAAACTAGTTCAAAACATACTTTACTTTTCTTCCACCTAATATAACAGACTTGACATCTGTGATACGTATAAAATTATATAAATTGCAAAATTCCAGTGAATAGAGTCTCAACAAATATTCAACAGTAAAGATAATGATAATAATAATAACAATGACAGCTACTATCTTGGAATATTGTTTCTGTAACAGATTAGAAGATTTGCAACCATTCTTTTGAATCTTGATAATAACCCTTCCAAATTATAATTTTCCTTTAGTTACAATTGACAGAATAGGTTTAATGACATTAAAAAATAGATCTGAGATCATAGAAGCTATAATCAGCAATACCTTCTTAAAGACCCATATTCTTTCTGCTAAACAATCCTGCTTCCCTGACTGAGAAAATACTACTGGTAAGTAAACATAAGATATTGATTGATTGAAAAGGGTAAAAAACCAACTGTGCTAGTAATTATAATGCAAATTGAAATTATAATGAAGTACTAATTTCTGCTGGTCTAACTGATATTTTTAAAGTTTGATTATTGGTCTTGTCAAAAATTAGAGAAACAGTTACAACTACTTCAGGTCTCTTTATGCATGTATAATACATTTGGAAATATCAATCAAGATCTCCAAAATATTCTTAATTTTTGATCCTACTCCATCTACTGAAGTTTTTATCTTAATAAGGTAATTTAAAATATCAAGAAGTTAAATTGACGGAAGCTCTCTCTACTGCAGAATGCATCTAGGAAGACAGAGATGATAAGCTAAATCATCTTCAGTATGAAGATGCCTGGATCTTATTATATAATGCATGCTTAACCACTTCCTTGATATAAGGCATATTAAAAGATGATTGTATAAATATCACAACAGGCATGAGACATGATATTAAAGTCTTCTGAATCTGCCTGTGTTCTTTCTTAGAAACCTTGCTTACCTTCTGAAACTCAGTTTCACCACTTCTAACATGGAGACAGTGAAAGAAGCATTCTCATAGTGTTGATATGCATAAAAATGATTCAATATATTTAAGATATTTAGATAATAAATGATCAGTAAATGAAAATTATGTAGAATTGATTATAGAAAAGAATATAAAATGCAATTTTGCTATGATAAAAGACATTATAAGAATATGTCATGAGCAAGGAGGCAAAAAGAAAAATTTTGATTTGTTCAGTAATGATTTTGTGATGAATATCTACATATTTTCCTTAGATTTCACACAACATCTAGAATTGTGATTAGTTAGATTTGTTTTAATTTTAAAAATTCAGTTCCTAAATGACCACTCTGAAAAGAAATCATTTGGGAAGAGGATTGTGATGGTCCAAGAGAGAAAAATTGAAAAAAATATTAATTTTTTCAATACCTCACTTTTTATAGGACAAAATTTTCTTAGTGGAAAAATAAAATGAAACAAAAATGATCCTTTTGATTAATTCAGCATAGAACACTAGGTACCATACACTCAACTGTTTCTTCAAAACAAAAGCCAAATATAAATACCAATTACATTATACCATGATTTAAATCAAGAAAACTAACTTTATCTCAGAAAATATATATTAAAAGTTGTGTGAGGTATGGATGTGGGTGTGTGAGGGCACAAGCACTTCTATTATCAATAATTTGAGAATTCACTACATGGATATTGCCAGAGATTTGCAAAACAGCAATTAATGATTCTTCTTTACCGACAAATTCACTTACCCCACACCACAGAAAAATGGCAGGCACTTTTTAAATATCAAATTTCATTAAAACCTTTGAATAGTCTATAAATTCAGGGACACTAAATGCTCACTGTTCTGGGAATTGGCTTCATCAAAGTCATGTAAGGGCATTAGATAAAAATAGAGACCCTCGGCTCCTTTTGCCTTAGTCAGAGAATGTGTCCCAGGAATGTTTATTTCTAGCATAGATTCAAGGTGATTGTGATGTGTGGGGCATTTTTTGGCTGGGTCAATTTTCTGACTTTATAAGGTTATTTCTCTGTTTCCATTGGGGTTCTGATGAAAAAAAAAAAAAAAACCCAGAATCTATACTAACTAGTTTGAACAGAGATTAATTATTAAGTGTGGAATGACTTCCTCAGTTCCTGGGAAACAGAATCAAAAGATAGGAAGAATACATTTCAAAGTGACAACAAAACTAGAATAACATATAGAGGCATTTCTGCTTCTCTTAACATCATGAAGGGAAAGCCTCTAAATCAGGATAGTCATGTGATGGCTTCTAGCTCTAGAATCAAACCGCCTCCACACTAAACCCACAAGCAAGATGGATGCCCAATGCCCACTTCTCTCTCCATTTCTCCTCAGTTCTGTATTTAAAACTTATGCCATTGTATTGGATGAGTGTATATAGAAAACTTGATGAAAGTGAATCTGAGGAAATTTTAGTTTTCTAGTCTCCTCAGTCCAAGAAGAAACACTAGCAGGAAGTTGGGAAAAAATAATGAAGTGGCCAAATTATTATAACTGCCAAAATCCCTAGATTCTCTGGTCAAATCCAAATTTAATTGGCTTTAAAAATATTCAAAAGATGATTAAATTTCATACCAGGAAGCTGTATCATTTTATCTCCCCCCCACCGATATCACTTTTCCCTTGAGAACTAATTTCTCTTCCCTCTAAGTCAGCTCATTTAATCTGAATCTTTCTATCAATATGTGTCACCTTCTACCGTGTTCCATGGATGTCAATTATTTTCCTTTCTGTTGCAGGAAAAAAAAATCAGTACATATTTACTGTATATTCCCTTAAATTTAGTGTAGTTCTTCACAAGAGAAGGTGCTTGCTGTCAAGAATTTCTTCAAAAATTCATGTAACTTTAGCACTCTCATTATTTATGGGGCTAAGATTTTGAATAAATAGATGAACAAATTTAAGTTTCATCCCTGTTTTCAATTGTTGTAAGGTATTACCATTATATTTTAATATATTTTTTGTTACACAGAATTCTATTTTAATATAATTTAGAAGTGTTCAGATTTGATATGACATTTATGTGTGTCAGTCCATTGTCAAACTTTACATAATGTTGTATGCAAAGCCCAGTAAGTCAATGTGTTGCTACTCTTCCCAAAATATGTGTTTCTTTGTTCCAAACCTAACCGGTCTTCACTTTCTTCACTTTCCCCTTGACTTATTCTGTGGACCACTATTATAACTATTGATTTGCAACCACCAGCTTTCTCCACTAATATCTACATTCTTAGTACTTGAAAAACACCTTCTGGATAAATCCAACTTTGTACCCATTCTGTGCCTGTGTTTTCCTAGCTGAAAGTGCCTGGAATAAAATACACAACCATGCTATTGGATTTATGTATGAACCAACAGGACTCTGACAGACACCTAACAATACTGCTATTAATTTCGGGGGCAAGTTACTCCCCCATTGTCTCAGTTACCAATTTCATACCTTTTTCTCTTTCCTACAACCTCTAGCCTTTATTGCCCCATCCTCATTATCACTTAAAGTTTATGTTTCCTACATCAGTACAAATAGTAAAGCTTCCAGACTCCCAAGTACACATCCACCCACTCCCATACATCTGTGCCCGTATTCCTGCTTTGTATTTTTTGCATATTATTACAGAGAAACTACCCATATTTTTATCTAATGCCAACTGCTTGGATCTATCCCATTGCCTGATTTCTTTTCAAGAGCAACATTCTATCAGTTATTCCCCTCTCTGTAATCACGAAACTTTCTTTTTTTACTGGATTACATCTATAAGCAGAAAGCACATTATTTTGACCATCTAATAAAAAGATTCTTCTCATGACACTTCTTTCTTCTCTAACTACCAAAAATATCTGCTCCTCTTTCCAAAAAACAAAACAAAATACTTGAAAATGTAGTCTATATACATTATCAGAATCCCTCTCACCCATTCCTCCCTTGCATGCATCTGTTCTCAGCCATGTCCAACTCTTTGCAACCCAATGGACTGGAGCCTGCCAAGCACTTCTGTCCATGGGATTCTCCAGGCAAGAATATTGGAGTATTAGAGCTAGCATTTCCTCCTCCAGGCCAATGGCTTCCTTAAATCCCTGCAAATGAGATTTTGTTTCCACAATTCTACGGAATCATTCATTTATTCATTGAGCATATCAATCTATTATTTCTTCTTCATTACCATCCAATCCTATAACTTCATGGCTAATAGATGGAGGAAAAGTGGAAGCAGTAACAGATTTTCTTTTCCTGGTCTCCAAAATCACCACAGACAGTGACTGCAGCCACTAAATTAAAAGACACTTGCTCCTTGGAAGAAAAGCTATGACAAAACTAGACAGCATATTAAAAAGCAGAAGACATCACTTTGCTGATAAAAGTCTGTATAGTCAAAGTTATGGTTTTTCCAGTAGTCATGTATGAATATGAGAGTTAGACCATAAAGAAGACTGAGCACTAAAGAATTGATGTTTTCAAATTGTGGTGCTGGAGAAGACTCTTGAGATCCCCTTGGACAGCAAGAAGATTAAACTGGTCAATCCTAAATGAAACCAACCCAGAATATTCATTGGAAGGACTGATGCTGAAGCTGTAGCTACAATATTTGGCCACCTGATGCAAAGAGCCAACTCATTGGAAAAGACCCTGATGCTGGGATAGATTGAGGGCAGGAGGAGAAGGGAGTGACAGAAGATGAGATAGTTGGATGGCATCACCAACTCAATAGACATGAGTTTGAGCAAACCCCAGGAGACCCAGGAAGCCTGGCATGCTATAGTCCATGGGATTGCAAAGAGGCAGACAAAACTTAGCAACTGAATAACAATATACATCACTAAATCCAATGGTCAGTTCTCCATCCTTATATTACTGGATCTATCAGAAATATTTGGCCCATCGAAATAACTCTCACCCTCTGAATGATTTTTCATTATTTAGAATTTTAGATACCACATTCTCTTATTTCTCCTCTTGCCCTGTAAGCTAATGCTTTGTGATATCCCCTGTCAATTCATCCTCATCAATTTGCCATCTGACAGAGTTTCCGGGTCTCAGTTCTCAATCCTCTTCTCTTTCCCATCTATATTCACCAACTAAGGAGCCTTATTCAGTTCCCTGGTTTAACTAACATCTATACGCAGATGACACATCAGCTTTTCAGCTTTTAACTCTACCCAGTACTCTGGCTTGGAGTCTGGACTAATATATCCAACAACCCACTTTAAACCTCCAGTCGAACTGCTAGTTTTGCTTTTCATTTATTGTTTAGTTGCTAAGTCATGTCCAACTCTTTGCAACCCCATGGACTGTAGACCACCAGGCTTCTCTGTTGAATGGATTTTCCAGGAAAGAATACTGGAGTGGATTGCTGTTTCCTTCTCCAGGGGATCTTTCCAAGCCAAAAATCCAACCCATATATCTTGCCTCTCCTTCATTGCAGGAGGATTCTTTACCATTGAGCCACCAGGGAAGCTTGTCAAAATCATCATTTCTAAAATGGGGTTCCTGATCTCCTCCCAAAAGACTTCCTTGCCTGCAATATTTATTGCTGATCTCAGTAAAAAGCAATCTCGTTTTTTTTCCAGTTGGTCAGGGAAAGAACGTTGGAGTCACCCATAACTCCTCTTTTTACTCACACAGCTCATATCTGTCAGCAAGTCCTTTTGAGCTCAGCTTTCAAAATATATCCCATATCAGGCCACTTCTCCACACCTCTACAGATAACACTCTAGACAAAGGTGTCATTTGTCAGGATGAGCTCTTGCCTGGATTATGTTAGTAGTCTCTAAATTGCTCTATCTACTCCTTTATCTATCCATAGTCTGTGATTTACAGAACTGCAAGAATTACTCTTTTTAATACCCAAATCAAAGCATTTCATTCCTTTCCCCCAAATCCTCCATTGGCTCCTACCTCACCAGGAGAAAAACCAACATCTTTATTTCAGCTTGTAAGACCCTACTTGTCTTCTTTTCCACCAAATCTATATCATCTCTTACCTCCTCTATTATTCTCTCTGCTCTAGGCTCGGAAGATTTCATTCTTTCTTCAAATCCAGCAAACGTGCTTCTAGGTCATGATCTTGATCTTTTTTTCGTGTCTGGACTGCTCCTCTTCACTTAAACAGCTGCGTAAATGGATCCTCACTTCAGATCTCTTAATGAGAGTATCCATTCCTGGCTACTCTAGTAAACAGTAAATCCTCTGCCCAAGAGCCTGTCCTCTACCTCTCATTCAGCCGTATTTTTCTCTATAATAGTTATATCTATCTGGTATAGTATACATCTGCCTGTTCACTTATCACTGTCTTCCCCCACTCAAATATAAGATTCAAATGATCAGAAATTCTGTTTGGTCTCTTCTATCTCCCTAGTACCTACAATGTTGTTGTTTAGTCACTTAATCATGTCTGACTCTCTGTGACCCCATGAACTGTAGCCCACCAGGCTTCTCTGTCTGTGGGATTTCCCAGGCAAGAGTATTGGAGTAGGTTGCCATTTCCTTTTCCAGGGGATCTTCCTGACAAAGGGACTGAAGCCATACCTCTTATGTCTTCTGCATTGGCAGGCTGATTCTTTACCACTGAGTTACAGTTTTCATTTGGAATCAGCACCTTCCATTTTCAGTCCTTGCAGGTTGAGTAAGCACCTGGGAAGTAAGTGGGTCAATTTATGATGCTGGCCATAGTGGTTCTGGAGAAGGAAATGGCAATCCACTCCAGTATTCTTGCCTGGAGAATCCCATGGACAGAGGAGCCTGGTGGGCTTCAGTTCATGGGATCGTAAGAGTCAGACAGGACTTAGCAACTAAACCACCAATCACAGTGGTTAACTTAGCTGCAGACATGTGACTGGAGATAATTCAATATGAATAGGAGGTTTGTGGTGGCTACTACAGAAGAGGGCCTTTCTCTTCCTCTGGACTTGGGAATGAGAGCAGGAAGACTTCAACTTCTGATGCCAGAGTCCACCTCCAGAAGCCTGAAAAAGAAGTTAGCATATGAACAAGAATGGAATAAAACCAAGGAATGGATATAAATTCATAGCTGATGACACTGTTTGAGCCTTGATTCCAACTGTGTTTTAAGACACCAAACTCTTCTTGGACTTTTAAGATATCAAACCACATAAATCCATTTTTAAACATAGCTCAGGGTTGTTTTTTTTAAATCACTTTCGATAAAAAACATTGCAGCAGATATATCCCAAATTAAATTAGGTAGTCTTTAAATGTGCTCCTGTGATAATGTGCAATTTCTGTTTTCACAGCATTTAAAAACTTAGATGTAGTTTCCTCTTTACTTGTCTTTTTTTCATGTAGAATATATAAATCTTAAAATAAAGCATTATACATCATTCATTAGTTATTTCCAGTGCCTGAACAAATATCTGGTTCACAGTAGTTTGTCAATAAAACCTTGATAATAAAATGTCAAAGCTATCTAGCTGCTCCTAGATGTACATATGAAAAAAATTTTAATTAGGTCCTTACAATGAATGTGTTTTTACAATAAATATTATGGGAAGTGGAAATGAATGTATTTGTATTCCTTTTCCCCTAGAGATAAGTGTCAGATATGAGTGCAGATGTACAGAGGAGAGGCATACCTAGATGAAAAGATTTTACAAGGAAAAATCAGATGAATTTTAAATAACAGTATGGGTAGCAATATACAATGTTATCTGGAAAAGCCCCAAATGCAAGAATAAATATTTTATCTTAACAATCCTCTTCTCTAGAAATGTTGATACGGGAAGGGCAGAGAAAGTGTCAAAACTAGCAATGGATGGAAAACTGTTTGTATAATACCACTACACTCAGATTCTAGGACTTGCTGAAGTATAACACAAAATTAAACCAAATTCAACTAACCCAAATCACTCCCAGCTCAAATCCTGGAAAGATCAAAGGATAGCCTTCTGTGGCTACTGCTCTAAAATTTGGGAGTTAGACTAAATGGCAAATTACAGTCTCCATAATCCCATTTGAAACCAGTGGTGAATACATTCTAATGAAAATGTTTTGGGTGGTGGGAGATTTGTAGGTCAGTGAAAATATTCTGTTTGATACTGTCATGATGGATTCAAGTCATTATATGCTTTGTCCAGCACCACAGACTGTACAACACCAAGAACCCTAAGGTAAACTATGGATGTTAGATATGTAAAGTATGGCTTTGGGTGGCTTGGATATGTCAGTGTCATTTTATCAGTTGTAAGAAATATACCACTCTGCTGGGAGCTGTTAATCACAAACGAGTTTATGCATTGTGTGGAGGTAAGGGATATATGGAAAATCTCTGTACCTTCCTCTCAATTTTGCTGCGAACCTAAAATTGCTGTTAGAAATTTCTTTTTTTTAAAAGTTCAGTTCAAGTTGTGTTGGAATCAGAGAGCAGCCCCTCAACTTAGGTGTGCAGTGAGAGAAAGGAATTGTACACTTTGAAAGTTGGAGATAAAGATATAAAAATTTTAAACCCATTTTTCTTTTGGACATTCCACATGTCATGTTGTCATGTGAAAGATACGAAGAAGTAGGAAAATGTGACCCATTATCAAGAAGAAAATTAATCAACAGAAACAAAATCACAAATAGTTCAAATGACATCATTAGTCATCAAGAACTTTAAGATAAATATTATAAAACTGTTAAAACATGCATAGTATAGATGGAACAAATGGCTGAAGATATGAATGCTTCTAGGAGAACAGCAGATAACAGAGAATCAAACTGATATTTTTGTACTGAAAAGTATAGTATAAGAAGGCTTCCCTGGTGGCTTAGCGGTCAGGATTCTGCCTGCAATGCAGGAGACCCGGGCTCGATCCCTGGATCTGGAAGATCTCCTAGAGAAGAAAATGGCAACCCACTCCAGAATTCTTGCCTAGAGAACCCCATGCTCAGAAGAACATGGAGGGCTACAGTCCATGGGATCACAAAAGAGTCGGATATGACCTAGTGACTAAACAACAACAAAACAGAGTAAGAAACGAAAATTTATTAGAGTATTTTAACATCAAAGAAGAAAAGCAGAAGAAACCATTCGTGAACATAAAGATATGCCAATAGTAATTATCCAAACAAAAGTACACAAAGAATATAAGATTGGGAAAAAGGTGATCAACGAATCAGCATCCTATATATGGTATTTGAATCCTATATGAGAAGATATAAAGAAAGGAAGAAAAAATATTTAAAGAAACAATAGCAAAACACTTTTAAAGTTCAATTAAAAATCTTATCTTCAAGCCCAGGAACTAAAGAAGTTAAGACTTGTAATTCATGGATGACATGAAAGGGGATATAGAAAATGCAAAGAATTTTTTAAAAGATATTAGAACTTACAAATGCATTTATCAAGTTTGCAGTATACAATATAAAAATCAGTTGTTTTACATACTATCAACAGACAAATGAAAACTGAAATATAAAATACCATTTATAATAGCATCAAACGTGTAATATGCTTTGCCAAAAAATTAATGAAAGGATACTAAAATCTCTACAATGGAAACTACAAAGCAGTGCTGAGATAAGCTTAAAGACACATAACTAAGTGAACAGATAACTGACTTCATAGTTTGGAAAACTTAATGTTGTTAACATGGAAATTTCCTGCAAATTGATCTATACATTTATGCACTTTCTATCAAGGTTTTTTGGTAGAAATTAATGAGACAATTTTAACAATTACATGGATGTGCAAAGAATTCAAAATAGCCAAAAACAACATGGAAAACAAAGAATATGGTCGAGAGACTTGTACTACTAGATTTCATGACTTAAAGTTGCATGAAATTTAGAAATGATGACATTGATGTAAAACTTAAAACTCATTAAAACAGTATGGTATTGGACTTTCATATTCTGTAAAGATGGAATAACAGAAACCAGATTTACTACTGTACTAAAAACAAGTTAAAAATTAAGAGCAAATTATATGTAACATCACTTTTGTTTTATTATTATTTGGCTGTGCCACCAGGGAACTCCTTACAACATCAGTTTTAAATGCATGGGACATTGCTTAGTGCCCATTGAGAGACAGTAAAAACTGAATTAAGCTTTACTAATGTCCCAGCTTACTACTCACCCAGGCTACAGCACGGTGAGGAGGAACCCAATGGAACCTGATATTCTCCCTGAGTTGAAGAAACAACTGGGAGACCAGGAAAGCCAACATAGCTAGTTTTCAGAACATTGTAAGGGGAAGAAAAATATTTGCACATGCAGAGAGTTCTATAAATCTGCAGCAAGTCATCCTTTAGTCCTTGGCTAATGATTACTAAATGCATATGAGGCCAGGAAAAGGAAAGCCCTAAGAATCAGAGGGAGTGATACCTGAAGTTCACCCAAGGCAGAGACTAGTTTCCTTCCCCACCAACCGTACTGGAAAACCTCGTAGCTCACAGCATGAAGCACAGAACACAGAGAATAGTAGTGTGACCTCAGTAATGGACACAATTAAACCTAGAATAAATGTTGCTCTGGTCCTGCAGAACAAAGCTTGAAAGCAAGACTGGACAGGGTTGGATGACTTCCATGCAATTTAAATGCACCCCAGAAAAAATACATCCCAAGAATATTACAGCAATGCAAAATATCCAGCACCCAAAAATGTAAGCATCACAATATCTACCACATAATAAGATATTAAATAGATATACCAAGAAGGAAGAAAATACAACCCATGGCAATGAGAAAAATTAGTCACTCCAAACTGACCACCAGATGATATAAATGCTTGAATTGGTAAACAAGGACATTAAAGCTGTTATTATAACTATATTCTGTATATTCAGGAAACCAGAAGAAATTTGAAAATGTTAAGTGGAAAACTGAATGATCTAGAAATTAAAAGCTATGATGTTTAAGATTTTTAAGAAATACACTGGATGGGATTAATAGCAGATCAGATATTATAGAAGAAATGATGAGTGAATTTAAGGCCAATGACACAGAAACTATCCAAAATAAACTGCAGAAAAAAATAATATTTAAAAAAAGGAATAAAGTGTTAGTAATCTGTAGGATGATTTTAAGCAGCCTAGTATATGTATAATTAAAGTCTCTGAAGTGGAATAAAGAAGGAAGAGGCAAAAAGAAGTTCAAATTTTCTAAATTTAATGAAAAATGTAACCTTTTAGATCTATGAAGCCCAATGGAATCTGTGCATAATAAACATAAATTAAACTTCATCAAGTTACATCATAATTAAGTAATTAAGGAGCTTAGCAGTAGTGATAAAAAAAAAGAGCTTTAAACTCAGCCTGTGAAAAATGACACATTATTTAGGGAAGAACAAAGAAAGACAAGGCTTCTCACTAGAAAAAAAAGTGCAAGCTGGATAATGAGAGAAACTTTTAAAATATTGAAAAAGAAATTCTTTAGCTTAACTATGCCTAGCAAAAATATCTCTCAGCAACAAAATAAATAAACAATTCCTCAGGCATACAAAAGTAGAAAGAATTCATATCCAGTAGACTTGCATGATATGAAATGTGAAAGAAAGTCCTTCAGGCAGAAACAATGTATCAGATTGATATATAGATTTATCCAAAGGACCAGAGAGACTGAGAAATGGTATCTATGTGGTGCTATGTAAAAGAGATATTTTTAAATATGATCTGAAGAATGACTAAAGATGTTGAGCTGTTTACAGCAAAATGAATATCAGTGCATTGTAGGGTTTCTGCCACATGCAGAAGTAAAAATGATAATAACACAAAAGCCAGGAGAAGATAAGTTGATGACACTGGTAAAATATTCTTATGCTTTCTGTGAACTAATAAAATATCAATTGGAGGCAAGCTATAAATTACAATGAACTTTATGAGCTAAAAATGCATATCAAAAACCCTAGTACAAACATTAATGACACAAAAATGTACATGTAATAAAGCCAAAAATAAGATCAAATTGAATCATGCAAAACATGTTATGAATTCAAAAGAGAGAAAAAAAGTAGCAGAAAAATCAACTATGACAAAAAGGGAAACAAATGGAAAGATGATAAAATTATACTCCAAAATACATTTAAGTGTAAATGGTTTGAACACTCAAATTGAAAGGCATAATATTTTAGAACAGGTGTAAGAGCAAGATCCAATTATATACTATATATTATCTATTAAAAAAACCTACATTGAATATAAATGCTAATAGGTTAAGAGTAAAAGGATAGGACACCAAATTAGATAATTTATACAAAATGTAAAATCCCTAGAAAGTGCAATAATAAAACTGACTCAAAAAGAAATCATCCTGAATAGGCCTTAGAGCAAGCATACAATTAGTAATTTCAAAGCCTTTAACAGAGTAAATCCCGACTCAGATAGCTTCACTGGTGAATTCTACAAAATATATAAAGAGTAACACTTATCCATCACAAACTCATACCAAGAAATAAAAGAAAAGGGAATACTTTCCAATTTATTATGTGCTGGCAGTATACTCTGATATCAAGACAATGACATCCTAAGAAAACTAGAAACAAATTCCCTTAAGAACACAGACACAAAATTCTCAAAAAATTCAAAAAATCAAATCTGGCAATACATAAAAAAAGAGTATTATAAAAGAGCAACTGGAATGGATCCCAGGAATGCGAAGTTGCAAAAACAAAAAAAAGTCAAATTAATACACCTCATTCATGAAATAAGGAATAAAACCCATATAATCATCTCAATTAATGCAGAAAAAAGCTACTTGATAAGACTTCTTATGATAAAAATAATCAACAAACTAGTAATAAAAGGAAACTCTCTGACCTAAGGAAAAGATGAGGTACAAAATCCCACAGCTAACTGCATAATTAATGTGAAAAAACTGAATGCATTTTCCTTAAGATTAGAAGCAAGATAAAAAAGACAACTATTGCCACTCGATTCAACGCTGTACTGGAAAGTCTAACCAAGGCAATTAAGCAAAATAAAAATTAAAGGCATCCATAATGGAAAGGAAGAGGTATAACTATCTCTACTTGCAGATGACAAGTACTTGTATATAAAAAACCTTAAGGTATCCACATGAAAGCTCTTTGAACTTATATATGAACGCAGTCAGATTGCCTGGGCTTCCTTGGTGGCTCAGTGGTAAAGAATCCACCTGCCAATGCAGGAGATATGAGTTCAATTCCTGGGGCATGAAGATCCTGTGGAAAAGGAAATGGCAACCCACTCCAGTATTCTTGCCTGGGAATGCCCATGGACAGAGGAGCCTGGCAGGCTATAGTCCATGGGGTAGCCAAAGAATCAGACACGACTTAGCAATTAAAACAACAACAAAAGGTCAGATTACAGAAAACAAGATCAATTTAAAGATTAATTGTTTCTACTCATTAGCAATGAATAATGCAAAAATGAAATTAGGAAAACAATTTCATTTGCCGTAGAATCAATAATAAAATAATAGATTAAACAAAAATGCAAGACCTATTCCTCGAGAATTATAAATATTAAGATAGCAATACTCCCAAAACTGATCTACAGATTCAAAGCAATTCTTGTCAAAATCCCATCTGACTATTTTGCAGAAAATGACAAGCTAATCCTGAAATGTACATGGAAATTCTAGGGGCCCAGAATAGCCAAAACAATCTTGGAACAAAGTTGGAGGACTTATACTTTCAGATTTCAAATATTACTACAAGGCTACAGTAATCAATATATTATAGTACTAGAATAAATGTAAACTTTAGTTTACTTAGTTTACTTTACTTAGTAAACTTTAGTTTACTTAGTTTACTTTACTTAGTAAACTTTAGTTTACTTTAGTACTAGAAATAAAGGTAAACATGTGCATGCCATGTCACTTCAGTTGTGTCCATCTCTTTGCGACCCTATGGACTGTAGCCCTCAGGCTTCTCTGTCCGTGGGATTCTCCAGGCAAGAATACTGGCGTGGGTTGTCATGACCTCCTCTAGGGGATCTTCCCGATCTAAGGATCAAACCCACATCTCTTAGGGTTGGGAAGATCCCCTAGAGGAGGACATGGCAACCCACTCCAGTAATCTTGCCTGGAGAATCCCATGGACAGAAGGGCCTGTCAGGCTATGGTCCATAAAAAACTGAACATCAAAGAGTAAATATTGAGAGATTAGATTGTACCCATCCCTGAAAATTCAGGATAATTCCCTCCACCTCAAAGTCTATAATTTTAGTCACAACTATAAAGTTATTTTTGCCACATAATGTATTCACATAGCATTCACAGATTCTGGGATTAAAGCATAGGTATCTTTGTAGAGTCATTATTTTTCCTTCCACTCTTGGTTAAATTATTCTTTTAATATGATCTAATTTAAAGAAAAATTGTGCAACAAAAACTTATACGCAAATGTTCAAAGAGACATTATTCATACTAGATAAAAAGTAGAAATAATCCAAATGTCCACCAACTGCTAAATGAATAAAATGTGGTAAATCCATACAATGCAATATTGTTAAGCAATAAGAAGGAGTGAAGTAGTGATGCATGCTAGGATGAATGCCGAAAACCTTATGCTATGTGAAAGAAGCTAGTCAGTCACAAAAGACCACGTGCAACATGATTCTATGCTATGAAATATTTAGCATAGGTAAATCTATAGAAAAAGAAAGTAAGATGTCCTGCCTAGTACTCTGGGATGGAGAACTGGGAAAAACCGGAGAGTGGCTATGGCTGGCTTTAGTTTCTTTCCAGGATAATGGAAATATTCTAAATTAAGTGAACTTCTATCTCAACAAAGCTGTTTTGTCTCCATGACGACACTAAATTATTACATAGTATTCATGGTCAAGATAACAGGTCTCCCATAGGAGGAAAAGAGGGAGTGGCTAGAAGCGACACAGGGGAGCTGGTGTATTAAAAATGTCCTAATTCTTGGCCAAGTGATGTTTACATGAGTGTTCACTTTGTTATCATTTATTGAGCTTCACATTTAGGGTTTATACATTTCCTGGGTCTATGTTACACTTCAAAATAAAAAGTCTAAATTTTTTAATAGTGACAAATTTGTCTCTATCCATGACATAAAGAAGTAATGTTAGCCTGGAAATGTTTATACTGTAAAACTGTTCTAACAATGATAAAAAGAAGTAAAGAGATAACATGAAATATTTGAAAAGTTAAAAATCCAACAAGAATTGGACATGGATTGAAAAGGAAAAGAAAGCATGGTATTAAGAATTACTTTTCACTTTCTTGCTGTTAGACAGCTTTTCTTTTTGACAGCAAGCAGACTGGATTTAAGTGGGTGACAGTACATATGTGTTTCAATAGACTAGGTCTGAGATGCGTTACCACCCAATTGAAATGTCAAATAAAAGCTTTACATACATGTTGGAGCTAGAGGAGATATCCAATTTAAACATTCTGCTGAATTTTCCCATTTATGTTTCTAGACCTACCTTACCATTTCCCCTGTCTCTCTATATGTGTTCTTTTTTGCTGTTGTTGTTTTTTGTTTTTGTTTTATGTGATGCATCAACTATTAATACATCCCTCACCAGTTGGGCAGCAAATTACCTTGGCTGAGTTTGTCCAGTGGAAGATAACAACAGAAGATGGAAGGAAAGTACAGTTCACACCTAGGGATAGTAAAAGCTCCCAACCTCTGCTAGTTCCAGGGTGCTTTACCAACTCTTTTTTATTTTGGTTTCTCTTATTCCTATTTTGTACTTCTGTAAATAGCTTTTTATTAAATTCTCCTTAATCAGACCATTTGAATGTACCATCTGTTTCCTGTCAGGATCTTCAGTAATTCAGCAATTGGCACAAGAAGTGGCCCCAGGAAACACCCTTAAAATAGGTTCCTGGAATGGGTAGGTAGAATATTTGAGAATCTCACAGATAACTTCTTTGCTTCAGGAAATGGAACACTGATAATCTCTGGCGTGCTGTGACATTGTGATTAGCCGAATAATCACTGGTGGTGGCATAAGATGAAGTACAGATGCAATGAAGGCGTTGGGAGATCAAGTGTCTGTGGCACTTAGTCACTATGGCAACAGTGGTTATTACAAAGATTGTAGCAAGAGAAAGGGACCAAAAATAATGACGGTCTGCTTCAGGACATGAATGAAAAATCAGAAAGCTTCTATGGAAACCTAAAAGAATCTGTTATGTCCAGTAGCCGAAGGGAAGGTATGAATGAGAATCAAGCCCAAGGACTGAATGTAATTGTACAGTGGTTAAAGCCCACTAAATGAAAAATCCAGCCATATCTTATGCTAAGATAAGAGTACTCATGGAAAAAGAGTAAGACCCAAGGACCTTTGGGCAAATATAGGCAAAGACAAGAATTTTGAATCTAGGTGTACTCAGCTGAGATTTGAAAGGTAATGACTTGGGGTTAAGTACCCACATCCAAAAGTCTTGCTACTTGAAGTTTGGGTTCAACATTGGCTTACAGTTAATGAGGAGGCAATAGTAGAAATTCTCTGACATAGGGCCTGATTTTAACATTCTGGGATATATCCTGGACATCAGGTTTTCTGAAACTCTCCAGGTAATTCTAATGTGCAACCTGAGTGGAAAATCACTGATGATGAAGAGAAAATCTGGGGTTTAGGGTTATGGGACTATTAGAGCAGATTTATTATGTGTAATCACCTCAACAACCCCCTGAAAGAGCCTGGAGGACACTCCACTTACCAAAGCAATTCTGAAACTCTCTGTGTTTGCATGTGTTCTATGGGCCAAAGATGACTGATGGTAGAAGATGCTGCAATAGAAATGGCTCGATGTTACAGTAGAAAAATGGCCTGCCAGTGTAGTAGACACCAGATCAAAGGGATTAACCATCAGAAACAAGGTGTTTAAAATCACATTAATAAGGCAAGTGTTGAGTTGATCATAGTGTTCTGACCTGCATTAATCTGTGTCAGTGGCTTTTTAACCACTGAGTCCCTCAGAATAAAATAAATGAGCAGACTAGTGAGGTATGGCTTAATATATAAAAACAGAAAATTTCTGGGTCTTGAAAATCTAATTTTCAAATCTTTCTAGGTGTTGGAAATCAAATTCATGTCATCATAATGGGAATTCATAGCCTCTTATCCAGTTCCAAGGTCTAAGTCAATACACATGCCTAAAGCACCTTTGTTGAAGTGAAAGTTGGTTCCCTTTGAGAAAGGATCAGCAACGTAGCCATTGAGGAATATCGTGTATTCCCCAAACCTTCTCTTCATGACTTCTAGCTGTTAACCAGGTTATGCAATGGTGAAAGGGAAACACTCAGAACTTCTGGGGGGAGGGATTATTAAGTAAAGGCTCTGAGTTGCTATTAATCACTAGAAACTCTAAATGCATCCTGGTACCCTGAAAGTGAAAGTGAAACTGAAGTCGCTCAGTCGTGTCCGACTCTTTGCGACCCCACGGACTATAGCCTACAATGCTCCTCCTTCCGTGGGGTTTTCCAGGCAAGGGTACTGGCGTGGGTTGCCATTTCCTGGTACCCTACTGGCAGGCATTTATTGAGGTCAGATTACAGATGTAATCCTGACTTGACTCATCTCAGAGTGAGTCTAAGCGGACCACTGACCTATCCTAAGGGTTATTTGTGAGTTATTTACATTAGGATGAAGCAAGTGAAAGCTTCTAATTATTCACCTATTGCCAAGACAGCAAATCAAAAACAATGCTTCATCACTAGGGGTAATGCAGAACAGTATCACCATCATATACTAGAAAGATGTGTGTAGTAAGGGGTACAGGAATTCTTAATACATGCACAGTTAAATCACATTTTTTGCTGATGGGAACCCAGTCTAGAAGATTGACTATGGATCATTACAATGAAAATCAGGCATTAATTCCTATAGCAGCTCTGTTTTCAGATATAACATCTTTACTGGAGAAAATCAAGGTGACCCCTGTCACTTGGATGGTTTAAAGTGTCAGTATCACCTACAAACTCATTAAATATGCACATTCTTGAATCCCATTCCCCATAGTCTAAGTCAGAAACTCTAGAAGTGGAGGCCCCAAATCTGTGTTTTATCAAGTCTTTAAGATGATTCTCTTGCATTTTCCTGTTAAAGAAACACTGACTTAGATAATTTTTCCCCAATTCCTATCATGAAAAACACTCATAAGCAATTTGCCTTCACAAAGCAAGGATAGAAACTGATAGGCACTGTCTAGTCAAGTTTCATACTGCCTTTCATAATATAAACTTGGGAGAATTTAATCATTTTCTGTCCCCTAAAACTGATGACCTTATGTTAATTGGGTCTATAAGTAGGAAGTGGCATATACTAGATGCCTTAATAAGACATATGTATACCAAGGGTTGAAAGATAAACCTTGTAAAATCTCAAGAGCCTAAGTCTGTCATACTGATAGATCTATAAAGTTTTAATGGTCTGACATAGGACAGGATATTTCTTCTAAAGTGAAATATAAACTACTGAAACATGTACCACCTACTTTTAATAGGCACAAAACTGGTTGAGCCTTTTAAAATTATGAAAGTAAAATATACTACATTTAGGTATGATCTGACTAATTCACTGGCTAATTCATGAGATGTCCTAAGACATTAGATTGGAGCCTGAATAAAATCAGTAGGTCTATGCTGCAGTGCAAACTGCCATGATTTGGGGTCCTATGCCGGCAAAGGACTGATGTTGAGGCTGAAGCTCCAATCCTTTGGCCACCTGATGCGAAGAACTGACTCATTGGAAAAGTCCCTGATGCTGGAAAAGATTGAAGGCTGGAGGAGAAAGGGACGACAGAGGATGAGATGTTTGGATGGCATCACCGACTCAATGGAGATGAGTTTGAGTAAACTCTGGGAGTTGGTGATGGACAGGGAGGCTGGCGTGCTGCAGTCCATGGGGTCACAAAGAATCAGGCACAACTGAGCGACTGAACTGAACTGAACTGACGCCAGCAAAAGCAGTTGTTTGATACAAAGAAGTTACACAGAACTTCTGGAAAATTTCAAAAAAGGAACATGACTGTGCCCAATTCTCTAATTTTGCTATACAACCATTTATACATTTCTGCCAAATATTCACATGTATTTGAACATCAATTTCACACTGGCAGTTGGGCTCTTTTTAATATTGAATATCCGATCACAGGTCTATGAGAACTAAACTTCTCATTATTAACTGATTGTTATCTCATTCAATTGAAATTAGATGTTAAAGATTAACAGGGACTAGATTTACCTTCACATCTAAAATCAGTGAAAAGCTAGCTGAAAACATACCATGCAACAGTTTTCAAAATATTGCCCATCAGCAATGAAAGGTGGTCCTCCTTGAAAGAGGAGAAACAAATGGCAACAGAATTTCCGAGCTGCCCAGAGGTCCCCTTGACTTGGACAAGATAATAAATTTAAAGCTAACATACAAGTAATCAAATCAAATGTAAATGGTCTAAATATTCCAAATAAAAGAGAGATTGTCAGATTGTTTTTTAAAAAATTAAACCGCATGTTGCCTACAAGAAACATACTTTAACTATAAAGCGATAATGAGAATAAAGAAAAAATACATTAATAGATATGCTACTTAACAACTTTTTAAAGGTGGTTTGGCTACATTTATATTAAATATAGTAAATTCAAAACAAAGAATATAGCCAAGGATAAAGGGAGCATTTCATCTAACAAAGAAGTTAATTCGTCCATAGAACATGTAATAGCTCCACTAATTATAACAGCTTTTTAGTACAACTTCCAGGGGAAACAGATAAATCCACACTAAGAGTTGGATTTTAGCTCTTGTTAAAATGAATACTTCTCCAATAACAGATAGAATGAATAGACAGGAAAACAGTAAAAATATAGAAGGCTGAATAACATTATAACCAATTTTATTTACCTGACATTTATAGCTCTCTCAATCTAATGATAATAGAATAAACATTGTATTAAAGTACACAGAAAAGATTTACCAAGAAAGTCCATAATTTAGACCACAAAATAAAAAGGATGCAAAATTGATAAAATTAAAATGTTTCTAAACAAATTATGGTTTCTGTCCACAGTGGAACTAGGTTTGTAATAAAAACACAAAGGTATCTGAAAACTAAATTTTGAAGCCAAAATATGCATTCCTAAATAACTCTGGGGTCAAGGACTTATTAAAAGGAAACACTGGAAGCTCAGCTCGGCACTCTGTCACAACCTAGAGGAGTGGGGCGGGAGGGAGTCTCAAGAGGTAGAGGATGTACATATGCTAGCTCAGCTGGTTAAGAACCCACCTGCAATGCAGGAGACCCCAGTTCGATTCCTGGGCTGGGAAGTTCCCCTGGAGAAGGAATAGGCTACCCACTCCAGTATTCTTGAGCTTTCCTGGTGACTGAGATGGTAAGGTACTCACCTGCCATGAGGGAGACATGGGGTTCAATCCTTGGCTTGGAAAGATCCCCTGGAGAAGGGCATGGCAACAGACTCCAGTATTCTTTTTTTTTTTTTTTTCAGACTCTAGTATTCTTGCCTGAAGAAACCCCACAGACAGAGCAGCCTGGGGAATGCAGTCCCTGGGGTCACAGAGAATCAGACACGACTGAGCGGCTAGGCACAGCACCGCACACACGGCTGATTTGTGTTGTTGTGTGGCAGAAACCAACAGAACACTGTGAAACAATTATTTTCCAATTTAAAATTTCAGTGTATATATTTATTGAAATAAGTAAAAATAAAAATCCAACGTATAAAAATTTGTGGGACATAACCAAAGTTGTGCTTATAAATTTACAGCACTAAAGTCCTGTATTCAAAAAGTAAAAAATATATAATCAATGAATCCATATTTTACTTGAATAAAAAAAGGAAGAGCAAATGAAACCCAAAGTAAATATAAAGAATTACTATCATAGTGAAAATCAATAAAAGAGAACATAATACAGAAAATCTGTAAAACCATCCAAAGATGCATCTTTGAAAAATTCAATAAAATTGATAAATCTCTAGCCAGACTGATCTGAAGCAAAAGGAAGTATTCACTGTGAGGTCAGAAATTAGATGTGAAGTCACATCTTCATTGTGAAGATGTCCTGTTCCATAGATATTTTTATTCACTCTTCAGTTATTACCACATTTTCCAAAGGCCAAGTACACTGGCTATGATAACAATACAATATAGGAGCATGTGTACAGGTCTATTTGCTCAGCCAAAAGATGAATCCAGTTCTGAATCCTTATATGACACCATCCTCAGGGGACCAGATAGCCATCTGGTAGGTAAAGCAGGGACTTTTCCCAATAGGACTTAATACATTCTCCAGATATGTGTTTACCATCCATATACACTTCTACCAGCACCAGAACTGTGGACTTAAATAATGCTGCATCAATTGTCAGGCATTTCACACATTTCTCTAACCAAGTAAGATGTTTAACAACAAAACTCATAGAATTCATTGATTTTGCAAAATCACCCACCTTTCAAAAGCAGTTGGCTTGAAAGAGCTACAAAAGTCTTGACCATGGGGACAGTCTAGAGGACAGAGGTCTAAACTCATGGTCCGAAAGGGCTACAAAATCAAGTAAGGCAGTCTATAGAAGTTATAATTCCAGGTCAAAGAGGAATGCAGAGACTAACAGAGAAGGGAGATCTGGTGAGTGCATGGTTGGAATTGGAGAATAGGGTGCGGAGAGCAAAAGCAAACATAAAAATCAGCACAATGAGAAATTATTTTCCACTGAGTTTTGTTAATGGGAAAAATTGAAAACAAAAGACTAATTGGAAGGACATTAAGAAAATTAACATTTTCCAAAAAGAGCTTCTAGTCAAAAATCATAGTAAAAACAAGAACATAAAAAGTGTTCTTAGATTCAACACATTTCTAACAGTTCCAAGAAGCTGGATTGAATAGTATATCTTTGATTCTTACTTCCTTTTGATCCTGTAGTACATGTTCTCTTCTAAGGTTCAGAATAACCAATACTACTACGGATTCCCTTGCATCTCTGCAATGATGTCTTTGAAAAAGGTAATTGCTATAAATAGTCTTATTGCTGCTAAAAATTATAATATGAATTTTTTATGTAAAAGCAATAAATCAACCCAAACAGCTGCCTCACTATTATTCATCATAACAAACTTATGATGTAGCCAGCTGGAAAAAAATGCAATTTTCCTAAAGTGCCTCTTTGAATTATTCAAAGTTTCTGTTGCAGCTAATTAATTTAATGCACATTACTATAATGAATAAATGAAAATAAACAACATTCTGAGCAAAAATAGAAATACAGATTCTAGTAGTGTTCTGTTTTCTTTGATATTATGCTTTATATATCTGCCCCCCAAAACTAGGAATTAATATAGTAAGTGATAGTCTTTTAAGGAGTTTTATATGTGCAGTCATATATATAATGATCTGATATGTACTCCATTTAATACTCTAGTTGAATAAATTTGTAGGTTGTTTAAGAATTGAGAGCTTGTCAATAACAAAAGTTGAAATAAGAAGTGGGTCTGCATTTAATACACCATCATTGCAAATGCTTCTTTATTTCACTCAGTTTTTGCTTGCAAGAGGGAGCTTACTTACTCTACTAGGCTATTTACATCTCCTCTATCTTACATAAGATCTCTTCCTGGTAAAATTGTTAACAACAGAAATTATGTAGCATGATAAAGAAAACCATGTCAGAATAAGAGACAAATGTATTCCTAAAATCACATCCACTAGATTGCTAAAGTGCTGTTCCTCAGGCTAGACCCACATGCCCCTTCCTTGAGACTTCTTTCTTCATTTAAGGCAACATTCAATTCAAATCCATCTGATTTTGTGAAAGCAGAGACACCGAAGACAGAATTCTAATTCCATATCTGTCATTAATATATTAAATGGCCTTGGGCAATCTCTCAATCAACTTCATCTCCTTCATCTAAAATATGATGCTCTCAATTCAGTGGTAACTTACTTCACAATCTTGTTCAAAGGAATAACCAGCAATATCTGAAAACATTAAGTGCTGGATACATATTTAATAATGAGATGGAACATCTATGACATTAAAGGATCTGATGCAAAAAAAAAAAAAAAAAGAAAGCAAAAGAAATCATGTACTAGGAAACCGAATCAAAAAAAGTATAATTTTTTTCCTTAAGCCAGTTAGAAATATTGCAGTAGGGTAAAAAACAATTTTTCCTGGTACTGTCTTTAGTGCATTCAGGCTACTATATCAACAATAAATAAACAAACCCACCAAAAACATAGACCAGGTTGTTTAAATAACAAATATTTATTTCTCATAGTTCTGGAGGCTATAAGTCCAAATACAGGACACCAGCAGATTTGATGTCCAGTGAGAGCCTACTTCCTAATTCATAGAAAACCATCTTCTCACTGGGTCTTCATATGCTCTAAGGGGAACAAGAGACCAGAGTCTCTCTTAGAATGGCAGTAATCCTAGTCATCTGATCTCCAGCTGCATGACCTAATCACCTTCCAGAGCCCCACATCAAATATTATCAAATAGGGGATTAGACTCTAAGGTTTGAATTTGGGGGAGAAATAAGCATTCTGTCCATAGCAAATATTTTGTATTTTGTATCTGTTGCAAAAACAAATCTACTAAGCCAGATTTACACTAGTATTTGTCGGGATGATGAACTCTATGCTCCAACAAGACTTATATTGAGGCAGAAATTTTACTAGTATTGTGAAAAATAGAATATTTGCTTGTTCTACTTCAAATTAACATGTTGTAGACCAACAAAACATTCTTTGTTGACCCAAGATAAAATCACATGAGGTGGGCAAGGCTATTTTACAGACCCTCTTGTTACCTCTTCTACATGGGGAGAGGAGAAGAGCAAATAAACTACAAATGAATTCTACTGTGCTAAGGGATGACAGTAACAGCATCCACTTTCTAAATTAAAAATACCCTGGAAAATCAATAATAAAAAAAATAGTTCTTTGTAAAGATCAATAAAATTGATAATCCTCTAGGCAAATTATATAAGAAAACAAAAAGAGGCTATCAATTTTTAATATCAGAAATGATGAGGACATCATTACATATCCTGTGGACATTACTAGGCTTCCCCGGCGGCTCAGCATAAAGAATCCACCTGCAGTCCAGGAGATGCAGGAGTCATGGGTTCAATCCCTGCGTCAAAAAGATCCCCTGGAGGAGGACATGGCAGGACATTTCCACTCCAGTATTCTTGCCTGGAAAATCCCATGGGTAGATGAGCTTTGTATACTACAGTCCATAGGATCACAAAGAGTTGGACATGACAAGCGACTGAACACAGCACAGCAGACAACATGTGAGTCTAATTAAGTACTTGAAAACAAGTTAATATGTAAACCATCACGTGCACAAGTGAAAAAAGAAAAATCACATGGAAATAATTAATAGATCAGAAAAAATGTTTGACAAAATCCAACACTGATTTACAATAAGAGTCTCTTAAGTTCAGCTCAGTTCAGTCGCTCAGTTGTGTCTGACTCTTTGTGACCCCGTGGACTGCAGCATGCCAGCCCTCCTTGTCCATGACAAACTCCCAGAGTTACTCAAACTCATATCCATTGAGTAGGTGATGCCATCCAAACATCTCATCCTCTGTCCTCCCCTTCTCCTCCTGCCTTCAATCTTTCCCAGCATCAGGGTCTTTCCAAATGAGTCAGCTCCTCACATCAGGTGGCCAAAGTATTGGAGTTTCAGCTTCGACATCAGTCCTTCCAATGAACACCCAGGACTGATTTCTTTTAATTGGACTGGTTGGATCTCCTTGGAGTCGAAGGGACTCTCAAGAGTCTTCTCCAACACCACAGTTCAAAAGCATCAACTCTTCAGTGCTCAGCTTTCTTTACAGTCCAACTCTCACATCCATACATGACTACTGGAAAAACCAAAGCCTTGAATAGACGGACTGTTGTTGGCAAAATAATGTCTCTGCTTTTTAACATGTGGTCTAGGTTGATGATAACTTTCCTTCCAAGGAGTA
Organism: Cervus canadensis; assembly: GCF_019320065.1. NCBI lineage: Eukaryota > Metazoa > Chordata > Mammalia > Artiodactyla > Cervidae > Cervus > Cervus canadensis. Next base: position 25,083,563 of record NC_057404.1, on the reverse strand, counting down.
AGCGTCTTTTTATTTCATGGCTGCAATCACCATCTGCACTGATTTTGGAACCCAAAAAAATAAAGTCAGCCACTGTTTCCATTGTTTCCCCATCTATTTGCCATAAAGTGATGGGACCAGATGCCATGATCTTAGTTTTCTGAATGTTCAGCTTTAAGCCAACTTTTTCACTCTCCTCTTTCACTTTCATCAAGAGGCTTTTCAGTTCTTCTTCACTTTCTGCCATAAAGGTGGTGTCATCTGCATATCTGAGGTTATTGATATTTTTCCTGGCAAACTTGATTTCAGCTTGTGTTTCTTCCAGCCCAGCATTTCTAATGATGTACTCTGCACGTAAGTTAAATAAGTAGGGTGACAATATACAGCCTTGACGTACTCCTTTTCTTATTTGGAACCAGTCTGTTCCATGTCCAGTTCTAACTGTTGCTTTCTGACCTGCATACAGATTTCTCAAGAGGCAGGTCAGGTGGTCTGGTATTCCCATCTCTTTCAGAATTTTTCAGAGTTTCTTGTGATCCACACAGGCAAAGGCTTTGGCATAGTCAATAAAGCAGAAGTAGATGTTTTTCTGGAACTCTCTTGCTTTTTTGATGATCCAGTGGATGGTGGCAATTTGATCTCTGGTTCCTCTGTCTTTTCTAAAACCAGCTTGAACATCTGAAAGTTCATGGTTCACATATTTCTGAAGGCTGGCTTGGAGAATTTGGGGCATTACTTTGCTAGTGTGTGAGTGCAATTGTGGGGCAGTTTGAACATTCTTTGGCATTGTCTTTCTTTGGGATTGGAATGAAAACTGGCCTTTTCCAGTCCTGTGGCCACTGCTGAGTTTTCCTAATTTGCTGGTATGTTGAATGCAGCACTTTCATGGCATCATCCTTTAGGATTTGAAATAGTTCAACTGGAATTCCATCACCTCCACTAGCTTTGTTCTTAGTGATGCTTCCTAAGGCCCACTTGACTTCACTTTTCAGGATGTCTGGCTCTAGGTGAGTGATCACACCATCATGATTATCTGGGTTGTGAAGATCTTTTTTGAACAGTTCTTCTGTGTATTCTTGCCACCTCTTCTTAATATCTTCTGCTTCTGTTAGATCCCTGCAATTTCTGTCCTTTACTGAGCCTATCTTTGCATGAAATGTTCCCTTGGTATCTCTAATTTTCTTGAAGAAATCTGTAGTCTTTTCCATTCTATTGTTTTCCTCTATTTCTTTGCACTGATCACTGAGGAAGGCTTTATCTCTCCTTGCTATTCTTTTGAACTCTGCATTCAAATGGGTATATCTTTCCTTTTCTCCTTTGCTTTTGGCTTTTCTTCTATTCACCGCTATTTTTAAGGCCTCCTCAGACAACCATTTTGCTTTTTTGCATTTCTTTTTCTTGGGGATGCCAGGAAAGAGGATGCTCCCTGTCTCCTGTACAATGTTATGAACCTCCATCCATAGTTCTTCAGGAATTTTATCAGATCTAGTCCCTTAAATCTATTTCTCACTTCCACTGTATAATCATAAGGAATTTGATCTAGGTTGTACCTGAATGGTCTAGTGGTTTTCCCTACTTTTTTCAATTTAAGTCTGAATTTGGCAATAAGGAGTTCATGATCTGAGCCACAGTCAGCTCCCGCTCTCGTTTTTGCTGACTGTATAGAGCTTCTCCATTTTTGACTGCGAAGAATATAATCAATCTGATTTTGGTGTTGACCATCTGGTGATGTCCATGTGTAGAGTCTTCTCTTGTGTTGTTGGAAGAGGGTGTTTGCTATGACCAGTGCGTTCTCTTGGCAGAAGTCTATTAGCCTTTGCCCTGCTTCATTCTGTACTCCAAGGCCAAACCGCCTGCTACTCCAGGAGTTTCTTGACTTCCTACTTTTGCATTCTAGTCCCCTATAATGAAAAGTGCATCTTTTTTGGGTGTTAATTCTAGAAGGTCTTATAGGTCTTCACAGAACTATTCAACTTCAGCTTCTTCAGCATTACTGGTCAGGGCATAGACTTAGATTACTGTGATATTGAATGATTTGCCTTGGAAATGAACAGAGATCATTCTGTCGTTTTTGAGACTGCATCCAGGTACTTCATTTCGGACTCTTTTGTTGACTATAATGGCTACTCCACTTCTTCTAAGGGAGTCTTGCCCAAAGTAGTAGATATAATGGTCATCTGAGTAAATTCACCCATTCCAGTCCATTTTAGTTCGCTGATTCCTAGAATGTTGATGTTCACTCTTGCCATCCCTTGTTTGATCACTTCCAATTTGCCTTGATTCATGAACCTAACATTCCAGGTTCCTATGCAATATTACTCTTTACATCATCGGACCTTGCTTCTATCACCAGTCACATCCACAGCTGGGTGTTGTTTTTGCTTTGGCTCTGTCTCTTCATTCTTTTTGGAGTTACTTTTCCACTGATCTCCAGTAGCATATCGGGCACCTACCAACCTGTGGGGTTCATCTTTCAGTGTCCTGTCTTTTTGCCTTTTCATACTGTTCATGGGGGTCTGAAGTGGTTTTCTATTCCCTTCTCCAGTGGACCACATTGTGTCAGAACTCTCCACCATGACCCGTCTGTCTTGGGTGACCCTACAGGGCATGGTTTGTAGTTTCACTGAGTTAGACAAGGCTGTCGTCCATGTGATTAGATTGGTTAGTTTTCTGTGATTGTGGTTTTCAGTCTGTCTGCCCTCTGATGGAGAAGGATAAGAGGTTTATGAAAGCTTACTGATGGGAGAGACTAACTGAGGGGGATACTGGGTCTTGTTCTGATGGGCGGGGCCATGCTCAGTAAATCTTTAATCCCATTTTCCGTTGATGGGTGGAGCTGTGTCCCCTCCCTGCTGTTTACCTGGGGTCAAACTATGGTGGAGGGAATGAAGAGAATGGTGACCTCCCCTAGAAGATCCCAGGCATGTGCTGCTACAGTCTGTGCCCCCAGCCCTGCAGAGGCCACCACAGACCCACGCCTTCGCCGGAGACTCCTGACACCCGCAGGCAAGTCTCCTGTGGGCTCACTGTTCCTTTCTCCTGGATTCTGGTGCACAAGGTTCTGCTGTGCCCTCCAAGCGTCTATTTCCCAGTCCTGTGTACGTTCTGGCAGCTCCATGCTGGGGTGAATGGCGACCCCCTCCAGGAGGACTTATGCCACACCCACACCCAGAGCCCCTGTCCCTGCGGCAGACCGCTGCCGGCCCGGCCCTCCACAGGAGACGCTCAGACACAGTTCTGTCTCAGTCTCTGTGGGGTCCCTGGGCCCTGGTGCACATGAGGTTTGTTTGAGCCCTCTGAGCGTCTCTGATGGGAATGGGGTTTGATTCTAAACGCAAATTCGCCCCTCCTACCATCTTCCTGGGCTTCCTGGTGGCTCAGATGGTAAAGCATCTGTCTGCAATGCTTGAGGCCCGGGTTAGATCCCTGGGTCGGGAAGATCCCCTGGAGAAGGAATTGGCAACCCATTCCAATACTCTTGCCTGGAAAATCCCATGGACAGAGGAGCCTGGTAGGCTACAGTCCACAGGGTCACAAAGAGTCGGATACGACTGGGCAACTTTACTTACTTACCATCTTGCTGGGGCTTCTCCTTTGCCCTTGGACGTGGGCTATCTCCTCACAGCCGCTCCAGTGCCTACCATCTTACTGGGGTTTTTCTGACCTTGGACGTGGGGTATCCACATGGCCGGTCCACTGAAGCACAACCACCGCTCCTGACCTTGGACGTGGGGTTCAGGAAAATGCAAATTAGAAGTGCAATGGCCTGTCACTGCACACCTATTGTAGTAACCACAGTAGCAACAGGAGCACTCATACATTCCTGATGCGAATGCAAAATGGTTCAGCTCCTTTGGAGGACCATTTGGCAATTTCTTAGAAAACTTAACACACTTATGCTATTGTTATCATTACCACACTACAGCAAGAATTCTTAAATGTTATTATTTATTCATCTCTAAGACTATACTTTAGGGCAGTTTAAGATTAGTATAGCCTCCCCCATTATCAACATTCCCTACCAGAGTGCTCCATTTGTTACAATTTATGAACCTACATAAACACATCATAATTACCTAAAGTCCATACTTTCCGTTAGGGTGTATTCTCGATGATGTACAGTTTATGGATTTGGACAAATTAATTTTAACATATATCCATCACTATAGTTGCATACAGAGCATTTTGGTTATCTTAAAAATTCTTTGTGAATTATGTCCCTTTAAATATATTGTAACAAATAAAAAATTAAAACTGCTTCTCCTTTGACTGAATATTTTCCTGGCTGTTGACCTTTCTCTTTTTACAGGACATTGCCTACTAAATCTGCCCACCTAGTTATCATATCAGGATTAGAGCAATAATTTCCTTCCTCCAGCCTCAGTCAGCAACTATCTATGAGAATTAAGTAATAAAAACAAAATGTAAGCAAAAATAAGCTACTAATGATTATTTCAAAATCTGAATATTCTCTAATTGAAATCTTTGCTCCAAAAACATTTTTCTCTCTGGACCATCATGAAACAAGGCTAGCTGCCACTATCACTTCTATGTGATCCAGAGCTATAAAATATAAATGAGAAGAAAGGGATTTCCAAAGTAAAGGCAATGAAATGGGGCAGAAATTTTCTAGTTTGGACAGCTCAACTTGATTTAAGATTTAAGTGATAAATATAAAGTTGGGCATTTGGCAAGCAAGCAAAGGGGCACAGAGTAAAACAATGCTTTTAATAAGCAGATGTGCAATGTCAAAGTAGAGATTAGGTCACCATATCAGATTCCATTGTTGCAGTGGTCATATGTTTATTATAACAAGCTATCATCAAAGTTTTCACCAGAACCAACTGATTTTTTCTTTTTTTTTGGCAGCTTCTTCCAAGTTGTCAACTATTAAATGTGACTGTTAATTTATTTGGCCAGAAAGAGAAGTTCAGAAGGCAAACTGGAAGTTAAAAGTGATTTATTTTAAGAATAACTCATACTTATTCTATAAATAATCCATCAATTAACCATATCAACACAATTAATATAATCTGTTTTCTTATTAAAATATATATTTTGTTTTTATTCACATGAATAGAAAAATCCAAATTCAAAAAAACTTCAGGTTATACTGTTTTTTAAAGTAAATTCGAAAATATCTAAAAGACTTTAGGAACTACATAAAGGCCAGTGTAACTTACTAAAGAACACTTCTGTCTGACATAATTTCATCTAATTATGTTGAAGATTGATAAGCATGGAAGATTTAGAAAAAGAAAAAAATATTTGTTACTTATACTTTAATAAGATTTTGTCAGGCAACACTGTATGTCGTAAAATTCAAATTAATTAAAGAGAAATATCTTATTTGGGTATTACATACTCATTAGGCTGATATATAATTGGTTGACAAGTGATGTTAACAAAACTTTTCTCAACAGCTTGGAGATAAGAAATATAACTAAGTTTCACAGTGGCTAATGTTGAAATCTCGATTACATTTATGTATTTTATCCATAATCTAAGGCATATCTTCAAACAATTCTAGAATGCTCTATAACTGAACAAATTAGACTTAATGATGAAAATAATAAGATTTAATAGAAAGAAATTCAGAAAAAAAAGAAAGCTACCTAACATGAGAAAACCACAGAGACACGATATAGAAAATAAATGGTAATACATCTAAATTAATTCAAAGGTCATCTTTTCTTTGAATTTTTTTTATACTCACTGTGTGAAAGACATATTCCATTTCTTTATTATAGGTTATGTTGTATTAATCAAAAAATTTTTATACTTGTTGAAGTCTTCGAGAATATTTCAACTCTAGAAATTATGTGTTAGAAATTATTTTTTATTATTAGCTTATATTTGATATGTTATTAATTTCTTGGAAATGCACAATGTTCTAATGATTATGCTCAATAGGAGATTGTTAGAAAAAAGGTGGACTTAGGTGCTGATAAGAAAATGTAAAATAAATAGCTGACATTATAGAAATAAAAGAGCTTGGCCAACACAATGTGATTTGCAAAAAAAAAGAGAGAGAGGGTCAGAGACAGAATCAAAGATAAAAGTTCTAGTGAAAACTACAGTAAGGGGATACACAGAGAAACTGTAGCTAACGAAATGGCTGAAAACTAATAGTGAAGAAGGTAAAAAGAGAATAAAAGTCAAGTGTTTTATGAGTAAAATGTAAAGAAAGTTCCACAAAATGAGGCATCAACATTCCACCAGAGCATAAGTGAAAAATGGATAATCACTTATGAAGGTCCTGAAGCAAGATTGAACCGTGGATAGACCAAATTCAGGGCAAATCGCAGAAAAGTACCTGAAACTGGTTTTGAACTCAACCTCATATTCTTTAGGAAGGAGAAAGTAGGGATTAATTAAATGTCTTTAATATTTAAAATATAAGATACTTAATATAAACTCAAAACTAAAATTTCAAAGAATCTCTTTGTAGACCACAACTCAGTTAAACTAAGGGAAAATGTGCTTGTACATGTATATATAAAACAAAAACAGGAAATAATGGTGAGTTTTAAATACTCTATTTAAAAACATACAAAAAAATAAACCTTTTGGTCAATGAGAATGAAACAGCTATTATAAGATTACAAGATAATTAGAGTGATAACCAGCCACATTTCATCTCAGATATGACCATTCTTGCCATCTGAGGCCTACGCACAACACTGAGTGCATTTCTTATTAAACAAGGTTGCTGGGTATAAATAAACATTTGAAATAAGAAAAATTAAATTAGAGTGAATAAAAAAACCCAAGAGCTGAATCTTTGAAAAGCAATAGCAAAATACACAGTCCTGAGTAGTCTGATAAAGTAAATAGTCAAATAACATTATGCAGAAATAAGACAAAACTATGATCCCAGAAACAAGTAAGATTTTGAAAATTACAATACTATGCATAATTCTCTGATATATATGATAATCCCTAATGAAATAAATAATAATTCTAGAAAAACTGTGGTTACCAAAGTTATTTTAAGAAAATCTGAATACACCAATAACTGTGTAATAAACTGAAACACTTTAAAAGAAATGTTCTCTGAAAAGGCATGAAGCTCAGGTGCTTTTAGTAAGAAGTTCTTTCAAATTCTGAGAAGAAATGATATTTTTATCCTATTTAAATTGGTACAAAGCATGGAAGAAATGCAAAATGTCATTATTCATGTTATCAAATTATGTTGCTCTTCTCTGTAACTATTCTTGCCCCCACTCAGCCCCATGCTGTTATGATCTGTGATTTGCGGCCTCAAGGATTTTTAAACAATTTTCTCTCCTCTTCTGCAAAAACTCCACTGAAGAGACCAGTTTAAGTATTTTCATGGTGGAGATCAGTTTTTCTTTACAGGAAAGCAAAAAAGAAATCCTCTCAAACTGCTGAGAAAGAAAGATTTATAATTCCCTAAAAACGTCAGGGGCCTGAACTCTGCACTCTGGCATCTTCTAGAAGGCAGTAAAACCTCTGAGGAAAACGGCAGCATAGGGATCAAGGACTGAATAATAGATGGCTTGGGAGTAACTGAGGAGCAGAGAAGACTGAAGACGAAGGGGTACCTCCAATGCCTAGTACTTTGTAAGACCCCAGAAACTTTATACTACCTTCGTAATAGGACAAAGACTCGAGAATAACTGACATGGAATTCCCTGCCAACATTGGGGCATATGCACTTGTAGTTGGAATTAAATTGATTTAAAAGTAATAAAAACCGTGATATTTCTTTCACAATAGAGTTTATGCATTAAGATCATACCCACTACATACAGATTAAAATTTTTTATTTAATATATTGTTGGTTAATTAAATCTGGAAGAATAATAAAAAGTCAAGCTGGATTAATTCTGCAAATATAAGGATGGTAAAATATTGAACAATCCATTGCATAATTGATTGAATTAATGACCAAACTTAAAAATTATGATTATACATCTAGTTGCTGAAAAGAATTTGAAGACATTCAACATTCTTGATTTTTAAAAGTTCAATTAAATAAAAAATGAAAGGTCACTTGCTGCTGTTTTACTATGCTCTTTCACATATTTTTCTTTTTTTAATTCTTAAAATCTTATCTTTCTTTTTTAGACATAAATTTTTACCCTGAAAAGATTAAATAACAGGCCCAAGATCATTCAGATTATTAAGTGAGCAACTTAGAATGCAGATGTCTATTTCTGTACAAAGCTACTGTGCCATAAAGTTACCTGGTCTAAAACATAGCAAATTATTGGGCAAAGAATAAATAGAATATATTTGACTCTAAACCCAGTGCTTGCTATACTCCAAGTTGGAAGTGTTTGTCTCTCCTGACACTTCTTAGACCACAATCTTGACTCATTCATCTTTGTTTCCCCTCATATCAGTATTGTGCTAACAACCTATTATGAACTCTACAAATGTTTAACAAGAATGAACATTTTGAGCTAAATCGGTGGGCAGGGGTGATGTTGGAAATGTTTGACAACCTACATGGTAGAGACACCAGCTAATCAGAATTGGCACCAGCCAGAAACAACCGTCACAGCGATAATGAAATCAGTATGTCCCGATAGCTGTCAGGCCTATCCAAGAGTGCTCGGCTCAATCCCTAATTTCTCCTGTCTGCAGGAAAGTACCATTGAAGTCCCAGCAGTCATTCTGTTTAGCCTGCCCCTGCTGCATTTGACAAAGTTGTTTGAATGATGGAACAATGGTTGACACCAAACATACCCCATTTCCTTCCTTTTCAACCTAACTCCCTAGATACTACAGATCATTCCAAGCCAGACTATGTGATTCAAATGGGTTCAACAGAGTCTGTTTCCTGAGGTCTTAGAATTTGTCACATTGTAAGGCAGACACTCAATAAAAGAATTAGCATCTCATCAGGTGGCTGGACATTTGAAAGATTCTGCCTACTCTCAGGGAGATATTTTCCACCATAGATGCACAAGGATGCTATACAAAGAAAAGAAATGCTTGAAGTGAGGCTGAGGAAAGGCAGAAATGAGGGACATTCTTGATTTTTAATCTCAGTTCTTGATCCCTAGTTTTTTTTCCCTATCATGTAACAGACAAGGTCCAACCAAAGAAGAACAATTAGGATATAGAGATACATATTAAGAAATGTATTACAGGGAATTTGCTTGCCCAACTGTGGGTGTAGGCTAAGAAGTCTCCACAAGGCTGACTTCACATCTAATGTCAGAGCCCAAAGTTACTAAGGCAAACCATCTGGAAAAGAAGGTCATCAGTCCACTGCAACTCCATGAGAACCATCTGGAACTCCACAACAGTTGGCTGAAGTTTGCGTGCATTTTCATAGCCACTGACCTTCAAATAGGTATCTTGCAGAAGACACGGCCCTTGCCCAAGTTGCTGAACACACATACACAGACACATACCTGGCCAAGAACTAAGACAACTGGAAGAAGATCAAGGAGGAAGTAGGGCAGTTGCACGTCAATTTGCTGCTTCACACCAGGGAGGGAAGTCAGCTGATCAGCAACAATATATGTGTACTATAAGTTGGCTGCTGCTCACCTTCCTCTCTCCTGCTCTGGATAGAATCTTCTCTGTATCCCCTGCTTCCAGTGAAATATACCTAAAAAGGGCATTCTGGGAAAGGCAGTTCAGCCTAGACATATTGACTTTACAGAGCCGTTGAATTGTGACGCTAACTCAGGTACATCTTTGCTACTCCTAACACAAGCAATAAATAACTATTCCTAACTTACGCAAAAGAGGATGGAAGCTGTGGGAAATGATCGATAGAAGAGTAGACGATATATGGAGGCCCCAGAATCAGATTCCAAATGATAATGCAAAATAATAATAATAAAATGACATTCTCATGGTGTTTTATAATTGGAAACAAAAGATATTCAAATAACTTCACAATCATAAGAACTACTAGAAGGCAGAATTCCCCATATGGGCTTATATTGCATTTCCTAAATTGCTCTGAAACTAGTACAGATACCCTTGTGTGTGTGTGTGTGTGTGTGTGTGTGTGTGTATGTGTGTGTTGGAGGTGGAGGAGACTTGGTAGTATCCTCTAGCCTAAATAGAAGAGCTGAAGTAGACTTCTCAAAATTCTTTCCAACTACATGATTGTATTATAAACCAAAATTTCTTTAATTGCACTTATTCCCATGATTCAATTAGCTTACTCATTTTAAGAATCTTTTCTGTCTTAAGAAACATATCCATAACTTGTTGGCGGGAACAAATGTTTTCCATGAAATGCCACAGGAAAAAAAAAAAAATAACTTTCAAAAAGAATAAGTGCTTCCAAAATCTGACTTGGAACAGATATGCAGTACCTCTGCTGCTTATGAAAAGCATGCATGATCAGACCATAAAAATAGCTTCTTGATTTAGGTAAAATGAATCAGGGTTAAACTCTGAAAATGAATAAAAGCTGAGACTATCAAACTTCTCCCACTTGCCCTAGACAGTTCCTGTGCTGGGTCAGATTTGAATGAGGAAGGATGTCTTTATTTGATACATTGAAATACCTCCATTTTCTGAGATATCTTGCCACCAGCTCTAAGCTCATAATCAATGTCAGATCACATTAAGGGCCACTGATTATATTAAAAGAGATGCCATCTTGATAAACACATTCATACAACCTTGCTCTGGCCTTAATTTGGTCTTCTCAGGAGAATGAGTGTTAAAAAAAAAAAGCAAGAAAGCAAAAATAATACAAAGAAACTAATTTTATTTGTGGACTTATTGTCATCATTACAATTATATACATCCACTGGAAGAATATAGATGTTTGCACAAGGAAATGAAATAATTAAAAGCACCAAAAATTGAACAATCACATTTCTATATTTATCCATATATTTTCAATGTATATAGATATATACATACACAAGATATATATGCGTATATTTGCATTTACATATATATGTATATATGTGTGTTTTATGTTTAAAACATATACATATATGTATATACATACACACACATATACAATTTAATGAATCATATCAGTCAAGCCACTATTTGAAGTATGGAGCATACATGTTAACCTTTTTAGTGCCATTTTTTTGCTTTTGGAAAAGGAAATCAAAGACTTCTTCCTCCTTTCTGCCAACCCAGATTCAAGAAGACAGCATAGATTGGTTCAATTTCATAATCTCTCATGGGGCCTAAGTTCCAGAGGCTCAGGAATTTACTAGGCATGTTGTGAGGATCAGTAGGACCTACTAGTTTCTTAGAGCTAAAGAAAGAAAATCTTTCCCTGGCTCCCACTTTTCTATTCTAAGAATTCTCCGCTTTCCAAATATATTACACAGACTAGCATATGAGCTGCACTTGTGCCTGGCCGAAGATGACCTGAGATGGGTGGCTGGGACCATCTTTGCCTGTACGTTGGCACAAGCCTTGTGTTCTTTCTGAAAAAGAAGAGGCTATATCTGTAGTTGATGTAAAATCTGACACTCAGGCATATATCAGAGTAAATAGAAGGCAAATGGTGTATTTTGGTTCCAGACTGTTTGAGCCTGATAGTAGCAACTCTATGCAGTGCTCTTATTCCATGCCAGTAATTGTCCTGAGTGTTCACATGGATCTGGAGAAGGAAATGGCAGCCCACTCCAGTGTTCTTGCCTGGAGAATCCCAGGGACGGGGGAGCCTGGTGGGCTGCCGTCTATGGGGTCACACAGAGTCAGACACGACTGAAGCGACTTAGCAGCAGGTCACATGGATCACTTCGTTATCTGTCATATCAACCAGACAATGTTGCATCATAACTTGAATAAGACAATTTGGTTATTTGCTGCTACTTCTAAGTCACTAAGTCGGAGAAGGCAATGGCACCCCACTCCAGTACTCTTGCCTGGAAAATCCCATGGATGGAGGAGCCTGGTAGGCTGCAGTCCATGGGGTCGCTAAGAGTTGGACACGACTGAGTGACTTCACTTTCATTTTTCACTTTCATGCATTGGAGAAGAAAATGGCAACCCACTCCAGTATTCTTGCCTGGAGAATCCCAGGAACAGGGGAGCCTGGTGGGCTGCTGTCTGTGTGGTCGCACAGAGTTTGGTTATTTAGAGTTTGGTTATTTAGACAATTTGGTTATCAGAGTTAGCAAAGCTAACTCTCTTATTCTTGGTGGTAGATGTTGTCCACATTAGCAGTGTGAGATGTATGAGTTTGCAACTTGGTCAAAATCTCTCTACAAGGAGGTTGTAAAGAAAGTAAACCACAAATCAAAATCTGCCACATATTAAAATAATTAATTAAAGAATTATTTATTATTGAGCAGGAACAGAACAGTTTATGCAACTTGTTCTACAGGTTTAATCAATCTTGTTTGTCCTTTTATGTGCTCCAAACTCCAACATGAAGGAATAGATTATTTAAGACAGATGACCACATATTTAAAAGGCAGAGGTCCATTAACAACAAAGTCAGCATCAGTTAAAAAAAATCCCCAAACCAATGGACTATATGGACACTAGCCCCAAGGATAAAAGCTACTGGTCTCCCTAGATGTTTCTGCCTTGTTCTGAAAAGATGGAGCATGAATGGTAATATTTTTAAAATATTTAAGTCAATCCACACATCTTTAAAAACTTCAAGTTTACAGGGACATATGTATACCTATGTCTGAGTCATGTTGATGTATGGCAGAAACCAACACAATATTGTAAAGCAATTATCCTTCCATCTAAAATAAATAAATTTTTAAAAAGAACTTCAGTTAACTAAAGTCTATTTCTAACATTCATTACTCTAATTTTCAAATAACAACTTACTTCTGACATTCACCATTAACAAACTAAAATTACAAAATATATTATGTTGACTATGCTATCAGCAACAGAAGAATTTGCGTACATTTCAATATGTTTTTCAAGTGTTCATCTTTTTTAATATACTGCACCTATATTAGAATATTTGAAGATAGGGAATTCCCTGGTGGTCGAGTGGCTGTGCTGTGATTAGTCTTTCAGTAATGTCCAACTCTTTGCAACCCCATGGACTGTAGGCCTTCAGGCTCCCCTGTCCATGTGGATTCTCTAGGCAAGAATACCTGAGTGGGGTGCCATGCCCTCCTCCAGGGGTCCAGTGGCTAGGACTATGCCTTCCCAAGGCAGATGGCCCAGGGTTCAATCCCTGATCACCGCTACTAAAACCCAGTGCATCCAAATAAATAAATAACATTTGAAGATAAATTGTTGTTGTTGTTGTTCAGTCACTAAATATGTCACATCACTCTTTATGACCCTGTAAACTGAAGCACACCAGGCTTTCCTGAACTTTGTCATCTCCAAGAGTTTGCTCAAACTCATGTCCAATGAGTCAGTGATGCCATCCAACCATATCATCCTCTGTCGCCCCCTTCTTCTCTTGCCCTCAATCTTTCCCAGCACTTTTTCCAATAAGTCAAATCTTCGTATTAAGTGGCCAAAGTATTGCAACTTTAGCTTCAGCATCAGTCTTTCCAATGAATATACAGGGTTGATTTCCTGTAGGATTAACTGGTTTGATCTCCTTGTTGTCCAAGGGACTCTTGAGTCTTCCCCATCACCACAGTTCAAAAGAAGCACTTCTTTGGTGCTCAGCCTTCTTTATGGTCCAACTCTCACATCCATATATGACTACTGGAAAAACCATAACTTTGACTATATGGACCTTTGTAAGCAAAGTGATGTCTCTGCTTTTTCATATGCTGTCTACATTTGTCACAGTTTTTCTTTCAAGGAGCAAGAGTCTTTTAATTTCATGGCCATAGATATCATAACAAGCAAGAACTGTGATCACCTCTATGTTACAGCTTAAGAATTTGAGGTCATCAAGAGATCACATAAGTATAAGATCACATTTAGTCAAACTTCAAACCTAACAAGCTTGTCCCAGGACCCATGCATTATTTACAAGTTTCAACTTAGGTCATTGGGTTTTATGTTAGATTTGGGAACCAAAGTGTAACACTCAAACAGACTGCTGCTTTGCTAACTACAGTTCTCCTACGTATGTTTTCCCTAGCCACACTTCAGGAAGTAGTTATTGATTAAAGAAAAGATCAGATGATCTTGGATGCCAGAATAAATATGTTTACTTACCATATTCAGTTCATACCATGTAAGTTTCAATTTGGTGTTTGTTCAAATGGTTATTAATCCTAATTTCTGTTGCTTTCTCAAAAAGAAAAATACATTTAAAAAAAAAAGCAAAGTGATCTAAGATCGCTTTGGTATATTCACATTTTGACCATAGTAAAACTTCAAGTGTTAAATATACATTGATAACATTTATCAGTCTTTATATATTTTCAAAATAATTTAAGGCTTCTGAATTTTATTTCTGTTTGATCCTGATAAAATACTGCTTGTCTCTGAAAAAATAATCTTAAACATGCTTGAAACAAAGAGTCTCTAAGACCCTTTAGACATCAAATGGTTCTTGTGAAACACTTGGATGGGCCAAATACAGAAGACTCAGAAACATAAGGATTAAATTTCCCTTGACATCCACTTAAGTTATAAAATTAAGAAACTGTGATTGGTGAAACAGTTTTGGAAATTTTGTAACATTTGTAAAGGCATTCAAGATGTTTTTCAGAACTTAAAACAGGCTGGTTCTTTTATTCCCAATAAAAATAGATATAATAAATTTACACACATAGGGAATGAAAATGTATATGTATATATATGGGCATGTGTACCATTTGTGCCTAGTCACTCAGTCATATATGACTCTTTGATACCAGATGGACTATGCAGCATGTCAATCCCTCTGTCTTTGGGACTCTCCAGGCAAGAATACTGGAGTGGGTAGCCATTCCCTTCTCAGGGTATCCTCCTGACCCAGGGACCGAACCCACATCTCTTATGTCTCCTGGATTGTCAAGCACATTCTTTAACCTGAGACATCAGGGAAGCCCTGTTCATGTGCATACATATATAAAAAATCATTTATTTTTTTAATTTTACAATTTCAAGTGGAAAGTTTGCACCTCAATTTTGTAACCTCTGGTGAGACCTTATTATACATTACTGAATCCCATTACTTTAAACCCAGAGATCAATTTTTTGCTAGAATTTTTTAAATATGGAAAAAATTTTAATTATTCACCCAACTTCTACTCTATTCTAGCAGCTGGAGGCTCATCTTCAGTGACTTGCTACTTTAGGAAGTGAAGCTTTTGTGTCATAAATATTATCTGCATGGTGGAATTCCTCCAGGTTACTTTCCATGACCTAGGATACAGATTATGACCATGGCTTTTCAGATTCCCCTAATTTTATGGATAGTACTAATCTATCATTTTTTATTTTCCAACTTTACTGAAATATAATTGACGTATAACTTTGTGTAAGTTTAAGGTGTACAATGTGATGACTTGAAATATATATACATGTAGTGAAAAGTGAAAGTGAAATCGCTCAGTCGTGTCCGACTCTTTGTGACCCTATGGACTGTAGCCTACCAGGCTTCTCTTTCCATGGGATTTTCCAGGCAAGAGTACTGGAGTGGGTTGCCATTTCCTTTTCCAGGGGATCTTCCTGACCCAGGGATCAAATCCAGGTCTCCCACGTTGTGGGCAGACACTTTACCCTCTGAGCCACAAGGGAAGCCCTAAGTGAAAGTCACTCAGGTGTGTCCAAATTCTCTAAGCCAGAATACTGGAGTGGGTAGCCTTTCCCTCCTCCAGAGATATAGTGAAAAGTTCATCACAAAAAGATTATTTAATATGCAACTTGTTATTATTGATGATGAAAATGTTGAAACTCTATTCTCATAGCAACTTTCACATATATAATACAATATTGATGACTATAATCACCATACTGTACATTAGATTCCCAGAACTTATTCATCTTGTAACTGGAAGTTTGTACCCTTTAACTAAAATGTCCCCCTACAGCCCACCCTTAAATCCTGGCAGTTATCATTCTATTCTCTGTTTCCATGAATTTAGTGTTTTTGTTGTTCTTCATTTGCTCAGTCGTGTGTGTCTCTTTGCGACCCATGGACTGTGACACACCAGGCTTTCCTATCCTTCACCAACTCCTGGAGCTTGCTCATACTCATGTCCATTGAGTCAGTAATGCTATCCAACCATCTCATCCTCTGTTGTCCCCTTCTCCTCCCGCCCTCAATCTTTCCCAGCATCAGGGTCTTTTCTAATGATTCAGTTCTTTGCATCAGGTGGCCAAAGTATTGGAACTACAGTTTCAGCATCAGTTATTCCAATGAATATTCGGGATTGATTTCCTTTAAGATTACCTGGTTTGATCTCCTTGCAGTCCAAGGGACTCTCAAGAGTCTTCTCAAGCACTACAGTTCAAAAGCATCAATTCTTCAGAGTTCAGCTTTCTTTATGGTCCAACTCTCACCTCCATGCATGACTACTGGAAAAACCATAGCTTTGACTGTACAGATGTTTTTGTTTTTAGGTTCTACATATAAGTGAGTTCACACCGTCTCTTTTTGTCTGACTTATTCCACTTATCATAATGCCTTCAAGTTTTATCCACATTGTTGCAAATGGTTAGACTTCCTTCTTTTCTATAGCTAAATGATATTCTTACTTTACATATATATTCATATATAAATTTTCTTAATAAGGAAAAGTATTTCTTTGTGTTTTACACAATTTTCAAAAGCAATTATTACTATTCATTATTCCATTTCCCTGGTAGCTCAGCTGGTAAAGAATCCACTTGCAATACCAGAGACCTGGGTTTGATCCCTGGGTTGGGAATATCCCTGGAGAAGGGAAAGGCTACCCACTCCAGTATTCTGGCCTGGAGAATTTCATGGACTGTATAGTCCATGGGGTCACAAAGAGTCAGACACTACTGAGTGACTTTCATATTGCTATTCAATTTCAGTATTTACTACAGTGTTGGACTCAAAGTTAACAAAAGAAAAGCTTATTGAATAAATGAATTACAGGGTGATTGAAATGATATATACAGTAAGTTCTTGAGAACTCAAATTTTATTCTAGTGACCCTTCTAGATAGCCCCCATATGGGTTCAGGCTACAGAAGAGTTCAGCACATGCCGAAAGTGTGCTTGATCGGCACAGAAAAATGCACCCCACTCTAGTAATATTCAAATTGAATGTGGAGCCATAAGTTTTTTCCAGAAATTAAACCTGTATAATTGAACATTTGCTGAGCTATCCCCACTTCCTATCTCCAATTAAACATGTCCCAAAATGAACACATCATTTTCTTCTCTTGCTTTGTCTTAAATCTGTTAAAATCACTTCAGCATTGTCAGTATGATGTGCGTATGTTAGTTTCCAGTCACGTCCTAGGGACAGTCAATTGTCCTAATATAGAAAACATTTCGAGAGTGGGTCTTGGCATTTAATTTAGAGAAAGAGGTACTTGAAGTAATTTAGCTATCTTTTTTTTTTTAAACAAGATCACAGGTTTTGCAAATTAGCATAACGGACATTAAGGAGGAGGTTCTATTTATGAAATCAGTGGTATTCACAACCTGCAACTAGATGGCTAGCTAAATCCTGCTACTAAAATACTAACACATTTGCCTCCAGTGAATATTTGCCACTAGCACATCTGCCTGCAGCCGCTGTCTTTTTAGGAATCCCTAAACTAAAAGAACAAAGATCCTTTCCTTTCCATGTCTCCTATTTCTTGTTTGTACACAATAGGTTTCCTTCAGCCTCCGTGAACATCCCTGAGTCCCAAAGAACAGACTCAAAATGTAGGGAAGTGAGAAAATGCAGAAACAAAGGAAAAGCAGTCAAGAAATTATAGTACAGTGATGGAGCAATGTCCTGGTTCCTCAAGAAGGAAATACATTACAATATCTTTGAGTTCTTCAGGGGGAACTAAGGCCCCCATCCAGAGGAGGATGGTAACCTCAGACTGAGCACAAAATTCCTGGAGCACCGCCCTGTTACCTCACCAGCAACCAATCAGAACAAAGTCACTCACCCCAAATTTTGTCTATAAACACTTCTCCCCAATAACCACCTAGGAGCTCAGGGGTTTTGATCATGAGTCACCTCTTCTCCTTGCTTGGTCCTTCAGTAAACCTTTTTCTCCTCCAAAATGATGTTGCAGTTTGTTTGGCCTCTCTGGGGACACGAACTTCGGTTTGGTAACATTAATACCCTGATGGAGTAATGAAGTTCTCAAAACAGACACTTACAACTTGCCATTGTGTTCCCTTGAGCAAAGGCACAGAAGTACAGAATAGCAAAGCATTTCTGCAGAACTTCCAGCTCTTCTGTAGTGACTGAGGGTGAAGTGAGGATGGTAGGGTGATGCAAGATTAGGGGAGGCTGGTGGTGGCCACAACATGACAAGCCTTGTGTTCATCAGTGGATGCTTGGACTGTATTGCATTTAGGTTTTCTTTTTTCAATTGATTTTTTTAATTAAGAGTTTTCAACAACTAGCCCATGAAGACAGACAGTTATAAAATTAAACAAAAATGTTATAGGTTTCCAAAAAGCATTGCAATTTTCGTTAATCATTGCAATCCTTAATGTGAAGACAAACTGTTAATAATGAATTGGTAGTTAGTGTCAAATCAATGATTTCCGCTTATTAAATGATTTGCTTTTTACTATGAATTCTTTTGTTGCCCTCAAAACAATAGTCTGAATTGAAGAATGATCTTAAAACTTTTCTTAGGACCATAAATGAGAAGTTTTGTTTCTCATTTTTCATTAAGCTTGCTGTTAATAGTAACTTTAGCTGAAACCTGAGAGAAAATCCTGTGATTTTTTTTACCATATGATTTTCTCTGACATACCAAATCCAACAGAACCAAACTTTGAGAACAGTCCCCGGTTCATCATAAAAAAGGAAAAAGGAGGAAGAGCAGGTAGAAGAGGAGGAAGGGGAGTGAAGAGAAGAGGAAGCTGGGGAGGAAAATAGGTCCATTAGTATTTAAAATTGCTCCACTTACTTGGTTTTTAGGCTAATTTGTGATTTCCCTGTGAAATCTTCATTTAGCAATCCCAAGACCTATCCAGCATGGTCAGTGCACTCAAACAGAGAAATGCTTGGTGGTGTCAATTCTAATCCCCTGTGGGTGATGACATCCCTGAGTGCTGTTGAACTATACTTGCAAGTGAAAGTCTGTAGTTTGGGTCATGTGGAAGCAAATAAACAATACAGAACCAGGATGGACAATGCAGAATCATGGTGATGTCTCTTTATAAAACATATGTTACAGGTCCATAATGGAGAAGACAATGACACCCGACTCCAGTACTCTTGCCTGGAAAATCCCATGGATGGAGGAGCCTGGTAGGCTGCAGTCCATGGGGTCTCTAAATGTTGGACACGACTGAGCGACTCCACCTTTCACTTTTCACTTTCACACATTGGAGAAGGAAATGGCAACCCACTCCAGTGTTCTTGCCTGGAGAATCCCAGGGACGGGGGAGCCTGGTGGGCTGCCGTCTATGGGGTCGCTAAGACTGAAGTGACTTAGCAGCAGCAGCAGCACAGGTCAATAAGTGCAAAAGCAACTGCAAGACAATTGTAAACCTGATCTCTTGGAAATATACCAGAGCAAGTGCTTTTGCATTTAGGCAATTAGAGATAATGTCTTATGGTAAAAGAATATATAAGAGAATTTGGTCAAAGTGTGTGTTAGCCACTTGGTCATGTCCAACTCTTTGCAACCCCATGGACTGTAGCCTGCCAGGCTCGGCTCCTCTGTTCATGGAATTCTCCAGGCAAGAATACTGGAGTGGGTTGCTATTTCCTTCTCCAGGGGATCTTCCTGACCCAGGGATTGAACCTGGTTCTCCTGCATTGCAGGCAGATTCTTTTACCCCTGAGCCACCAGGGAAGCTCCTTGGTCAAAGCAAACATACAATAAAGTAGGGTTTCTCTTATGTAGTTTTTGAGAATGGGCAATCATCATGTAACAATCTCTGTCTTCATGGAACTTACATTATAATAGAAAGAGACAGTAAACAAAATATATATACATATACATATTACATTATGTTAGACAATACATATAGTATGTTATAAGTTGATTTTGCTATGAAGAAAAGTGAAATAGGAAATAGACAATTAGAAGCATGGTGATAGTGGTGGACCTTTTCCATTAAAAGATGGTATCCCATTCATATTGATGTATCCCAGAAACCAACACAATATTGTAAAGCAATTATACTTCAATTAAAAACAAATAAGTTAAAAATAAAAACTAAAAAATGGTATCTCACACATCTTTAGCTACGTTCCTTTCCTTGTTTCTTACATCCATGTTTATTGCACCTTTCTTCTTCTGTGAATTATCTTTTTACAGCCACACACCTCTTTTTTCTATTTGGATTTTTCTTTTACTGAGTTATAAGATGTCTTCACAAGTTAAATATAATATATATTATATTGATATGTTGCATATTAATTATATAATTAATCAATAGTTAACATGATACTGATAATATATTATACTAATAATATTAAATATTAGTATTATGATAATATTAGTATAATATACTGATTAATTATACTAATAATAATTATAATTAATTATACTAAGAATATATTACTTATATATACTACACATAAAGTACACACAGTATAACATATATTTCTCAGAAATATAGAATACCTAATTCATCATTGGTCCTTTAACTTTACAGTATAATCTGTGTACATGTATCATTGCTCTTTTGAAGGAGAATGTACATCATTAAAATATTGAGTTCATTACAGTGACAAATGTATTCATGCATCTATGTACACTTGTCTTTTCTCGCTTTATGTAGGATTCTAGGACTTTTTGTTTGTACTGAAACACATCCTGAAAACAAGCATTTTTAAATATCTGTTGTTACATTCCTCCCTATTTTTATCTCCTGCTGATTGATATTGTTGTGTCTTTAATTGTTGCAGTTTGTAGATTCCTTGAAGAACTGATGAAATCTCCGGAAATATGTCTGAATAAAATGCCCACAAATAATTTTGCACATAATTTCAGAGACTTAGAGATCTCCTGAGATCAGAGATAGACTTTTTAAAGCTAGTGGATGTGATGGAATTCCAGTTGAGCTATTTCAAATCCTAAAAGATGATGCTGTGAAAGTGCTGCACTCAGTATGCCAGCAAATTGGGAAAACTCAGCAGTGGCCACAGGACTGGAAAAGGTCAGTTTTCATTCCAATCCCTAAGAAAGGCAATGCCAAAGATGCTCAAACTACCGCACAATTGCACTCATTTCACATGCTAGTAAGGTAATGCTCAAAATTCTCCAAGCCAAGCTTCAGCAATATGTGAACCAAGAACTTCCAGATGTTCGAGCTGGTTTTAGAAAAGGCAGAGGAACCAGAGATCAAATTGCCAACATCTGCTGGATCATCAAAAAAGCAAGAGAGTCCCAGAAAAACATCTATTTCTGCTTTATTGACTATGCCGAAGACTTCGACTGTGTGGATCAGAATAAACTGTGGAAAATTCTGAAAGAGATGGGAATACCAGACCACCTGACCTGCCTCTTGAGAAACCTGTATGCAGGTCAGAAAGCAACAGTTAGAACTGGACATGGAACAACAGACTGGTTCCAAATAGGGTAAGGAGTACATCAAGGCTGTATATTGTCACCCTGCTTATTTAACTTATATGCAGAGTACATCATGAGAAACGCTGAGCTGGAAGAAGCACAAGCTGGAATCAAGATTGCCGGGAGAAATATCAATAACCTCAGATATACAGATGACACCACCCTTACAGCAGAAAGTGAAGATGAACTACAAAGCCTCTTGATGAAAGTGAAAGAGCAGAGTGAAAAAGTTGGCTTAAAGCTGAACATTCAGAAAACTAAGATCATGGCATCTGGTCCCATTACCTCATGGGAAATAGATTGGGAGACAGTGGAAACAGTGTCAGACTTTATTTTTTTGGGCTCCAAAATCACTGCAAATGGTGACTGCAGCCAAGAAATTAAAAGACGCTTACTCCTTGGAAGGAAAGTTATGGCCAACCTAGATAGCATATTAAAAAGCAGAGACATTACTTTGCCAACAAAGGTCCATCTGGTCAAGGCTATGGTTTTTCCAGTGGTCATGTATGAGTGTGAGAGCTGGACTGTGAAGAAAGCTGAGCGCCAAAAAATTGATGGTTTTGAACTGTGGTGTTGGAGAAGACTCTGGAGAGTCCCTTGGACTGCAAGGAGATCCAACCAGTCCATCCTAAAGGAGATAAGTCCTGGGTGTTCATTGGAAGGACTGATGCTGAAGCTGAAACTCCAATACTTTGGCCACCTCATGCGAAGAGTTAACTCGTTGGAAAAGACTCTGATGCTGGGAGGGATTGGGGGCAGGAGAAGAAGGAGACGACAGAGGATGAGATGGCTGGATGGCATCACCGACTCAATGGGCATGAGTTTGAGTAAACTCCGGGAGTTGGTGATGGACAGGGAGGCCTGGCATGCTGCGATTCATGGGGTTGCAAAGAGTCGGACATGACTGAGTGACTGAACTGAACTGAACCCTAAATTTAGATATTCTATAATATGCAAAACTATTAAAGTTTGCAGTTTTAAAAATCCAGTCATCGTCCTGAATTATCATATATGTACCCTTTTAAATGAATTTTCAAGTATTTTCAAAGTAGTCAATAGGTCACATATAAAAACAATATCTTCACTTTACAAATTACTTCTCATCTATTCTGACCACTCTAACAAGCACTTTACGAGAAATATGAAATATTATTGGAGAAAACCCTAGTTATCAAATATTTTACCTCGTGTGCTATTAGCTCTAGTGAGTTTCTTTATCATAATACAGAAGTATCCTTCTATTTATGTTTTACCGTAAGGTCTTATCAGGTATCGGTGTTGAATTTTTCTGATACTTTCATCAGTATTTTTTAAATTGTCATATAATTTTTATTTGTTCAGGCAAAATGTAAATAGTACAAGCCAGAGAAGTCTAGACTCTTATATTTTCAGTAAGAGACAATCCCAAATCCTATTAGATTAGAACAAGAAAACCTTTTTAGCTCATATGAGAGGCTTTGTTTGAGGTGCCAAGGGGACACCATGTAATAACTTAGGAATTCAGGTTGACAGAGACTTCCCCCTTAACGGCTGCCACAATTACAGAGCATCAGGAAGGGAACCTGGAAAATCATATTGGTTTTACAGTTTCTACCTCTAAATAACACGCCAAATTCCACTCACATTTCATTGGATCACTGGTTCACACTCAGGTTTAAGAGAAGCAGAGAAGGTCAATCATAAGTGTCAGAGGAGGGACTACAGAAGGAATTTATTGTCCCAACATTTTTGCAATCATGAAATAAACATTATTTTATGTTTTAGTCAGGATTTCTTTAGAGAAGCAGAACCTATGTGTATTATATTTGACTTCTGGAATGGAATAGGCTCTGATGATTATGGAGGCTGAGAAGTCTACATCCAGGAGAGTGATGGTAACACTTGTGTGCTCGCTCAGTCAAATCCAACTCTTTGTGACCCCATGGAGTGTAGCCCACCAGGCTCCCCTGTTCATGGAGTTCTCCAGGCAAGAATACTGGAGTGGGTTTCCATTTCCTACTCCAGGGATCTTCCTAACCCAGGGATCAAACCCATGTCTCCTGCAAAGGGAGACAGATTCTTTACCACTGCACCACCTGGGAAAACCTAGAAGGCCAATGAAGACCAGTGACTCAGCTCAAAAACCCTCAGGCAAAGAGAAAGAATTATTTCTTATTCAGCCTTTTATTCTATTCAGTGCTTCTTTGGCTGATTGGATGAGGTCCACCCACACTGGAGAGGGCAAATTTCTCTGCTTAACTTTCCAATTTAAATTTTAATCTCTTCCAGAAACATCCTCACAGGCACACCTAGAAATAATGCTGTTTAATCAAATATCTGGATACCCTATCCTCCATCAAGTTGTTGTTCAGTCACTAAGTTGTGTCTAACTTTGCAACACCATGGACTGCAGCACACCAGGCTTCCCCGTCCTTTACTCTCTACCAGAGTTTGCTCAGACTCATATCCACTGAGTCAGTGTTGCCATCCAACCATC
The DNA here is from genome assembly GCF_019320065.1 of Cervus canadensis. NCBI lineage: Eukaryota > Metazoa > Chordata > Mammalia > Artiodactyla > Cervidae > Cervus > Cervus canadensis. The sequence goes on along the minus strand of NC_057404.1, from coordinate 25,059,578 downwards.
TTATCCTCTGTCATCCCTTCTCCTCCTGCCTTCAGTCTTTACCAACATCAGGGTCCTTTCTAATGAGCTGGTTCTTCGTATCGGGTGGTCAAAGTATGGGAGCTTCAGCTTCAGCATCAGTCCTTCCAAAAATTATTCAGGGTTGATTTCCTTTATTATTATTAATAATAATATTTATTATTTCCTTTGTTGTTATTATCCAAAAATTATTCAGGATTGACTGATTTGATCTTACTCAAGTTAATATATAAAATTAACCACACTATATCCAGTGTATTATTATAGTAACATAGTTCTATCATTTTATCATTATTTATTTTTTACATATTATCTCTTTTTCTTTTTATCTTAATTTACCCAACATAGATTTGCCCAATCCTTTTAAAATATTGAGTTTTACTGTTTTAGTGCATTTGTTATATAGACAATAAAGATTTGAATGTTATTTTTTGACCTAGTCTATGTCTTTAGGATTTCTTAGGGAAGTTTATAAATTCCAGAGTGGACAGAAAGAATGAAGGATCAGAGATTCCTCCTTTGAAAATGAGCACCAGGGATTCTCTGAGTCCTGGGCTTTTCAGAAGAATGAAGCAACAGATTCTACACTTTTGCTCAAATAACTCGTAATGTGTTTCTGAACTTGAAGTCAAATTAGTCTTATTTGCATTTCAGATAATTCTAATTAATGAACTCTATCCTTATACTTCTATTTATACTGCTTGACTATTTTCTTTTCTTATCTTATCCTTTACTATACCTCCACTGTTATTATTGCTTTATCTTGTCTCCAAAGATACAAAACTGAGAGAGTCAGTTCCTAGGCAGGTCGATAGGAAGTCCAGGGTCCCCAAGGAGGAGAGGGGAGTCTGAGGCTCTCAAAGAAGAGATAGGGGTCTGAAATTCCCAAGGAGGAGGAAAGGACAAATGCCTTTTGTTTCTCTGTGTTCCTTAGTCACCTGAAACGTTTTTTTTTTTTCTTTAAGCCTGGAACTGATCATTACACAACAAACAACTCATTCCAAACTCTGTAGTAAGGATTACATAACAACGTGTCCTGCTGGAGGACAGTTTCTCCTTCCTGAAAACCTTATGGCTAATCCTGTTAAAATGCAAATTATGGGAGTGGGTCTAGTAAGATATTTAAAATTTTGAGGCTGTCTTTTGATTTATTGTAATAACTGATTAGAAAAGAATATAACTCCCTTGCTTAGACTAGAGAGGGGGGCACTCCCCATCCTCTTTCTGATGTCTATGTCAGGTTTCTCTGTCCCTTTTTCACTTTAATAAAACTCTACTACACAAAAGTTCTTGAGTGATCAAGGTTGGTCCCTGGTCCTGAAGCTAAATCTTCTACTTTGGAGATCATGAATCCAACATTGTTCACTGCAAGCTCTCAAAACTTTGCTTATTTTCATTCTAGTAGTGGATGCCTCTAGAATCACATTTTAAAATATGAACCTCTATTTTTCTTCCAATGCAATGATTCATTTTAGAATAAATCATTTACCCTTTTTCTTTGGATGAGGGGCTTGTGTTCTGTGTTTCCTCTCCTCCACAACTGACACTTTATGGAGAAAAATCTAGATTTTTACAACCAGATTATTAGTATTAACTTAATATGTTAATACATTTTAAACAGCTGTATTATATCCTTTTTAACAATTATTTGACAATCAGTAATAACAGTAATCAAGTTTCACTCTGCCTATGGTCACTTCTTTTACAACCAGTTTGCCCATATTCCAGATCATTAGTTTTATTCATTTATCAGATGAACAGGGTAATTTTATAAATATAGTTTTTTAGGACAGATATTTAGATTTTTTATTTATGAATATTTACAAGTGTATGATTTTTTTCTTTCTATATGTCATATTGTTTCGGATCAAGTTTAGCTACATCTAAGAGAAAATTCTAAATGAAAATTGCTTAAAATACATTAACACTTATTTCTCTCTAACTTAAAAGAAGCCTGGTTATAAGAAGTCCAGACCTGATCTGGTAACTCCATGAATTTTGTTGGTTATCCAGGCTGTATATTTTGCCATCCATGGAGTGCACAGCATTTTCATGATCCAAGATGGTTGCTCAAGTGCCAGTTATCACATGTACTTTCCAAACAGAAGAATGTAGGTAGAGAGAGTAGTGAAAATAAAGTTACTACTTCCTTTTAAGGAGAATTCTTGGAAGTTTAAACACTTCCAGTTATTTGAACTAATAGGAAGAAAATTGTCACATCAACACACATAATTGCAAGGAAAATTAAGAAATATGCCTGGCAAAAACTGAAGAACTGAATGGAAATTTGAAAATACATATAAGTTATGGCCACATAACTCAGCATTGCTATTTATGAATAAGTAAAATTTTGGGGTCACTGTCTTTCTTTCTAAAATCTCTATCAACATTGCTTAATTATAACTGTCTTAAAGAAAAGCAATTATCCAGATTTTTCTCTTTTGTAGGTAATATATTTTTTCTTGTCTCAACATGCATACTTTTTGAACTTGATATGCATCTCTGAAATTATGAAGAAAAACTCAAACATATGTGTACCTGTATACTTTTTCTTCATTACTTTATTTTAAATTCAATAATCCCTTTTAATCCTAAAATTATATAGTCTATCTTCTACTCAGAAAGTTTCTTTTTCTTACTTTGATTTTTGTTTCTCTTCCATTTATTTTACTTTTACTCCCTGGCATTTGTATTATAAATATATTGGTTTCTTAGAGCTCTATCCTCAGTAACTTATCTTTCTTACTTTATATTTTTATTTACTTCTGGAGAATTTCTTTACCTTATTTTCTAAGTCACTAATTGATTCATTAATCACATTATACTTCCTCATTTGAATGAGGCTTGCTTTTAAAAATTTAGTAGTAATAATTTTCCTTAGGAGCAGTTTCCTTGTTCCTTAACTTTGTTGTAATAAAAGATGGACAGACTTTGAGTTTCTCTTCCTTCTTTCATGAAGTAATTCCATTTCACAGGAACACATCTGGACTGATTGTTCAGTGCTATTTTCTTTTGGACTACTGAGTCTTTTCACATACCTGGTAATTTTTCTCTGTCTGCATATTCTTAAACAAGAGGTCTATGTTTGCCTAGTACTGTGATTTGTGGTTTATTTTTCAGAGATTGTGTTTAAGTTTTCATCCGCTATGAAAGAGGAAGAGAATGTTTATGTTTTCTGTGGTTTGATTCTGCTGGCCTGGGTATCCAGATGGCCACAAGGCACAGGGATGGATATGTTTCATCTTTTCTAGCAGGTCCTCTAAAGCAGGTGACTGATTTCTGACCCATTCTAGCCTGTAAGGTGGCCAAGAATTAATTCTGAATTACGTCTTCAAATGGAAAGGTAAAAATTATTATAAAGCTAAGCCTTAAGCAAAATCCCTTACTATGCCAACTGTTGTGTGTTGTTTCTCCATGTTTGTTGTGTATCAAGAAAGGTTTGAGGAAGTCTGCTGTAGCTGGTCACGAGTACAAAGAACTTTAATAAATAGAACTCACTCCAGATTATCTAGCTAGCTAATTCCCACCTCTAGTTCTTATTATTCCAAGCCTAGGTGTTTATTTTCCCAGGCTTCAGGGAGAGAAGCTCCCCACCTACCTAACAGGCAGGACAGCTCCTTTGCCTCCAGCTGCTTGACACTGTCCAAAAATTTATCAAAGATTCTCGGTCTTTGATGGAAATTCTGTTTCCAATGCCACATAGACATATTTTTATCTTTAGACTTCTTGTATAATTTCAATGATATTGGGGGAAGGAGAAGTTGAATTCATGAGCAAAGATATCTATTTTGAAACTGAAATCTGCAAATCTGTGTTTTGAGCCAAACCACTGTGTAAAGGCCAATTTTCCAAACTATAAATATGGTTTAAAATGTTTCCACTGCTTACAGTATGTGATGTGTGGTATAAAATATTTTAATTATTTTGAGAGCAATTGTTTCATTTTTTAATATTGGTAAACCTATACATACAGGAATATTATAAAGCTGAAAATATGCTAACTTTATCTAGAGGCCAGGCCTAGCACAACTCAAAAAAAACCAAATTGATAAACAGGGCACATGTATAATATGTCAGGTTTTACATAACAGAATTGTGTGGTTGATATTTTTCCCATGTGTATGTGAATAGTTAACTAAATTGGGCACTAAAAATATCAATGGTCTGCCAAATTTTAAGCCCTATGAGACAAATTTTTACCTTTAATTAAATGTTGGTGACACATGTACACCCATGGCTGATTCAGGTCAATGTATGGCAAAATTTTTTTTTAATGAAAAAAAAAATGGTGATACCTACTTGACAGATTGAAACTAATTTTTATCAATTTAACTTTATTAACTATATCATAATATGCCTTTTCCTTTTTTCAATAAAAAATGTATTAACCCCATGCTCCTATCGTCTATCAGTGCTCAGTCATTCAGTATGTCTGACTCTTTACAACCCCATGAACTGTAGTGCACCAGATTCCTCTCTTCAGGGAATTTTCCAAACAAGCATGCTGGAGCAGGTTGCCATTTCCTACTCTAGGGGATCCTCAAAACCCAGGAATCAAACCTGCATCTCTTGCGTCGCCTGCATTTTCAGATGCACTGCATCACCTGGGAATCACAGTCTACTTTATTAAGTTACCTGCACTTACAGAGGTAAGGTCAAGCTGGCTGTCCCTTCTGTAGTCAGTAAGAGCTGCTGAAATCTGCTAAATTTGCCCACCAGAATGCTATCTGTACCCATTGGGTGGATCCATCTGGTTCTAGTTAGCAATAAAGGACAGGATTCTTGAATTAGGAAGTTTAAAAAGATTAAAAATTATTTTTCTAAAAGAAGTCTGCCACACTGACAAACATAAGCTCATATTTTAAAAAGAAATACATAAAGTGTATTAAATTGATAAGCTGAAGTAAAAATAAACACAAAACGATGTGCTATACGATCTTAATCACAATGCCTTTCTCCCATTATTGATAATATTCATGAGGATGGTGACGATGATGATAGAAGTTATTATGGTTCCTCCTGTGTAGTAGATTTTTTTTTTTTTTTTTTTGCTGAGCCAATATTTGTTCACTTTATTTCATTAGCAGCTCTATATTTCTTTTTTCTTTCTCTTTTTTTTTCTTTCTTTCTTTCTTTTTTTTTTTTAGCATCATTGCCCTAATCTTCTTGAGCACTCCTGCCCTTTACTTAGTTCACTCTTTAGTCCCTGATGGAACAAGTTGCACGGCCAAAGTCCAGGTCCCAGAGCCAACTGCTGGTCCTGTGACTTCTGTAGGGATTACTGTGGCTATGTGTGATTACAGAAAATCTAAGGGTTTTTCAGGAGCTACCAGGAAGAGGGTGACTCTCCTTTTGGTGAATCCAGGATGCCTGGAGCTGTGGAAGTACCTAGACACCATGAAGAGGAAGCTTGTATGAGATCTGAACCAGAAAAGAGGAAATAGAGCCAAAAGATAGAGGAAGAGAAAACAAATTCAAACAACACCAAATTGAACTTAAACCCTGAACCAAGCCCTTCCTGAAGCTATCGCTATTCTTGGCCTCTCAGTTCTTTAACCCTTGCTAATGCCTTTTGCATCTCCTGATTTGCTTTAAAGAAGCCAAAAGAATTGTCATTCAGCCCATTTCATTTGCTTTTACTTCTACCTAGAATGACTCCCACCCTCACATCCCAGCTATTCTCATTACTCCTTCCTTTCCTTTTGTTAGGTCTCTTCTCAAATATCTCCTCAGGGAAACTCCATCTGACACTCTTCCAAAGAAGTGCTTTCTGCCACCTCCATACCCCCATCCCACTTTCATCTTCCTAACTTTTCTCATATCTGCTATTACCTTCTGCCTCTTCCACGGTGTTATGAATTGCCATTGGCCATAGGTGTGTCTGCTTTCTCCCTGCCACATCCAACACCAAGAACCATGCCTATCACACAGCAAAGCCAGCAGCTATTTGCTGAATAAAGGAATCAATCAATGAATCAAATAAATGAATCTCTAAACCCCTCTGCTCCTGGCTTAATCCAGGAATAGTCTATCACAACCCAAAGTTTGCAAATGTTAGAATATCATTGTGCTAATTTTCATGAGACAAATTAAGGCTTAGATGATTAAGGAAAAAGCTGGTCAGAGTGGCCATCATCAAAAAATCTACAAACAATCAATGCTGGAGTGGGTGTGGAAAAAAGGGAGCTCTCCTACACTGTTGGTGGGAATGTAAATGGGTGCAGCCACTATGGAGATGTAGTTTCCTTAAAAAACTAAAAGTAAAAATACCATATGAGCCAGCAATCACACTACTGGGTAATATCCTGAGAAAACAATGATTCAAAAGGACACATGTACCCCAATGTTCATTGTAGCACTATTTACAACAGCCAAGGCATGGGAACAACCGACATGGCCATCAACAGCTGAATGGATAAAGAAGTGATACATATATATACAATGTAATACCACTCAGCCATAAAAAGAAATGAAATTAAGTCATTTGTGTATATATACACACATATTTGTATGGTTTTCAAAATTTCTGGATTTGTCATTCTGCCAAATTCATACAACAGAAAGATACTACATTTTTTAAACAAGCTAACAATTCCTATAGACAGACCATTCACAGTTGAATAGGCAACTGTGTAAAGAAAGAAACAATAACAGTGCCCATGAGAAGGACTAGGAAGGAAGAGTAAGCTAGCTTTCAAACTTTTTCACCTATTTTCAGTTCCCCAGCTGTCATCCTTTCCCAAGTCACGGTCATCTTTCATTAAGACCACTGCCATAAATCCCTAAATACGTCCTCCTTCTTTTCTCCCTCTTCTATCTGTTAACACACTGCAGCCAAGATGAACATTTAAGACACAAACTGGTTCTTATCCTCCTACTGTGAGTATTAAAGGAAAGTTTAAGCCCAGGTGTTTCAGAAAGCAGAGCCTAAGGCAACAGATTATATGTCAAGACTACATGTACACACTGCTATATGTAAAATGGATAACCAACGAGGACCTACTATATAGCACATGGAACTCTGCTCAATGTTACGCGATAGCCAGGATGGGAGGGGAGTTAGAGGGAGAATGGTAGATGCATATGTATGGCTGCATGCCTTCATTGTTCACCTGAAACCATCACAATATCGCTTGTTAATCAGTTATACTCCAAAACAAAATCAAAAGTTTTTAAGATAAAGACAGTGTTGAGGAGTTCAACGCCACAAAAGCCAGAACGAGGGAAAAGGGGAGTGAAGCAGGAAAGGAGAAAGGGAAAATGGGACAGTATGCAACTGACCCTTGCCCAGTCCCAGGTGACATGTCAACTCAATACCACGTGACCATCCCCCAGTAGGCCTTGTGAGCTGTGATGTCTCAGGACAGTCTGTGAAAGGTAGGGGTGATTGGAGAAGTGAAGAGACTTTTTCTTCTGTCTCCCCTATCAGTCAAAGATTTGTTCCTCAGTGCTTTATCTCCCCTGTATTTCCAGTTTGGGCAAATATGGAACCCTGAAATGATTATATCTCAGCAGCCACAGAAAGAAAAACCCTGGTGTTGGAAAGGGAGATGTAACAGGGGTGCCTAAGATGCAGTGAACTCAGGGTGTTCCAGAAAACTTGATTTTGCAGTTACCAGGAATGGAGCAGAAGTTGTGGCCAAGAGCTTTGGACACAATGAGGCTGAAAGGATCTGAGATGGTACTAAAGAGCTGCCTGATAGAATGAGTTAATATAGAGTGCCTTCTTGTCTTATTGAAAGCATCCAGCAAATGTTATTGGTCTATTACTTATAATTAGTACAGATGAAACATTTGAAACAGGGGCATGATAGTTATAAATATGTTATAAATTGCACTCAGTAGACACATGGAGAGTTCATGTATTCATTAATTATGCTTTCTTTAATTCTAATTAAGAGTGTTCATTGATTCATTGGTTTTGATTGACCTTGTACAAGACAGTGCCTGGGACCAGTGATCACAGTAGTGAACGTTTAAATATGTCTTCTGTCCTCATGAGAAGAAACAGCCAAACACATGATTCTGAATTAAATCACAGCTTTGATGGAGAAATACAGGGCTCTCTGAGAGCATGTAAAGGAGGGATATGACCTAGTCTTGGAAGGAGATAATCCAAAAGAACCCACTTGCCAATGCAGGTAACACAAGAGATGCAGATTCAACCCTGGGTCGGGAAGATCCACTAAAGGAGGAAATGGCCACAAAGAATCAGACATGACTGAGCAAATGAACACACACAGAGAAGTGACACTTTAGTTGAGAGGAAGAGAGAGAAAGAGCTTGGTGGACAGAGGTGGCGGCGTAGGTATGGTGGTTAATTAAATGCATTAACTTGGCTAGGTCGTAATATCTGATTTGGGGGTCAAATATCAGCCTAGATGTTGCTATAAATATGTTTGTTAGAAGACACTAACATTTCAGCTAGTATACTTTGAGTAAAAAGGATTATCTTTCCTAACGTGACTAGACCTCATTTAATAATTTGAAGGCTTGAGAGAAAATTGTTGTTTAGTTGCTAAGTTGTGACTGACTCTTTTGCGACCCCACGGACTGTAGCCCACCAGGCTCCTCTGTCCATGGGATTTCCCAGGCAAGAACACTGGAGTGGGTTGCCTTTTCCTTCTCCAGAGGATCTTCCCAGCCCAGGGATCTAACCCAGGTCTCTTGTGTTGGCAGGCAGAATCTTTAGTACTGAGCCACCTGGGAAGCCCCTTGAGAAAAAATGTTTTTTTCATTTTTTTAAATGAAAATAAATAAACACTCCTAATTTATCCACCCCCTTTTCTCTTTGGGAAAAGAAATGGGAATACCAGACCACCTTACCTGTCTCCTGAGAAACCTGTATGCAGGTCAAGAAGCAACAGTTAGAACTGGACATGGAACAACAGATTGGTTCAAAATTGGAAAAGGAGTACATCAAGGCTGTATATTGTCACCCTGCTTATTTGACTTATATGCAGATACATCAAGTGAAACGCTGGGCTGGTTGAAGCACAAGCTGGAATCAAGACTTCCAGGAGAAATATCAATAACCTCAGATATGCAGATGACACCACCCTTATGGCAGAAAGTGAAGAAGAACTAAAGAGACTCTTGATGACAGTGAAAGAGGAAAGTTTAAAAAACTGGCTTAAAGCTCAACATTCAAAAAACTAAGATCATGGAATCTGCTCCCATCACTTCATGGTAAGTAGATGGGGGAAAAATGGGGGAAACAGTGACAGACCTTATTTTCTTGGGCTCCAAAATCACTGCAGATGATGACTAAAGCCATGAAATTAAAAGATGCTTGCTCCTTGGAAGAAAAGCTATGACAAATCTAGACAGCATACTAAAAAGCAGAGACATTACTTTGCCGACAAAGTTCTATATAGTCAAAGCTGTGATTTTTCCAGTAGTCATGTATGGATGTGAGAGTTGGACCATAAAGAAAGCTAAGTGACAAAAAATTAATGCTTTTGATCTGTGATGTTGGAGAAGACCCTGAAGAGTCCCTTGGACCACAAGGAGATCAAACCAGCCAATCATAACAGGAATCAAACCTGAATATTCATTGGAAGGACTGATACTGAAGCTCCCATACTTTGGCCACCTGATGTGAAGGGCTGACTCATTGGAAAAGACCCTGATGCTGGGAAAGATTGAAGGCACTAGGAGAAGGGGACGACAGAGGATGAGATGGTTGGATGGCATCACTGACTTGATGGACACGAGTTTGAGCAGTCTCCAGGGGGTTGGTGATGGACAGGGAAGCCTGGCGTGGTGCAGACCATGGGATCGCAGAGAGTTGGACACGACTGAGCAACTGAACTGAATGGCCCCTTTGGTAACCATAAATTTGTTTCTCTGTCAGTCTGTTTCTGCTTTGTATACAGACTCATTTGTATTCTTTTTTAAATTCCACATACAGTAACTAACACAGTATTACACTATTGTAAGCCATTATACTTCAGTATTTTAAAGTAATTATAATTTTTTTAAAGAGAAAGAGAGAACGGGCTGAATCTGGCAGTCAGATCCCTGAGCAAGTAGTGCCTTGAGGGGCTGGGGAAATGCTACAAACACAAGGGTTTACCTTCCCAGAACACACCCCAAGATGATGTGGCTTTGGAGGAGTCTGACAGCCAAGAAGGGCAGGCTTAGCCAGCATTCCTGATAACTATGGGATTAGGGTGCCTGCCAACTTTCCATCAGCTTCTGTCTCCAGATAAAGACCAAAGCTGTTTCACCATATATAAGAAAAAAGTCCACAAGAGGAACTCTTTTATAATTTTTTTGGTTTTCAACAAAATTTGCCCAAGTGATGTTTCTGCTGTTTTTCACGTTAAAATCCAATTCTCATAATTGAAACTTTTGCTTAGAGCTATAAAATACATTTGGAAAACAATGTTAACATAATATTAATATGGAGGAAAATTGCTATTTATAGGGTTAAAGAAACTTTGTGTGGATCATTTTATTGCCTTGTTAGGAAAAACCTTAAAACTTTGACAATATGTTTACTTCAACACATATATATTTTCATTGTTGATGATTCTATAAACTGAATATGAAAGTTTCTGATTTATAGATTGATTACTTTGGTATAGGTTGAAGAAACAGATTTTTAAAAATGAACATCACCCTGCATATTCACTGAATTCTTAAGTTCTTACTTAAAATGATTTAAGCAATTTATTTATTTATTTTTGCTTTTCAATGATAGTTTAATGCTAATTTTTGTGATCTTCTCAAATGCAGTTTGGAAATCCCCTTGATCACAGCTATGACTAATTTATTTTTAATTGCATACTGACATTGCTTAACTTCCTCTAAATTTTGGCAGTTTTATCCATTCAATGCAGCAATCTTTTCATGACAAAAAAAATATTTACTTCAAAGTGAAAACAGGTTTCTCCGTGGGTGTTTTAATATATTTGTCACTTTCCAGTTCTAGAATATTTTGGCCTTGAAAGTGTCTATTTGACCTTTATAGAAGTTTCTGAGAGCTATTGTGTTTTAATATTATTTCTAAGATCTTCAAGTTAAATTTATTTAAAATACTGATTCCTGCAAATACTAATATAAGGAGACAGCATCAAGTTTAACTGGAAATACATGTCAAGATTGAGAATGTATTTATGCAGGTTGGTGAAGCTAGGATGCAAAGGGACAAAGGAGACTGTGAATGAATATGTAGGTTAGATATTAAGATTTCCATTTTGAAAATGAGGAGATTCAGGCTCAGAGAGGTTAAGCGACATGTCCAAGGTGAGAGATCAATAAAACCTAATGTCTGTGTCCAACACTCATGCTTGTTCTACTCTTCCATATTGACTTGTTACTTTTTGCCATTTCTGAATGAATTCCATCCACTGAGATGGGTACAAAGGGAAAAAATTCAAAATGGAATAGTGATGAAAAAATTTCTGTGGCTTTGAGACAATGAACAAACCAGGATTAGTCAGTCATTTTTTCCTACCTCCTCCCACCCATCTTGGAAAATTTGGTCAGAGACCAAATTTATTTTTTGTTTGTTCCAGTAATCTTGCAGATTGTTCTAGGGGGAAAAAGGACAAGTGGAAAATAAATAGAACATTTGATTCCTGATCTGAGGCAATATACAGTATAGAGAAAGAGGAAAACTACACACATAAAATAAGGAAAATGATTTTTTAAAGCCATGTATTAGTAAGTGCAAATTAACATGCAAATAAGCACTATAGTGCTGGGCATACAGATGGAACTGGAAGCAGATTTTTATCATCATCAGATGGACTACTTATGAAAGTTTACTTGAAGGAGGTTTTTAAAAATTTCAAAAAGAAAAAAAATAAGAATATGTGGGGAGAAACAGAGAGGGAGTAGGTTAAATGTTCAAAGACAGTGATGCGCTTAGGTTGAACAGGACACCTTAGAGACGGGAAGAGTAGAAACACTTGGAATTGGTAAAAATCATTGAATGCTAGACTTCAAAGAGTACATTTGACTGTAAAGTTGTCAAAAATAGTTAATGATGAATGAAAAGAGTCCTTCAGATTTTGTCCTTTGGGGTGCCTAAAATGCAAAATGTCCCAAATCAAACATTTGACCTATCTTTTGAGTCACAAGTTTCACAATCCTGGGACTTGAATCATCCATAACACCCTCCTTTTCCTCATCCTCCCTCTCCCAGTACAATTCACTCCACATTCTGGCCATTTTACTTCCTAGACGTCTCTTAAATCCAACCATTTCTCTCCATCTCTTTTACCACCATCCTAATGCAGTCTCCCATCATCTTTCTCTTGAATTCTTTTCTTAAAATAGCCTAATGTGTCTATGGGTTTCCCTGGTGGCTCAGTCAAGTAAAGAATCCACCTGCAACGCAGGAGACACAGGTTCAATCCTGGGTCAGGAAGATCCCCTGAAGAAGAAAACGGAAACCCACTTCAGTATTTTCGTCTGGGAAATCCCATGGACAGAGGAGCCTGGTGGGCTACAAACCATGGGGTCTCAAGAGTTGGACACAACTTAGTGACTAGCCTTCCCTCCCTATTTGTACTCATCCTGATTCCTCTCAAACACATTACCTGTGTTTTTCACATTCTCGCCTTTTTGACCAAGTTCATGTGAACTCATTCTTTGGCTTTGTTCTTAAGCAGAACATCCCATGGTTTCTGCCTCTGACTTACCTGACTAGGTCAAATTCCTGTTTTAAGCTCTCGTGGCACCATTTACCTCTACTTTGAAGCACTTAACAACGTTGTTATCAATCAGCCCCTTTAATTATCGAAACAACTCCACAAAGGTGGTTTATTTATTTTATGCTCTATTGATAAGAGCACTGAAGAAAGAGGTTAAATAAATTCTTCAAGTTTATATGAATAAAAGGGCTTCCCAAGAGGTGCTAGTGGTAAAGAATCCATCTGCCAACACAGGAGACATAAGAGACGCAGGTTCGATTCTTGGATTGGAAAGATCCCCCGGAGAGGACACGGCAACCCGTTCCAGTGTTCTTGCCTGGAGAATCCCATGGACAGAGGAGCCTGGCAGGCTACAGCCCATAGGGTAGCAAAGAGTTGGATACAACTGAAGCAACTTAGCATGCCTAGGAAAAAAATTGATAGAACTAGGAGACAGACTTAAGCAATCTGACTTCCAAGTCTGTATTCCGGATGCTATAGCTGCCTCTATATACTTGTCAACCGGGTGGATGGAGAGATACCTGAATTAAGCAAATGAGTTAATGTCAGAAGTTATTTTTTTGGGTACTCAGAAGAAGAAAGAGGAGGAAAAATGGCTATCCATAGAATCACAATGGCAATCATGTGTTTTGATCACGGTGAGTTTGCTAATGAAAAAAGATCAGTAGAGTACATGTTCAAAGCAATGAGAAAGCGAGACAGGTAGTGACTGACGTGTCAAGGTCAAAACTGAAAGAGAAGTTGACAGCAATTCTAAGAGCATCACCTATGGAATTGGGAGAGTAATGCTGGAAGTGTTTTGTAAATGCTGTGGGATCGCCCTATATAAAAGATTTTGTCCATTATATTCTCCAGATGAGTTTTACAAAGTTTTCTCACATCGTCCTCTTCCCTGAATAGAAATACCTCTTCAAATTTGTAAATCCCTCTGAAATATACCATTTTTATACCTGATCATTGGGCTAATGCATAGTACAATATGACTCTCTGGAGTAGACCTCATTTGTGATATTATATGACAGCTAGGTTTTATTGATCATTGAAATTTCAGCAATTCCTTTTTACTACTAATTTCTATTTGAAACAAAACTTGGGACACCAATTATGCAGAATATGGGTTTAGAAGTCAATTGCTGTAAGATTAAACTTGCCCGCCCCCACTCCCCCCACCACCATTAGTAGCAGTTTTATGATGTTTTTGACAGTAACATTTTTTTTTCCTGGAAATTTCTTTTAGTCAACACATTTTCAAAGTATTATTTGTCTTTTGAGAGATTTCACTAAGACAAACTGTCAGCATGGTGAAGTAGTAATAATAATATAAAGTACACAGAATATTAAAAATAGAGCCTTTCTAAGAAACAGTCTTGCCAAAGCTAAGCTTTTCAGCACCACTTTAAAAGATTCTATGAAGTACATTCTTAGATTTTTATTTATAAATACACACTAATTTTCTAAGAAACAAGAATAACCACTTGGAGACACATGAAGTGATTTTACTTGAGCACTGGGTAGAGTTTCAGAAATCCCTATCTTTGCATCATGCATAATCAGAAAATAAAGTTTGGTTTTGTTTTTTTTGTTGGTTTTCCTTTAACCATAGCTATGACTTTGATGATTTCTCAAATGAACTTGGGCTCTAGTCTACGGAAATTCTTAGAGGGGAAAATTACCTTGAAAAAAAATCTTGGAAAAAATCTTCTTGTAGCAGATTTGTTTGTTTGATTTTTGTTGTTCTTGTTTGGTGTTGCTGGGGAGTGATGGAAAAGAAGGGGAAAGGTCTGTACCACTGCAGGTATAAATGAATGTGAACTCTGAAGCCATATTGCCATGTTTCATCTGTGCAACCTTGGAAAAGGTACTTGATCCCACTGTGTCACCATTTCGCTAGAGGTAGAGTTGGGTGAGAGTAATACCAAGTGCTTGGAGTTTCTCATGAATTATAAAGTAATTGGAAGAATTCCTAGCATATAACAATGACATAATCAGTGCTAGTTCTTCTTGTTATTAAATGTTAATTTCAACAAATCAGTCACTTGTTCAAAGTCTTTCACAATTTCCCATAATCTTCAAATCACACTAAACTTCCTTTCTTTCTGTCTTTCAAAGAAATCCATAATCAGTTCCTACCCCCTCCCCCAGTTTAATCCCTTATCCTCTAGGAACATAAGTTACCTGCCCAAATAACATTGTCTCTTTGCTGACTTATAAATACCTTATACTCATTACTTGTACTGAGACTCCTTTAAAAATTCCTTTATGAATTAATTGATATTCCCCTTTCAATCAATTAATTAGTTTCCTTATTAACGGACACAAGCATTGTGCCCATTCCTTTGTTATTTTATAAATGATATGGTGCACATTCTTATAGATATATTAGCATTTAAATCCCAAATTAGTTGTTTTATAATTTGAAAAAAAAAATAATAATGTGAAGCTTACCTCGAAGTTTAAACTGTGAAGAATTATTGTGAATAATTTGATGATGAAGATGAGTAGCAATTTATATCCTAGATATTAAAATGCCTCCTAAAGTTATAATGACCCAAAAAGTATAGTTGCTCACAAGAACTGAATCTGGATCAATGAAACAAAACAGATATAGAGATTCTAATCAGAATGCACAACAAAGGCAAATTGCATAACAGGAAAGACATTGGATACAAGAATGATATACAAAAGGTAAATATTCTTAATGTATAAAAAGCCCTAAAATGACAATAAGAAAAACTAACCACTGACTAGAAATTCTAACACATAACATTTGAATATATCAATTTGACATATTTTTCCTAGAAAAACTGTTTGTGTATATTAATAGTAGAAATAAATTTAAATTGACAAAAAGAGCAAACAAATCATGAAAAGAAATTTAGCACTATCAAGGAGGTCAAAGGATTTGTAACTTTTGATACAGTATCCTATTTCTAAGATCCTAACCTAATTAAAAATTAAGAAGATGCCAACTAAATATATCTAAGTATGTATGAGGTATCATTAGTAAAACAGTACAAAAAAAAAAAAGGTCACAGCCCTTGGTCCATCAATGTTGTTGTTTACTCACTAAGTGATATCTGACCTTTTGAGACCTCATGGACTGTAGCATGCCAGGTTCCTCTGTCTATGAGATTTTCCAGGTAAGAATACAGGAGTGGGTTGCCATTTCCTTCTCTAAGGGGTCATCCTGACCCAGGGATTGAACTCCCATCTCCTGTATCGGCAGGCTGATTCTTTACAACTGAGCCACCAGGGAAGCCCCTGGTCCATCAATAGAGGGAGATTAATTAGTTAGTACAGTGATTTGATTTTTAAATAGTAGCTATTAACAGGAAAAAAATGCTTGCAAAGTATCATTACACAACAAAACCCAGGTAACTTAATGAAAGCTCAAAAACCAGCTTCAAACCCTGTGTTGCTCTCTCAAGAAACCTAGCAAAAGGACCAAAGATTGTAAAGGTGTAGGACATTTTAATCAGCAGTGAAATGAAGGAACAGCATCAGATACAAATGTCAAGGAATTTTGACTAGTATATTACAGATAGAGACATTGAAAGACAGACTCATACTATTCTGTCCAAGAAAATGATGCAGAATGGCAGGAAGAGTTTAACAAATCTGGCATAACATCACAGCCATCCTTATTTCAGAGACAAGGTTACAGTCAAGAGTTTCCTGCATGAGTAATAAGGACCTCTATTTGGAGTTCTTTTATTTGACTGAAACATAATCAGATGCAGCATCTTCTGGCCTTTTTGAGATATTTGAGGAAAATGCCTCAGGGCTGTACTTCCTGTCTCTTAACTCATCTCTCAATAGAAGACTAGCCTGGATATGTAGTGTGTGGAAATAGACCTGCCATTCTATAAATCTCCCATTTACTCAGCTGTAAAATGGGAAGAATAATAGTGCCTACCACCAAACACATGAGTTGTGGAAAAAAATTAGGTAATGTAAAGTAAACTCAAATACAGGAATATCTTACTAGGTCTTTATTATTATACATTGTATACAATTGTACGATATATTATCATAATACAACCACAACTAAAAACCCGAAAGGGCGAATTTTGAAGGTGTGGTGGTCCAGTAGAGAGATGATGTCTTAGGGTACTCCAGGAAATAGATTCTGACATAGAAATTTGCCTGTATTAGAGAGTATCTTGCATAGAAATGACACCAGTAGGACTCAGTAGAAGAAGCAGAAGCACTTGGAACTCAACGCATCTGCAACAAAGATGCCTATATCATGAGAAGCTTGTATACCAGGATGAACCTTCAGAAATCACAGATAAGACGTTGGTTTGTGGCTGTCACTGGAGAGGAGCCTACCTATGGGAGAAATAGCTAGTTCGGGGCAGGGCAATTCCCAGGGAGGCCTCTGCAGTGAGCCAGCAACACACAACACGTTCACCAGCTGGGACCCGAGTACCTTCAGTCCTAACAGGATTCCTGGTGGGGCCCCAAAGCACCATTACAGAAGAAGCTTGCAATCTTTAGCCACTACAGACCAAGAGTCCCAAGAGAATCCTCATGACCATACCAAAAAGGAGATGTACAGACTGGAAAGATTCTTTTTTGAGCCTGATTTTTCATCACCAACACAAGATAGACTTTTTTTTTCCCACATGTGAGGCATGGAGACCCTAGTTCCCAGACCAGGGGTTGAACCCACGCCCCCTACAGTGGAAGCATGGAGGTTTAATCACTGGACCACCAGGGAATTTCCCACAAGATAGTTTTTCTTTTTTTGGTTGCCCTCCATGGCATGTGAGACCTTAGTTCCCCAACCAGGGAGCGAACTCCTACATTGGAAGGTGGAATCTTAACTTTTAGACTGCCAAGGAAGCCCCCTGATAGTCTTAAATATATTATAGACCGTTTCAAAGAGGCTTACTCAAATTTCAAAGGCAAAAACTACAGAAAGGAGTACAGACTTAATCGCATACTTTCCTCTAACAGAAACACAGAAAACTCAAAATCAGATGCCCAGAGTTAGATCCCAGTACAAAAATGATAACAACTTTATAGAAAGAACAGGAACATATCTACATGACCTACACACATACAAACACACCAGAGGCAAGTCCCCACTTTGAAACTGATTTCTGACCTCTGGACTCTGTACAGATGCATCGTGACAACAGCTGGGTAAAAAGAACAATGGCATGTAACAGGTTAAGATACAGAGAGAAGAGGGCTTTCTCTTTACTTGTTGTCCAAAACCTGACATCTTTAGGAAACCAGAGAGGACCCTCAGAAGAGCGATGTCTCCTTTTTCTTTAAAATAGGGAAGATTCCTTTGGGCTGGGCAGGGGAGAGGTAATGCAATGGCCACAGCGAGATGAGAATTCTGCCACTGGTGGGTTCTGAGAGGAGGAGGTCCCCCACCCTGCAGTCAGAGAATAACCACACATGGGGCTGTGAATTTAGAGAAAGGGAGACCTTGCTGGTCTCGCTGGCAAGAGCCTGGAGAGGCTAAAGGCCTCCAGAGCTGGGTTGATGTCCACACAGCTTGGTTATAAATCCTCTCACTAATGAGTCCCCTGGTACAAAGCAGTGAGAAAAAAAACAAGTAAATGAGTGAATGAGTGATAGTCGCTCAGTCGTGTCCAACTCTTTGCAATCCCATGGACTGTAGCCTGGCAGGCTTCTCTGTCCACAGGTTTCTCCAGACAAGAATGCTGGAGTGGGTTGCCATTTCCTTCTCCAACAATCCTACTTCCAAATATGACCAAAAGAAACTTGTAAATCATAAAGTCAACCACTCCAATAGGAAAACAAAGGCAAAAAGTATTTTTTAGTACTGCTTTATTTGCTCAAAATAATGTGAGTCATTCATATTGATGCTATAATTTATCCATTTCTTGCTGATGGACACCTGGGTTGTATCCAGCATTCTTGGTATTACAAACAACATAATTGAGGGTCTTCTTATGTGTGCCCTTGGTGAATATGTGCAAGAAATTCTGAAGGGTTTATATTTAGTTCAATCACAGGGTTGGAAAGTTTGCACATCCTCAATTTTATAATGCCAGTTTCTTTCCAAAGTACTTATTGTTATTGTTTAGTCATCAAGTCATGTTCAACTCTTTGCGACCCCATGGACTGTGGCCCACCAAGCTCTTCTATCCATGGTATTTCCCAGGCAAGATTACTGGAGTGGGTTTCCATTTCCTTTGCCAGGGAATCTTCCTGACCCACACCTCCTGCACTGGCAGGAGGATATTTTTTACCACTGAGACACCAGAGAAGCTTGTACCAAAGTATATTCCCACTTATATGATTTGTGGAAAGGTTTACTTCCCCCTGAACACTCAAGATTGTCAGGCTCTTTAAAATATGCCAATCTGTTGGGACTAAAAAGGCATCTCATTGGAGATTTCATTTGCATTTCATAATTTTAATGATGCTGAGTCTTTCCTGTTGCTAGGCTGTGCTCAGTGGTGTCCAACTCTTTGCTGTCCCATGAGCTGTAGCCGGCCAGGCTCCACTGTCCATGGGATTTTCTGGTTGAGAATACTGGAGTGAGTTGCCATTTCTTCCTCCAGGGGGTCTTCCCGACCCAGCGATCAAACCTCCGTCTCCTGTGTTGCACTGCATACCACTGACTCATGAGTCTTTTTTATGTTTATTGACAATTCTTTTCTGTGAAAAGTCTGTTTGCACCTTTGTTTCAGGAGTGAGTTTTTAACTTCCAAATGTATGGGAAATTTATGCTTCTTTTAGTTTGTATATATCTATGAAGTTTATATATATGTAAACTAAATATACAAACTAAAACAAATATATATATTTTATGAACAGAGTATGTGATCTAAATGAAACCAGTTCCCTGAAATTTGTTAAGACTTACTCTGTGGCCTATAGCTTTTTGACATTGATTAAATTTATAAATGTTCATGTGAGCTTGAAAAGAATAAATATTTTCCAGTTCTGTATTGGATCAAACTTATTTATATATCCCCTCTACATCTATGAGATCAAGCTTATCTATTGCTTGTTTTATCTACTTGATCTATCCAATGCTAACAAGAGTATATTAAAATAGCCAATTTTGTTGATACATCATTTGTTTCTTTTTGTAATTGTGGAAACTTTTGCTTTAATAAATTTTGAACCTATGTTGCTCAATGTATATAAGTTTAGAATTGTATTTTTCTGGTGAGGTCATCTGATCCTTTAGTCATTACTTAGTCACACAAGCTTTATCTGATTATTATTTGTCTATTATATTATTTTATACTCTTTCTCTTACATCTATTCTTATAGTTAAAGATCCACACATTGTAAACAACATTTTGCTGCATGAGAAATGTTGAAGAAGGTCAATAAAGCTAAATGGTAATTCTGTGGGATGTTGGAAAAAAATTTTCCACCTTTGGCAAGAGTGGTAACTGTCTGTTACGTTTTTTGTTTTTCCTGATAAAAATGGATTTACTTTTATCATCTTAGTTTCTGTTTTGTTCCTTCTTTGCTATGCTGCTTTTTGTCCTTCTCCTTCCTTTACTTCTCTGGCATTTATTAATTTTTTTCTTTCTTTGTCTTTTCTATGTTTCAAATGTTCTTTTTAATAGTTCTTCTTTTTGCCTTGCTGTTCTTCTCTGAGTAATTTTTAACATTTGTCTTAATTCCATCTCTGTCAGATTTTTTAACCCATTCAATGAATGTATTGTATAATAATTCTAACAGCGTGGGTTTTCCTGAATCTGACTGTGTCTTTTATTGTTTCTATTGACTCTCATTCATGGAGCCTCTTTCCTTATGCGTGTATGTGTTTTGTGTTTTTGTATGTATATGTATATGTAAACAATTAGAAATGCATTCCCCCATGGATTAAACTCAAAATTCTTTATATTCAGTTCTCATCTTGGGTAGTGAAGATATATGACTCTTAACTTAACTAGTAGCTCAGTTGGTAAAGAATCTGCCTGCAATGCAGGAGATCCCGGTTGGATTCCTGGTTCGGGAAGGTCCCCTGAAAAAGGGAAAGGCTGCCCACTTCTGTATTCTGGCCTGGAGAATTTCATGGACTGTATAGTCCATGGGGTTGTAAAGAGCCAGACACGACTGACCAACTTTCACTTTCACTTTCAACTTAACCAGAGAGCTGTCTTGAGTGAGAGTCTCAAGGGAAACTCTTACCACCTACGAAGCCATAGACACTTCAGCTGTCAATTTTTCATCTTGAAGAATGCCTTCCCACCAAATCTAGCCAAATAGCTTTTACTGTGGTTTTAGGATACTTGCCTGTTTGAACACTCAAATACTCACTGATCTGGAATAATGGACCAATTCTGGGGTTATTTATGTTTCTTATGTTATATTCTTCACTCCTTACTAGATTTTCCATTACTTTCTTAATAGATTATCCTTGCATCTTTAACTCTTTTTCCTTTGAATAATGTATTGTTAAGTGTTTTTTATTTTAAGGAGATTTTAAATATTTCATTTGTTATATTGTTAGGATGAGAATTTGATGCTTAATCTAAGAAATTAATTTAAATTCCAGGAGAATTTAACCCAATGAATATGTACAGTAGTGTGACAGTAGATTTTTAACTAGCCAGTTAATAAATAAAAATATTTAAAAGTAGATTGTTTCGTTCTCTATTTGATACTACTATTGCATACATCTGCAAAAAGGCTAGTTGAATTTTCTTCCAGTTTATTGAAATAGGTTGTGCAGATTAAAAGTAGGGCCAGGTAGATACAAAAAGCAGCGATTTCCAGGGAACTTTAAAAAGTAACAAGACCCCAGTTGAAAAGGTGATAGCAAATGAACTATGTCTCCTAACTGAATGGTCAGCAGTGACAGAGATTTATTTGTTTAATGATAGGTAGAATAGTTATTTGTTAAATTTTTTCATAATCAAGATAAGGAAATCTTAACAAAACAGCTAAATCTATTTCATGGATGTTATGTAAGTTTTCCCTAAGCTAAAATTAAGTATAATTTACCTAAGCCATTTTGGCTTAGTAAACATAATTTGAAGCAAGTATTATTTATATCTCACTTTATTTTATAATGTTATTTCCATAAAGAATCTGTGAAGAATAAAACTGTAGATTTTCCATGTTAGATCCTCAGAATATCTACCTTTAAATAGAGATGAGAACATACTTTGCAAGAGTAAATTTTCAGCAAGAAAACTTCTAGACATTATACAACAATGTTTTCAATGATTTTTTGGTACTGCAAAAAATCATTCCTCCTAATTTGTAACAGTGACTTGGTCCATAAATGGATTACTTCATCTGTCTGCACAGAATCTGAAATTCTGACCTTACACAAAAATTAGGAAATTCTGTTTCCTGAAAATGTTAATAAATAAATTTCTAGCTTTCATATTTATATAAAGTGAGCAAATGTGTTTTGAGGACCCATTGCATGCACTTTGATAATCAGTTTTAAGGAAGTGAATCTACTTATTCACCTTTGAGACAGGTAAGAGCATGAAGAATATGCTGCAGATTACCTGCATGGTTAACAGCCTGGAGCACTTCCAGAATTCAGATAGACAGTACCAGACGGCCTGGGGAAGGGGTGCCAATTTTATAGCAACTGGATATATACACAATAAAGCATGAGTGATTTTCTAGGAAAATCTTTGTAAGATTATGAAATCTTGCCCCACTAATGAGAGTGAGTCACCATTTACACATTGATTTTATGACTACATCCTGATGGGAGGAAAACTCAGCCTTTATTAAGTCCAAGCCCTGTAATGCACCACTGAAACTAGAAAAAAGAAGGTTGTCACAATGATCCAAACACACACAAAGAAAAATTCCAGTGCTTCAAATTCTGCACCAAGAAACTACACAAGGAGAAAAAAAAAAAAAAACCTGCTTGATTCCAAAATATACCAAGCTCTCTTAACTGATCAAATATTCAAATGCCAACTTAGTTGACATGAGGAATGAAACAAAAGTTTGCAATGCAATAAGGTAATTTCTCTGAAAGTTCTCATACTCTAAAAGTTCAGACAGTCTAATTTCCACTTTCAGAATAAATTTAGGATGCCAGTTCTGTTTCAAGTGGAAGGACTGATATTTCATCCCTGGTGCTCTGTTCTTTCCTAAAATGCTTTGCATTGTTAATCATATTCAGTAAACCAGAATTGATCATGAAATTTGAAAAAAAATGTAGAAAGTGACATTTATTTTTTTAACTTTGATACTAGTGAATGTTTTCTAATTTGATTGCTCAAATATGAGATGTTATTAAGAATAAAGAGAGTTTTAAAAATCAATGTTTAAGAAATTACACCTTTAGTGTGCTTACACTATCACTGTGGCTCCCTTGGAAGTAGTCAGCTATTCAAATCCTGCTGCCACAGTTCCATGAATATTTATATTTTCTCATTCAGTAGTGACTCAAATGGGTTTGATATCCAGTTCTTTGTATGTTGCTATAAATCAGCCTTTTTTTTTTTAACAGGTATTCTTGTAATATAAGTTCACTTTCTGTTTCACTACCTATATTCTTTTCATCATCATCATGCTTGACTTGACCTTCAAATCATCCCATAAGCTTGTTTCAGAGAGCTTGAGTAATTTTGTTGACTTCTACCCCATGACTGGGCTTTCCTGATGGTTCAGCAGGTAAAGAATCCCTGGAATGCAGGAGACACAGGAGATGCAGGTTCGATCCCTGGGTCGGGAAGATCCCCTGGAGAAGGGCATGGCAACCCACTCCTGCATTCTTGCCTGGAGAATCCCATGAACTGAGGACCCTGGTGGGCTCCAGTCCAAAGAGTTGTAAAGAGTTGGACATGACAGAGCAACTATGCCTGCACTCACCCCATGATTAATGCATTCATTCTTCAATTCAATAAATACTTATTGAGTGGCCACCATATCCAAGGCACTTCTACATGCTAGGAATGTCAAATAACATTTTAAAAGACACAGAAGTTTAGCATTCATGAAGCTTACAGTCTAGTGAGAAGAGATATATAACAAACAATTAAGTAAACTTTATGGGATGTCAGATGATAAGCACTCTAAAGAAAAATAAAGCCTAGAAAAAAGGGCTTTATCTTACCTCCTTTTCAGGAGGTAGTGAGAGGATACTTGCAGTATTTAAAATGATTAGAGAAAGCATCAAATATATTTGAGCAAATGTTGGAAAGAAGTGAAGAAACAGGGCACAAAGTTCTCTAGGGGAAGAAGGTTCTATACACATGAAGCAAATACAAAGAATCAGAATCAGGAATGTGCATGGTGTGTTCAAGGAGCAGCAAGAAATATTTAACCTCAGTAACTTGAATGATGAATTTTCTAATGTACTAAGAGAGGCAGGACTAAAGGATGATAAATAAGGTCTCAGGTGGGGAAGGGCCTCAGAATTTCATGTTTGCAAGTACCCTTTTGAGATGTGTACTAGACATCCAAATGGGGATATCAAATATCAAGTTGTTTATATCCTTGTGGAATTATGGAAGATATCTTGGCTCTAGATATAGGTTTGGGAGATGGTGTGTGTGTGTGTGTGTGTGTGTGTTTGTGTGTGTAATATTTAAAGTCATGCCATGAGATTGGATAAGTCAATATATAAGAAGGAAAAATGGTCCAAGGAAAAAATCCTGAAAATTCTAATGTGTAACCTGAGGATATCTAACTGGATTATGTGTATCCTGGGAATACACATAAGATTTTCAAAGGATGGAGAAGGAAATGGCAACCCACTCCAGTATTCTTGTCTGAGAAATCCCATTGAGAGAGTAGCCTGGCGGGCCTACAGTCCATGGGGTTGCAAGAGTCAGTCACCACTTGGCAACTAAACCACCAACCACCACTGCCCAGACTCTTTCTTTTTGCCCCTCTCTTCCTCTGAAGTGTCTTCTTACTGACTTCTCTGGGTTTTTATCTTCCCTTTTGCATTTTTCCATTCTTTTGTCTTTCTGGATTACATTTTTCTTTCTGAAAGAAGTTGTGGATAATTTTTCCTGATCTGACAAGTCACAGTTACTCTCTCTTGCCATCTGTAATTTGCTAATAAATCTTACCTATTTAGTTAAAAAAAAAAAAAGATTTTCAAAGGAATATTCAGACTGGGATACTTTTGAGGAAGTCACTTTCCTTGTCCTCAACATCGGTATAAGTAATCATGACTAGAATTAACTGACCTGATATTCTTCAGTTGAGCAACTTGGGTGTTTTTATTTCCAACTTCTCCTTTCAAAATATTTCACCTTAGGAGTTCCTTGGTGATCCAGTAGTAAGGACTCTTGGACTCAGCGTTTTCACTGCTTTGGCCCAGGTTCAATCCCTGGTTGGGGAACTAAGATCCCATAAGCCAGGCAACACAGCCAAAAAAATATGTACTTTACCTTTATGCACTTTGCATATGATATACTTTTCACACATTATGAATCTTCCTATGCTGCATTGCCTCAGGTGTTAACACCTTGGGATTCAAAACAAGGGAAAATTTGAAAGTATTAGTGTCTAATTAGACTTTAATGGCTGACAACAAATTGTTATACATGTCAGGTGGTTTCCGGTTTTTTTATTGCCATCAAATTAGAGGGGTTCAATACAGTTATTACCAAAAATATTAAAAGTAATTTGTGATGGTGGATCATTTAATTAGGGAGTGTAGAGTCTTGAAATGTAGTTGAAGAACTAAGTGACATTTTTATAAGGAAACTGCTCCTATCACCATCGCTGTGAATAGTGTTCCTTAGAGAGCGCACACAGAAACAATGAAAAAGAGAAAGAGATGTGGAGCGCAGTAATAATATGTAATATCCACTGACAGAAACATGAACTAGTGAGAAAAGAAAGATCCATACGAAGCATTAAGAAACATACGTGATTCTATAGGAAAGGGAAGAAAAGATCTTGATCGGGAAGGGTGGGGGAGCTTCTAGGCTGTGTAAATGCTCTACTTGGTCTCTGGAATGTTGGTTACATGAGTCTGCATTGTGACAAATTCTTGAGCTGTACATCTTTGTTGTGAATCTTTCTAAAGGTGTAATTCACAATAAATGGCTTAAAATTATACTAGGGCAAAATTCTGTGTTGGGACCGCAATGGAAATAATAGTCTGAAGGGAAAAGAGAAGGGTTTATCATTTCCTACTGCAAAGAAAGCCATGTTCATGTACTTTAAAACAGATAAATGTGTGTATCAAATAGCTATAATGTTATTATTTCCCT